>NC_058522.1:111177613-111802613 GCF_904849725.1 Hordeum vulgare subsp. vulgare | reverse complement strand
TCCTTGCTATCCTAGGCTGCCGGCCTGGAACCCATCCTAGATTGATGAAGACGAATAAGAAGGAACTCCAAATAGAACAACCATCATGTTCACGTCAAAGTAACTCTTTACCTGTACCTGCAACTAGTGTTGTAGTAATCTGTGAGCCACAGGGACTCAGCAATCTCATTTCCAAAGGTATCAAGACTAGCAAAGCTTAATGGGTGACATCTATTTAAGTGGTGAGGATGCAGCAGCGACTAAGCATTTATTTGAGGTGGCTAACTTACGAGTACAAGAATAAAATAGGGGAATGATCTACGCATAGCAGACGTGAACTACTAATGATCAAATGAATGATCCTGAACACCTAATTACGTCGGACATAACCCCACCGTGTCCTTAGTCGGAGAAACATCTCACGAAAGAGACGGTCACGGTTACACACATAGTTTTCAAGTTTAATTTAAGTTTACTTCAGGTCGTCTAGAACCAGATGTTAAACAAAGTTTCCACGTTTGCCACATAACCGCGGGCATGGCTTTCTGAAAGATTTAACCCTGCAGGGGTGCTCCAACTAGTCCACCACAAATTACCACAAGCCGCATAGAAACCGTCGATCACGAAACCCGTGATCTCCTTGAATTCCTTAGTGGAAAACCTCAACTCCGAGTTAGCTCAAAGCATCACCGGAATCCTGATGCACAAGATATTTTGTCAAAGGTAAAACTAATCCAGCAAGGCCGCCCGACATGTCGATGAACTCGATAGGAGACGCGTATCACGTTCTCAGGACACGATTGATGACGAGTTGATGGATATACTTCTTGCCCCTCGTTGGTTACCCCAAGTGGAAGGTGGAGATGTAGTCAGCAGCAGATTTCCCTTAAACGGGGACTGTAAGGTTTATCGAACCAGGAGGACTCCTAGCCTCAACAAGTAGGTCTCTTCTGTCCTGGTCAGCAGAAGACGTGGACCTGCACACACAACAAATAGCTTTGCTCCCAACGAGTACAGAGAGGTTGTCAATCTCACCAGCCTTGTAGTTTGCAAAGGATCAAAACACAAGTGGGAAGGTAATAGTGATTGCAACGGAAAAGTAAATGAAAGCGGTAAATAGTGGAGGTGTAAGCAATGATGGTGATATAGATTGGAGTCACATGATGTTCACTAGTGATGTCTCTCTCCCAATAGACGATAAACAATTATGCTTGGGTAAAGAAATCACAGTTGGGCAATTAATAGAATTATGATCGCACTGCAATGCTAATTATGCTACTTGATAGTTAGAGGTTCAATAGTTATGGGCAGTAACCAAGACAAGTAGACCGTTTATTCATCAGCATCTACTTACTAATCATCCACCTTGAGATATCTATCCAGAACATCTCGGCGGTATTAAGTTGCGAGCCCCACCCAAAGTGTAAACTCAAAGGAACGGACAACTGCATTAACGAACTATGCATAAGGTAAACAATCCTTGCAACCATGGTCACAACCACCGTTGTTTTCTCCCTGGTGGCAACAAGCACATCCCCTAGTCTCATGTTTCTATCACTCAAACTAGACATCGAGGGGCATGAACCCCCAATCATGCATAACACTCCCTCTTGGAGTTACAATCTACTACTTGGCCAAAGCAATAAAAAGCAACGAAGAACATGCATGAATCACTAAGGAACATAATATAAAAGGATAATCAAATATATAACTCATAACAATCTGAACATAATCTCATAATCCGTCGGATCCCAACTAACCGAGCATAGCAATAGCAAGAGAATTACATAGATGCCTTGATCATGTAGGGCATCTCACAAGGAGTAACCATTGAAGCACAAGATTGGAGAGAAGACATCACATAGCTACTGGTCATGGACTCATGGTCCAAGGAGGACTACTCACGACACGTCCGGGAAGCGTCCATGGTGGTGGAGAAGCTCACGGAGGTCAATCCTCTTTCCGCCAGGGTGCTGGGAAGAGGACTCCTGACGCTCCCGATCTCGGAAGCGCTGCAGCGGAGGAACGATGGAGAAATTCGCTATTCCAGAAAATCTGCGAGAGTTTCCTCTTGGGACTCAAAATATAGGCGAAAGGAGGACACCGGAGGAGGTGGGACCCACCCAGGTGACCTCCTGGAACGGCCTAGGGCCTGGCTGTGCCAGCAAGCCACCTGGGAGGCCCCTGGCCCCCTGTGGCCCTTCTTCGGTGATCCGGAAGCTTCTGTTTCGCTGATTTTTTATATATTTTTTCTGGATTTTTTGGGCTTCAGAAAATTGGGTAAAAGCCCTTGCAAAATAGACACCAGCAGTCAGAAACTGGCACTGGGTCAACCGAGTTAGTAAGTTAGTCCAGATATGTGTAAAATGATATAAAAGTGTAGCAAAACATATAACAATGTCACCCAAAAGATCATGGAACAAGCAGAAATTATAGATACGTTTGGGACGTATCAACATCCCCAAGCTTAATTTCTGCTCGTCCTCAAGTAGACAAATGATAACACAATAATTTCTGTGGTGACATGCTAACACACATATAAGAACTTCAAAATAAAGCAAGTGATATATGAAATTCAAGTCAAGACAATAACAAGCAAGAGTCTATATCTAGTATTGAATTTAGCAAAGTAAGAACATAAAGGTGCAAGAGCTCTCGCTGTCCGTGACTCGAATGTCTCCAAATGGTGTTTGCGTGCAAGAATTGGGAGATGGGTTGAGATCATTTTTTTTAATTGAGAACTCAATCTACTAAAATTTCACACTTGGTCTCCTTTGTAATCTTATTTTGACTCATCCGCAGACCACTAGTTTGGCACAAGTCAAAATGATCCTCTCCCTTTCGACTTTGAGCACTCATGCAATGGATGAGCATAAGCAAGATATGTTGGCACTTAGGATGGCAAATAGAATAATGATGGGGAAGGAAGACAAATAGGTGTGAAAGGCTCTCATCAATGAGGACAACCATAGGCGAGAGAAAGCCAAATGATAGATATGATATGAGGAGTAGGGATTGCCATGTAACGGATGCACATATGAGCTAAGTTAAGCTCTCCAACAGAACTAGTGGGGGTGCATCCAACTTATTTTCTCATGAAGACCTGGAGCTCATTTGACCAGGCTCATCATTGGAATATGCAAACCAAGTACTATAGTGTAAGGGTCCCCACATAGTTATGCATGAATGATAATTTCTATGTAGTACCAATATAGCAATGGAGTACGAGTGTGGATCTTTCAAAAGGAATAGTAGTGTTGCCCCCTTCTATCTTTTTATTTCTTTTTATTTTTATTTTTCTCTTTTTTTATTTTGTGGACTCTTTGGCTCTTTCTTTTTATCTCTCATTTGTCCTCTTTGGGATCTTTTGTTTTGTCCACTTTGGGATCTTTTCCTCACTTAATGGAAACACTCTATGTTTTACATGAATAAAGAAAAATCATAACACTTTATAAGAAGTACTCAACATAACGACAAGTGAAAACTATCATGATGTATGCAAATGTATGCCTCTGCCAGTGTAGTAGGACATGCAATGATACTAGCGTGTCATGTAGCAATAATTTGGGCAAGGCCCAACTATCATGCGGCTCTACAATCAAGCAAAAGCATGTATGACAAGAAGATCAAGTCATGAGATGGTGGATGTTGCATGACAATGTATCTCAGAAAGGCTATGGAAATGCCTTAGTAGGTAGGTATGGTGGCTGTTTTGAGGAAAGATATAATGAGGCTTATCTATGATAGAGCGTATCATGTCATGGGTTTGGATGCACCGGCAGAGTTTGCACCAACTCTCAATGTGAGAAAGGCAATGCACGGTACCGAAGAGGCTAGCAAAATATGGATGGTGGAACTGCCAACAATCGAATACTCACATTAGTCCAAAGAACTCGGACACTTATTATCGGTAACTCTCTTTCTAGATAGGAAATTCACAAAGAGACAAGTACCCCTAGGAGGAGTGTTTTGGGGTTTGGTTATCCTTGCGCATCCTCGACTCATGGTAACTTGAGGGTACTCTATATATTCCAACCCCTCCAGAGGTTAGCGATCAATTTAGTAGCTAGAGTTCTCAACTAATTTTTAGTTTTGGAAAAACACATGAATTTCCCAAAATACGACACCTATCACTAATAGGCTCAAGCTCTTGGGACCAATAGTCCAAACATTACTCAAATCAATACCTCAAAACTATTGCAAGTTACTACTATACTTAAATAGCAACCTCAATTACCTACTCATGCAAGACACACAACTCAGTGCAACGAGCCAACTCTCTAAACAAGATAAGAATGATAACTCAAGAGAGTTCTAGAAGCAACTTAAATAAAAGCTCTTAAAAAGATAAGCATGAAAATAAGAGCTAAGCATGACAGTAGCTACGGAAAGATGAAGAACAAACAAAAAAGATAAGCATGAAAACCTATGTTCCGTTCTAGAGTGAAATGGAGCGTGTATCTCTCACAAACAAGGTAGGTGCTACTACGACAACAGACCTTCCCTGGTACGGCGCCAGGAATCCTGCTGCTACGGCTACTCCTATAGGGACTTCCTTGGAAAATATGCAAAGGATTTCCCCGTGGCCTTGGAGCCTTGCGTTGGTGTTCCCTTGAAGAGGAAAGGGTGATGTAGCACAGCGGCGGTAAGTATTTCCCTCAGTTTGAGAACCAAGGTATCGATCCAGTGGAGGATCGCGTCAAGTCACAAGTACCTGCACAAACACAAAGAGCTTGCACCCAACGCTATGAAGGTGTTGTCAATCCCTTATAGATTGTTTGCAAAGTGAGAACTGAAAGCAACAAAGTAAACAAGCAAAGTAAAAGTGAAAGTGGAACCGATAGTTGTGAATAGACCCAGGGGCCGTAGTGTTCACTAGTGGCTTCTCTCATGAAAACAAGTAGACGGTGGGTGAACGAATTACTGTCGAGCAATTGATAGAACCATGCAAAGTCGTGACGTTATCTAAGGCAATGATTATATCTATAGGCATCACGTCCAAAACAAGTAGACCGATACTTTCTGCATCTACTACTATTACTCCACACGTCGACCGCTATCCAGCATGCATCTAGTGTATTAAGTCCAAAAGAACAGATTAACGCCTTAAGCAAGATGACATGATGTAGATGGAAAATCTCATATCTACGATAAAAGCCCATCTTGTTACCCTTGATGGCAACAACACGATGCGTGCCTTGCTGCCCCTTCTGTCACTTGGAAAGGTCACGACACGGTATGAACCCAAAACCAAGCACTTCTCCCATTGCAAGAATCATAGATCTAGTTGGACAAACAAAACCCAAGACTCGGAGAGACTTACAAGGATATCAAATCATGCATATAAGAAATCAGAAAAGACTCAAATATAATTCATAGATAATCTGATCACAAATCCACAATTCATCGGATCTCGACAAACAGACCGCCAAAGAGGATTACATCGGATAGATCTCCATGAAGATCATGGAGAACTTTGTATTGAAGATCCAAGAGAGAGAAGAAGCCATCTAGCTACCAACGACAGACCCGTAGGTCTGAAGTGGACTACTCACAAGTCATTGGAGAGGCGATGATGTTGATGTAGAAGCCCTCCAACTCCAAAGTCCCCTCCGACAGGGCACCGGGAAGGGTCTCCAGATGAGATCTCGCGGAAACGGAAACTTGCGGCGGCGGAAAAGTGTTTTCGTGGATGCCCTGGTTTTTTCAGGATTTTTAGGAAATTTATAGGCCAAAGAGCTAGGGCAGGGGAGCGCAAGGGAGGCCACAAGCCTGGTTGCCCCCCCGGCCGCGGCAACAGGGCTTGTGGGCTCCCTGTGGAACCCTGCCTTGGCCCTCAAGCCTCCCGATCTTCTTCCGTTATGGAAAAAATTATTTCACGGACTTTACTCCGTTTGGAGTCCGTTCCAAAATCAGATCTGAAAAGAGTCAAAAACACAGAAAAACAGGAACTGGCACTTGGCACTGAATTAATAAGTTAGTCCCAAAAAAGATATAAAAGGTATATAAAACATCCAAAGTTGACAAGATAACATCGTGAAACCATCAAAAATTATAGATACGTTTGAGACGTATCAAGCATCCCCAAGCTTAACTCCTGCTCGTCCTCGAGTAGGGAAGTGATAAAGAATGAATTTTTGATGCTTTCATGCTACCCAGCATAGATATCCTTTGTAACTCCTCTTATGTGACGTGAATGTTCAGATCCATATGATTCAAAACAATAGTTTGCTATTGACGTGGAGACAATAATAATTCAAGCAACCTAGCAAGGTAATCATGAACTTTCGAAATAACTAGTCCAAAAGAAAGTTATCCCTAGAAAATCATATAGTCTGCCTGTGCTCTATCATCCTTGCACAACGAATTTAAATCATGCACAACCCCGGTATTGGCCAAGTAATTGTTTTCACACCTTTACTTTCTCAAACTTTTTAAACTCTCACGCAATACATGAGCGTGAGCCATGGTTTTAGCACTATAAGTGGTGTGGAGTGTGGTGGAGGTTGCAAGGCAAACAAGGAGAAGATGGTCACATTAACTAGGCATATCAATGAGCTGTGGAGATGCTCATCAATAGATATCAAAGTGAATGAGTAGGGATTGCCATACAAATGATGCACTAGAGCTAAGAGTAAGTGAAAGCTCTTAAAGAAAACTAGTGGTGGTGCATCCAACTTGCTTGCTCACGAAGACCTAAGGCAATTTTGAGGAAGCCTATCATTGGAATATACAAGCCAAGTTATATAATGAAAATTTCCCACTAGCTATATCGTGGTGACAAAACGAGAGACTCTCAATCATGAAGATCATGGTGCTTAATAAGCACAAGTGTGGAAGGATAGTAGCATTGTCCCTTCTCTCTTTTTCTCTCATTTTTTGGTGGGCTCTTTGGCCTCTTTTTTTGGTGGGCATCTTTGGCCTCTTTTTGTATATGGGCTTCGCTGGCCTCTTTTATTTCCTCACATGGGACAATGATCCATCAACGATGATCATCACACTTACAACTCAAAACTTAGACCAATGATGACTCTATATGGAATGCCTTCGGTAGTGTACTGTGACAGTGATCTAGCATGGCATAGACATGAATGGAAACATCATGCTAGCTATCTTATGATCATGCAATGCCAATGTAGAAGTGGTGGCACATGTCATGGTGGTAGTTGCATGGCAATATATCTCGGAATAGCTTTGAAAAAGCCATAGTAGGTAGGTATGATGGCTGTTTTGAGGGAGGCTAATGGTGGGTTTTGTGCACCGGCGGAAGTTGAACGACACTAAAGAAGATAGTGATGGTGGAAGGTGAAAGTGCATCTAAACCATGGACTCAACATTAGTCATGAAGAACTCATATACTTGTTGCAAAAGTTTTAGTAGTAATCGAAACAAAGCATTCAACGCATACTCCTAGGGGAAGGGTTGGTAGGTATAAACCATCGCGTGATCCCGACCGCCACACAAAGGATGACAATCAATAGACCAATCATGCTCAGACTTCATCACATAGCGGTTCACCATACGTGCATGCTACGGGAATCACTAACTTCAACACAAGTATTTCTAGATGCACAACACCTTACTAGCCTAACTTCAATATTACCACAACCACAACTCAAAACTAATTGAGATGAATCAAACTTCTCTAACTATTCAATGCACATGAAGGTGGAAGTTTTCATATCCCTTTGGATAACTACCCCTTTTGAGACTACTTTCATAGCATAGATAAACTACCACGCCACGCGCTTCCGTGCTCTAAAAGATATAAGTTAAGCACATAGAGCAAAATCAACTAGCTCAAAAGATATAAGTGAAGCACATGTGAGCTGAATTGTCTAACCAAAGGATATAAGTGAAGCTCGACAAAATCACGGTGAGTGCATGTCTCTCTCTCTAGGTGTGCAGCAAGGATGATTGTGACACAACAAAAATAAAAGAATCCTACGATACAAGACTCTCCAAGAAAAACACATAACATGTGGTGAATAAAAATATAGCCCCAAGTAACGTTGCCGATGGATTGAAGACGAAAGAGGGGATGCCTTCCCGGGGCATCCCCAAGCTTAGGCTTTTACGACATCCTTGAATCAACTTGGGGTGCCTTGGGCATCCCCAAGATTGAGCTCTTTCCACTCTTTATCTTTTTGTCCATAAGAACTTCACCCAAAAATTGAAAACTTCACAACACGAAACTTAAACAGAAACTCGTGATAACATTAGTATAAGAAAGCAAACCACCACTTCCTTAGGTACTATATCAAACTTAAATTTTACTTATGTTGATGTTGGGTTACTGTATTTTCAATCTTCCATGGCTAATACCCCCCGATACTATCCATAGTTTCATCAAAATAAGCAACCAACTCAAAAAAAAACAGAATATGTTAACAACAGACCAGTTTGTAGCAATCTGTATACTTCGCATACTTATGGTATTTCAACAATTCTGAAAAATTGCGACAGTCTGAAGAATTTTCGTATCAATCAGCAGCAAAAAGAATCAACTCAAAATGTCTTACAGTAAACAATGAAAATTCTTTTTGTGAGCAGAAAGTTTTTGCCTTTTCCAGCATGACCAAACGATCATCCCCAAGACTAATCATAACGGTTTTGCTTGGCACAAACGCAAAAAGAAACACAAAAAACACAATCATCACAGAATTATGCAGTTGTGGAAAACAAAAAAAACAGAAAGAAAAAAGATAGATTCGTTGGGTTGCCTCCCAACAAACGCTATTGTTTAACGCTCTTAGCTAGGCAAAAGGTGATGGAATCACGTATAGTCATCTTTGGTGCTCAAACCATAGGTAGCCCTCATCATAGATTCATAAGGCAATCTTATTTTCTTTTTGGGAAAATGTTGCATGCCCTTATTTAGGGGAAATTGAAATCTAATATTCCCTTCCTTCATATCGATGATAGCACCAATAGTCCTTAGGAAAGGTCTACCAAGAATAATGGGACATGAAGGATTGCAATCTATGTTAAGTACAATGAAATCCATGGGTACATAGTTCTTATTTGCAACAATAAGAACATCATCGATCCTTCCCATGGGTTTCTTGATAGTAGAATCCGCAAGATGCAAATTAAGAGAACACTCTTTAATCTCATGAAAACCAAGAATATCACATAAAGACTTTGGAATCGCGGAAACACTAGCACCCAAATCACACAAAGCATTGCATTCATAGTTTTTTATCTTGATTTTGATAGTAGGTTCCCACTCATCATGAAGTTTTCTAGGTATAGAAACTTCGAATTCGAGCTTCTCTTCAAGAGATTTCATCATAGCATCTACGATATGAGCGGTAAAGGATTTGCTTTGGCCATAAGCATGTGGAGAGTTTGCAATGGATTGAATCAAGGAAATGCATTCAAACAAGGAACAACTATCATAATTGAATTCCTTGAAATCGAAAGTGGGAGTTTCATTGCTACCCAAAATTTTGATTTCTTCTACTCCACTCTCCACACCTTTATCACCAATATAGGTGGGCTCCAAATCATTGGGGCATTTTTCAACCAAAGTGGATTTATATCCTGCCCCTTCATCAATAGGTTTGACACGCGAAACAAAAGATTCAAGAGGAGTCACACCAAGCACTTTAAGATTTTCGTGATTTTCATCACTAGAACGCACCCTTTTAAACCATTCATGCCTAGCGCGAATTTGGGCGGTTCTTTCTTTGCTCTCATTCATGGAGACACACATAGCTTTTAAAGTTTCATCCAATTTGACCTTGGGAGGAGCACATATAACTTTCAAAGCATCAATATCACAAGACATCCTATCAACGCTCTTAGCCAAATCGTCTATTTTGAGTAATTTTTCCTCTATGGACGCATTGAAAATCTTTTGAGAGTTGATGAACTCTTTGATATTACTCTCTAAATCAGAGGGTAATTCCTTATGATTTCCATAAGTGTTGTTGTAGGAATTGCCATAATTGTTAGAGGAGTTACTAGGAAAAGGCCTAGGAACATAGTTTCCTCTAAAAGCATTGTTGTTGCCAAAATTGTTCCTACCAACAAAATTAACTTCCAAACTAGCATTGCTACTCTCAATCAAGGAAGATAGTGGCATGTCGTTAGGATCTAAAGGAGCATTTCTACTAGCAACCAAATTCATCAACTCGTCCATCTTAGCACTAAGCGAGTTAATTTCTTCTACAGCGTGTACCTTTTTGCTAGCAGGTGACCTTTCTGTGTGCAACTGAGAGTAGTTGGTCATGATATTGTCTAGGAGTTTTGTAGCGTCACCTAACGTGATTTCCATGAACGTTCCACGTGAGGCGGAGTCCAAGATATTTTGAGAAGAGAAATTCAAACCCGTAAAAGATTTGTATAATCATCCACAAACTCAAGCCATGAGCGGGACAATTTCTAATCATTAACTTCATCCTCTCCCAAGATTGTGCAACATGTTCATGATCAAGTTGCTTGAAATTAATGATATCGTTACGTAGAGAGATAATCTTAGCCGGCGGAAAATACTTGGATATGTAAGCATCTTTGCACTTATCCCAAGAATCGATACTATTTTTAGGCAAAGAAGAAAACCAAGTTTTTGCGCGATCTCGCAACGAGAAAGGAAAAAACTTCAACTTAATCACGTCATTATCCACATCTCTTTTCTTTTGCATATCGCAAAGCTCAATGAAGGTATTGAGATGGGATGCGGCATCTTCACTAGGAAGGCCAGAGAATTGCTCTTTCATAACAAGATTCAACAAAGCTGCGTTGATTTCATATGATTCCGCACTAGTGCCGGGAGCAATCCGAGTACTAATAAAATCATTATTATCGGTACTCAAGAAGTCGCAAAGTTTGGTGTTTTCAGCCATGATGACTTCAACAAACAAACAAGCACACAAGCAAGCAAGAAAATCAGAAAAGGAAAAAGAAAACGGCAAAGGAAAAAGGCAAATGAAAACGGCAAAGGAGAAAACGGCAAATGTGAAGTGGGGGAGAGGAAAATGAGAGGCAACTAGCAAAAAAGGTAAATGCAAGAGATGAGTTTGTGACACCTACTTAGATAGATGACTTGATCTCTCCTCCCCACACCAGAAATCAACACGTTGACGAGAGACTATTCTTGACTTGATCCTCCTCCCCGGCAACGGCGCCAGAAATCCTTCTGCTACTGCGACAACAAACCTTCCATGGTACGGCGCCAGGAATCCTGCTGCTACGGCTACGCCAATAGGGACTTCCTTGGAAAATATGCAAAGGATTTCCCCGCGGCCTTGGATCCTTGCGTTGGTGTTCTCTTGAAGAGGAAAGGATGATGTAGCACAACGGCGGTAAGTATTTCCCTCAGTTTGAGAACCAAGGTATCGATCCAGTGGGAGGATCCCATCAATTCACAAGTACCTGCACAAACACAAAGAGCTTGCACCCAACGCTATGAAGGGGTTGTAAATCCCTTATAGATTGTTTCCAAACTGAGAACTGGAAGCAACAAAGTAAACAACCAAAGTGAAAGTGAAAGTGGAAACGATAGTTGTGAATAGTTCCGGGGGCCGTAGTGTTTACTAGTGGCTTCTCTCATGAAAAATAGTAGACGGTGGGTGAACGAATTACTGTCGAGCAATTGATAAAACCACGCAAAGTCGTGACGTTATCTAAGGCAATGATTATATCTATAGGCATCACGTCCAAAACAAGTAGAACGATACTTTCTGCATCTACTACTATTACTCCACACATCGACCGCTATCCAGCATGCATCTAGTGTATTAAGTCCAAAAGAACAGAGTAACGCCTGAAGCAAGATGACATGATGTAGATGGACAATCTCATATCTATGATAAAAGCCCATCTTGTTACCCTTGATGGCAACAACATGATGCGTGCCTTGCTGCCCCTTCTGGCACTGGGAAAGGTCACCACACGGTATGAACCCAAAACCAAGCACTTCTTCCATTGCAAGAATCATAGATCTTGTTGGCCAAACAAAACCCAAGAATCGGAGAGACTTACAAGGATATCAAATCATGCATATAAGAAATCAAAAAAGACTCAAATATAATTCATAGATAATCTGATCAAAAATCCACAATTCATCGGATCTCGACAAACACACTACAAGAGAGGATTACATCAGATAGATCTCCATGAAGATCATGGAGAACTTTGTATGGAAGATCCAAGAGAGAGAAGAAGCCATCTAGCTACTAACTACAGACCCGTAGGTCTGAAGTGGACTACTCACGAGTCATTGGAGAGGCGATGATGTTGATGTAGAAGCCCTCCAACTCCAAAGTCCCCTCCGGCACGGCACCGGGAAGGGTTTCCAGATGAGATATCGCGGAAACGGAAGCTTGCGGTGGCAAAGAAGTGTTTTCGTGCATGCCCTGGTTTTTTTTGGATTTTAAGGGAATTTATAGGCCCAAGAGCTAGGGCAGGGGAGCGCCAGGGAGGCCACAAGCCTGGTTGTCGCGGCCCCCCCTGGCCGCGGCAACAGGGTTTGTGGGCTCCGTGTGGGCCTCGTGCCTTGGCCCTCAAGCCTCCCGATCTTCTTCCATTCTGGAAAAATTTATTTCGGGGATTTTATTCCGTTTGGACTCCGTTCCAAAATCAGATCTGAAAAGTGTCAAAAACACAGAAAAACAAGAACTGGCACTTGGCACTGAATTAATAAGTTAGTCCCAAAAAAGATATAAAAGGTATATAAAACATCCAAAGTTGACAAGATAACATCGTGAAACCATCAAAAATTATAGATACGTTTGAGACATATCAGTAGGCTAGGTTTTGACTTGTTATGAACATATAGCAAAGTTGAAACAAACTAAAAAGTAAAGAGCGAGACGCTCCAAGCATAGCACATATCATATGAAGTGATAAAAATATAGCATGGAGATGGACGAATTGATGATTGTTGATAGAGAATGGGATGCACGGGGGCATCCCCAAGCTTAGACGCTTGAGTCTCCTTGAATATTTCTTGGGGTGCATGGGGGCATCCCCAATCTTGAACGCTCGGCACTCTTGTATCTTCTTCCATCATCTCTCCCATCGCATACTTGAAAACTCCCTTCATACGAAACTCATCATAAGCTGATTAGAGTGGTTAGTACCCTTAATAAAATAATTCATTACCTGATGGAAATAAAAGTATTCATTAAAAGCTACTGATTCTCATGATTGCCAAAATATTTTTGCAAATAAAAAGCATGCTTAGGATTCGCAAAACAATGGAAACACAAAACATGGCAAAATCTGTGACAAACAGAACAATAGGTAGTAAATAATTTATATGGGGCACTTCTGGAAGTCAAATTAAACAACTCAGAATAGATGCCCGAAAGGAAATTATATAGAGCATGTTGTCAAACAAATTCAGATCAAAAAGATGATCTGGTGATTTTTGGCGAATTGTTCCTTCAAGCAGACAAAATCTATTTCTGGACAGCATGTCACATTTTTGAACTTTCTTGCGATCGGAGGCTATAACTTGGCACAAAGCTTGAAAATATAGATACAATGATGTTGCTACAATAGTGACAAGCATCAAGACCACTAAGGAAGAAAGTAAAAAGAAATTGGGTTGCCTCCCAACAAGCGCTTTCTTTTATGCCTTTGAGCTAGGCATAATGCAAGAAGATCAAGTATTATCAACTCCAAAAGAATAACTTGCCTGAGTAACAGACTCATAAGGTAACTTAATCTTCTTTCTAGGGAAGCGTTCCATTCCCTTTTTAAGAGGAAATTGGAATTTAATAATTCCCTCTTTCATGTCAATGTTAGCACCAACGGTGAGGAGAAAAGGACGTCCCAAAATAATTGGACATGAAGGATCACATTCAATGTCCATAATAACAAAATCAACGGGCACATAATTATCATTGACAATAATAAGAACATCATGAATTCTCCCTAAAGGTTTATTTATGGAAGAATCAACAAGACGAACACCAAAAGAACATGGATCATAATCCATCCTCTCGAAGAGGCTTTGCATGTGAATTATCCTATTCCTCAGATGAATTATCTGACTCCAACTATAAATTGTTCAAAAATCAATCTGGTGAAGTATTTTCTCGATATGTTGGAACTAACTGCAGGAATGGACCACCCCTGAGGAAAATCTGGGTCCCCAAAAGTTGCTGGAAAATCTTCAGGTGAATGTCCTCATGACACCACCTGCTAAGAACCTGAACCCTAGATCAAATTCCTCAGGTGGACCAAAATCCTCAGATGGTCAACACTATACTCGTACTCGTGCTAAAGCTTCTGATATGCAGGGAAATTACAAGGGATATGAATATGAGCATTATTCCTCAAATCATTATGTTCATGAATCCTCAAATAACTTCTCTGCCTATTCATTTGAGTAATCTAATGCCCCTACTGTGAAAAGAAGTGCATTAGCTTCAATGCCCCCTTTCTCATACGGTGCTCGCAGGATGATGAACTCTTTGCCACCCCTTCATATGTGGGTGGTGAAGAAATTGAACTAATCACTTCTGCAGGTCAGGTTTCCAGATGAAAATCATGTGAAGAATTTGCTGGAGACCTGAGGAAAATGCTTGATTGGATGCAAACTAAAATTGATGAAATAATAGCATTTCACACGTCCTCAAATTTACTGTTTATGATGAAATTCCTATCTGATGAAATTGAAATCATATTCTTCAAGGGTGAAGCATATGAGATGGTAAGTTGTACTAATTCATCTACAGGATCACAAACCCAACAATACCGAGTGGGTTCTTGACAGTGGTTGCACAAACCACATTAGTGGTGATAAAAGCTTGCTAATGAATATACCTCTGACTCCATCACCACTGAAGCAAATCACTTATGATGACAAAGGTAAGAGCAAGGTATTGGGATTTGGCAAAGTGGCTATTTCCAAGGATAGGCACATGGACAAAGTCATGCTTGTCGAATCCCTTGGGCTTAACGTCATGTCAGTCTCAATGCTTTTTGATCTTGATATGTTGTTATCTTTGGAAAATATAGACGTGTAGTCATCATGGAATCTCATAGATCCAAAGTCTTTGAAGGCTTTAGGAGAGGAGATTTGTACATTGTTGATTTTTCCACAGGTCCTCAACTAGCCACATGCTTACTAGCAAAAACCTTAGAAGGCTGGCTATGGCATCGAAGACTTGGTCATGCAGGCATGAGGAATTTTCACCTGCTGGCGAAGAAGAAGCATGTCATTGGCATCGAATCAGTCAAATTCCTCAAGGACCACCTGTGCGGTGCTTGTGAGTCTGGAAAAATGACCAAATCCAAACACCCCTCGAAGACTATCATGACTACTACTCATCCGTTTGAATTGCTTCACATGGATCTATTTGGACCTACTCATTATGCTACTCTAACAAATGCAACATCTTTATATGGCTTTGTCATCGTTGATGACTATTCTCGATATACTTGGGTACATATCATTCTATATAAAACTGAAGCGCATGAAATCTTCACAATTTTCCTCACGGGCCTCGACGAACTTCGGCGTCAAGATCAAACACATCAGGAGTGACAGTGAGACAAAATTCAAAAACATCAGGAGTGAAGTGTAGGAAGTCTTGATGATTATCTTGATGAACTTGGTATTACTCACGAATTATCTGCTCCTTATACTCCTCAACAGAATGGCGTCGTTGAACGTAAGAATACGACTCTGGTTGAAATGGCATGGAGTATGCTTGAAGAATATCAGATTCCATGTCATTTCTTTCCTGAAGCAATCAACACTGCTTGCCACATCATCAATAGGGTATATCTTCACAAATTCCTCAAGAAAACCTCATATGAACTCCTCACTGACAAGAAACTGAATGTAAGTTATTTCAAAGTCTTCGGTGCAAAATGCTGGATTAGAGATCCTCACCATAGCTCAAAATTTCCACCTAAAGCACATGAGGGTTTTATGCTTGGTTATGGAAAGGACTCGCACATCTACAGATTATTCAACACCTATCACAACAAGGTTGTTGAAACTGTAGATGTGCGGTTCGATGAAACTAATGGCTCGCAAAGAGAGTAATTGCCTCCTGTGCAAGACAAATTATCTCCTGAGGAAGCTATCAAGTTCAAAGCTACTAAATACATCGTTCCTACTGAGGAAATTGCTGAAGAAATCGTCCCCAACACTGATGAAATTCAAGCAGGTGCACCTGAGGAAATTGCTCCAGATCAAATTCCTCAGCCCAAACAAAATCTTCAACCAACCCATCGAAGAATTGCAAATAAAGTGGAACTTGACCAAATCCTCGATGACATCGATCCGCCAGGTCCTCTCACTCACTCAAAAGCTTCACATTTAGTTAACTCTTGTGGACATCCCTCTTTTGTGTCTATCACAGAACCCTCAAAAGTTGTTGAAGCCTTTATGGAACCTGAGTGGATTCAATCCATGCAAGATGAACTTCTTCAATTCAAGCTAAATGACGTGTGGGAACTCGTCAAACGACCAGATCCTCGCAAGCACAATAGCATCGGCACCAATTGGTTATTCCGAAACAAGCAAGATGAGGATGGTCAAGTGGTGAGGAATAAGACACAGCTTGTAGCCCAAGGCTACACATAGGTTGAAGGAATTAATTTCGATGAAACTTTTGCTCCTGTCGCTAGACTTGAAGCTATTCGAATACTACTTGCTTATGCTAATCATCATAACATTACTTTATATTAAATGGATGTGAAAAGTGCATTCCTGAATGGTAAGCTTGAGGAAGAAGTATATGTCGCTTAGCCCCAAGGTTTTGAGGATCCAAAGCATCCAGACAAAGTCTTCCGACTCAAAGAGGCACTCTATGGCCTCAAGCAAGCCCCTCGGGCATGGTATGATACATTGAAGGAATTCCTCATGAAGAAAGGCTTATGAAAATGAACTATTTGTGTGCCAAATATATGTCGATGACACTATCTTTGGATGTACTAACAAACATTACAGTGATGAATTTGCTTACATGATGAGTGAAATATATCAGATGTCCATGATCGGGGAGCTGAAATTCTTCTTAGGTCTTCAAATTTGTCAACAATGCAATGGCGTCTTCATATCTCAAGAGAAATACCTCAAGGATGTTCGGAGGAACTTCAACATGCATGAATGCAAAGGCGTCAAGATTCCTATGCCTACCAACGACCACCTCTACACTGAGCAAAATGGTAAAGATTTCGATCAGCAGGTATATCGCTCGATGATTGGCTCTTTATTGTATCTATCACTACATGAATCAGCTTCTTTGCTGTCTGCCATCACAGATGGCAAAGAGTAAATCCCGGACGGCAAAGAGAATACCACAGACGGCAAAGAATCTCACGGCCGGCAAAATTGCTGCGTCAGCCTATGACGGCATCATACCTTATTTGCCGTCTGTCTCCCCAAAGCGGACGGCAAAGCTCTTTGCCGTCAGCTTTTCATAGGAGCAGTCGGCAAAGTGCTTGAGACGGCAGCCGACAGGCGTTGCCTCTGTTAGGGGTTAACAAGGCTTTGTCGTCTGCCTCCTCCTCCTCCCCCCTCCACTCTTTGCCGTCTGCCTCCTCCTCCCCCCCTCCTCTATGCCCTCTTCTTTGCCGTCTGCCCACCCTAGAAGCAGACGGCAAAGAGCCTATATAGACACCCCAGGATGCACAGTTGGGTGCCATGTGGCACCTTTGCCGTCTGCCAGCTGATGGCACAGGTCATTGGGAGAGGTGGTCTGACATGTGGCGACACTTCATAAACAACATACAGATTCTTATCCGTTTGGCATGCCCACGGTAGAAGGAAAACTTGGGTCGCCTGTTGAGCCGTAATATAGACATTAGGAACATCTAAATGGGTGTTTGGATTGATTTCGACTAGTCCTATGTGTTCATGAGTCCTTCTAGTCTTCTTCGGCTGGAACCAATAAAATTTGAAGAC
This sequence comes from Hordeum vulgare subsp. vulgare, assembly GCF_904849725.1. Classification (NCBI taxonomy): domain Eukaryota; kingdom Viridiplantae; phylum Streptophyta; class Magnoliopsida; order Poales; family Poaceae; genus Hordeum; species Hordeum vulgare. The sequence goes on along the minus strand of NC_058522.1, from coordinate 111,784,756 downwards.
TACGACGTTCGGTGGGTTTTCACCATATAATTGAAGTTCATAAATTGCTTCAACTCTTCCATAATACTCGATAACACCTTCGCCGATAGTAGAGACACCACAATTTGTAGATTTCCGGTTGGGCATAGATAGCTCTTTGCCAAAGGTACGAAAGAGATACCCGTTGATGTTGTATTTCTCAAATGAACGGACCTTATAATCAAAACCACTAGCGACTTGTCTTAATTCGGCGTCCATAGGCTCTGAATTAGCCTACAAGTTTAATACGAAACGATTGTTGCATTAGCCGCAAGTTAGAACAAGAAATGAAATGGTCCATTATTGGTAATTACCATTTGTTTGAACCAAGAGATGAAACCGGGATAGCCGCCTCCTGTCTTTGACAGAAGCTCATACTCTTCGACGGTATCATTTTCGATCGCCGCTCCATCCGAGAATTTGGCTACGTAACGGCTGTTTGAAATATCCGGGAATAAGAGCAGTTCAAATGAATTAGAAGTTACAGGAAAATTTGCCGAGAACTCACTCGATGTACGGCCGCACTTGTGTTAGGTTGTTGAAGATATACAACGAAATGTTCCACCATTCTTCGACATCCAACGTTATTGGTTTCGAAGCACCGGCTGGTGCGAGCTTCCCTTTGAATAGGCTGAGGTTGGACCCACTTTTTTAGGGTCGGCATCATTGTGTCGAGGCTTCGGATTATGCAAATGATGTTTTTTGGCTTCGTAGTGTGCTGTCACAAAGTTTGCCACCTCCTCAGTAATGAATGCCTCAGCCATCGATGCTTCAATTCTATGCTTATTTTTACATTTAGCTCGTAGGGTCTTCTGCATCCTCTCAGTTGCATAGCACCAACGATCTTGCACGGGCCCACCCAATCTTGCCTCGGTCGGTAGATGTAAAATCAAATGCTGCATTGGATTAAAGAAGCCCGGTGGAAAGATCTTCTCTAACTTGCACAACAACTCCGGTGCAAACTCCTCCGTGTCATCTACCATGCCAGGCGACAATTCTTTTGCACAAAGAACATGGAAGAAATAGCTCAGCTCCGCCAGTACTAGCCATTCATCCTCAGGAATAAAGCCACGTAACATCACCGGCATTGCCCGCTCTAGCCATATCTGCCAATCATGACTCTTGAGACCAAAGATTTTTAATTTTTCAAGACTCGCTCCCCTCTTTAGATTCGCTGCATACCCATCGGGGAACATCAAGTGCATTTTGACCCACAAGATAATTTCCCTCATAGCTGGCCTTCCAAGATTGAACCAGGCCTTTGGCTTCGACCACTTCTGCTTTCCTTTGCCTTCTCGCATGTTTTGTAACGGTCTATGACATAGTGTCTCTTGATCGACTCTAGCCTTAATATTATCCTTTGTCTTCCCATCTATGTCAAACAATGTACCAAAAATAGCCTCTTCGATATTCTTTTCAGTGTGCATCATGTCGATATTGTGTGGAAGAAGGAGGTCTTTGAAGTAAGGGGGATCCGAGAAGCATGGCTTGTGAGTCCAGGCGTGTTTTGAATTATACCCCCTGAAATAGCCTGGACGCTCTGGCTCAGGCTCGAGGGCAGTTAACTGATCCAGGATCTGTTGGCCTGTGAACGCAGGTGGTGCCAAGTTTTTGACAACTTTACCTTTGGTAAAGTTCTTCTTGTCTTTTCTGAACTGATGGTCAGGATCCAGGAACTGTCTATGCAAGTCAAAGCAAGAATACTTCCGACCGTCCTGCAACCAATGAAACTGAAGAGTTGCCTTGCATTGGGGGCATGGGAACCTTCCATGCAGACACCATCTAGAGAATAGCGCATACGCTGGCAAGTCATGCATAGAGCACATGTACCACACATGCATTTTGAAGTTTTCTTTTCTAGCGGCATCGTATGTCTTGAACCCATTATCCCAATTTTCTTCCAATTCATCCTTAAGAGGTTGCAGGTACACATTCATATTCTTCCCCAGATAATTGGGCCCTGGAATTATCAATGTCAGAAATATGTTCTTTCTTTGCATAATCTACTCGGGGGGGGGGAGATTGAGTGGAATGACAAATACAGGCCAACAACTGTTATGGGTTGCCGTCATGCCGAAGGGATTAAAACCATCCATGGCGGCGCAGACTCGAGGATTCCTTGGATCTGCCGCTTTATCCTGATGCAATCCATCGAAATGTTTCCATGCTTCCCCATCCAATGTGTGTACCATCATCTTATTCCCATCCGCATCTAGTTCGGTTCTTTTGCCCAATTTGTGCCATGTAATCTGTCTGGCTTTATCTTCGACCATGAAAAGATGTTGAAGTCTTGGTACGATTGGCATATACCGAAGAACACTAACTGCGATTTTGGTCTGCCTCTTCTCACCCATACCGTTGTCTACCACAAGATACATGCAAGACTCGCAATTGGGACAATAGTCCAAGTGTGCATACTCCTTCCTAAATAAGACACATCCTTTCTCACATGCATCTATCTTCTCATAGGGCATCTTAAGTACACGAAGTATTTTGTCCGACTGGTACAGGTTTGCAGGCATGAGATGGCCTTTGGGTAGGAAGCGTCCAAATAGTGTCATCATCGCGTCGTAGCATTCTCTTCCCAAGTTGAACTGAGCCTTCAGAGCCATTACTTGTGCAATTGCATCCAGCTGACAGAGCTCAGTGTGCTCATGGAGAGGATGTTTTGAAGACTCCAACATTTCATAAAAGGCCTTTGCAGATTCCTCCGTCTCATCATCCGAATCCCGAGCATCATCAAAGTCCTGCACCATGTCTTCGATCCTGGTACCATGCTCGTCCGTGCGACGACGGACCACCTCAGCTCTTGTGCGTTGTATAGACTCACCATGAAATGTCCACACCGTATAATTAGGCTTAGAACCCCTCCTCTGCAGGTGTTTAATCATTACAACCTCTGTCGTCTTTTTATAGTTGTCGCATCCAGGACAGGGGCAATAGTTTCTTTCCTGGCCATTTGTGAATGCGGCTTTCACAAATTCCTTTGTTTTTACAAACCATTCTTTCGTCATCTCTTTCTGACTGGGGTGACCGGTATACATCCACGCACAATCACTCATCTTGCGTAGCTACTAAAGACATAATAAATATGTTTATATATAATTTTGCATTCATATTCATCGGTTAATCAGGTTTGCCATTTTTACTACGTCCAGGCAACCTACACGCTAATAGGTAAATATAGGTCCTAATCCCACCCGAGTATGTGTAGATTGGGTTCGTTTTCCCATGCTCTGCTCCGGATCCAACGCAAAATTTCCGCAGCACCTCCCCGTTGTTCTCCTGATACACGTCTCCGCAATAAACAGAGAGGATGTGCATCCGGAGAACAACAGGGAGGCACTGACGAAATTCCGCATCGGATCCAGAGCACAGCATACGGGAAAACGAACCCAATCTGCACATACTCGGGCTGTCCATGGATAATATTGGACAATTCAAAAGGATGGCGGTTATAAATATGCAAAGAAACGCGTATTTATAGATGTCGCCCTTTCGAACGGGAGATGCATACTGGTCACGCATACTGATAAATTAATTTAATTACCTAAATCTAGAAAGTTTCATCCGGAGAACGAGCCACAGTAATTGAAGGTGCGGGGAGGAGATGAAATTTGTACTGACCCACGAATGCAGGGGCGGAGCTCGTACAACGCACGGGCAGGTGTTCGCATAGCAGCCCTCACAGCGACGAGACAACTATCACATGTAAATCCACCCGATCAACACAAATATTCTAATTATGTCATTTTAGAGAAAAAACAAGTTAGGAATATAATATTCATGAGCTAACCAAGGTTTTTATGCCATTTTGTAGCTAAATGGGCTAATTATCTCATTGTCGGGGAAAATAAGGTGAGGAGAATAATATAGAGGAGAAGAAAGAGGAGGAGGAGGAGAAGAAGAAGAAATCAAAAAGAAGGAGGAGGAGGAGGAGGACAAGAAGGAGGAGAAGAAGAAGGAGGAGAAGGTATTCTTCTTCACTTCTTCTCTTCTTCTTCTCTTCTTCTTTTCTTCTTCTTTTCATCTTCTCCTTCTTATTTTTGTCTTCTCCTCCTCCTCTTCTTCTTCTTCTTCTTCTTCTTCTCCTCCTCCTCCTCTTCTCCTCTTCTCCTCCTCCTCCTCTTCTTCTTCTTCCTATTCTTTCTATTAAGCTAACTGACTAACTAACCTAACTAACCAAGCTAACTAAACCTATCGCTAAACCTAGATAGCACTAAATAGCAAAAAAAAAACAGAATCCACCACTAAGTAACTAAAAAACAATCTAGCTACCACTAAATACCAAACAATAAAAAATCAACTTCTTCTTCTTTTTCTCTTCTTCTACTTCTTATTTTTTTTCTTATTCTCTTCTTCTCTTCTTCTTCTCTTCTTCTTTACTTCTTCTCCATCTTATTTTTTCTTCTCTTCTTCTTCTGCTTCTTCTTCTTCTTCTTCTCCTTCTTATTTTTTTCTTCTCTTCTTCTTCTTCTTCTTCTTCTTATTCTTCTTTTTCTTCTCCTCCTCCTCCTCCTACACCTCTTCTTCTTCTCCTCTTCTCGTCCTCCTCCTCCTCCTCTTCTCCTATTCTCCTCCTCCACCTAACTAACCAAGCTAACTAACAAACCTAACTAAAACTACTAACCTAACTAAATCTACCACTAAAACTACTAACAATAATCTAGCTACCACTAATTAACAAAACAAAACTAAATCTGTAAAAAAGAAAAAAAAGGACTCACCGGAGGGGGGCGGCCGGGGAGGAGGAGGGTGCGGCGGTGGAGGAGACGGCGGTGGTGGCGGAGGGGGTGGTGGTGGAGAAGGGGCGAGCGCCGACGGCGGTGGTGGAGGAGGAGGTCCCGGGGAGGAGGAGGGGGCGTGGTGGAGGAGGGGGCACAGGGAGGAGGGGCGCAGGGAGGCCGGAGGAGGTCGCAGGGAGGCCGGAGGAGGAGGGGGCGCAGGGAGGCTGGAGGAGGAGGACGCAGGGAGGCCGGAGGAGGAGGGGGCGCAGGGAGGCCGGAGCAGGAGGGGCGGCAGCGCAGGGAGGCCGGAGGAGGGCGCGGTGGCGGTCGTGGTGTCGGGGGTGAGAGAGGGGTTGGGGTGGCCGTTAGTGGTGAGAGAGAGGCGCGTGGGGGTGGGGCTAACGACCGTTAGGGGGGCACCCTCTTTGCCATCCGCCTCCCGATGACACACAGAAGGAAAGCGGACGGCAAAGAGAGAGGCCGTTAGGGGGGAGAGAGGGGCTGCGGGGTGGGCCGCCCATGCTCTTTGCCGTCTGCCTGAATGCTCTTTGTCGTGAGCTGGCAGACGGCAAAGAGCTGGGTAATGGCAAATAGTACCTTTGGCATCAGCCTGCTCTTTGCCGTCTGGTTTCTGGTAGCTGAGGGCAAAGAGGGTCTTTGCCATCAGCCAGCACACGACAAAGAAACAGCACATGGCAAAAAACTGTTTTCCAGTAGTGTATGTGCATCTAGGCCAGATATAATGCTTAGTGTTTGCATGTGTGCCCGTTTTCAAGCAAAACCGAAGGAATCACACCATAAGGCTGTGAAGCATATTCTTTGATGCTTAGCTCACACACCAACTCTAGGATTATGGTACCCCAAGGGCTCAACTCTTCACCTCGTTGGATATTCTGATTCTGATTATGCTGGTGACCGTGTGGATCGCTAGTCAACATCAGGCACTTTCCATTTCCTCGGAAGATCATTAGTCTGCTGGTCTTCGAAGAAGCAGAATTGTGTTTCTCTCTCTCTCCAGTGCCTAAGCTGAGTACATTGCTGCTGGAATCTGCTATGCTTAACTGCTATGGATGAAGCAAACCCTCAGAGACTACGACATCAACATGAAGAATATGCCCCTCTACTGCGACAATGAGAGTGCAATCAAGATCGCCTACAACCCAGTACAACACTCGAAGACTAAGCACATCCAGATTCGTCATCATTTTCTTCGGGACCATGTCCTCAAGGGCAATATTATCATCGATCATGTGAAGACTGACGATCAACTAGCAGATATTTTCACTAAGCCCTTGGATGAGAGAAGGTTTTGCAAGTTGTGGTGTGAGCTAAATATCCTAGAATCTTCAAATGTTTTGTGAAACATGCACACATCCGAACACTTATGCAAAATTGATGACATAGATGCGCAACACACGAAGAATCGATTTTCTTCAATCAATGAAGAATATCACTCTTGGTGTGAAGAAATTAATGAAGAATTTGGTTCTCAGGGCCCTACGACAATTGTATGCGGTGCCTGAAATTATCATTCTGATACGGTAGGTCACGCCACCACCCAACTTTGAAATTCTTCAAGTTTTTTTTCTTCAAAGTTGAAATTCATCAATCTGACACTTTGTCACAAAATCCTAAAATTTTCAAAATCTTCAAAATCTTCAATTTCTTCAAAAATGTTTGATGATTTTTATTTTAGTATATATTTGGAATGAGCTTTCAAAGTCCTCAACAACATTCACTTATATCTCAGTCTTCATTTGATATTTCATCTAAGTGAATGTGATCTGACAGACTTCCCTCTATGCTAAGCTCAACCCAGTCTATTCTCAATTCTTCTTATGCCTTCTATTTGACACTTGTTCAAAATCCTCACTCAATCCCTGTCAGCTGAGGAATTTGCAAAAAAATCCTCAAAAATTCAAAAAATGTTTTTATAAAGTTACATAGTTATCGGACCCACTTCTCACCATCGGATAACCACGAACTCCACCGCTTCAGTCGTGGGCACCACGTGTCTTGCGGAGACGAAGGGGTAAGGGTAGTTCGGTCCGAAAGTTTCGACAAAATAGTTTTTCACCTGAGCTATAAATAGGCCCTTACCCCCCCTCAGTTAAAACTCTTCGTCCTCTCGTCTTGTCCGGTCGAGCTCAACCGTAGCGCCACCGCTAGCATCCTCGTCTCCAGTGAGGAAAAGCTTTGCTGCCTCGCCCTCGCGGTCGCCGGACTCACCCTTTGCCAAGTTAGGGTGTTGAAGATCTGAACCGAGGAACTTCTCTTTTTTACTGCTCCAGTTCTTCGTGTTTTACGCACATGGAAAATAAAATCCTATTTTACTGGCTCTGTTGATCTTTTAATTCACCTTAGACTCGCGAAATCTGTTTTTCCTCACAAAGTATGTTAGCCATGCACAATCATTCCTCAAACACTTGATGAATTTCACTACGCCACTAAAATTATCCATGAGATTCCTTAGTTGTGTAAATTCTCGAATCTACGCAACTCTGGAGCCCGAGATCAGAATGCTTAGTCAAATTCCTCAACTCACTGGTGAAATTCCTCAACTTTTTTTTTAATTTCTTCAAATCCGAGAACGCATATGACCTTCCCAAATTCTTCACACCTATACTCTGTTCACAGGTACAAAAATGCCAGTTGATGAATCTCTAGGTTCTCATCAACTTAACTCATTTGCAGCATTCCTCGTAGAAATTTTACATGTGTCTTGAGAGTCATCAAGAGTTCATATTCCTCAGCAAAATCCTTAGTTGAAGAAAATGGAGAATGATCGGAAGCAGAAAGGAGGAAAGAAGCTGGAACAGAATACAACATTTGAAATACCTGAAGACATATATGCTGATTATTGTACTCGTGATGAGGAAATTCATGGTCAAGAGACCATGGCAAAGCGCAAGATAAGGCTTCAAAAGATTGAGCGCAGGAGGGCTAAGGAGTGGAAGGAGTATAGATATGTGACTCCAAAATATGCGAGGAAATTTGTCCTCAAGCCACCTTGCAAGAGGCTTTCATAGGGTGATCAAAAAGTGGCTCATCCTTCAAGTGTTGAAACTATTGAGGATTACCCAGGTGAGAAAGACAAATATTTGTCTAAGTTACAGAAGAAGGCAGAAGCCGCTGTGAAGAAATTCAATGCGGATTCTGCTGCTGCAACCACTGCTGCCACTTCTTTAGTTGTTGAGGCCTCTGCTAAACAATTCCTCAGAAGAAGACTTTGCTAAACAAACCCAAAACCTCAACTACAGTGCCAAAAGAGCAATTGCCTCAGAAGGCTGCAATGGCAGCAAAATCTTCAATAGCACCATAGTCTTCACCCCCACAACAGAAGCAACTCAGTAAGTTTCAACCTGCTCAATCAATTTCCTCAGTGCCATCTGCCACTAGCTCTGCTGCAAAGTCTTCACCCACTCTGTTGAAGACTAAAATGACTGCTGGTAGAGGCATCAGGCTAAGTCGTAGCAAAGTCATCAACATTCCTTCTGTATTAGAAGGAAGTGAAGAATTTGATGATTAAACACTCCAAGAAATCATCAGAAACAAATAGAAATGTGTTGCACAGGCCTCCGGCAATTCCATTCCTCTAGCTATGGATACGAAGGTTTTGAGGATTTCATCGACCTCTGGTATGAAGATCCAAACACACCGGTTGATGAATTAAAGCTTCCCCCTGGTGTCGGCCATATGGTGGCTACTTTTATCAATGAAGAAAAGTGGAAAGAGCAGTAAGCCAAGCAAGCAAGGGCTGTCAAATCAAGAAGGAGAAATTCCTCAAGCAAAATCTCCTCAACCTGACGCTTGAAGCACTTGTATCAACTCAGGGTGAACTCAAAACCCTGACAGACAAGTATACAAGTCTTCACTCTGATCGTCAATGCATCAAAGTGAAATTCATGAGGGATGCAATAGCTGATGTTGATGAATACAATAAGAGAAGTGCCCCTCCGAAGCAGCAAACACCACCTCAGTCTAGCTACACTTTTCAGCTGCTTGAGGAAGATGAAATTGATGAACCTGTTGCTGAGGAAATTTTTCAAAATATTCCAGCTGAAGAAACTGCTCCAGCTGAACAAATTGTCAGGCCTGACACTGAATCAGTGCCTAATGAAATTGTCCCTTCACCTCAACCCTCAAAGGTGAAAAAGTGACTCCGTCTGCATTAGACGTGAAGAAAATCGAAGCGGCTGAGAAAGAAGCCAAAAAGAGAAAAGCATCAATGGCCTCAGAATCCTCAGAGGCCAAACGTCTGAGGATCACTCAGTCGGAATCTTCATCAGCCCCGATGCATGCTACCCCTCCGAATGGAGCACCATCATACATGAACGTTCCCTTCGGAGTTGACTATGTCATTCGTGAAGAAGATGAAGAAATGGATGATGCTGAAGATGATGAAATAATGGATGAGGAAATACAAATAGATGATATTTGTCCACCACTCCTCCAAAGTCTACTGAAGAACAAGTGGGTGATGATGACATTGGGTGCAGTACACCAGTAATTCATGATGATTTCTGGGAAGAAACTCATCCTCGCTCACCAAGGTCAACTCAAATCCCTCCAACTCCTGCTGCAAATGAGATTCTCACCGGTTCTGACGGAAGAAGCATTCGTGAGGAATCTGCTCAAGAATTAGCTGCATCAGCTGAAGACAATGCAACGACGAATACTGCAACTGCCTCCTCCAACAAGAAATTTCCTCAAGCTGAAGAGAATCCTCAAACTGGGAAAAATGCTCAAACTAAAGAAAAAGCTACTGCGCCCAACACTGAAACCGCTATTGTTGTGGTGAACACGGAAAAAACAATGGTAGTGGCTACTCCTCAAGAACAACATCACAATCTTCAACCGCAGCAAAATCAGCCTTTCTCCGAAAGGCCAAAGTTTCAAAAAGAGGCATCCAGCCTACCTCACTTGGCTAGTGGAGTGGATGTACAACCCAGCCATCCAGGTTCAAGTCCCCACGGGCGCGAATTTGGGTTCTTATTATTTCAAAAAAACTCGCTGTGCGGTGTTTCCCTTACAGTTTTCCTTCAAAAAAAGAGGCATCATATGAAGAACACATGTACTTCACTGGCGAAAATCCATATGACAAGCTTCGCATCAGACACATGAAGTTCTGGACAAGAAATCAGCTTAACTACTATGCTTCTATGCTCTATGGAAGAAACAAGATATTTCAGCATACCCACATTCCTCACTGTGATATGGAGGAAATACCTTGCTTTGCTCTAGTCCTCAACGTTTTTCGTGAAGCTGGGTTATTGCCTTTCTGTACTGACATGGGAGATTGGAACACTAACATCATTCTTCAATTCTACGCCACACTTCACATCTCTCGCGACCCAAAGGATGTCAACACTTGGGTTTTGGATTGGATGACTCAACACACGCACTACAAAGCTCCTGCCACTGAATTGCTTCGAGATCTTCCCAATTCAATTCCCTCAGAGGATGCAGTTCTGATGTATGATGAACGAGAACTACCTAACAAGCTGATGGAAGTCCTCGTGAAGCCTTTGGCCAAGGAACAATCCCCAAGGACTCGATTTCTCGTACAGGACTTGAAGTATGAACCCAGAACAGTGTAAACAATCGTGTCTTATGTCATTGCTCCTATCAAAGGGCATGATGATGAAGAAGATGTCGTAGGCATCATGAAGAATATCATGTTCAAAGTCATTCATGGCATAACTATGAATCTTCATGATTTCTTTTCGAGGACTTTGGCTGACAATGCTTTGTCACCATTTGAATTGAAGATTTATACGCCTTGGATTATGAGATTCATCAGAAACAGGTCAGGCATCAACTATCAAGCTGATTTTTAGAATCACCTTGGATATATGCCGCCTATCAAAGTCATCAAGAAATCATTTGAACCTTTTGAAGGCAAAGGCAAGGCTATAATTGATGAATGATATGAGCCCCAACTGCCCCCATAGTGATGAATAACAAACAACTACTACTCAGTCTTCATCAAAAGGTCGATCACAATCACAAGTGGGTGAAACGCCAGTTTGGTGCCATTGTGAAAACCCTCAACGAGACTCAGAATGCAGTGAAGAAAAATTACTATTATCTTCATGAGGTGATTGATCACACTTGGGCCACCTTGGCTCATCTGAAGACTCAAGAGGAACTTGACCAATTGGAATTTACTCAAGTTTTTGACTAGTCGTGGCCTCGAAAGAAGAAATTCAAGCCAATTCCAGTTCCTGACTTGGAGGATAGTTCATTTTCTTCATTTTGCACGGCTGAATCAGATAAAGAACCAGAAGACACTACGACTGGACCAAGGAAGAAGCCTGTCTCCAAGAATCCTCACAGCTCTACACCAACCAAGAAGTGAATTTCTTCAAAGGGCGTTAGTCCTCAATTTTGTCCCTTTTCATCACTTGATGACAAAGCGGGAGAAATCTGAGAGTAGTCCTCAAGTGGGATCTATTTTGGTGCATATAAACTTTATTAAGTTACAAACTCTTGGTTCTTGTGAAGTGTTTGATGTAATGAGTTGTAACTTAAGCCCGATGGTGCTCTGACTCTTTTGAACGTTTTTATTCACATGCTTATTCCTCAAAGTGTATTAACGCATGCATGCTCAAAATTCGTCAAACACCATTTTTTATCATGCATTTTAAAATTCCTCATATTATATGTCATATGTATGCATGCTTTACAAGATACAGGGGGAGATCTCCATGATATAAATCATCAATGTGCATCTACTATGCAAATCAAATTCCTCAAAATATGCACATCTTCACGGGGAGTCTCTCGGTATCTTGATTTCAAATTCCTCAAACTCAGTACTTACATTTCATATTTTTATCCCCGTTGAAATTTTAACCTAATTCTCATCAACCACCAAAAAGGGGGAATTGTAAGTGCATCTAGTGCCCTTTGTGATTTTGGTGGTTTGAAGACTTATAGGTTAAGAGACTAATGTGTTTGTAAGTGTACACAAGCTCTATAAGTCGCTGAAAACTTTGAGTTATACGATGAATATCGACCCCTAAAAATGTATGTCTTCGGCTGAAGACTTTGGTCTTATCTTGAAGACTTTGATCGTGAAGAAATTGCGATGAAATTGATATTCCTCATGAAGATATTGAAGATGAGGAATTCGGTGGTTCCTGAAGAAAAACTGTCTGAAGATTTTGAAGCCTGAAGATTTACTCTTTCTGTTTCATTCTCTTTACTCTTGAGTCATAGCAACACTGTACTGTTAAAGGGGGTCGAAGTAATACTCCGGAATGAATTTCCTCATGATGCTCAACCCATGCCTAAACCTACCAAAGCCTCAAAGTGAGGAATATGAGAGACATGAGGACTTTTATAGTTGAAAGTTCTGACCATTGCCGCGACACACGCCACCTCATTGATCTTATCCACCCAACTGTCACAATATTTAAGGGCATTTATGTCAAATCTTGCCGGGATGATCCCAAGCTATAAATAGTCGCCCCCCACAACCACTAGATGGTTGGTTGTTCCAAGAGAAACTGACACTTGTCATTTAGAGCAACCCAAATTCCTTAGAGTCTTCGAGAGAAAATCATCAAGTGATGAAATACCCCAAACACCAAACCCCAAACCAAAAACCAAGTGATTGAGCATCACTTAAGAATTTTTTTCCTGTGTGGAACTGAAGCCTTTTACCTTTGAGCACTGTGCATCCTCCAGACGGTTAGGAGCCATGGTCTAGAGCATCTAGCAGTCAATTGTGGATCGCCGGGTGACCAAGTTTGTGAGGGTTTGGAAGTCCGCCCTGAAGATTTACCACGAGTGTTGGGCGAGGAATGTGTGTCCTTAGCTCAAGGAGAATACAGTAGGGACTCTGTGTCCTGGAATTGCGTGTCCTTTGGTTTCAATCCCAAGCCGCTCCAAACCAGACGTACAACTATCACAGCAGTTGGCCCTAGATCATCTACAACTGTCTTCATTGTGATACGGGTTCTATTTCTTCAACTCTTTCATTTCCTCAAAACTGTATGTTGAAGAATTTCACCTGTGCTATTTGAAGTGAAGACTTTCTCTGAATTTCCTCAACCTCAAATTCTTCACTCAAGTTAATCTTCACCTGCGTTCTGTGTACCTACGTTCTGTGCAAACCAATTCTCACAATCTTCACCAATAATCTGCTGTAGTAGTCTTTGCACTTTTGATACTACGCTATTTCCGTTGTACTTAATTCATCATTGAGGAATTTCCTCACAAGGAATTTCCTGAGTGATGAAATTTTAAAAATCGCCTATTCACCCCCCTCCAGTCGATATAGCACACTTTCAAATGGGCGGATATTTTTATAAGAACGCTTGCCAATTTAAATCCGTTAAAGGCGTTTTTATTCTTTTAAGAGATTCACTTACACTACAACCCTTTTATAAATTCATTTAAAAATCCCACAAAAGTTTGGAGATGTTAAGGGATGTTTGTGGTTCACTTTTATGCAAAAACCCATAGCCGTCCTTTGAAAATTTTGAGCAGCACAACCTCTTCTGCATTCTGGCTGAGTTTGATGTTTTGAACTACAAGCCCATTTTAAATTGCCCCAATGCCCATGGGACTTTTACTGCTTGTAGTTCACCCTACCAAACCCTTAAGTCCATGAGTTGAGCCCCATTGGATTATTTTAAGTGCATAGAATAGCAACCTAAACTTTCAACCAGAACTGTTTTCTCCAAAATTTGCGCTGATAAGTTTCTGGTTTTCTCAAACTAACCATGCCATCACTCTTAGAATGTAAAGAGGCATTGTTTTGGAAATTTTGTTGACCATAAGATCCCTTTAGTTGGCCCTAACATTCTGTCGAACACCTTGTGTGCATGGACATAACTGCCATGGTTTTGTTTTTGCATTGTGGACTTGCTCCAAAGACCAAGACCAGCATGTGATATAGGATTGCCTTAGCCCCTAACCTAACCCTCCTAACTTGTGTTCAAACCCAAGCTCTCTGGGCTGCCCTGGCATTTTGTCGAGCAGCTGGCGTGCATGTCGAGACTCCCTGCCGCCGCGTCCCTGCCCTTGGCCCTTTGCCAGCTCGCAGAGTCGCGTTGCGCCGCGCCCCTCCCCGACCATTAGTCGTCGCCCCTGTGCCACGTAGAGCCGCAACAGCGAGGCAACCGTGGCGGCTAGTCGGCGTCAGCTCTGCCGCTGTAGTGGCCCCGCGGTGCCCGACCTCTCCCCGAGCGCCAACTAGCCTGTGGACCACTGTTGCATTTGTCCTCATGCTGCCAGCCCTGGTAGCCTGCTCCTCCCACCCGTGTCCACAGTCACAAATGGTCGTCGTCGTCCTTATCCACGACCACCACGGGAACCGCCATTGACTGGCTATAAAAGGAAGCCCCAAGCTCCTTGAGCAGCCCAGTGTTGACCACAAGTATAGGGGATCAATCGTAGTCCTCTCGATAAGTAAGAGTGTCGAACCCAACAAGGAGCAGAAGGATCTGACAAGTGGTTTTCAGCAAGGTAAAATCTGGAGGCACTGAAATTGTCGGTAACAAGTGATTGTGTGGTGAGATGATTCGTAGCAAGCAACAAGTAACAAAAGTAGCAACGGTGCAGCAAAGTGGCCCAATCTCTTTTGTAGCAAGGGACAAGCCTGGACAAAGTCTTATAGGAGGAAAAACGTCCCGAGGACACACGGGAATTTCTGTCATGCTAGTTTTCATCATGTTCATATGATTCACGTTCGTTACTTTGATAGTTTGATATGTGGGTGGACCGGCGCTTGGGTACTGCCCTTACTTGGGAAAGCATCCCACTTGTGATTAACCCCTCTCGCAAGCATCCGCAACTATGAAAGAATAATTAAGACAAAGTCTAACCATAGCATTAAACTAATGGATCCAAATAAGCCCCTTACGAAGCAACGCATAAACTAGGGTTTAAGATTCTGTCACTCTAGCAAACCATCATCTACTTACTACTTCAAAATACCTTCCTCTAGGCCCAAATAATCGTGAAGTGTTATGTAGTCGACGTTCACATAATACCATTAGAGGAAAAACAACATACAACACATCAAATTACCAAACGAATACTAAATTCACATGACTACTATTAGCATGACTTATCCCATGTCCTTAGGAACAAAAGTAACTACTCACAAAGCATAATCATATTCATGACCAGAGAGGTAATGAGTAGCATCAAGGATCTGAACATAAACTCTTCCACCAATTAATCCAACTAGCATCAACTACAAAGAGTAATCAACACTACTAGCAACCTTACAACTACCAATCGGAGTCGCGACACGGAGATTGGTTACAAGTGATGAACTAGGGTTTGGAGATGAGATGGTGCTGATGAAGATCTTGATGGTGACGAGTCCCCTCCGATGAGAGGAGTGTTAGTGATGACGATGGCGACGATTTCCCCCTCTGGGAAGGATGTTTCCCCGACAGGATCGTCCTGCCGGAGCTCTAGATTGGTTCTGCTCAAGTTCCGCCTCGTGGCGGCGGTGAATCCACGAAAAACCTCCTCCCTAATTTTTTTTCTGGACGAAACCCTTCATATAGCAGAAGAGGGGGCCATTGGGCCAGCAGGCTGCCCACAAGCCGTCATGGCACGGCCTGGGGGTGGCCACACCGTGCATGCTTGTGGCCACCTGCTGGCGCCCCTCTTCGGCCCAGTATTTTTTATAAATCCAGAAAAAATCCTCGTTGATTTTTACGGCGGTTGGAGTTGCGCAGAATAGGTATGTCAACTTTGCTCCACTTTCAGGCCAGAATTCCAGTTCCGACATTCTCCCTCTTCATGTAAACCTTGCAAAATAAGAGAGAAAAGGCATAAGTATTGTACCGTGAATTGAAATAACAGCCCAAGAAGCGATAAATATCAACATGAAAACATGATGTAAAATGGACGTATCACCCAGCACCCTCCCTAGAACCGCAGTCGCCTCCCCCTAGCCCCAATTTGACCGGAACCGCCCGCCCTGCACCCCTCTGGTCGCAGCACCATCGCCAGCCTCCGGCTAAATTCCGGTGAACGCAAGGCTCATTCGTCCTACCCTGGACCTTGCTAGCCTCCCCAAGACCGCTAGCACCCATTTCCTCTGCCCATTTGCGACATAGTAGCCGTAGACCTATGCCGTGTTTGCCGGAGCTCTCTGGCTGCCGTGGTTGGGGGTACGCTGGCCCCCGAGCCCTTTGGGGACCCCTTTGCCCTCTAGAGGACGAACCCTTCACCCTCATCACGCTAGTGTGCTCAGCTTCGGGAACGGATCCTCCTAGCACCGTCAATTGTTGTCGGAGCTCGCCCCTTGTTTGGGCGCGCGAGAGGAAAGGGACGAACCCAACAGGTGGCCCCATCTGCCGGTGCATCATAGAACATGAAAGTGTGTTATATCGACTAGAGGGGGGTGAATAGGAGATTTTTAGATTTTCGTCGCTGAGGAAATTACTTTTGAGGAAATTCCTCACTGATGAATAATGTGCAACGGAAATAGAACAAGATCAGAGGTGCAAAGATCACAACATCAGTTTCTTGATGAAGATTATGATAATCGGTTTGCACAGTATGCAGTCACAAAATAAGCAGGTGAAGATTAACTAGTATGAAGAATTTGAGGTTGAGGAAATTCAGTGAAAGTCTTCAACAAATTCTTCAAACAGTGACAATGAAAGTCTTCAACATACAATATTGCGGAATTGAAAGAGTTGAAGAAATATAAACCTTTATCACGATGAAGACAATTGTTGATGACCCAGTTCCAACTACTATGACAGTCGTACATCTGGTTTGGGGCGGCTTGGTATTGAAACAAAAGGATACACAGTCGCGGGACACAGTCCCTACTGTATTCTCCTTGAGCTAAGAACACACAGTCCTCGCCCAACACTCGTGGTAAGTCTTAAGGGCATACTTCCAAACCCTCACAAACTTGGTCACTCGGCTATCCACAATTGACTAATGGATGCTCTAGACCATGACGCCTAACCGTTTGGAGGATGCACAGTCCTCAAAGGTAAAAGGCTTCTATTCCACACAGGAACAAATTCTTCAGTGATGCTCAATAACTTGGTTTTTGGTTTGTGGTTTGGTGTTTGGGGTATTTCCTCACTTGATGATTTACTCTTGCAGACTCTGAGGAATTTGGGTTGCTTTAAATGACAAGTGTGAGTTTCTTGTGGAGTAGCCAACCAGCTAGTGGTTGTGGGGGGCGACTATTTATAACCTGGGAGCATCCCGACATGATTTGTCATAAATGCCCTTAACTATTGTGACTGTTGGGTGGATAAGATCAGTGAGGTGGCGCGTGTCGCGGAAACGGTCGGAACTTTCAACTATGAAACTCCTCATGTCTCTCGTATTCCTCACTTTAAGGCTTTTGTAGGTTTAGGCTTGGGTTGAGCATCATGAGGAAATTCATTCCGTAGTATTACCTCGACCCCCTTTAACACTACGATGATCCTAAGACTCAAGATTACAGAAAACAAAACAGAAAGAGTAAGTCTTGATGCTTCAAAGTCTTCAGGTAGTTTTTTTTTCAGGACACACCGAATTCCTCATCTTCAATATCTTCATGAAGAATATCAACTTCATCGCAATTTCTTCATGATCAAAGTCTTCAAGCTTAGACCAATTTCTTCAACCGAAGACATACATTTTTAGGGGTCGATATTCATCGTATAACTCAAACTCCTCAGCCTACTTATAGAGCATGTGTACACTTATAATCACATTAGTTACTTAACCTATAAGTCTTCAACCCACCAATATCACTAAGGGCACTAGATGCACTTACAATGTCCCCCTTTTTGGTGGTTGATGACAATTAGGTTAAGTTTTCAATGGTGACAAAAATATGAAGTGTAAAAACTGAGTTTGAGGATTTTGAAATCAAGATACTGAGAGACCCCCCTGAAGATGTGCATATTTTGAGGAATTTGCTTTTGACAACAGATGCACATCAATGATTTATATCATGGAGATCTCCCCTGTATCTTGTAAATCATGCATACATTTGACATATAAAATGAGGAATTTGAGAATGCATGATGAGAAATGGTATATGACGAATTTTAGCATGCCTGCATTAATACACTTTGAGGAATAAGCATGGGAAGAAAAACGTTCAAAAGAGTCAGAGTACCATAGGGCTTAAGTTACAACTCATTACATAAAACACTTCAGAAGAACCAAGAGTTTGTAACTTAATAATGTTCATAAGCCCCAAAATAGACCCCATTTGAAGACTAACTCAAGGATACACAGTCACAGGACAAAACTGAGGACTAACACCTCATGAAGAATTTCACTTCTTGGCTGATGAAGAGGCGTGAGGATTCTTGGCGACATGCTTCTTCCTTGGACCAGTTGCACTGTTTTCTGGTTCTTCATCTGATTCAGTAGTGTGGAATGAAGAAAAAGAACTCTCCTCAAGGTCAGGAACTGGAATTGGCTTGAATTTCTTCTTGGGAGGCCACGTCCAGTCGAAGTCTTGAGTAAACTCTAATTCCTCAAGTTCCTCTTGGGTCTTCAGATGAGCCAAGGTGGCCCAGGTTCGTTCAAACACCTCAAGAAGATAATAGTGGTTTTTCCTCACTGCGTCCCGAGTCTCGTTGAGGGTTTTCATAATGGCACTGAATTGACGTTTGACCCATTTGTGATTGCGATCGACCTTCTGATGAAGACTAAGGAGTAGCTCTATGTTATTCATAACTCTTGGGGCAGTTGGACTTGGTGGATCTTGGGTAGAAGTGTCATCATATGAAGAATATGACTCTGCTTGACGAAACTGGCCATCAAGGGGCCGATTACCTTCATCAATCACATATTTGCCTTTGCCTTTAACAGGCTCAAATGTTTTCTTGATGACTCAGATTCGCGGGAGATATTCGATGTGATTAGGAAAATCAGCTTGGTAGTTGATGACGGACCTGCTTCTCATGAATCTCATGATCCATGGAGCATAAATCTTCATTTCAAAAGGCGACAGTGCATTATCAGCCAAAGTCCTCAGGAAGAAATCATGAAGATTCATTGGTATGCCATGGATGACATTGAAAAGGATATTCTTCATGATGCCTATGACATCTTCTTCATCGCCGTGCCATTTGATAGGAGCGAGGACATTGGCCTAGATTCTGTAGACTATTCGTGGTTCATACCTCAAGTCTTGTACCAGAAAGCAAGTCCGTGGAGGTTGGTCCTTGGCCAAAGGCTTCATGAGGACTTCCATCACTCTGTTGGGCAATTCCCGTTCATCATACATCAGCACTGCATCCTTTGAGGGAATTGAGATTGGAAGAGCTCGAAACTATTCACTGGCAAGCGCTTTGTAGTGTGTGTGCTGAGTCAACCAATCCAAAACCCAAGTGTTGACATCTTTTGCGTCGCCAGAGATGTTCAGAGTGGTGTAGAACTGAAGAATGATGTTGCAGTTCCAGTTGCCAATGTCAGTGCAAAGAGGCAACAATCCAGCTTCGTGAAGAACGTCGAGGACTGGAGTGAAGCAAGGTATTTCCTCCATATCACAAGGAGGAATGTGTTTATGCTGAAATATCCTGTTCCTCCCACTAGAGGAACCTGATACTTTGCCGTCTGCCATGGCGGACGGCAAAGGGGGCCACCCCGAATGGCAAAGGCCTTTGCCGTCCGTCAGCAAACGGCAAACTGGACGGCAAACGAAAATCCGGTGAAGGGCCTCTTTGTCGTCTGCATTGGGACAGCTGACGGCAAAGGATATTTGTCGTGAGGGGGCTGACGGCAAAGAATATGGGACGGCACATCTGCGGGCACCTCCGTCAAGTGCTAACGGTGGCCTATTGGGCCCATAGATAGTTTGCTGTCCGCCATTAGCCCCTTTGCCGTATGCCGTGCTGGTGGACTGACGGCAAAGGCATCGCCAAATCCCCTCTCGTTTGCACCTTTGCCATCTTCCCTTTGACCCTTTGTTGTCTGCCCTTTGACCCTTTGTCGTCTGCCGTGCTAGTGGGCTGACGGCAAAGGTACCAGCAAAGCCCCTCTCACTTGCCCCTTTGCCGCCTGCCCTTTGACATTTTGCCGTCCGCCCACGAGCACGGTAGACAGAAAAGGGGGCACCCAGTTTGATTCAAAACAGGCCAGTTTGGCCCCTTTGCGGTCTGTTGTAGCTCCTTGGCCGTCGGTGGGCACACCGCAAAGGCTCCAAACTGCCACTATTTATTTTATTTTTGATAATATCCATCAATTTTCACATAAACCAGGAATATACTTCACACAAACTGCCCCAAATGACATAATATATTTCACACAAACTACCCATACTCATAACCATATTAAAATAAGTTTCATCCATAATCCATACATATTATGCAAATTTTATTTGTACCAAACCATATATTACACTAGTTTCATCCATACATACAAAGTATCATATTCATTTACTACAATAGTTTCAATCCAAGCATCTGTGAAGCCATTTTAGAAGAAACCGTATTGAAGCACTCCATCAATATAATCCAAGCTTCCGTGAATTGAATGTAATCTGCAAAACGGGAAATAAGTAAGTTAGAAGAAGAAGACTAGATGAAGAGGACAAGAAATAAATAAGTTTCATATCCATTTAGCTCCAAAAAGACATACTTAGCTAATTTAGCTTCAAGAAGAGGATAAGAGGAGAAATGAAAAGAAGAAGAGAAGTAGAAGAAGAAGAAGGACAAGAAGAAGGAGGAGAAGAAGGAGAAGAAGGCTCCTCCTTCTCCTTCTCCTTCTCTTCTTCTTCTTCTTCTTCTTCCTTCTTTTCATTTCTCCTCTTTTTGGAGCTAAATTATCTAAGTAAGTCTTTTTGGAGCTAAATGGGATAATTATGTCATTTTGGAGGAAAACAAGCTAAGTATATAATATTCATGAGCTAACAAAGGTTCTTATGCCATTATGAGCTTATTATGACATTTTGGAGCTAAATTAGTCATTTTAGTGAGCTAACCAAGGTTCTTATGATGTTTTTACCTAACTAAGCTAATTATGTCATTTTGGAGGATAATTAGCTAAGTATGTCTATGTTGGGGAAAATAAGCTACGTAGAAGAAGAAAGAGAAGAAGAGGAGAAGAAAAAGAAGAAGAAGGAGGAGGAGGAGAAGGAGAAGGAGAAGGAAGAGGAGAAGAAGAAGAAAAGAAGGACGAATAGAAGGAGGAGAGAAGAAGAAGGAGGGCTCCTTCTCCTTCTTCTCCTTTTCCTTCTTCTTCTCTTCTTCTTCTTCTTCCTTCTTTTCATTTTTCCTCTTTCTTCTCCTCTTGTCCCCTTCTTCGGGCTAAATTAGCTAATTATGCCTTTTTGGAGATAATTATGTCATTTTGAGGATAATTCGCTAAGTATAGGTCATGTTTTATTAAACAGACCATTTTGGACCTAACTAAGCTAATTATGTCATTTAGGTGGAAGCCTAGCTAACTATAGGTCATTTCGAAGCCAACTTGCGTAAAATATGTCATTCCAGAGCAAACAATGCTTATTAACCAATTTTGGATCTAGCTAAACTAATTATAGGCCATTTAATACGTAAGTTAGGAGGAATAGGTCATGTTGGAGCTAAGTTAGCCTTATTATGTCATTTAGGAGAGAACTTAGCTAAGTATAGGTCATTTTTTATTAAATAGGTCATTTTGGAGCTAACTAAGCTAATTATGTCATTTAGGTGGAAGCCAAGCTAACTATATGTCGTTTTGGAGCTAACTTGGGTTAAATATGTCATTTTGGAGGATAATTATCTATGTATATGTCATTTTTATTAAATAGATAATTTTGGAGCTAACTAAGCTAATTATGTCATTTAGGTGGAAACCAAGCTAACTATATGTCATTTTGGAGCTAACTTGGGTTAAATATGTCATTTTGGAGCTAACTATGCTTATTAAGCCATATTGGAGCAAAATTGGCTAATTATATCATTTAGGTGGAAGCCGAGCTAAGTATATAATATTCATGAGCTAACCATGGTTCTTATGGCATTTTGAGCTTATTATTTCATTTTTCAGCTAAATTGGTCATTTTAATGAGCTAACCAAGGTTCTTATGATGTTTTCACCTAATTAAGCTAATTATGTCATTTTGTAGGATAATTAGCCAATTTAGTCTTTGTTGGATGAGTCTAAGCTACGTAGAAGAAGAGAAAGAGAAGAAGCAAGAAGAGAAGAAGAAGGAGAAGTAAAAGAAAAAGGAGGAGGAGGAGGAGAAGGAGAAGGAGAAGGAAGAGGAGAAGAAGAAGAAAAGAAGAAGGACAAGAAGAAGGAGAAGAAGGAGGAGAAGAAGGAGAAGGAGCTTCTCTCCTCCTCCTTCTTCTTCCTGCTTCTCCTTCTCCTTCTCCTTCTTCTTCTCTTCTCCTTCTTCTTCCTTCTTTTCATTTTTCCTCTTTCGTCTCCTCTTGTCCCCTTCTTCGGGCTAAATTAGCTAATTATGCCTTTTTGGAGCTAATTATGTCATTTTGGAGGATAATTAGCTAAGTATATGTCATTTTTTTTAAATAGATCATTTTGGAGCTAACTAAGCTAATTATGTCATTTAGGTGGAAGCCTAGCTAACTATAGGTCATTTCGGAGCTAACTTGGGTAAAATAGGACATTCCGGAGCAAACTATGCTTATTAAGCCATTTTGGATCTAGCTAAGCTAATTATAGGCCATTAATACCTAAGTTAGGGGGAATAGGTCATCTTGGAGCTACCTAAGCCTTATTATGTCATTTAGGAGAGAACTTAGCTAAGTATATGTCATTTTTATTAAATAGACCATTTTGGAGCTAACTAAGCTAATTATGTCATTTAGGTGGAAGCCAAGCTAACTATATGTCATTTTGGAGCTAACTTGGGTTAAATATCTCATTTTGGAGCTAACTATGGTTATTAAGCCATATTCAAGCTAAATTGGCTAATTATATCATTTAGGTGGAAGCCAAGCTAAGTATATAATATTCATGAGGTAACCAAGGTTCTTATGCCATTTTGAGCTTATTATTTCATTTTTGAGCTAAATTGGTCATTTTAATGAGTTAACTAAGGTTCTTATGATGTTTTCACCTAACTAAGCTAATTATGTCATTTTTTAGGATAATTAGCCAATTTATTCTTTGTTGGATGAGTCTAAGCTACGTAGAAGAAGAGAAAGAGAAGAAGCAAGAAGAGAAGAAGAAGGAGAAGTAAAAGAAGATGGAGGAGGAGGAGGAGAAGGAGAAGGAAGAGGAGAAGAAGAAAAGAAGAAGGACAAGAAGAAGGAGGACAAGAAGGTGAAGGAGCTTCTCTCCTCCTTCTCATTCTTCTTCCTCCTTCTCCTTCTCCTTCTCCTTCTCCTTCTTCTTCTCTTCTCCTTCTTCTTCCTTCTTTTTATTTTTCCTCTTTCTTCTCCTCTTGTCCCCTTCTTTGGGCTAAATTAGCTAATTATGCCTTTTTGGAGCTAATTATGTCATTTTGGAGGACAATTAGCTAAGTATATGTCATTTTTATTAAATAGACCATTTTGAAGCTAACTGAGCTAATTATGTCATTTAGGTGGAAGCCTAGCTAACTATAGGTCATTTCGGAGCTAACTTGGGTAAAATAGGTCACTCCGGAGCAAACTATGCTTATTAAGCCATTTTGGATCTAGCTAAGCTAATTATAGGCCATTTAATACCTAACTTAGGGGGAATAGGTCATATTTGAGCTACCTAAGCCTTATTATGTCATTTAGGAGATAACTTAGCTAAGTATATGTCATTTTTATTAAATACACCATTTTGGAGCTAACTAAGCTAATTATGTCATTTAGGTGGAAGCCAAGCTAACTATATGTCGTTTCGGAGCTAACTTGGGTTAAATATGTCATTTTGGAGCTAATTATGCTTATGAAGCCATATTGGAGCTAAATTGGCTAATTATATCATTGATGCTTCGGCCATCGATGCTTCAGTTCTACGTTTATTTTTACACTTAGCTCGAAGCGTCTTCTGCATCCTCTCAGTTGAGTAGCACCATCGATTTTGAACGGGCCCCCCCATTCTTGCCTCGGTCGGGAGATGCAAAATCAAATGTTGCATTGGATTAAAGAAGCCTGGTGGAAAGATCTTTTCTAATTTGCAGATCAACTCCGCCGCTAACTCTTCCATTTCATCTAGCATGCCAGGCGATAGTTCTTTCACGCAAAGAGAACGGAAGAAATAGCTCAGCTCTGCCAGTACTAGCCATTCATTCTCACGGATAAAGCCATGCAACATCACCGGCATTACCCGCTCAATCCATATGTGCCAATCATAACTCTTGAGACCAGATATTTTCAATTTCTCAATACTCACTCCCCTCTTTAGATTCGCAATATACCCATCGGGGAACATCAACCGCATTTTCACCCACAATAGCATTTCCCTCATAGGTGGCCTTTCAAGATTGAACCATGCATTTGGCTTCGCTAAGCTTTGCTTTCCTTTCCGTTGTCGCAAGTTTTGCAACGGTCTATCACATAGAGCCTCCAGGTCGTTTCTAGCCTTAGGATTATCTTTTGACTTCCCCTCTATGCCGAACAATGTACCCAAAATGGCCTCCACAATATTCTTTTCAGTGTGCATCACGTCGATGTTGTGTGGGAAAGGGAGGTCTTTGAAGTAAGGAAGATCCCATAAGAATGACTTGTGAGTCCAGGTGTGTTCTGTATTATACCCTTTGAAGTATCCTGGACGCAAAGGATCAGACTCGAGAGCGTTTAACTGATCAAGGGTCTGTTGGCCTGTCAACGCATTTGGTGCAGTGTTTTTGACAACTCTACCTTTGATGAAATTCTTCTTGTCTTTTCTGAACTTATTGTCAGGATCCAGGAATTGTCTATGCATGTCGAAGCAAGAAAACTTGCGACCAGCCTGCAGCCAACGGAACTGAAGAGCTGCCTTGCATGTGGTGCATGGGAACATTCCATGCACACACCAGCCAGCAAATAGCGCAAACACCAGATAATCATGCGTCGAGTACATGTACCACACATGCATTTTAAAATTTGTTTTGGTAGCCACGTCGTAGGTCTTGATCCCATTATCCCAGGCTTCTTGCAACTCATCTTTAAGTGGCTACATGTACACATTCATATTCTTCCTCGGATAGTTGGGCCCTGGAATTATCAACGTCAGGAAAATGTTCTTTCTTTTCGTAATCTCTCCGGGTGGCAAATTGAGTGGAATGACAAATACAGGCCAACAACTGTATTGTGCTGCCGTCATACCATACACATTGAACCCATCCGTGCTGATGGCAACTCTAGGATGCCTTGGATCTTCCGATTTATCCTTATGTAATGCATCGAATTGCCTCCACGCAAAACCATCTGAAGTGTGTACCAGCATCTTGTTCCAATCCGCATCTAGTTTGGTTCTTTTGCCCAATTTGTGCCATGTCATCTGTGTGGCCGTCTCTTCAACCATGAAAAGATGTTGAACTCTTGGTACGATTGGCAGATACCGAAGAACACCAATGGGGATTTTGGTCTGATTCTTCTCACCCATACCGTTGTCTACCACATTATACCTGGAAGAATTGCAAATGGGGCAATAGTTCAAGGCCGCATACTCAAGCCTAAATAAGGCACATCCATTCTCACAGGCATGTATCTTCTCATAGAGGATCTTAAGTACATGGAGGATTTTCTCTGACTGGTACATGTTTGCAGGCAGTACATGGCATTTGGGTAGAAAGGGTCCAAATATCGTCATCATCGCATCGTAGCATTCTCTGCCTAGGTTGAATTGAGCCTTCAGAGCCAATATTGCGCGATGGCATCCAGCTGACAAAGCTCGGCCTGCTCGTGGAGAGGACGTTTTGAAGATTCCAACATTTCATAGAAGGCCTTTGCAGATTCCTCCATCTCATCGTCCGAATCACGAGCGTCATCAAAGTCTTGCACCATGTCTTCGATCCCGGTACCATGCTCGTCGGTGCGACGACGAATCACCTCAGCTCTAGCACGCTGGTCAGACTCACCATGAAAAGTCCACACCGTATAATTAGGCGTAAAACCCCACTTCTGCTGGTGTTTACCCATTTCAAACTCTGTCTGCTTTTTCCAGTTGTCGCAGTTGGGATAGGGGCACCATGTTTTTTGCTGGCCAGTTGCAAATGCGGCTCTCACAAACCCCCTGGTTTTTGTTAACCATTCATTGGTCATGTCTTTCTGACTAGGGTGACCAGTGTAGATCCAAGCACGATCACTCATATTGCCTAGCTACCTATGGGCGTACAAGAAATAAATATATAATTCATCATCAATATTAATCCGCTAATCAAGTATGTCAGTTTTATTACGTCCATGCAACCTACAGGCTAATAGGTAAAGATAGGTCCTAATCCCACCCGAGTATGTGTAGATTGGGTTTGTTTTCCCATGCTCTGCTCCAGATGCGATGCAGAATTTCGGCAGCACCTCCCCGCTGTTCTCCTGATACACGTCTCGGCAATAAGCAGAGAGGATGTGTACCCGGAGAACAAAAGGGAGGCACTGATGAAATTCCGCATCGGCTCCGGAGCACAGCATACGGGAAAATGAACCCAATCTACACATACTCAGGCTGTCCATGGATAACGTTAGACAATTCGAAAGGATGGCGGTTATAAATATGCAAATACATGCATATTTATAGATGTCGCCCTTTCGAACGGAAGACACATAGTGGTCACGCATACTCATGATTGAAGAAACCTATATCTAGCAAGTTTCATCGACATGAAGACCGGAATAGAGCAAATTAAGGGGGTAGGAGGAGAAGTCATTTGTGCTCACCAACAAACGCAGGGGCGTGGCTCGTCCAATGGACGTGGAGGTCGTCGAACAACTGCACATTGAAATTCACAAGATCAACACAAATATGATGTTTTTAAAACATAATCAGAAAATATGTGACCTAACTTATAATTTACAAAACTATGACCCCATCAGTTTGTGGAAGGACGAAAAGCACCTTCTCGTGCAACAGGAGGCAGAAGAGTTGTCGGGGTCGGGGATTAGTGGCGTCGGGAGTCAGTGTCGTCGAGGGTCGGTGGTGTCGGGTGTCGGTGGCATCGGGGTTTGGGGGTTAGTGGCGTCGGTGGTCTGGGGTCAGTGTCGTTTGGGGTCCAGGGTCTGTGGCGTCAGGGGTCGGTGGTCGGGGGACTTTTCAGTCAACAAGAGGCCCAAGAGGTGTCGGAGGTCGGGGGTTAGTGTTGTCGGTGGCGGCGTATTCTGCGAGGGTGTCATCAGGATGTCGTGTCGGGGTTTCGGGCATCGTGTCGGGGTGTCGGGGTGTCAGGGTGTCATTTTCTTCTTCATCATCTTCTTTTTTTCCCTCCTCTTCCATCTCTTCTTCTTCTTCTTCCTTCCTTCCTTTTCTTCTTCCTCTTCTTTTCTTCTTCCTTCTTTTCCATTTCCCTCTTCTTCTTCTTCTTCTTCCTACTTTTCCTTTTTCGTCTTCTTTATTCTTCTCCTCTCTCCTCTTTTTCTTCTTCTTCTTCTTCTTGTTCTTTTTATCCTCCTCCTCCTCCTCCTCTTCTTATTCTTCTTCCCTTATCTACTTATTCTTCTTTTATTCTTCATCTTTTTTCTACTTATTTCAACTATGACTATGTAGAATCTGAACCTATCACTAAACCTATCCTAAACCTATATAGCACTAAACAGAAAAAAATAACAAAAACATAATCTACCAATCATTAACTAAAAAAGAATCTACCACTAATTAACAAAATAGAATCTATCTGTAAATTAACAAATAACAAATAACCTAGCACTAATTAACTAAACCTAGGACTAAATCTACTATTTAACTAAAACAACTAACTAAACTACCACTAAATCAAACAACTAAATCAACTAACTAAATCTAATTAAATAAAAAACTCACCTATGGGCGGTGGACAGCTGGGGAGGAGGTGGCGGTAGGGGAGGCGGCCGACGGGCAGGAGGTGAGGCAGCCGAAGGGCGGGAAGGGAGGCAGCCGACAGGCGGGAGGGGAGGCGGCCGAGGGGCGGTGAGGAGGGGTGTGGGGAGGAGGGCGCGGGGAGGAAGGGGCAGGAGGGGAGGCGGCGGGCGGGCTGGAGGGGAGGCGGCCGGCAGGCGGGAGGGGAGGCAGCCGGCGGGCGGGGAGGAGGGGTGTGGGAGGAGGGCCCGAGGAGGAGGGGGCAGGAGGGGAGGCGGGTGACGGGCGGGAGGGGAGGCGGCCGGCGGGCGGGGAGGAGGGGTGCCGCGGGAGGGGAAGAGGGGCTGGGGAGGAGGCGGCCAGCGGGAGGGGAGGAGGGGCGAGAGGGGAGGTGGCCGGCGGGCGGGGGACGAGCAAGTGAGAGAGACAGAGAGTACTGTCGGAGCGGAGGAGACTGGGGTGGGGAGACGGTCGTTAGGGGGGCTCTCTTTGCCGTCTGCCCCCCGACGGCAAAGAGGAGTAGATAGGGGGGACCGGGGGTGGGGAGACGGCTGTTAGAGGGGGGCTCGCTTTGCCGTCCGCCCCCCGACGGCAAAGAGAAGGAGGGCAGACGGCAAAGGGAGCGCCCGTTATGGGGTGGGAGGGGGTGTGTGGTGGGCTCTTTGCCGTGTGCACTCCTGCTCTTTTGCCGTGTGCCAGCAGACGACAAAGACAATACTTATGGCAAAGAGTATCTTTGCCATCCGTGTGCTCTTTGCCGTCAGTTTTCTGGTGACTGACGGCAAATAGGGTCTTTGCCATCAGCCAGCGGACGGCAAACAAGGGGCTGACGGCAAATAACTGAATTCCAGTAGTGTCCCACAGAGGACTGAAGCATAGTAGTTGAGTTGGTTCCTTGTCCAAAATTTCCTATGCCTAATCTGAAGCTTATCATATGGATTCTTGCCAGTAAAGTACATGCGTTCTTCATAGATTGCCTCCTTTTGAAACTTTGGCCTGTTGGAGAAAGGCTGATTTTGCTGCGGTTGAAGATTATGTTGTTGTTCTAGAGGAGGAGCTACTATCATTGATGTTTCTGTGTTTACCACAACAATAGCAGTTTCAGTGTTTGTGGCAGGAGCATTTTCTTCATTCTGAGCATTTTCATCAGGTTGAGGATTTTCAACAGCTTAAGAAATTTCCTTGTTGGAGGAGGCAGTTGTAACATTTGTCGTATCATTGTCTTCAGCTGATGCTACTGATTCTTGAGCAGATTCCTCACGGAAGGTCTTCCCATCAGAGCGTCTGAGGATTTTTGTTGCAGCACGAGTCGGAGGAATTTGAGTTGACCTGGTGAGCGATGAGATCCTTCCCAGAAGTCATCATGAATCACTGGAGTGTTGCACCCAGTTTCATCATCACCCACACGTTCTTCAGAGGTCTTTTGAGGGGTGGTGGATTGAGGAATATCATCAATCTGTATTTCCTCATCCATGATTTCTTCATCTTCCGCATCCTCCATTTCTTCATCATCTTCAGGAATGACGTAGTCAACTCCGAAGGGAACGATTAAGTATGATGGAGCTATATTCAGAGGAGTAGCATCCACCGAGGCAGTTGAAGACACTGACTGAGTGACATTTTGGCGAATTGGTCTGTGAGGATTCTGAGGTCATTGAAGCTTTTCTCTTCTTTGCTTCTTTCTCAACAGCTTTAGTCTTCTTCATGTCTGATGCAGACGGAATCATCTTCTTCACCTTTGAGGGTGTAGGTGAAGGGATAGTTTCATAAGGAGCTGCTGCACATTCAGTCCTGGCAGTTTCCTCAGCTGGAGCATTTTCTTCAGCTGGAATAGTTTCTTCAGGTGGAGTAGTTTCTTCAGCTAGAGTATCTTGAGGAATTTCCTCAGTAGCAGGTTCATCAGTTTCATCCTCCTCTATTAGCTGAACAGTGTAGCTTGACTGAGGTAGCTTTTGCTGCATATGAGGAGCAGCTTTCTTGTTGTATTCATCAACTGCAGCTGTTGCAGCCTTGATGAAATTCACCTTGACACTTTGACAATCAGATCGACTTGTGTACTTATCTGTCAAAGTCTTCAGTTCGATCAGCCTAAGTTGATACAAGATCTTCAGGCGTCAACTTGAGGAGATTCTTCTTGAGGAATTTCTGCTTCTTGAGTTTACCAGCTTTTGCTTGCTTGGCTTGCTGTTCTTTCCATTTTGCCTCGTTGATGAAAGTTGCAACCATGTGGCTTATAGCAGGGGGAAGCTTCAAGTCATCAATGGGAGTGTCTGGATCTTCATACCAGAGGTTGATGAAGTCCAGCAAAACCTTTGGGTCCATGGCAAGACGAATAGAGCTGCCTCAGGCTTGAGCAACTCGTTCCTGCTTGTTTCTGATGATAGCTTGAAGAGTTTCATCATCAAATTCCTCACTTCCTTCTGGTGCAAAAGGAACATTGATGACTTTGCTAGGACTAGGCTTGATGCCTCTTCCAACAGTCATTTTAGTCTTCAATAGAGTAGGTGAAGACATTGTAGCAGAGCTCGTGGCAGACGACACTGAGGAACTTGATTAAGCATACCGATGCTTAACTATCTGCTTCTGTTGAGGCTGTGAGGACTATGGTGCTGTTGAAGATTTTGTCACTCGAGCAGCCTTCTAAGGCATTTTCTCTTCTGGCACTGAGGCCTTTGGTTTCTTCGGCACTGTCTTCTTCTGAGGAATTGCTGTAGCAAAGGCCTCAACAACTAAAGAGGTGGTGGCAGTGGAAGCAACAACATAGTCATCGCTGAATTTCTTCACGGCTGGTTTTGCCTTCTTTTGTAACTTAGACAAATATTTTTCTTTCTCATCAGGGTAATCCTCAATAGTTTCAATGCTTGAGGGATGAGCAGCATTTTGATCACCCTTAGGAGGCCTCTTGCAAGGTGGCTTGAGGGCGAATTTCTTCGCGTACTTAGGAGTAACATATTTGTACACCTTCCACTCCTTAGCCCACACGCGTTCAATTTTCTGAAGCCTTATCTTGTGCTTCCCTATGGTTTCTTTGCCATGAAATTCCTCATCAGGAGTGCAGTAGTCAGCGTATATATATATTCAGGAATCTCAAAAGTTGTGTTCTGTTCAAGCTTCTTTCCTCCCTTCTGCTTCCTGTCATCTTCCATTTTTTCAACTGAGGCTTTTGCTGAGGAATATGCACTCTTGAAGATTTTGATGACACGGGTAAAGTTTCTTCGAGGAACGCTGCAAATGAGTTAAGTTGATGAGAACCTAGTGATTCATCAGCTGACATTTTTGTACTTTTGAACAGAGTACGGGTGCGAAGAATTTGGAGAGGTCACATGCGTTCTCAGATTTGAAGAAATTGAAAAATTTAGAAGTTGAGGAATTTGACCAGTGGGTTGAGGAATTTGACTAAGCATTCTAATCTTGGGTTCTAGAGTTGTGTAGATTCGAGAATTTACAAAACTGAGGAATCTCATGAAGAATTTGAGTGGCTTAGTGAAATTCATCAAGTGTTTGAGGAATGAGTGTGCATGGCTGACGGACACTCTAAGGAAAAACAGATTTCGCAAGTCTAAAGTGATATAATAGATCAACATAGGTAGTAAAATAAGATTTTAATTACACTGAGCGAAGAACACAAAGAACAGGAGCAGTAAAAGAGTGAAGCTCTTCGGTTCAGATCTTCTGCGCCCTAACTTGGCGGCAGAAATCAGCTACGGCGGTGGCGGAGGGAGACATTCTGCTTCGGCATGAGTTTTGCAACGGCGAGAGCGAGGAAGTGAAGCTTTTCCTCACCTGCGACTAGATTGCTAGCGGTGGCGCTAGGTTTGAGCTCGAGCGGAGAAGATGACAGGACAAAGAGTTTTGACAGAGGGGGGGGGGTAAGGGCCTATTTATAGCTCAAGTGAAAAACTGTTCGGCCGAAACTTTCGGACTGAACTGCCCTTGCCCATTCGTCTCCGCACGACACGTGCAGCCCACGATTGAAGTGGTGGAGTTCGTGGTTATCCGATCGTGGGAAGTGGGCCCCCCATCATGGACACCTGATATTCTTTACTCATCATGTAAGCAAATTCATCACTCTAACGTTTGTCAGGACACCCAAAGATAATGTCGTCAACATATATTTGGCACACAAATAGTTCATTATCATAGGATTTAGTGAAAAGAGTTGGATCGAGTGAACCAGGTTTGAAGCCTTTCTTCATGAGGGATTCCTTCAATGTATCATACCACGCTCGAGGGGCTTGCTCGAGGCCATAGAGTGCCTTTTTGAGTCTGAAGACTTTGTCTAGATGCTTCGGATCCTCAAAACCTGGGGGCTGAGCAACATATACTTCTTCCTCAAGCTTACCATTGAGGAATGCACTTTTCACATCCAGTTGATATTGAATAATGTTATGATGATTAACATAAGAAAGTAGTATTCGAATAGCTTCAAGTCTAGCAACAGGTGCAAAAGTTTCATTGAAATCAATTCCTTCGACCTATGTGTATCCTTCAGCTACAAGTCGTGCCTTATTCCTCACCACTTGACCATCCTCATCTTGCTTGTTTCGGAAAATCCACTTGGTGCCGATGACATTGTGTTTGCGAGGATCTGGTCGTTTGACGAGTTCCCACACGTCATTTAGCTTGAATTGAAGAAGTTCATCTTGCATGGCTTGAATCCACTCAGGTTCCATGAAAGATTCAGCAACTTTTTAGGGTTCTGTGATAGACACAAAAGAGGAATGCCCACAAAAGTTAACTAAATGTGAAGCTTTTGAGCGAGTGAGAGGACCTGGCGCGTTGATGTCATCGAGAATTTTGTCAAGTTCTACTTCATTTGCAATTCTTGGATGAGCTGGTTTAGGATTTTGTATGGGCTGAGGAATTTGATCTGGAGCAATTTCCTTACGAGCACCTTCTTGAATTTCATCAGTGCTGGCGACGATTTCTTCAGTGATTTCCTCAGTAGGAACAATGTCTTCAGTAGCTTTGAACTTGATTGCTTCCTGAGAGGATAATTTATCTGGCACATGACGCAATTGCTCTCTTTGCGAGCCATTAGTTTCATCGAACTGCACATCTACAGTTTCAACAACCTTGTTGTCATAGGTGTTGAAGACTCTGTAGGTGTGCGAGTCCTTTCCGTAACCAAGCATAAAACCCTCATGTGCTTTAGGTGCAAATTTTGAGCTATGGTGAGGATCTCAAATCCAGCAGTTTGCACCGAAGACTTTGAAATAACTTACATTCGGTTTCTTATCAGTGAGGAGTTCATATGAGGTTTTCTTGAGGAATTTGTGAAGATATACCCTGTTTATGATGTGGCAAGCAGTGTTGATTGCTTCAGGCCAGAAACGACGAGGAGTCTGATATTCTTCTAGCACAGTCTGTGCCATTTCAACGCGAGTCTTATTCTTGCGTTCAACGACGTCATTCTGTTGAGGAGTATAAGGAGAAGATAATATGTGAGTAATACCAAGTTCATCAAGATAATCATCAAGACCAGTGTTTTTGAATTCTGTCCCATTGTCACTCCTGATGTGTTTGATCTTGACGCCGAAGTTCGTCCAGGCCCTTGAGGAAAATCTTTGAAGACTTCCTGCATTTCAGTTTTCTATAGAATGATATGTACGCAAGTATATCGAGAATAGTCATCAACGACGACTAAGCCATATAAGGATGCTGCATTGGTTAGAGTACCATAATGAGTAGGTCCAAATAGATTCATGTGAAGCAATTCAAACGGACGAGTAGTAGTCATGATAGTCTTCGAGGTGTGTTTGGATCTGGTCATTTTTTCAGACTCGCAAGCACCGCAGAGGTGGTCCTGGAGGAATTTGGCTGATTCGATGCTTCACATTCTTCTTCTTCGCCAGCGTGTGCAAATTCCTCATGCCTGCATGACAAGTCTTCGGTGTCATAGCCAGCCTTTTGAGGTTTTTGCTAGTAGGCATGTGGCTGGTTGAGGACCTGTGGAAAATCAACAATGTACAAATCTCCCCTCCTAAAGCCTTCGAATACTTTGGATCTGTCAGATTCCATGATGACTACACATCTATATTTTCCAAAGATAACAATCATATCAAGATCACAAAGCATTATGACTGACATGAGGTTAAACCCAAGGGATTGGACAAGCATGACTTTGTCCATGTGCCTGTCCTTGGAAATATCCACTTTTCCAAGTCACAATACCTTGCTTTTACCTTTGTCAGCATAAGTGAGTTGCTTCAGAGGTGATGGAGTCAGTGGCATATTCATTAGCTAGCTTTTATCACCAGTCATGTGGTTTGTGCAACGACTGTCAAGAACCCACTCAGTACTCTTGGGTTTGTCATACTACAGATGAATTACTACAGCTTACCATCTCATATGCTTCAAACGTGAAGAATATGATATCATTTTCATTAGATATGAATTTCATCATAAACAGTAAATTTGAGGACGTGTGAAATGTTATCATTTCATCAATTTTAGGTTGCGTCCAATCAAGCATTTTCTTCAGGTCTCCAGCAAATTCTTCAGATGATAATTTTCATGTGGAGACCTGATGTGCAGAAGTGATTAGTTCAAATTCTTCACCACCCACATCTAAAGGGGTGGCAAAGAGTTCATCATCCTATGTGCACCATATGAGAAAGGGGGCATTGAAGCTACTGCACTTCTCTTCACAGTAGGGGGGTTAGAGTACTCAAATGAATAGGCAGAGAAGTTCTTTGAGGATCTATGAACATAATTATTTGAGGTATAATGCTCATATTCATATCCTTTGTAATTTCCCTGCATATCAGAAGCATTAGCACGAGTACCAACATAGTTTTGACCAGTTGAGGATTTTGATCCTCTTGAAGACTTTGGTCCACCTAAGGAATTGGATCTGGGTTCAGGTTCTTCACATGTGGTGTCATGAGGACATTCACCCGAAGATTTTCCAAGCAACTTTTGAGGATCTAGATTTTCCTCAGGGGTGGTCCATTCCTTCAGTTAGTTCCAACATATCGAGAAAATACTTCACCAGATTGATTCTTGAATAGTTTATAGTTAGAGTAAAATGACTCATCTGAGGAATAGGATAATTCACATGCAAAGCCAGTTAGATTGGATGGATCAATAGGAGGTCCTTTAGCAGCAACCCATGACGTTTTGGGGTACTGTTCAGGTTTCCAGTGTGATCCATCAGCATTCAGTTTCCTTTCAAATGCAATTCCTTCTTTCCTCGGGTTCCTGTTCAAAATTTGCTTTTTAAGCACATCGCAAAGGGTTTGATGCCCTTTTTGAGAAAGCAATGAATCGTTTTCCATTTGAAGATCATCATGAGACATCTTTAACTTGTCAAGATCAAATTTCCTTTGAAGAAATTCATAGGAAAGTTTCTCATGATCAGCAAGGAGTGTGTCATAACGATCTTGAAGACTATTAAATCTGGACTGAATACTTTTCACATCTTCAGTGAGGATTTGAGTGTGATTCATTTCATCATTCAACATGTCATCGCCTCTTTCTAGCAGTTTTTGAAGCTTTTCAATGGCCCTTTGTTGTTTAATTGCAATGTTGGCAAGTTTACTGTAACTGGGTTTTTTATAATCATCAGGTTCACAGTCACTTGAGTCAGAGGAGGAAGTATCATTCGGTACCTTTGAACCTTTTGCCATGAAGCAATAGGTTGGAGCAAAGTCATCAGCATAGTCATCAATGTAGATAGCGTTATCATTTTCTTCAAGGTTGAAGATTGACTTGCTGACGAATGTGGTAGCCAGTGCAATAATTCCCACACCAGACTCTGAGTCTTGTTCAGAACCTTCCTCTTCATCACATTCCTCAGATTCTTCTTCAGAATCCATTTCCTTCCGAATGAGTGCCCGAGTCTTCCTGAAACTAGTCTTCTTATGCGATGAGGACTTTGAGAATGAGGATTTTGAAGATTTCTTCTTTTTCTTCGAGTCATCAGAACTTTCATCCTTGTATTTCTTCTTCTTTGATTCCTTCACCCAACGAGGACAATCAGGAATATAGTGACCAAATTTCTTGCATTTGTGGCAGGTTCTTTTCTTGTAGTGCTCAGATGAAGATTTTGATTTCCTCATATCTCTTCTTGAAGATTTACCAAACTGGCCAGGCCTTGTAAACTTCTGGAATTTCCTCATGAGCATTGGAAGCTCCTGTCCAAGTTCTTCAGGATCACCAATGCTGCAATCTGAGTCTTCTTCTTCAGATGAGGAAATTGCTTTGGCCTTCAGCGCACGAGGTCAAGAGTAGCTTGGTCCATACAGATCTGTCTTTTCTTCTTGTTGGAATTCAAGAGTATTGAGTCTTTCGAGTATATCAGCACGATCAAGCATCTTGTAGTCTGCTCTTTCTTGAATCATCAGAACAAATGTATCTAATGATGGATCTAGAGATCTTAGCAG
The DNA here is from genome assembly GCF_904849725.1 of Hordeum vulgare subsp. vulgare. Classification (NCBI taxonomy): domain Eukaryota; kingdom Viridiplantae; phylum Streptophyta; class Magnoliopsida; order Poales; family Poaceae; genus Hordeum; species Hordeum vulgare. The sequence goes on along the minus strand of NC_058522.1, from coordinate 111,748,782 downwards.
TTTCTTCACGACTTCATGGTCAGTAATGTCTCGAGCTCCCAGTGCTTGGAGTTCATTTGAGATGTTAGTTTGGCGATCAAAGGTATCTTGGTAGCTTACATGGTCAAGCCTCTTGAAGCGATTGAAGAGACTGCGAAGAACATCAACACGAGAGTCACGCCGAGTTGAAATTCCTTCATTGACTTTGGACAGCCTATCCCAGATAAGATTCATTGTGCCCAAAGCACTCACTCTGCCATACTGACATTTGCTCACATGGCCACAGATGATATTCTTCGGTTGAGAATCAAGTTGCTTGAATTTATTCATATCACCGCCACAGAAAGTAGCAGCGATGGAGGGAACACTAGAAGAAATATGCTCATACATGAGGTTTTTTAAGATGTCGTTGATGAATTCGTCATAAATCTATGATGATTTCATCCGAGATCGTCGTAAACCATTTGAGGGGATCAAATCTACATATAAATTACGACGATGTGAGTCAAAAACGTCATAACCGCATAAGATGAGATTGTCATAACTTTTACGACGATTGTAAAAATGTCGTAACATGTGAATACCCTTCCTTCAATAGTTCAAAAATAATTCAGCAATCTTCATTTTCCTATTCTGTTCACAATAGCACTTTGTGAAGGAAATGTTATTTCTATTTCTTTGATTATCCTCATATTTTTTGGGAACCCTTTCCTATCCAAATAATTGCCTCATGAAAACTTTCGTAATGATTTACCTAGTAAATATTTGTCATTAAATTTCCAAAGTTTGTGTTCAGCTAACACCTTTGTGAAGGAAGTACTAGATAGGAATATCCTCATGAGTTGAACTTTTTTTCCACATCATCTATGTGCCCTAAACATAGCTCTCCACAAAATTTAGCCACATCTAATAATCCATGTGAGCTCATCATCCAATCTTTGTTTCTGGTAATATTTTCATTTTGTGAATCAACTACATTTTATACTGCTTTATAGTTGATGAAAATTTACAACGGGATGACACTGACCATATAACCTCACTCCACCAAATTTTAGCTCATTTAATTCATCCAGTTTCCCTCAATATTTTTCCCAATATTCTGTTCAGTAGAGAACATTGTGAAGGAAGTACAATTTTTGTTTATCTAAATTTTATGAAATTTTTACAGTACCTTAATGTGCCCAAATTATCATCCTCTTCCAAATTTCAGCTTAATCCAATCATCCATGTGAGCCTAGTTTCAATTACCATTTTCTGTCCAGATTGGCACATCGTGAAGGAAGTGTCACTTTGGCATGTCCAAATGGTATAATTTTTATACAATGCCTTCATATGCCCAAATTAACATCATACACCAAATTTCAGCTCAATCCATTCATTCATTTGATCCCAGCTTCAACATCCATATTTCTGCACAGTCTGTTACTTTGCAAAGCAAGTGCCACCTAGATTCATCCATTTGAGCTAAAAATTTGCCAAGAGAGTCTCCTTCGTAGATGATCATCCTCAGCCAAAATTTAGGCCCATTGTCTATGTGAATTACTCGCACCGCTAATCAAACACTTGGCTGCTAATTCATGTTTGAGCTTAGTTCAGTCTCCTGTGAGATTCTTCTATTGTATTTTTCTTCCTAACACCTACCGAGGGATTTTCCAACCCACCAGATATGCCTATTCCACCTAGAACGCGTGGCAACGCAACAGTTAGGCGGTGACCATGCAGATGGCATGCAAGTTCACGCACTTTGGAATTGGGGCCCTCGACCACCATCCAAACCTCGGCGTCAAACCACCACACCATGTATATCTGATTAAATAGATACTTATATACATATAAATGATTTTTGGGAAAAATAAAGAGCAAACTATAATGCAGCTGCAGTTCAAATTTAACCCGCTTCCAACTGAATCGACATAAATTTGTCTTTTTCACGAGAAGTGGATAAAAGCTTTTAACACCCAACCATTTTGTTAATTGTAAATTAAATATGGACTAGTATTTTATAAAAATGATTTGGTCCAATTTTGAAACAAATATATGGTAGGTCCTTCACAAAAAAATCATTTTGGTCACTTGAAAAATGGAAATTGAATTTTTCATACAAGGAAAATGAACACTTCCTTAATCAACATTGTTTGCCATTCCAATATGCACCCTTGTGCATAATATTATATCATTTCAACAAACTATGTGATGAATGTGGCCATAAGATTGATCATTTGGCTTGAAAGCCATGAATCTTCACACATGATAGCCCATTTCTAAGAACACTTTTTTTAAAATAATTGTCGTATTACAAGTTTATTATTTTTCCTGGTAACTTTGTTACATATAATGACACAATGCAAAGGTTTTCCATTTTTTTAATTTTTTTGAATTTTTCATGGCCATTTCAAAATGCGATAAAAACAGCGGGTATGACCGTTCCTACCTAGTGGTTGAATCTTGGCAATATTTTGGTGTTTCTCTGATTAAATATGTACTTGTGTACCTAGAAATGATTATTGGGAAAAATAAAGAGCAAACTATAATGTAGCTGTAGTTCAAATTTTACCCGCTTTCAACTAATTCAACGAAAATTTGTCTTTTTCACGAGAGGTCGATAAAAGCCTTTAACATCCAACCATTTGGTCAATTGTACATTAAATATGTCCTAGTATGTTATAAAAATGATTTGGTCCAATTTAGCTACAAATATATGGTAGGTCCTTCACAAAAAAACTCATTTTGGGCACTTGAAAAATGGAAAATGAATTTTTCATACAAGGAAAAATAAAACTTCCTTAAGCAACATTGTTTGCCATTCCAATACACACCCTTGTGCACAATGTTAGATCATCTAAACAAACTATGCCATGAATGTGGCCAAAAGATTGATCATTTGGCTTGAAAGGCATGAATCTTCACACATGATAGCCCATTTCTGAGAACACTTTTTTAAATAATTTCCATATTACAACTTTACTATTTTTCTTGGTAATTTGGTCACATATAATGACACAATGCAAAGGTTTTTAAATTTTCTAATTTGTTTTTGAATTTTGCATGCCCGTTTCAAAATGCGGTCAAAACGGAGGGCCTGACCGTTCCTATCTAGGGGTTGAATCTTTAAAAACTTTTGGTGTTTCTATGATTAAATAGATACTTTTGAACCAAGAAATTATTTTTGGAAAAAACAAAGAGAAAAGTATGAGGTAGTTGTAGTTCAAATTTGACCGGCTTCCAGCTGACTCGACATAAATTTGTCTTTTTCATGAGAGGTAGATAAAAGCTTTTAACACGCAACCATTTTGTCAATTGTACATTAAATATGACCTAGTATTTTCGACAAATGATTTGGTTCAATTTTTCAACAAATATATGGTAGGTCCTTCACAAAAGAAACTCATTTTGGGTACAAATCTTTATACATAATATCTCATTTTAGAGAATAGTTTTTTGAAATATTTGCCGTATTCCAAGTTTGCGATTTTTCCTCATAACTAGGTCACATGTAATGATATAATGTGAAAGTTTTTCATTTTTTGAATTTTTATGCTGTTTTAAAATGCATTTTGAATGAAACGTATCTCTGACCAATCAAAGCGGAGAACCAACCTTCCCACGGATCACACGAGTGTAGCTATTCTGAGCCTTCAAAGCTAAACCGATCCAATGTCTCTCAACAGTTCCAAATGCAAACACAAAAAATGAAAACAAATGCAAACTCCACCCAGATCCACCCCTCCCCTCGTCCCCCACATCGCTGCCGCCTCCCCGATCTAGGTCGACGCCGCAGCCTCTCGCACCTCGCCGCAGCCGTCGCCCCTAGCCCTTGCCATCCTCCCTAGCCCCTGCTATCCTTGATCTTCTCTCGGCCCTCCTCCGTCCATCGCAGCTCCAGATTTCCCCATAGGCTTGTGGCTCTAGTGCCCCGATGTTGAGCTCGTCGCCATCGCCGCCGCGTGGACCGCGTCCCCGCCCGCTTCCAATGCGGTGGTCGTACGAGTCCTGCAGCGTGTGGGAGCCGTCAATCTGCAAGAGCTTCATGTCGTGGCCCTGGTTGCGGAAGTTGAGCGACAACTTGATGCTGACGTTGTAGATGCGGAGCCGGTACGTCTTGGCGGCCTCCCAGGTGAACATGGACGGGTTGGTGGCCACCCTGCCGCCCCTGCCGTTGATGAGCACTTCCGCGGGGAGGCCGAAGCTGCGCCCGGCGTCGAGGAGGCTGGCCATGATGGCTTGTGGCACTTCCCGCTTGACCCGTGCGACAGCTACGCCAGGTGCGGGGCATTCGGTATTGCGACCTCGGCCAGTCCCCGTTGTGCAGCTGCCTGCCGGGGTTCCAACCGCGGTGGCCGCAACGGTGGAGCCTCGGCTCCGGCTCCGGCGGCTGTGTTAGAAGGACCAACCTGAGCTGTGGGGCCAGAGATGGGTTCTGGACAGTGAGCCTAATGAAGCTGCCGGAGGCGACCAACGCGATGGTGCACACCGGCATGATCTTGGACCGGTGCAGGCAGCTCTGCCTCGGCACCTGCAGCTGCAGGGCATACGCCGCAGCGGACGTCAGCGGGGGCATCAACCGCGGGTGCATCGTGTGGGCCGTGGATCTCATCGACATGCGGCAGTACCCGGAGGTCGTGCAGGATGTGTACATCTGCCTCGCGCAGTCCGAGGTCGATGCCTTGACCGCTGCAGGTTAGTACGTAGAACTAGAACTCGGCATCGACTGAAAAAAAATTCTCCTCCAAATTTCCCATTTCAATTCGAGAAAACCATGTCTACTTCTTCAGCTAACCGGCGACGAAGCCATGTCGTGCTTGTGATCACCGTCGTCACGACTATCTCCGGCGTGCTTCTTCTAGGAGCCTTTGCCTTTGGGTGTCTCTGTTTCTCGAGAAATAGGGCGGATTATTCCTGGGTTCCTAGGTTCTAGGATTGTTGGATGCTACTATACAGTATATAGCCATTTACTACAACTGAACGAGAATCATTTCCTGGTCTGGATTAAGTCACAGAATCATGCATATATGCTTGCGTTATTAATTAGTCAGCAATTGGCAGGCACTAGAGAGCATGCTAAATGTAGTTGCCATGTTAAAATCTGCAAGATCTAGAATTGAATTTCTCTTACTTATATATTTTGACTGTCACACTGAATTTGCACATGCTGGTTTGTGTGTTTCTGTCAAATTAGAAGTAGATTAGCTAGTTATCAAAGTACGAAGTAATTTACCCTGTTATCCTTAATATATATAAGAGTGCTTGCATCCTCTAAAAAAAGAATGCATGGAAACAAGTAAGTACGATTGGCATATAACTATATCTTATTTCAGGATCCATTACTATCCATGCCGCCACTGGGAGGAGCTCGACCCCAGCGTCGGTGCAAGGCCACCGCCCACTCGGAGGTAAATATTCCACCTCGCTGCCCCTATTGCCATACGCCACAGGTGATGTGATTTTGTGCCCATGCCTGCAGGCTCTGTTAGCTTCCCATGGTGTGGTGTGTTGTGTACAGATTTTATTTCAGGATCCTAGGTTGGTACTTGTTTTTCCTATGTGTAGTTAGATATCTACTCCGTGATAACTGCTAGTTTGACAGCCTTGAACCTGGTTATATCGCCTAGACAATCTGGTGGTTACAAAAAACATGGTGACTTCTAAGGAATAAGCAGGTAATATCACGTGGACAACATGATAAGTACTTATCTTCTACAGTCTGGTAGTTACAACAATATGGCAAATCCTAACAGACGGCCTGGTAATGTCCCTCAGCTAATCTGGTAGTTACATAAACAACATATGGTGGTCATTGTTTGGTAAATAACTTGTAAGTGGGCAAAAAAGCGTTTAGTATTGTGTTTTCCCACCCATCTTAATCCATTACCTATTGCTTAATGATCATGTGTGTCTCCAAACAAGCAAGTATTATTACTATTATTTTGGAAGGATGCTCCATTACTGTCACCAATTTTAAATAACCAGGTCACCAATGGTGGGGTGGGGTGATACAGCTCAGGCCTGTGGACCAGCACCTGGCTGTCACATCCTCACCTCCTCGGGCGTTTCTTTTCCCCTTGGAATTTTCCTTCGCAACAATTTTCCTTTTATTCAAACGGTTCTCTTGTGCATTTTTGATCTTGTTCCAAGTCATGGTTTCTGACCAACACGCTCATATATGTAGTGTTGTTCTTAAATTAAATCAAAAGAGCACGAATCTTACTGTATTTTGTCGGCTATAAACAGTCTGAAACAAGTTGTTACAATGCCTATGCACATAATTTTCGTTGCTTATTCTCATATCAGCAAAAATGCTTTCTTTTTTCTTTCTCTTGTGCTTCGACAGGCTGTCCAACTCGTTTCTCAATAGCTCCTTCCTCAACAACTCGTTCCGAGGCAAACCCCTGAGGTCATCTCCAATCTCGTAAAGCCGCTTATACGCGCGATGACAAGTGACAAGCAGCAGCAACAACAACAACAACAACATCATGAAGATATCAGGAAGAGCTCGCAGTACCTCTTGTCATCAAGGAAACCGTTGCTGCAGCAGATTCCCGAGGATCAGAAGCCGCTGGTGGTTGGCCATGAGGTTTCTCCCTACCAGCAATGCTCTTACACCAGGGAGCTATGAACGGTAAGCAACTACAACAAGGCCTGTGAATTTCCCATTCTGAATGTGAAATGAAATGCTACAAAAATCCTAGATATGACTGATCGATAGGACTAAATCGATTGATAGATCCAACAAAGATAAAACTACATGCGTGTACGTATGGTCGATGGTATTTCTAGAGCGGTCGTGCTAGTATTGCTGGTAGGTTATATGATAAATAGGTTCACTCAATTATTGGCACTGCAGGATATTCTTGTGATGTACCATTGCTGAACATCAGAGTTGGTGAACCTAGACACGTTCCTAGCAGACCGAGTGTCCAAGTTCAGTGTAACGATGCCCCAGTTAGACGTTCGTACACACCGTAGCATCACGGTTATAGCTACTAATACACAAATTTACACTAGTCCAGGTGCACTGCTGATCTTGCACAGTTGCACTCATGATGATCTTATTTGTGGGACAAGTATGAGTGTGTGATGAAGGCCAATGGCAATCTGGAGAAGCAAGTTCTGTCCTTGGAGGTACACACCTACACTTCACCTAATTGGGTAGTTCCTTCTCACCTTAAATTCATCATACTTGTCTAGTTAGTTATGTTGCAAGAAATGTCTGCCAAGTTGAATCTGAATTCATCAAATTCTACCTTCCTGGTTGAATTGTTTCCTCCACACTGTTGATCATGCTGAAGGCCATTGCTATGGATCTGTTTTCATGAGAAGTACGCTGGCGCGACACGGGTGAATGGCAAGCTGGAGGAAATGTATTTGTTATATTCTGTCCGTTTTTGCTATATTCCTGTGTAAGGAAATGTATCCATAAGATGAGTTATTGTGTTATGTAAACTTGGGAGATGTATTATGTGATGTTATATGATGGATGATTTTAATTCGACTTGGAGTTTTCTTGATTTGAATATGAAATAGTGTTGGATCTAATATTCGACAAATAATTGGGTTGAAAAGGCCTAATAAATAGAAATGAAACCAAGTTCTGGAACAAAAAGTTGCTGAATTCAAAAATGAAAAAAGGCCAAAACTGAAACTGGACCAAATGTATTTGGGCACTAAAAGGCCAGGGCCCAAATTATAATGATACAAAAAAATCGAAAAATATATATTAGAAGTAGTTGTAAATAGGCTAAGGCCCAAAAAGAAGACCAATAAGAAAAAGGCCCAAAAAATAAAACCAGTCCATGTGATCGATTGAAATGGGTAGGGCTGATTTCAACCATGACGTTTTGATTTCGTCGTAATTTTGCCACATAGGACTGCCATGTACGACTGGGTTAGATTCCAAATGAAGATTTAGGATCGTCGTAAAGGTTACGACGATCCACGAATCGTCGTAAAAGTTACGATGATTTCGATCAAAACTTCGTTGCTGACAGTTTTTGACGCTCCGTTTTCGACGCTTCGTTTTTTGTCGTGAGATCGTCATAAATTAAAAACTGTGACGATGTAGCGACGAAAATATAGCATCGTGTATTAGCATATTTCTTGTAGTGGAATCCCATGTTCCACAATGTACCAGAGATCAGTGTCAATAGCCTGAAGATGCATCTGCATCTTGATCTTCCAATAGGGAAAGTCCTTTCCTTTGAAGGTAGGACATCTTGCAGTAACCTTGATCATACCTGTAGTCGACATAACTAAAAATCCAGGAGGTTAAACCAAAATCACACAGAACAAGGGAGTACCTTGCTCTGATACCAATTGAAAGTGTGTTATATCGAAGAGAGGGGGTGAATAGGCGATTTTTAGACTTTCATCGTTGAGGAAATTCCTTTTGATGAAATTCCTCACTAATGAATAACATGCATCAGAAATAGCACAAGATTAGAGGTGCAAAGATTACAACAACAATTTACTTGATGAAGATTATGAGAATCGGTTTGCACAGTATGCAGGCACAGAATAAGCAGGTGAAGAATAACTAGTATGAAGAATTTGAGGTTGAGGAAATTCAATGAAATTCTTCAGCAAATTATTCAAACAGTGAAAATGAAAGTCTTCAACATACAATATCGAGGAATTGAAAGAGTTGAAGAAATAGAACTTGTATCACGATGAAGACAATTGTTGATGACCTAGTTCCAACTGATGTGACAGTCGTATGTCCGGTTTCGAGCGGCTTGGTATTGAAGCCAAAGGATACACAGTCCCGGGACACACATTCTCTACCATATTCTCCTTGAGCTAAGAACACACAGTCCTCGCCCAACACTCGTGGTAAGTCTTCAGGGCAGACTTTAAAACCCTGACAAACTTGGTCACCCGGCGATCCACAATTGACTGTTGGATGCTCTAGACCATGACGCCTAACCGTCTGGAGGATGCACAATCCTTAAAGGTAAAAGGCTTCATTTCCACACAGGAACAAATTTTTCAGTGATGGTCAATCACTTGGTTTTTGGTTTGTGGTTTGGTGTTTGGGGTATTCCCTCACTTGATGATTTACTCTCGAAGACTGTGAGGAATTTGGGTTGCTCTAAATGACAAGTGTAAGTTTCTCGGGAGCAGCCAACCAGCTAGTGGTTGTGGGGGCGGCTATTTATAGCCTGGGAGGATCTCGACATGATTTGACATAAATGCCCTTAACTATTGTGACCGTTGGGTGGTTAAGATTAGTGAGGTGGCGCGTGTCGCGGCAACGGTCAGAACTTTCAACTATGAAAGTCCTCATGTCTCTCATATTCCTCACTTTGAGGCTTTGATAGGTTTAGGCTTGGGTTGAGCATCATGAGGAAATTCATTCCGTAGTATTACCTTGACCCCCTTTAACAGTACGGTGATCCTAAGACTCAAGAGTACAGAAAACGAAATAGAAAGAGTAAGTCATCATGCTTCGAAGTCTTTAGGTAGTTTTTCTTCACGACACACCGAATTCCTCATATTCAATATTTTCATGAAGAATATCAATTTCATCGCAATTTCTTCACGATCAAAGTCTTCAAGCTTAGACCAATTTCTTCAGCCGAAGACATACATTTTTAGGGGTCGATATTCATGGTATAACTCAAACTTCTCAGTGACTTATAGAGCATGTGTACACTTATAAACACATTAGTTACTTAACCTATAAGTCTTCAACCCACCAAAATCACTAAGGGCACTAGATGCACTTACAGGACAGGAAGCAAATCGTCGTGAGTGCGCCTTCTCTTTTTCGTTGGCATATTTCCGCTTGAAGCATTTTCTTTTCTTTTGTGTTTAAGAACCAGATATGACCAATACTTTGACTGCTCATAATTTTTAAAATAAGACTGCAAATGATTTGTTTCTCTTTCCTACCTCTCTCCACTTTCCTCTTGTTTATTTTAAGATTTATTTCAAAAAAAATCAAACAACTTTTATGTGCAGTTTTGGGGTTGTGTCTTAATTGTAATATTTTTAAACTAGGAAATTGGAGGGAAGATATTAATTCAAGATCCTTAGGGTGCGTACCACCCTTCTTTACTCCAAAGGCAAGCATCTTGAACTCTGGTCTAGCTTAAGTTTGTGATGGCTTGTTGTGATGCATTGGAATGCATGATTGTGTTATTTTGATAAAAGCTCCCACATAAAATCATACTTGCATAAATGCATGTGATGGATATTTTCTTGCGGTGCAATATGTGATGCAGATGGTGAGTAGGTACTACCTCATGCCACGTATGCCATGCTGGTCTGGAAAACCTTGGAGGAAGGTTTATCGTGGTAGACATGAGACCATGGAATTGAAAACTCATTGGGATGAGACTGATAAGTGGGGGCATATCGAGGTGTGATGGTGGTAACACTATGGTATATCATTCAGGAAATTGTGTGGTACTAACCCTTGGTGGAAAACTTAAACCTCCTAAGTCACCCATAGATCGAGTCTTGTGAATGTGTCAACTTACCTTTTCGTGCTGCCATGGGCCTTCCCAAAAGGTATTACAATTTAGTAGGTCTTAATCCTATTACCATGTTCATGCCAAGTAGAGAGGCTGGGATGAAGGTTCCATGGCCATGGAATAATGCCAGTCATCCAGTCAGGGGGCAAGGGTGTTTCCGGTCTGGGACCGAGAGGAGAAGAGCTCTCCCATTGTAGCACGCGGTATAAATGTGATCCCATGCTATTCGAGGATGTTGGCCTCCCCGTATTATAGTTTTTCCCTGGAAGCGTAGTCTGTGTGATGCCAGACCTTGCTCGGGTAAAAATGGGTGTGTGCTGGTTCTGAGTGTTTACTTCTAGAATATTGTACACGGTATTAGTCAGAGTTACTATTGAAACCCATGGGCTGTGGGTAAAGAGTACACCCCAGAGTCAAAACTATTCAAGTAGCCGTGTCCACTATCAAGAACGACTGGTTGACACGTCAAGTGTCAGTCTAAGTGTTGGTCTTCGAAGATGTTAAATTGAAGAGGACGATATCTACGAAATCGGATGATAACCATAACTGTTATGAATTTTTGATGTGGACTAATCATTGTGGTATATGGATTTGATAGAGTATCCTTGGGACGGTTCTACCTCATGGCTGCTTGATGTTGTTATTAATACATAAGCCTTTTCTGTGGTGTCGCTTAGATGCTCGACTGTGGCAACTTTGATTTCTTTCATATAAGCCATTTCTGTGGTGTCGCTTAGACGCTCGACTATGGAAACTATGATTTCTTTCATATAAGCCCTTTCTATGGTGTCGCTTAGATGCCCGACTATGGCAACTGTGATTTATTTCATATAAGCCCTTTCTGTGGTGTCTCTTAGATGCCACACTGTGGCAACTGTTATTACTTTCATATACGCCCTTTATGTGGTGTCGCTCAAACGCCCGCCTGTGGCACCCAATGCTATTACTTATGCATCGTTAATGCCTGATACACCCTTTTTGTGCTGTCTTTCTCGATGCCCAACTGCGACACGTATAGTATTATTTCATTAACAAGTCACTTTATGCGGTGTTGCCAAGATGCCCAACTGTGTCTTGTACTGCTTGTCCTTCGGAGTGTCGCCTCAGACACCCGATCGACACGCTTATATTTGACTTTTACTTCCTTCCTGGTTTACTCATACATCATTGGTGTAAATGATTTACCTGTATAATTGCATCCATGAATTAATTATTATGGCATGACAGAATTATTAAGAGAATTATGCATGCATCTCACCTGATTTAACTTATCTATATTCATGATGTTTGCGAGGACATTCAACGTACCCACTGGCTTGTCCCTGGCTATTGTCTTGGCAAAATTGCATTCAGAAAGGAGCGCGATTTCATCAATCCCAGAACCTAGGAGTCGAGGATAGTAGCCTTTTGAGATAGGAATTATCCAGGTCAACTGTTCTCGAGGAAATAGAGTCCCATGGGCACTCGAAATTCCTCGAGTCACTTTCGCCGTCAGCCTTAGACTTTTGCTTAACACTGTGGACCTCCATGGTCATGTAACCCTTATTTTGTATTTTTCTTGGGATTTCTGTATCAAGTAAGTTCCCACCAGCTAACAGTAATCTTGGGGCTGGTGAACATAAGGGCATGTTTTTTGGAAAAAAATTTCCCAAAAAAACTCGGTCGCTACAGTCGTCTCCTCGGCTGGCGAGACTGAGTCATTCCATTTTATCGTTTATCTTGTATGTAGCCAGATCCTGCCTTGCAGATGATTGAAATAATGTTGTGAGGCTTGTAACTTAACTTGTGGTGAGTGTAAGCGAACCCTTATACTATTCTCTTCATAAATGTATTGCGATGATTTCTGTACTTGCAAAACGCTAAGATGTGCCTCTATCGATATTAAGGCCTCGTCCCCAAATATGGATAGTGCCGCATCTTGGACGTTACACGGCCGGATGGGTACTCATCACTCGAGGACATCTTCATCATCTCGGCGGTGTCCATGGCAAGGAGGGAGTAGTTCACCCCAAGGGATGATGGTTTTTACCAGAAGCTATGTGTTTAATCTCTCTCTCTCGTGTTCTCGACATGTCATGATCTTGATGTATCACAAACTTTTTAATATAGTTGGATCATATGGTGCTTGTCCCTTGCTATAATGATGTGATGAATTGAATCTTTCCCTTTGATATTTTGTTATTTCGGATTGAATATTGGATTTGAGATCACTTGATGTATGTCTTGGTACTCAACTTGCAAATTCCTGTGGTCACAATGGGGTAGTCTATGCATAGGGGTTGATACACAATCTTGTCCTAGTTTCTCCGGTAGAAATCTTGGGGTATTCTTTGAAGTTCTTTGTGTTGGATTGAATATGATGAATCTGAAATTTTTTATGCATGTCGAAGAATTGACCCACAGATACTTGTGATGACATTGGACTATCTAGGTGACACTTGGATTGATTTATATGTGTCATTGGTGTTATTTTAGTAGGAACTCTAGGGCTGTTTGTGCACCTATAGGAATAGCCCAATAGATTCACCGAAGGTGACAGCTTTGAGGTGGTTCTACCACATACATAAATTTGATCTTATGTTCTCCTCTAGATATGAACTTTGGAGTGATTCTTTATTGCACGATGATGGATGATCATATGATTCTATTGTGTTCGCATTGTTGAGAGATTGCACTGGTGAAAGTATGAATCCCATGCCTTATTTCCAATCATTAATACAACCTTTTGCTCGCTGCTTGCCACTTGCTACGTTGCTGTTTTTGTATTTTCAGATTGCAAAAACATATATATACTATTGATATTGCACTTGTATCACCATCTCCTCGCCGAACTAGTGCACCTATACAATTTACCATTATACTAGGCGTGTTGGGGAGACAAGAGATGTCTTGTATTTGATTGCACGATTGTTTGAGAGAGACCATCTTTATCCTACACCTACCCCGGATTGATAAACCTTAGGTTATCCACTTGAGGGAAATTTGTTGCTGTCCTACAAAACTCTACACTTGGAGGCCCAACAACGTCTACAAGAAGAAAGTTGCGTACTAGACATCAAACTGTTTTCTGGCGCCGTTACCAGGGAGGTGAGTGCTTGAAGTTATATCTTTAGATCTTGCAACTAAATCATTTAGTTTCTCGTTTTTCACTAGTTTGGTTTTACAAAATAAAACTACAAATAAATGGAATTTAGGTTCCCTCAATTGCTTCACCTTTTTATTGTGTTTCGTGAAAATAATAGTTCGGAAAACTATGCTCAATTATTACAAGAAGAATTTATAAAAATGCTTAATGTGAAATCCTTGAATGATGAACATGATTGCAATGTTGTTAGTATGAATTGAATATACATGATGACAATGATACGAAAAGCCACAAGCTTGGGATGCTATATTTGATGAAGATGATATTTTCATTCCCCCAAGTTTTGATGAGTAAATTTATTATGATGAAATCATGCCTCCTATTTATGATGATTATATTGATGAAAGTGGGTGTGGAAGAGTGTAAACTCTAGGAAGTAGTGATCCCACTATTTTTGAGGGTGTTGAATGTTATTTTCATAATGATGAAAGTGCATTTGGAGAGGTCATGACTTTATTTAGGGATAAGTCCACTATTTTCGAACAAGTTTCAATTGACTATGACAACAAAGTTGCTATCTATGATGATTATTGTGATGGAATGTATGATATAAAGAGTAATAATAACCATGAAATGTTTCATCATGATTTTTATTTTTAGTTGGATTGTGCCACTTAGATATCGCATGATAGTTATTTTGTTGAGTTTTCTCCCATTACTATGAATGAGTAGTTTGCTTAAGGGGAGAGCAATAAATTTTCTATGCTTGAGTATCATGCAGAGAATGCTTTATGTGATAGTTATATTGTTGAATTCCTTCATTATCCTAATGAAAATTATTATGAGATAGGAACATATGCTTGTTGGAATTCCAATAATATCAAGTTTCATCCCTATGTGTTGAAAATCTTGAATATATATATTTGTTTTGCCTCCCAATGCTCCTTGATTCTTGCTCCGATAAATTGTTTGCTTGAAAAATCACGATGCATAGGAAGTGGGTTATACTTAAATGTGCTTGCCATGTGATTCATGATGCTCTCTTTCATGTTTCAATTATTACATTTTATGTGAACATCATTGAAATTATTATGCCTAGGTAAAAGGCATTAAAGAAAAGTGCTTGTTGGGAGACAACCCAATACTTCTACTTACTGTTTTTCGGTGTTCACATGATTAATATACCATATATATATTATAGCTTTTATTTCAATAAGGTGCTAAGTAAAGCCCTTGAGATAGTGTGGATACTTGATTTTTTGATTCTATGCAAAAACATAAATTTTGTGTCCAGTATATGAATTATTATAATTTACTGTAATGTCAAACAATTCTAATTTTTTAAACGGTATTTGTATACAAATTCTCTGCATCTTCCTATTTTCAGAATTTTCACAGATAGGGAAGTATGGTGTTCATTGTGATCTTCACACACTATTCTGTTTTTAACATATTCTGTTTTGCATGCCTAGTTTGCTTGTTTTAGTGTTTCCATAGATTACATTCAGTAATATATATTATGGGAATGATCTAATACAATATTTATTATTTGATCACAATTATTAATCTTGTGTTGACACTATCGTTATATCTTACTTGAGATAGTGTGGATACCCAAGCTAATGATCTAAGTTTTTTGCACTAACCCATCTAATGAAGTTCCGTTACGTTTTGTGTGATTGAAGTTGTCAAGTTTTGGGTGAGATACCGATATGAGTTGAATAAGGGGAAGAAAAGATCCTAATATTAGGATGCCCCAGGAACCCTAAGTTAATATCCATGGAATACTCAAGAATCTAATCTTGGGGATGTCCCGAAAGGCATCCCCTTTTTCGTCTTCAACACTATCGTTATATCTTACTTGGAGCTATATTTTTACTCATCATATGATCTGTGTTTTGTTTGGAGTGTCATTTCACTATGTTTTTATTGGATAGATATTATTTATAGTCTTTTTTTTAATAAAAATTTCCAAGAATTGTATTTAGAATGCTTGAACTGCATGTGTGATGTGTGTTGTATAAAAACATAAATGTTTTCTGTAGTATTTGAATTATGATATTCTACCGGAACATGGACATTTGTGAAATTTTTACATAGTACTCACATATAAATTATCTAGCCTAGACTGTTTAAATTAATTGCTACAGACTGTTCTGCTTGGACTCATTAGTGTCATAGTTTTATTATCTACTTATCCTAGATTTTCATGGCTAATATTGGTAGATATAAATTGTGGACATGACAGTACACAGTATCTAATATTTGAAAATTATTATGCTGCTTACCATGGAAGTACGTGAAGTGTTGATTTGTTATTATGTGTACTAACCTATCTCACGAGTTGTTTTCAAGTTTTGTGTGGATGAAGTTTTTCAGACTTAGGTGAATCCGGGATATGGGAGGATTGAATGACATAAAAATGCTCAATATTGGGGGTGCCAAAGGCACCCCAAGTAAATATTACTATAAGTCTCAAATTTCTAAGCTTGGGTATGCTACACATACCACCTCCCTTCGTCAACTAATATCGGTTAGCATATGTTGAGCCTAAGTATTTTTCCACATGATATGTGATATTCTTGGAGTGCATGTTTATTTAGTTTGTTGTTTGAATAAAATTATCAGATCTGAAAATGTTTATTGAGATAGAGTCCTCAAATAGCTACTTAATTGTTTAACTACTCATTTATCTTTACTTATATCTTTTGAGAGTAGTTTGATGTTTACTCTTGTGCTTCACTTATATCCTAAAATATAAATGATCAATGTGATATGTTTGTAGTAGTAGGTTATGATGACCCACAAGTATAGGGGATCAATCATAGTCCATTTGATAAGTAAGAGTGTCAAACCAAACGAGGAGCAGAAGGAAATGATACACAATTTTCAATAAGATATTCTCTGCAATTGCTATAAGTAACAAAAATAGATAGTTTTGTAGCAATATAATTGATAACAAGTGACACGTAAAAATAGTAGAAATTTTGAAGAAAGGTATCCCAATCCTTTTTATAGCAAAGGACAGGCATGAATGCACTCTTATATAAAGCAAGCAGTCCCAAGGACACATGGGAATTTCTGTCTAGTCATGTTCATCATATTGAGTTGATTCGCGTTCTCTACTTCGATAATTTGATATGTAGTTGGACCGGTGCTAAAGTGTTGTTCTGACCTAAACAAACAACCAACTTATGATTACCCTCTATCGCACTCATCCGTAACTAGGAAAGAAGAATTGAGCTAAACCTAACCATAGTATTAAACGTGCAGATCCAAATGAGCCCCTCATGGAGGATGCACAAACTGGGATTTAAGCTTCTGTCACTCCTGCAACCCATCATCTACTTGTTACTACACAATTACTTCCCTTATGCCATAACGAGGTGAATTTTCTTGTAGTCGACGTTCATATGACACCACTAAGAGGAGTAACAACATGCATATAATCAAAATATCAAGCAAATACCAACTTTGTATGATTACTTATAATAAGACTTCTCACATGTCCTCAGGAACAATAGTTACTACTCACACCTAATAAAAATGTTCAAGATGAGAGGTGTAAAAATAATGATTAAGGATCTGAACATAATATCTTCCACCAAGTAATCCAGCAAGCATCAACTACAAGATGTAATCAACAGAACTAGGAACCCACAAGTGCCAATCCGAGGTTTTGAGACAAAGATTGAATATAAGAGATGAACTAGGGTTGGAGATGAGATGGTGCTAGTGAAGATGTTGATGAATACTAGTCCTCCCATGAAAGAGGAAGTGTTGGTGATGACGACTGTCTCGATTTCCCCCTCCCAGAGGGATGTTTCCCCGACAGAATCTCTTTGCCGGAGAGCAAAATGGCCTCTGCCCAGATTTCCCCATCGAGACGGCGGTGCTTCATCCCGAAAGGTTTCTTATGATTTTTTCTAGGTCAAAACATGCCATATAGGAAAAGAGGGACATCAGAGGGCTAGCAGGGGACCCACAAGGCATCAGGGCGTGACCAGGGGGTGGTCGTGTCCTCTTGCCTTATGGATAGCAGGTGGCCCCCCTCTGGTATATTTATGGCTAATAATTCTTAAATATTTGAGAAAAATTCTCCGTGAAATTTCATGTCATTCGGAACAAGTTGTTGGTTCTCCCTTTTTGTCGGTTTCCCGGTTCGGATTCCAATTTCCAGATATTTCCCTCTTAGTGATGTACCTTGCATATTCAGACAGAAAGGACATAAGAATTCTATGATAATATGGAATAATGGACACGAATAACACAAATATCAATAATAATTCATGATCCAAAATGGACGTATCAACTCCCCCAAGGTTAGACCACCTTGTCCTCAAACCAAAGTCAATCCAGAAAATAATGACCACATAATTTGAGTAAGAGGTGTTGATAAAAACAGGATACGAACATCAAATTATCATGAATTTTAGCACATTTACAAGTATTTTATCATATAGCTCCTCATAAACAAGTAACAATCCATTCACAACTATTGGTCTAAGAAGCATAAACTTAATTGACAATCAACAAACTATGTTCTCAGTCATTGGGACAATCATAATTCAAAATAGTTTGTAGGACAATCTATGTAAGAGCTTTATTTCTGGCAATTTCACATACTCAACTATCATTTAATATTCTATGATTGCTCACTCTCAAGATATATTTTTGGAGCTCATATTTCCATAGGACACATAGGAAGATAGGGGCTCAAATGATTTGCCGCCTAACTTATTTACCTCAACGATAATGTCAAGAATAATAAATCATGATCATCTACATTCACTTGGATATAAAATCTTGAATCTTTCCTCAACATATGGTGATTGCCACTATAGAATTAATAGGTAAGAAGAGGAATAAACTTTATTGACTTACACACAAGCATGATCTGCTGAACATAAAAGATAGGCCCTTCATCGAGGGAAGGAGAGGTTGTCATGCGCTTTTAGTTTTTGGATGTGCAAACTCTTAGTGCAAAGGAACATCTCTATTATGTTGCCCCTTGTGATAGCAAACTTTATTATGTAGTCCATAACTATTATGTCTTCTCCATCATAAGATCGTACAAAGCTTATTTTCCCTTACAATAAAAGATTATACATGTTTAGGAGCAATTTTTATGGCTTTGATGCAACGATGACATCTTACTTGAAGGATCTTACTAAATCCATATGTAGGTAAGGTGGACTCTCATGGAAAAAGACTGAGTTTCAGGGTTATGGATGCACAAGTACTATCTCTAGTTAGTGCACAATTTTGGACTAGAAAGGATCTAAAGCAAGAACAACATGTAAAATGATCCATGACCATATATAGATTTTGCGTGAATGTAAACTACCATAATCATTAGGTTGTCTTCCATGTCCAACATCAACACTCGATCGTTATATAATATTTGGTGAGGGTTCACAATCATAAAGGTCTCCAAGATAGTGTATTATTATGTGAGTCTTCTCTCCTCTATCATAATCTTTCTTAGATTGAATCAATGACTAATACTATGTTTGTTTACTCTCAACAACTTTTATCACGTATAACCTTTTTCAAGTGAAGTCGTTACATCTCATACGGTAAGCATATGATCTTTCTATTTATTTTTATTGCCATACTATGATGATGGGTGCGCACAAGTAAAGCACACAAACTCAACTAATCTTGATTATATAAATCTCATACTCGATTACAAGTATAGATGGATCTCAAATCAAAAAATGTAAGCAAAGCAAACCTGAAATTTATTTCTCTAAATCACGAAACAACTAATGATCAAACTAAGATAGATGGTAATGGTGGAAGTGATGGTGATACGATACCGGGGCATCTCCCCCCAGCTTGGAGCAAGCTAAGGGTGGTGCCCACTCAGGCGTCCTTCTTGGGTGATGGTGGTGTTGAGGTAGTAGGCTTATTCTCCACGAAAGTTAACATGGCAGCCTTTAGTTCCCTCATCTGATGGAATAGATGTTGAATCATTACGGTGTTCTTTTGTACTTCCATCATGATATGTTTATTTTCAGGCCACCAGGAGCCATTTCCAGTAACACTTTCACTTGGACGAGAGATGTTCCAATTGAATGGTATACGGGAGCGAAGAATATTCTCCACTCCATAATTATGAATCAAATTGTGGTTGTTATTTGCATGTACCCTGCTATGGTACCTCATCATGGTATATTCACCTTGTGCATCCTCAGCTAGTTAGGATCTCCTCCCCATTGGTGGGCAAGGATTCGGCGAAGAGGATATACTAGCTAGCGGTCCACGTTCTGAGGCCGGAGGGTGCACTTCCATGGAGTCTCTGAGTCTTTCTATTGAGATAACTTCCTCGGAGCCTTCTTGATCGATTTCCATCTGTAGCAGCCATGCTTGGTCCTCGATGTTGTTGGAGGAGGATGTAGGCATAGCTCCACATCTTTGGCACTCTATCATAAAAGCATCCTGAAACAAGAATAGAGGAAACTCTTGCAATGTAGTGTTCAAAACAATTGGGGATATATGATTTTTCGAAGTAAGAATACGTTCTCAGGAAGAAAATGGAGTCCGTGATTCACACGAGGTGCCCACAAGGCATCAGGGCACGCCCAAGAGGTGGTCGTGCCCTGTTGCATTGTGAACCCTCGTGGGTCTCCCTGACTGCTTTTTATTTTTGTATTTTTTTTAAATACCAAAACCAACAAAACATTTTTTTTTGGAAATTTTGGAGTCTGTTTTCTTACCGTTTCACATACCTACTCCTTTTTCAGGTTTTTGGAGTGTTTCGGATGGTGTCTCTTATGTGCCCCTCCGGTGTTATCACTTGGATAATATTAGTTTCAACATTAATGGGCGTAACTAAGATGTAATGCTTAATTCCTTGCCAATTTATGACTCTCGGATTTTTTCCTTCAAAGTTACTGATCTTTATAGCACCGAAGCGATAGACCTCCTCGACAACATATGGCCCTTTCCATTTTGAGAGGAGTTTAGCTGCAAATAATCTAAAATGAGAATTGTACAAAACCACTAGATTTCCTACATCGAATTCTCATTTTTTTATTCTCTTATCATGCCATCTTTAAACAACTTGGCATTTCCATAGGCTTGTGGCCTCCATTCATCTAGTGAGCTAATATCAAATAGCCTTTTTTCACCAGCAGGTTTAAAGTCATAATTAAGTTCTTTAATTGCCCAATAAGCTTTATGTTCTAACTCAAGAGCTAAATGACAAGCTTTTCCATAAACCATTTTATATGGGGAGATCCCCATGGGAATTTTATAAGAAGTTCTATAATCCCATAAAGCATCATCAAGTTTTTTAGACCAATTATTTCTATATGTATTGACAGTCTTTTGCAATATTAGTTTTATTTCTCTGTTTCCCAGTTCAACTTGGCCACTAGACTGAGGATGATAGGGTGATTCAATTTTGTGGTTAACATCATATTTAGCTAGCAGTTTACAAAAACCACCATGAATGAAATGTGAACCACCATGAGTCATTAAATATCTAGGGACTCAAAACCTCGATAAAATGATGTCTTTAAGTATTTTAATAGAGGTGTTATGATCAACACTACTAGTTGGAATAGCTTCTACTCACTTTGTAATGTAATCATCCGCAACTAAAATATGAGTATATCCATTAGAGGAAGGAAAAGGTCCCATCAAATTGAAGCCCGAGACATCAAATGGTTCAATAGAAAGTGAATAATTCATAGGCATTTCCTGACATTTACCAATATTACTAACTCTTTGACATTCATCACATGAAAGGACATACTTAGGAGCATCTTTAAAAAGGGTAGGCCAATAGAAACTGGATTGAAATACCTTGTGTGAAGTTCTGTCACCAGCATGGTGTCCTTCATAGGCCTCAGAATGACACTTCCTTAGGATCTGTTCCGATTAATGCTCAAGTATACAATGTCTAATAACACCATCTACTCCTTTTTTAAAGATGTGGGTCATCCCAAACGTATTGTCATAAATCATAGACTATTTTTTTCTTTTGTTGATAGGTTAAGCTAGACAGAATATATTTAGTAATGATGTAATTAGCATAATCAGCATACCAAGGAGTACTACTTGATGTATTTATAACATCAAGTTGCTCATCAGGAAAATTATCATCAATAGGCAGTGGGTCAGCAAGAACATTTTCCATCCTAGACAAGTTATCTGCTACAGGGTTTTCAGTTTCTGTCCTATCAATGATATGCAAGTCAAATTCTTGGAGTAATAGCACCCATGTGCTAAGTCTAGGTTTAGCATCTTTGTTTTCCATAAGGTATTTAATGGCAGCATGATTGGTGTGAATAGTTACTATAGAAAAAATGATGTAAGGTATAAATTTATCACGCGCAAACACGACTACTAAGAATTCCTTTTCACTAGTAATATAATATCTTTGAGCGGTATGTAGGGTCTTCCTAGCATAGTGAAAAACATTCAATTAATTATCTACTCTTCACCCTTCAACAACACCAACAACATAATCACTAGCAATGCACATAATTTAAAAGGGTAAGTTCCAATCAGGTGGTTGAACAATAGGTGCAGAAATTAAGGTTTTCTTAATTATTTCAAAGGCTTCTACACAATCATCATAAAAAAAAGGGAACATCTTTTTTTGGAAAATTAGTTAATGGGATGGCAATCTTTGAGAAATCTTTAATGAAACGCCTATAGAAACTAGCATAACCAAGGAAACTTCTTATACCTTTATTATCTTTTGGGCATGGCATTTTCTCTACTGCATCAACTTTGGCCTTATCCACCTCAATACCTCGTTCGGAAATTGAATGCCCAAGCACTATACCTTCATTCACCATAAAGTTGCACTTCTCCCAATTTAACACAAGATTAGTTTCTTCACATCTCTCCAAAACTCGACCAAGGTTGCTCAAGCAATAATCAAAAGAAGTCGTATAAATGAAAAAATCATCCATGAAAACCTCAATAATCTTTTCACAGAAGTCAAACAATATGGCAGTCATACATCTTTGAAAAGTAGCAGATGCACTGCATAGACCAAAAGGCATACACTATAAGCATAAGTTCCAAAAGGGGAAGTAAAGGTAGTTTTCTATTGGTCCTCTTTTGACACAAGTATTTGAGAGAATCGAGAATATCAATCAAGAAAACAAAAGTGTGTGTTCTTAGATAATCTTTCTAACATTTGATCAATAAAAAGGCAAGGGGTAATGATCTTTTCTAGTAGCTTTATTCAATTTCCTAAAATTAATTAACATCCTATAACCAGTTACTATCATTTGGGGAATAAGTTCATTTTTATTATTATGGACAATAGTAATACCACCTTTCTTAGGGCCACAATGAACAAGACTTACCATATACTATCAGTAATAGGATAAATTATGCCTGCCTCCAGAAGTTCTAGAATTTTAGTTCTTATAACCTCTTTCATCATAGGGTTGAGACGATGTTGATGATCTACGACTGATTTATCATCCGGTTCCATATTAATTTTGTGCTGACAGAGTGTGGGACTTATACCACTAAGCTCATCAAGAGTATATCCAATAGAATCCATGTGCTTCCTTAAAGTTTTGAGTAATCTATTTTGTTCATGATCTCAAAGGTCAGCACTTATAATAACATGATATATCTTCTTGTCATCAAGATAAGCATATTTCAAAGTCAGGTAAAGTCTTAAGCTCAAATACGAGATCTCCCTTCGGTCAAGGATGATCCCTAAAATTAGAACGAGTAGGTTGTGCTTAAGTATAGGTTATTGATCCAAGAATATCTTTTGTATTTCATTCCTTTCATTAAGATGTATATCATTCTCATGGTCTAGCAAATATTGTTCTAATGGATCAATAGGAGGTACATGTCACATCCCTGGAACCCTAACCAAAGTTTAGCATTGTGCTCATATCTTCTTTGCATTGCATCCAAGAAAATTGCAACAAGATCAAAGCAAGTGGTGAAGCAAAACCCAAAAACCCTAGCCACTTCTCAATTTAAAGGAAATTCAAAAACTTGTCAAAATCAATGAACCCAAAATGGCCTCAAGAAAAGTTCAACTTTTCTGATAATTCATGAAAACAAATAATCAGGGAAGAAAACCATTTTTAAAACAGGTTTGGAATTTTGTTTAAATGCAAAAAGCCAGTGAATTCAAGTTTAAATTTGAATTCAAAAACTTCTAAGTTTTCAAAAATGTTGAAAACTTCAGGAATGGTTGGAAATATTCGAACTAATATTCTGGTGTGTTCAAATTATTTTTATAAACTATTTTGGAGCTGACGCTCACCAAATTAGCACATCAAATTAGTTAGCAAACCAGAAAACAAAACAGAAAATAATTAGGAAAAGATTACCTGACGCTCACCTAGTGCAGCCCAGCTTCCTCCCTGTCGTCTTCCTCCCTCGCTAGTGGGCAGCAGGAGGTGGCCGCCGAGTACTCCGGCGCGGCCACGCACCTGTGCGCCTTCCTGGCCACCGCTTCGCGCTAGCATGCGAGGGGATAACCCTCCTGAGGCATGCCCGAGCTCATCCTCTCCCCAATCTTCCCCCTGCTATCTCTCCTCTCGGCCGCCATTGGAGCCCGAGCAGAGCTCGAGCTCGCCGTCGTTCTAGCCTACCTCCTTCCCTCCTGAGCCGCGCAGAAGATCCACCGCAGCTCCCTGAAGCTCTCTAGCTACGAGCCCGACGCCAGGAACCGTGAGTCGACCAGGAGCCACCGACTTCTTCCTCGGGTCACCGACGATCGTCGCCGGCGTTCTCTCTCTACAGGCCACCCCCGAGCAAACTAGCGCTACCCCTGCACTCCCCGTGAGCTTGCGCAGCTTTCCCCTCACTTTTCCCCATCGATCCCTTCCTCTAGCTCTGTTTTCACCGGAGCCCGATGAGATCCGCCGCGTGAGCTCGTCGCTGGTAGCTCTCCCGTGAACGGCTCGTCCTTCCGAGGCCACCAGTAGCTTCAGGCCGTCGAGTAGATGCCGTAGGTGCTCAGTCCCGTGCTTTTCCCCTTCGGATTCGACTAGCCCAACGATGCCCGAGCTTCGGCCGCCGCCAAGCTCGTCGCCGGTGCTTTCTCCGGCCAGATCATCTTCGCGTGAGTGTAGAAATGGACCAGCGCGAGTCGTGGCGTTCTTCTGGTGCACTCAGCATGGAGTTTGACTGCCTGTGCGCCGTTTCCGAGCCCCTCCGCCGTCTCGGTGGTTGCCGGAGGCTCACCACCGGCGAGAACCACCTCGCCGCCGGTGGTTTGCTCGGATGATTAGAGTTAATAGAAATAAAATTAATTATACTAATCAGTCACTGACATGTGGGTCTAGTTCTGTTAATTAGCTAATTAAGTTTAAACATAATCTAAAACTGGCCAGAGTCACTAACCAATGGGTCCCACTGGTCAGGTTTGACTTTCAGCGGCCAGTTGGACCTGCTGATGTCATGCTGATCTAGTAAAGAGTTTCTGATTTAAAAGAATTCTAGAAAATGCCCAAAACTTCTAAATATCATAGAAAATAATAAGTAACTCCAATGGAAATAATTTACATATGAAAAAGTAACAGAAAAATCCAAGGAATCTGAATATGTCATTTTCAAACATGTTTGAAAATGTTAACTTGACCAAACATGTAAAATGATGAATGGGTTAAATTTAGTAAATGCTTTGGAGTTAGAATTGGAAGATCATTTGAATTCCACTACAAATGCTATGATCCAACAATGTTCAATAACAACCAGCAACCCATCATACCATTTCCATGCATGCTAAAACAAAATGATTTGAGCATTAGGTCAAATCAATTAAAAAGTTATTCGAAAATACCTCGTTGACGTAATAATTTGAATCCCGAAACAAATCAACTTCAACTTAATAAATGGTAGTTATATTAGCATACTAGCTTGCATCTTCATGCCATGCTCATGCATCATTTTGTTGCATATGATTGCTATTGATTGATGTCATTTCTATCGGTAGGCTCCGCTCCTCCGGATTCCACCGAATACCCGACTGACGGATAGTGTCCCTCTGCTGAGCAACAAGGGAAGCAACCATTTTTTATCATCCCGATAAATCCCATGTTCTCGCTCCTGCACTTAATTATTGTATTAGGATCAAATGCTTTGAATGTTTTTGCCACGTTAGTTGAACCCACTTCCTTTGCATGAGCTGTCTTTGTCACAGTAAATGGCTGAACCTTGCAACCAGGCATACCTGGTAGATGCTTGAGCCATGATGTGCCTTATCCTGCTATGCATGCTATACTTAGAGTTGTGTATGGTCTGTCATCTGGGAGATGAACAGAATTGTGAGAATGTGTTCAGTAAGTAAAGGTTGTGTGTTGAACCTGATTTGGTAAAGGTACCGGTGAAAGGCTATGTAGGAGTACATGGCGGGTTGTTTCATTGGAACCGTCCTTAGGAACTGAGTTCCGTGTATGTAATCCAAGGCTAGATACTACCACATGACGGGCCCTGAAATATGACCCCGCTCGATTATTAATCACCTAGTACTCGGTCCAGGAGATGCAAGTAGTTTATGGTGTTTATAGTCACATTGGAGGCCGTGCGTAGCGTTGACCTTAGAGGTGGGCTATGATGCGGTAGGCAGTGGCACGGTGTACCAAGTGGCACCCAGATGGTGGGCTTGGGAACCCTGCGCACATCGTTTGTGGCCGTGGCGGAAACCTCGGCCGGACTTCCATGTGGGTTACCCTCAGATAGGCGATAAACCTGGACTAAGTATTAGCGTGGTTAACGGTCGTGGCCGACTCCGTCGCTGGGCTTCCGCTTGAAGGTTGCCGATCTGCATGACGTGCACATGGAGATAAGTGGCGAGAGCGTGTGTGAAGAAGTACACCCCTGCAAGGTTATGATCTATTCGAATAGCCGCGTCCGCGGATATGGACTACTTGGAGACATATGTTGTTCATAGATAACTTTAATGGCTACTCATAAAATTGTCAAGATAAGCGTGAGTGTCGTGGACGGCATTTCCGTATGGAGACGGAATGATTCCACGATGGAGTATTGTTGTGGTGTTAGTGGACTCGTGTGCGAGAAATCAAGTTGTCAAAGTTATTTAAAAATGCAAGTTGTCTAGCCACGAGTCAAATGTTGGCTTTCCGTATGAAACCCCACAACTCCTTATTGATACAATGCATGAGTAGATAGTTATCCTAAAGACTTGCTGAGTACCTCTGTACTCACGTTTGCTTAATAATTTGTTGCAGAGGTTGTTAATGACCCTAATGGAGGGTTCTACCTAGACATCAACGACGACGAGTAGCTCGTATCCCAGTTACGGTCTGGCCCTAGGATGGGTCTGTAGATAGTCAGGCCATGTGCCTTTATCTTTCCATATGTCTGTACTCAGATAGCTTTACTCTTCCGCTGGTTTGTAAGAATTATGTGTATGACTTGTGATGATGGGTCGTGAGACCCCTACCTTGTAATATTATGTGTGTGGCTCTTGCGAGCCTTCTAAATAAAGTTTGTATGATTATGGTTATGTTGTGATGCCATCGATGTATCTATACATATCGGTATGCCATGCGTACTTGTGTTGTACTTGATATGTATGGGGTTCGATTACCTAGTCGTAGGCTTTAGCAGCATTCCTTACAGGTAAATGCCCCTGTGTGATCCAACGAGCCATGGTAGTTCGCTACTGCTCCGGACACATTGGTTGACCGACATGTGTCCTTCTTAGCTGCTGTGTCTGTCCCCTTTGGGGAAAAGTCACGTAATGTAATGGATTCCCTGTAGCTTGCTACGACTCGTCTACATTCGCTGGTGACCGACACCTGCTTTGTTGGGTCATGTATGCCTGTCCCTGTGCGGAACTGCCGCTTTGGTTTATGACTAGACATGTCGATCCGGGTTCTCTGTCACTGGATTGCTAGCAACACAATTGCATACGCGAGTCAAAAGGCGCAAAGGGTCCCGGCTAAGGTAAGGCTACAGCCGTGGGGATAACCGTGCATGAGACCGCAAAGAGATGCGATGTGTTACAGGCTGGATTCCTATGGCTTAGGATCGGGGTCCCGACATCGTTGGTATCAGAGCCTGACTGACTGTAGGATTACTAAGCCAAACTTGTCGAAGTTGAGTCTAGAATTGCTTTAGTTATATATAAGGGAATTGTTTGTGGAAGGGAACGTAAGACTCTTGTTCTCTTCTCAAGTTATTCTATTCTGGTCATCCTCGTCTTTTCTGCGGGGATTAAGGACAAGGTTACTCATCTTCTTCTAGGCTCGTGTTTCTGATCGGTAGATTATAGGACTACGGGTCGAGAGTTATTTTGGGTTTCTTTTATCCCTAGGAAAAGGAAGTAAGTTTGATGATCAAAGAATTGAACTTGATAGTTGAGTGGTTATGCTATTCCATTTTACGCTATTATTTTGCATTACTCTCTATTTTAAGATGCCTGACCGTCCTTCTCGTCAGGTGGTTCATCTGACTAGGTACATTGATGTGCCGGGTCATACGACCATGCTAGTAAGGATGATGTCAGTGTCCGGTTACCGCTGGTACCCAGGTTACACAGTGGAGGAGCAGTACCGGGATTTTAATCAGAGCCAGTACCTCTACACTGTTAGGGTATTCCCAGACTACCCTGGAGCTGAGGATCCAATCCATTGGTCTTATGGATTGGGAGTCGCTGTTGACATGGCCGTACAAGATGCTGCCTATTCAATGCTGACCATCATGAGGGCTAGACATGCACTGCTGTAGAATTCAGAGTTCTGCTATGTTCCTGTCTCTCAGCCAGGTGAAGAAGGATACCTCAGTAGGGTCTACTTTGATTCCTCTATGGAGGATCTGCTGTTGCAGTCCACTGCTCAGATGCTAGAGAATAGAGACAGGGATGCTCGTGCTCTTCGTATGGAGCTTTATGCTACACGTGCCCGTCTATGGACGGCTTTGACGCAGCTGGCACCTGTAGTCCAGACAGGGTATGGAGATATGGGGATGCTGAACCATGTTAGGACCCATCTTCCGGCTCATGTTGAATGGCCTGCTATAGGAGTAGTCACCCCTCTTCGGGGACCTCTACTACCACCAGTCAAGGGACCAAGGCCACATCCGTCTCCTTACGGATCCCAGGGATCTCAGGCTGGAGTATTTCCTGATCCGCAGGTTGAGCTTCCAGGCCATGGAGGCAATCTCTATGAGATGTTCTATGCGGATGCCGGAACCGTGAGTCGGAGGATAGTATGGTAGTAGTTGTACTTTCACAATCCTGTGTGACTTGTGAAGCATGCTTGTGTCGTGAAATGAATTCCGGAGGCATAGATAAATAATGTATAGGAAGCTTGGAAGCCTCTGATGAGTAGTTTCATATTTTCAGTAGTCTGTTCTTCGATTAAGATTGTACTGAACTATGTAAGGGTGTGTATGAACCATGGTGTATATATAGCACTTGGTTGTTACCATGCTGTTCGGATATTCCTTTCCGCATTCCATTTGTTCAGTGCATTCTTAATCCATAGATAGCATTGATGATGATATTGGTCTAAGCTGTGAGTTTGTTTGTCAGGATCGTGTTCACCAAGTTGAACAGTGCCCCTGCTCATGAGCAAGGCGAGGGTAGTCAAGCGTCGCAGGAAGAACTGCCTCACCCGCCCTCTCTGGCGGAAGTTATGCTTGAGGGAGAGAGAAACAAAAGGGAGACCAACCGACTGTTAGAGCGTATTGAGCAAAATACGGCTCGTTAGCCTAGGAATGCTGCAGTGTCCCTCAATGACTTTGTGAAGCTGAATCCTCCAAAGTTCCATCACTACGTCGATCCCCTCGACGCTGATGATTGGTTGTGTAGTATTTCACGTAAGATTTGCTCTGCAAATGTTTCTAAGGCCGACAAGGTGACCTTTGCGGCGTATTTTCTGGAAGGACCCGCCAATCTGTGGTGGGAGAACTTTGAAGCTATGCGTCCTGCTGAACCAGCAGCCACGTGGGCAGACTTTAGTGCAGCCTTCCGTTTGCACCATATTCTAGAGGGCCTGATGGAGAGAAAGAGAGAGGAGTTCTGTGCATTCACCGAGGGATAGTTGACCGTGGATGCCTATATCCGCGAGTTCGGTAACCTCGCCCGCTATGCAACAGAGGAGGTGTCTAGTGATGCCAAGAAGCAAGCAAGATTCCGTAAGGGTCTGAGCCCTGAGCTTCATCGTGATTTGCGCCTCCACGAATATACAAGCTTCCAAGCCCTGGTCAACAAGGCGATCAGTGCCGAGACTGGTCATACCGACTATGAAGCCACGAAAAAGCACTCCCATGATTTTGGCTCGTCATCTGGTTCCGCGTTTCCAAAACGCAGGCTGTGGGTTCCAAACAGTTCTCTGCCGCCAAGATACACTCCGAGGCCATCCTATGTGGTGCCTCAGACGAATCAAACCAACCCTCCAGCAAAAACCTATGGTGGTCCAGCTAGGAATGCTGCACCACGTGCCAATCAAGTGATCAGTTACAAGTGTGGAGAACCAGGCCACTATTCCCGAGAGTGTCCTCAGAATGTGGGTGCCAAGCAACCTGGAAAGTCCGTTGGGCAAGGCAAGTCGGGCAAAGCTTACTATGTGAAGCGAACTCCTGCACGTGGTCGTGTGAACAATGTTTCAGCAGAAGAAGCTGCAGAGGATCCCGACGTCATACTGGGTACGCTCCTTGTTAATCATCACCCAGCGTCTGTTCTTTTCGACATTGGGTCTTCTCATTCCTTCATTTCAGAAAGCTATGCACAGTTGCATAACATGTCTTTCTGTGATATGCCAATTCCATTGGTTGTCCAAACCACTGGTAGTAAGTGGCAAACCTCTAGGATAACCTATGACAATGAAATTCTAGTAGTCAGGCTAGTTTTTCTAGCATCGTTGATAGCCCTGAAATCTTCGGATATTAATATCATCTTGGGTATGGACTGGATGTCAGCTCACTATGCCAATATTGATACTCATTCCAGAAATGTTCAGCTTACCCATCCCTCGGGTGAGATAGTCAATGTCTCTACTCGAGTTGCCAAATCCCAACTCTATTCCCTCAATGCCAACCCTCTTCCGGAACTTGAAGACATTCCGGTAGTCCGTGACTTCCCGGATGTATTTCCAGAGGAACTGCCAGGAATTCCACCTGACAGAGATGTAGAGTTTGTGATAGATCTTGTTCTGGGAACTGTTCCAATAGCCAGAAGACCATATAAGATGGCACCCCTGGAGCTAGCCGAACTTAAGAAGCAACTAGATAAGGCCTTGAATAAAGGTTTCATTCGTCCTAGCTCTTCTCCTTGGGCTTGTCCCGTCCTCTTCGTCAAGAAGAAAGACGGAACGGATCGGATGGTTGTAGATTACCGACCAGTTAACCTGGTCACCATAAAGAACAAGTATCCGCTCCCCAGGATCAACGACCTGTATGATCAGCTCGCTGGATCCTCAGTCTTCTCAAAAATGGATTTGAGGTTGGGATACCATCAAATCAAGATCAAGAACGGGGACATTACAAAAACAGCCTTTGTCACTCGTTATGGCCAATACGAGTACACCGTCATGTCCTTCGGTTTAACCAATGCCCCAGCCACCTTCTCTCGCTTGATGAATTCAATCTTCATGGAGTATTTGGATAAGTTCGTCGTGGTATACCTCGATGATATTCTTAACTACTCGAAGAACGAACAAGAACATGCCGAGCATCTAAGGCCGGTATTGATGAAACTTCGAGAGCATCGTCTTTAGGCCAAGTTTTCAAAATGTGAATTTTGGTTACCAGAAGTGACCTATCTAGGTCACGTAATCTCTGGTAAGGGTATTGCTGTCAATC
Source organism: Hordeum vulgare subsp. vulgare (assembly GCF_904849725.1). Taxonomy (NCBI): domain Eukaryota; kingdom Viridiplantae; phylum Streptophyta; class Magnoliopsida; order Poales; family Poaceae; genus Hordeum; species Hordeum vulgare. The sequence goes on along the minus strand of NC_058522.1, from coordinate 111,717,471 downwards.
CCGAGAGAGTTCAAGCTGTCCTCGATTGGACTCAACCTGAATCGGTTAAGAAAGTTAGGAGTTTTCTTGGTCTAGCGAGCTATTGCCGCCGCTTTGTCGAGAATTTCTCCAAGGTTGCAAAGCCTCTAACTGAACTCCTCAAGAAAGATAAAAAGTTCAAGTGGACACCGCAGTGTGAGCATAGTTTTCAGGAACTGAAAAGACGCCTCACTTCCGCACGTGTGTTCCTACCACCAGATTTTTCTAAGGACTTTGTTATCTATTGCGACGCCTCGCGACAAGGATTAGGTTGCATTCTCATGCAAGATCGTCATGTGATTGCATACGCATCTCGACAGTTGTGTCCACATGAGGATAATTATCCCACACATGATCTTGAGCTTGCAGCTGTAGTCCATGCACTTAAAACCTGGCGACATTACGTTCTTGGTAATCGTTGCGAAATATTCACTGATCACCAAAGTCTAAAATATATCTTCACCCAGCAGGATTTGAATCTCAGGCAAAGACGGTGGGTTGAGTTGATCTCATATTACGACTTAGGGATAACTTACACCCCAGGGAAGGCCAATGTTATGGCTGATGCACTAAGTCGTAAGTCTTATTGTAACAATTTGATGCTACAACGAGGTCAACCACATCTCTATAAGGAATTTCGGAAGTTAAATCTCCATATTGTTCCTCAAGGATTCCTTTCTACCCCGGTGGCGAAGCCTACCCTTAAGGATCAAATTATAGCTGGCCAGAAGTGTGATAAGGGTATATCACGGATCAAGGAGAATATTATTAGTGGAAACGCTAATGAATTCTCCATGAATGATCAAGGTGTTGTGTTCTTCCAGAATCGTCTAGTGGTTCCTAAGAATCCACTTCTAAGGCAGTTAATCCTTAAGGAATCTCATGATTCTCCTCTCACCATTCATCCTGGTAGTACTAAGATGTATCAGGACCTACGCTAGAGGTTTTGGTGGACTAGGATGAAGCGAGAAATTGCTGAGTTCGTTGCTAACTGCGACGTTTGTCGTCAACTTAAGGTAGAACATCAAAGGCCTGATGGCACCCTTCAACCTTTAGCTATTCCTGAATGGAAATGGGATAAAGTGAGTATGGATTTCATTACCGGATTTCCCAAGACCAAGAAAGGAAATAATGCTATCTTTGTGGTCATTGACCGTCTCTCCAAAGTAGCTCATTTTCTTCCAGTTCGTGAGAGTATAACAGCTAGCCAGCTAGCAGAGTTATATATCTCTCGAATAGTGTCTCTTCATGGTGTTCCCCTGGAGATTAACTCAGACCATGGAAGTATCTTTACTTCTCGCTTCTGGGAAAGTTTCAAAATGCTATGGAGACTCACTTATCTTTTAGCACTGCTTTCCATCCTCAGTCAAGTGGTCAAGTAGAAAGAGTGAATCAAATCCTAGAAGATATGCTCCGAGCTTGTGTTATATCGTTCGGTATGAATTGGAAGAAGTGCCTTCCATTCGCCGAATTTGCTTATCACAATAGTTATCAATCAAGTTTGGGCAAAGCCCCTTTTGAAGTTCTCTACGGACGAAGATGTCGAACACCTCTTAATTGGTCAGAAACCGGAGAGAGGCAACTCTTTGGTCCGGATATGATCCAGGATGCAGAAGAGCAGGTTCGCACTATTCGTGAAAAGTTGAAAACAGCCCCGTCTCATCAAAAGAGCCAATATGATCGTCATCATAAGGCTGTGACCTTTGAAGTTGACGAGAAGGCTTACCTTCGGGTTACACGTTTGAAGGGTACCCATCGATTCGGTATCAAGGGCAAGTTGGCTCCTCGTTACATTGGTCCTTTTCGCATTCTTGCCAAACGAGGAGAAGTTGCCTACCAGTTGGAACTTCCTTCGCATCTTTCCAAGGTTCATGATGTCTTCCACGTCTCGCAACTCAGGCATTGCTTTTCGGATCCTATCTATGAAGTGGACCACGAAACGCTTGATCTCCAAGATAACCCTTCATACCGAGAATACCCTGTGCGTATTCTTGATCAAGCTGAGCGTACCACTCGACGTCGAAACCTCAACTTTATTAAAGTTCAATGGTCAAATCATTCCGAAAAGGAGGCAACATGGGAAAGAGGGATCGTCTCCGACTTGAGTATCCCGCGTTATTCCCGACGACTTCTAAATCTCGGGACGAGATTCTTTTGAGTGGGCGTGAGTTGTCACATCCCTGGAACCCTAACCAAATTTTAGCATTGTGCTCATATCTTCTTTACATTGCATCCAAGAAAATTGCAACAAGATCAAAGCAAGTGGTGAAGCAAAACCCAAAAACCCTAGCCTGTTCTCAATTTAAAGGAAATTCAAAAACTTGTCAAAATCAATAAACCCAAAATGGCCTCAAGAAAAGTTCAACTTTTTTGATAATTCATGAAAACAAATAATCAGGGAAGAAAACCATTTTTAAAACAAGTTTGGAATTTTGTTTAAATGCAAAAAGCCACTGAATTCAAGTTTAAATTTCAATTCAAAAACTTTTAAGTTTTCAAAAATGTTGAAAACTTCAGGAATGGTTGGAAATATTCCAACTAATATTCTGGTGTGTTCAAATTATTTTTATAAACTATTTTGGAGCTAAAATAAATAGCAAATCAAATTAGTTAGCAAACCAGAAATCAAAACAGAAAAAAATTAGGAAAAGATTACCTGACGCTCACCTGGCCCAGCCCAGCTTCCTCCGTGTCATCTTCCTCCCCCGCCAGTGGGCAACAGGAGGTGGCCGCCGCGTACTCCGGCACGGCCACGCACCTGTGTGCCTGCCTTGCCGCCGCTTCGCGCTGGCACGCGAGGGGATAACCCTCCCGAGGCATGCCCGAGCTCATCCTCTCCCCAATCTTCCCCCTGCTATCTCTCCTCTCGGCCGCCATTGGAGCCCGAGCAGAGCTTGAGCTCGCCGTCGTTCTAGCGTACCTCCTTCCCTCCTGAGCCGCGCAGAAGATCCACCGCAGCTCCATGAAGCTCTCCAGCTACGAGCCCGACGCCAGGAAGCCGTGAGTCGACCAGGAGTCACCGTCTTCTTCCTCGGGTCACCGATGCTCGTCGCTGGCGTTCTCTCTCTACAGGCCACCCTCGAGCAAACTAGCGCTACCCCTGCACTCCCTGTGAGCTTGTGCAGCTTTCCCCTCACTTTTCCCCATAGATCCCTTCCTCTAGATCCGCCGCGGGAGCTCGTCGCCGGTAGCTCTCCGGTGAACGGCTCGTCCTTCTGAGGCCACCAGTAGCTTCAGGCCGTCGAGTAGATGTCGTAGGTGCTCAATCCCGTGCTTTTCCCCTTCGGATTCGACTAGCCCGATGATGCCCGAGCTTCGGCCGCCGCCAAGCTCGTCGTCGGTGCCTTCTCCGGACAGATCATGCTCGCCTGAGTGCAGAAATGGACCTGCGCGAGTCGTGGCGTTCTTCTGGTGCACTCAGCGCGGAGTATGGCTGCCTGTGCGCCGTTTCCGAGCCCCTCCGCCGTCTCGGTGGTTGCCGGAGGCTCACCGCCGGCGAGAACCACCTCGCCACCGGTGGATCTCAGCTGGCCTGAGTCACTGACATGTGGGGCCAACCTCTGGATGATTAGAGTTAATAAAAATCAAATTAATTAAACTAATCAGTCACTCACATGTGGGTCCAGTTCTATTAATGAACTAATTAAGTTTAAACTTAATCTAAAACTGGCCAGAGTCACTGACCAGTGGGTCGAACTGGTCAGGTTTGACTTTCAACGGACAGTTGGACCTGCTGATGTCATGCTGATGCAGTAAAGAGTTTCTGATTTAAAAGAATTCCAAAATATGCCCAAAACTTCTAAAAATCATAGAAAATAATCTGTAACTCCAATGGAAATAACTTATATATGAAAAAGTATCAGAAAAATCCAAGGAATCTGAATATGTCATACTCAAACATGTTTGAAAATGTTAACTTGACCAAACATGTAAAATGATGAATAGGTTAAATTTAATAAATGCTTTGGAGTGAGAATTTCAAAATCATTTGAATTCCACTTCAAATGCTATGATCCAACAATGTTCAATAACAACCAGGAACCCATCATACCATTTCCATGCATGCTAAAACAAGATGATTTGAGCATCAGGTCGAATCAATTAAAAGGGTATTCGAAAATACCTCGTTCGAAGTAATAATTTGAATCCCGAATCAAATCAAGTTCAACTTAATAAATGGTAGCTATATTAGCATACCACCTTGCATCTTCATGCCATGCTCATGCATCATTTTGTTGCATATGATTGTTATTGATTGATGTCATTTCTATCGGTAGGCTCTGCTCCTCCGGATTCCACCGAATACCCGACTCACGGATATTGTCCCTCTGCTGAGCAACAAGGCAAGCAACCATTTTTGATCATCCCGATAAATCCCATGTTCTCGCTCCTGCACTTACTTATTGCATTAGGATCAAATGGTTCGAATGCTTTTGCCACGTTAGTTGAACCCACTTTCTTTGCATGACCTGTCTTTGTCACAGTAAATAGCTGAACCTTGCAACCTAGCATACCAGGTAGATGCTTGAGCCATGATGTGCCTTATCCTGCTATGCATGCTATGCTTAGAGTTGTGTATGGTCTGTCATCTGGGAGATGAACAGAATTGTGAGAATGTGTTCAGTAAGTAAAGGTTGTGTGTTGAACCTGATTTGGTAAAGGTACCGGTGAAAGGCTATGTAGGAGTACATGGCGGGTTATTTCATTGGAACCGTCCTTTGGAACTGAGTTCCGTGTATGTAATCCAAGACGAGATACTACCACATGCTGGGCCCTGAAATATGACCCCGCTCGACTTATTAATCGCCTAGTACTCGGTCCAGGAGTTGCAAGTAGTTTCTGGTGTTTATAGTCATGCTGGAGGCCGTGCGTAGCGCTGACCTTAGAGGTGGGCTATGATGCGGTAGGCAGTGGCACGGTGTACCAAGTGGCACCCGGATGGTGGGCTTGGGAACCCTGCGCACATCGTTTGGGGCCGTGGCGGAAACCTCGGCCGGACTTCCGTGCGGGTTACCCTCACATAGGCGATAGACTTGGACTAAGTATTAGCATGGTTAACGGTCGTGGCCGACTCCCTCGCTGGGCTTCCGCTTGAAGGTTGCCGAGGTGCATGACGTGCACATGGCGATAAGTGGCGAGAGCGTGTGTGAAGAAGTACACCCCTGCAATTTTTTTATATTCGAATAGCCGCGTCTGCGGATATGGACTACTTGGATACATATGTTGTTCATAGATAACTTTAATGGCTACTCATAAAATTGTCAAGATAAGCGTGAGTGTCATGGACTGTATTTCTGTATGGAGACGGAATGATTCCACGATGGAGTATTGTTGTGGTGTTAGTGGACTCGTGTGCGAGAAATCAAGTTGTCAAAATTATTTAAAAATGCAAGTTGTCTAGCCACGAGTCAAATGCTGGCTTTCCGCATGAAACCCCACAACTCCTTATTGATACATTGCATGAGTAGATAGTTATCCTAAAAACTTTTTGAGTACCTCTGTACTCACGTTTTCTTAATAATTTGTTGGAGAGGTTGTTAATGACCCTAATGGAGGGTTCTACCTAGACATCGATGACGACGAGTAGCTCGTATCCCAGTTACGGTCTGGCCCTAGGATGGGTCTGTAGATAGTTAGGCCATGTGCCTTTATCTTTCCATCTGTCTGTACTCGGACAACTTTAATCTTCCGCTGGTTTGTAAGAATTATGTGTATGACTTTTGATGATGGGTCGTGAGACCCCTACCTTGTAATATTATGTGTGTGGCTCTTCTGAGCCTTCTAAATAAAGTTTGTATGATTATGGTTATGTTGTGATGCCATCGATGTATCTATACATATCGGTATGCCATGCATACGTGTGTTGTACTTGATATGTATGGAGTTCGATTACCTAGTCGTAGGCTTTAGCAGCATTCCTTACAGGGAAATGCCCCTTTGTGATCCAACGAGCCATGGTAGTTCGCTACTGCTCCGGACACATTGGTTGAACGGCATGTGTCCTTCTTAGCTGTTGTGTCTGTCCCCTTTGGGGAAAAGTCACGCTATGTAATGGAGTCCCTGTAGCTTGCTACGACTCGTCTACATTCCCTGGTGACCGACACCTGCTTTGTTTGGTCATGTATGCATGTCCCTGTGCGGAACTGCCGCTTTGGTTTATGACTAGACATGTCAATCCGGGTTCTCTATCACTGGATTGCTAGCGACATAATTGCATACGCGAGTCAAAAGGCGCAAACGGTCCCGGCTAAGGTAAGGCTGCAGCCGTGGGGATAACTGTGTGTGACACCGCAAAGAGATGCGATGTGTTACAGGCTGGATTTCTATGGCTTAGGATCGGGGTCCCGACAGTACAACAATAGAAGCAAGACCAAATAGTTCATCCTTATTAGGTAGGTATATTTCATGTGGTTTTTTTACTAAACTTGGAGACATTAAACTCATGACACATATCACCAAAGCTCGCTTTGACTTGCTCAGTAGCACAATAAATTTCAGCATTAACAGTATTCAAGAAAGATCTACCAAATATGATGGGACGAAAGCTATCTTGTTCTGAACCAAGTACTAGGAAATCAGTGGGTACTTGACTTTTCCACACAAGACATCAACATATCTGACTATCCAAAGTGGTCAAATAGTATCACGGTTTGCAAGTTTAATAGTGACATAAATATCTTCAACCTCAGAGGGTGCTATATCGTGCATAATACATTGATATAATGTAAAAGATATAGCACTAATACTGGCACCAATATCACACAAGCCATGATCGATATGATCACCAATTTTAACTAAGATGATAGGCATGCCTACAACTGGTTAATTTTTATCAAGTTCATCTCGTTTGTTTCTAATCGGTTTTGCAATTCTAGCAGCTTCATTACACAAGTAAATAACATGCCCATTAGTATTATCAACTAGAAGATCCTTTACTAAAGTAACATTAGGCTCAACATTTATTTGTTCAGAAGGTTTACGTGTCCTAAAATAACTTTTATTAACCATAGTTGTAGCCTTAGCATGTTCCCTAATCCTAACAGGAAAAACATGTTTCTCAACGTAAGCACTAGGAACTATTGGATGAACATGGTTAACAATTTTTTCTTCCTTCTTAATTTTGACAGGTTCCTTACGTACTTTTCAACGGGAGGATTATATTTAAACCACTTCTCCTTGGGAAGATAAACATAGGTAGAAAAATATTCACACAAAGTAGGTACTATATTAGAGTCAAGTCCATATTTATTGCTAAACTCATGTAAGAAGTAGTTTCCATAAAATATTTAACGCGATCGAAATTAAGCTTCATACCTGACTCGTTACCTTTGTAGAGTTCCCAATCTTCAGAGTTGCGTTTAATATTTTCCACAAGATACCATTTGAATTCAATTGTCTCCTTCATATATTAACCGACAACACAAGAATCAAGTAATGTTTAATGAACATGAGAAAGTCGAGCATAATTTTTTTGTATAACAAATTATTTTTGAGCTCATGGTTGGGGCTGGTGTGCATCATAGATTTAAGCCTCCCCCAACTTAAGCGATACTTTCTCCTTTGTGAGGCCATCAATTGTAAGTAAGATTCTGATTATGATGAAATAGATGCATATCATAAAAATTCTGATGAAATTCCAGATTCAAGCGATTCCAGTCCCATGATGCAATATCATCAAATAGGTTGTACAACATTAATGCTTTTCCCTACAAATATAAAGGGACAACTTCCTTCTTAACTTGGTCTCCAGGTTGACCTAAAAGCTAAAACAATCCACAATTCTCATCGACATATATCTAATGGTAATCAGGATGAGTTGAACCATTATAAGGATTGGACTATAGTTTCTCTACCACACCTGAAGGCATATCATAATAAATATTTTTAGTAGGTTCAGTACCTATGGAAAAACTTCGTCAACTTCGGTTCCAGGTGAAGACGCACCGAACAAGCCACTCAAAGGGTGACCGTTCATAGTGACAAGCAACAGTAAATTTCAGCACACACCAAAAATGTTTCTTTACCAATTTCCACTTAAAAAGGCACCATCATCATGATAGTGAATATGTTGATTAATATCAGTCCTTTCACGAAGGAAGAAGCATTGGTGATGATGATGGTTCCAATTCCTCCCTCTCGGAGGAATGTTTCGCCGACAGAATCTCTCCATCGGAGAGAAAAATGGACTATGCTCAGGTTTCCGCCTCGAGACGGTGCAACTTCATCCTGAAAGGTTGCTTATGATTTTTTATATCTCAAAACACGCCATATTGGAGAAGAGGGACTTCAGAGGGCCAATAGAGGGGCACAAGGCATCAGGGCGCGACCAAGGGCGTTGTCGTGCCCTGTTGCCTTCTAGAAAGAAGTTGGCCCCCCTCTGGTATATTTCTGGCCCAATAATTCTTAAATATTATAGAAAACTTCTCGTGAAATTCCAGTTCATTGGAGCAAGTTAACTTTTCTGCCTTTTTCTCGGTTTCTCGGTCCAAAATTCCAGTTTCCACATATTTCCCTCTTAGTGATGTACCTTGCATATTCAAAGAGAAATGACATACAAATTGTATCATAATAAGGAATAATGGAAAATAATAACACAAATATAAATAATAATTCGTGATGCAAAATGGACGTATCAGGTTCACATTGGGTTTAGAAAGTAAAATCTTTTGAAGTTTGAGAATCACAATATTGGCCATACAAGCAATTCATGAATGATTAGTATAAGAAAGAGAACTTTAACATGAAAATATATTATCTGGTACATATTTTATGATTTTTAATATTTATTAATTATTTTCAACTTTCAACAAATTATTGATGTTGGAGAAGGAAGACAATGTAATGGTTATGGTGTGGTATATTTGAATAGAAGTTATATTGTTATGGATCCTCCAACATGTGGTGCTTGTTTAGAAGTTTTTGCCACAAAAACTTCATACTAAGTAGAGATACTACTTGTGCATCCAAATTCTTGATCCAAGATTCTTCCATGATAGTCCACCATACCTACATATATATGGTATTTCACTCCCATTCCAAGTAAATTTGCATGTGCCACCTCTAAAACCTTCAAATAGACATTTGTTTTGTGTGCCCGTACCGCTCATGGAGCGAATGGAGCGGTCGGTATCTTCCATGCTAAGAGGGTTATTATCATGATGAGTGTTTATTCACTTGTCATTGCAGGATAGAGGATTCTAAAAAGGACTCCCAGTCTTGCATAATACAAAAAAGTAAACAAGAACTCCCCCTAGAAATTTGATTGTTTGGAGGGCACTCGTGGATACGGGTAGCCATGGAATGTGATAGAATGGTTGAGGGGAGTAACATTTCAATTCTTTTTGGGAACAAAAATAATGTTATTAGCATGGAAGTATTGAAATTCCTTGTTATAACATTCACAGGAAAGGCACACCACCGAAAATATATTCATCTCCGTTTTAAACAATGAGATCTGGCACCTCTGCAAATCCCTGCTTCCCTCTGCGACGGGACAATCTATTTACTTTCATGTTAGTTACTTTTCATGTTGGGTCAACTTCTTATTTCGACCTCAATCTATTAGTCGGCAAGCATCATGTGGTGGGGAAAGATCCTAACACATATATCCAGTCAAATATATTTTACCATGATTCATTATTGTTGACAATTATATTTATGATAAGTTTGTTGGGAGGCAAAACATTGAGCCCCTATGTATCTCTGTGTTTGATGGATGATGATTGTTCAAAAAATATGTTGTGAGTATTTGATAATTGAGTATGTGGAGCTCTTACTTAGACTTGATGATGCATTGAAATTATTTGGCGACTAAGAACATATATTGTTTGATACTCATGATCTGCGTTTGGTTTTCCGTGAAGAGGAACGGGTAATCGCAGCACACAGTCAGTAAGCATTTCCCTAAGTTATGAAACCAAGTTTTATCGAACCAATAGGAATATCAATCCACATCCATCTACAACGGTTGCACAGAAAATAACAAACAACTTGCACCCAACGAGGGCAAGAGGGTTGTCAATCCCTTGGTCTCATTATTTGCAAGCAAATGAGATGTTTACATAATTGTAAAATGCAAAATAAAATAAAAGCGAATAAATGGCAGCAAGGTATTGGAGGTTTTAGCAATATGTTGTGAATAGACTCTTGGTCCATAGCTTTCCCTAGTGGCATCTCTCATGAAAATATGCATACGGTGGGTAAACAAATTATTGTTGGGCAATTCATAGAAGAGCCGACAGTTATGCGATTTTGACGGCAATGATCATGTAAATATAGGCATCACGTCCATAAACAAATAGGCTGACTTCTGTCTGCATCTATTACTATTACTTCACTCCAAGAGCGCTTCTATGCTTGCCTCTCCACGTATTAAGTTCATTACAAATGAAGTAACGCTTGGAGTAAGATGACATGATGTAGACAAAGTAAACTCAACCAATATGAATAAACCCGTCGTTTTATCCTTCGTAGGAGTAACACAAAGACGCAACTTGTCTCCTTCTGTCACTGGGATATAGAAACTCGGCAGGTTGAACCTACTACAACGCACCTCTCTCACTGAATAAATATCAATCTAGTTGGCCAAACTATTTTAATAGATCCGATAGAATTACGAAGCTATCATAATCATGCACATAATAGTCATATTATACATCACATGAGACTCAAAATATTATCATGAATAATCTATACATAAACCCACAATTCACCGGATCCCAACAAATACACCGTACGAAAGAGTTACATCATATGGATCAAAGAGAAGATGCGATGATCATTGTATTGAGGATCAAAGAGAGATATATGCTATCTAGGTACTGCTATGGACCCGTAGGTGTGTGGTGAACTATTCAGACTTCACAATGAGGGTAGGAAGGTTGATGACGAAGCCCTCCTTGATCGATTCCCCTTCGGCAGAGTGCCATAATGGAGCTCTAGATGGCCTCCCGTCGGAACGGAGACTTGCGGTGGCGTAAAAAGTGTTTCAGAACCTCCTATCGAGTTTCTCGGGTAAATAGCAATTTATAAGACACATAACGGGGTTGGGAGAGCCACGAGATGGCCACAAGCAATCATGCCATGACCTCCCCCCCAGGCCGGGACCTGTCGGCTTGTGGGGGACTCATGTACCTCTCGGCCTTCTGTTGATGCTCCACAGTCTTCTTTTGGTCCAGAAAAATTCCCAAAAATTTTCAGGTCAATTGGGCTTTGTTTGGTATTACAACCTGAAAAGTGGAAAAACAAACAGAAAACAACAAGTGGCACTGGACACTGGGTCAATAGGATAGTAGTAAAAAACAATATAAATTGGTAGATAACTGCCTAAAACGTGTTCTAAAATGATAACATAATAGCATGGAATAATAAAAAATTATAGATACGTTGGGGACATATCAAGCTTGCCCAAGCTTAATTCCTACTCGTCGTCGAGTAGGTAAATGATAAAAATAGAATTTTTGATGTGACATGCTATCCACGATATATTCTTATGCATGTATGCTCACTGAGAAACGATGAATTAAAAAATATTAACACAACAATATTTATAAGTATAAGCATCAAAACAACTAATCTTTCAAAATGTACGATTCTCAAAGATTGTTTCAACCCTTTCTATCTTAATTATATTAGCAAGGCATGGCTCCATCTTCACCACAAAACTACAAATGTCAAACACCACGGTGCCTAGGTGAGGCAATTGGATCGTACTTTTTGAATATGCATCAACTTTTTATTCTTCACGCAATACATGAGCGTAAACCATTGGACATAGCATATAGGTGGAATAGAGTAAGGTGGTAGGTTTCAAAGGGGTTGAAAGGTGGAGAAGATAGTCTTGTATCAACTAGGCGTACCAATGGGTTATGGAGATACCCATTGATAGATATTGATACAAGGAGTAGGGATTGTCATGCAAATGATGCACTAGAGCTATAAGTGTATGAAATCTCCACTGAAGCTAAGTGGGGTGTGCATCCAACTTGCTTGCTCGTGAAGACCTCGAGCATCTGAGGACGCCCATCATTGTAACATACAAGTCAAGTTTATAATTGTTTTGATTCCCACTAGTATATGAATGACATAACATGAGACTCTCTACATGATGAACATGGTGCCACTTTGAGGCACAATTGTGGTAAAGCATAGTAGCAAAGTCCCTTCTCTCTTTTTCTCTCATTCAGTTTTTATGGTGGTATCATTTGGCCTCCCCCATCTTTATTTCCTCACTGGAAGAATTCTCTAATAATGATAATCATCACACTTGTATTTACTTACAACTCATGGATAACACAATATGATGAATGAAGCAACATGACTCCAATATGAATGCCTCTGGTAGTGTACCAGGATGTGCAATGATCTAGCGTGACATATATTCAGCACATGAATTTTGGTGGCTTTTCCAGAAATTCTATTACGAATGGTGTCTTTGCTACAAATACTATGTCAGCTCTTTAATACCATGCAAAGCAATGCGACGATGAACGAACTTGTCATGTGAAGTGATGATGGAATTTGCATGGCAATATGTCTCAGAATGGCTAAGGAAATGCCATAATAGGTAGGTATGGTGGCTGTTTTGAGGAGGATATGATCAGGCTTATATGAAAGAGAGTGTATGATGTCACGGGGTTTGGATGCACCGGCGAAAGTTGCACCAATCCTCAAATTGAAAGTGGGCTATGCTCGGTACTAGAGAGGCTAGCAAGTATAGGACGTGAGATTGTGTATGTCCATGGTGTCACATTAGTCATAAATAACTCATATAATTATTGAAAAGTTTTATTAGTATTATAAAAAATCAAAGTACTAATCACATGCCCCGAGGGAGATTGTTGGTAGGAATTAACCATTGCGCAACTCCGACTCGAAACAACACTAGGTTTTGAACGAGGATTAAAAATGTTCCCACATCATCACCATGCCCTTTTAATTTTTCAGATGTTCAAGAAGTTTTAACATATATTAATATCAACACCTCTCTGAATTAATAGTTATGCACTCACACATTTTCATATCACCACATCAAAATCATTAACCACAATTTCTCTATATGTGCTACATGATGGTTTTAGTTATCACTTATTGAACACTCATTATTTTTTTATCTATTCTTATGACCCATGCAAATTGACATCACTATTTTCCATCTCTGAAACAAATATAAGTGAAAAACAAGAGAATATTATTTCTATAAAATCTACTCACCACCGTTCTCAAAAAGATATAAGTGAAGTACTAGAGCAACTTCTAAGCTCAAATGATATAAGTGAAGCACATAGAGTATTCTAACAAATCATGATGATGGTGTCTCTATCTCAAATAGGTGTGTCCAGAAAACATTGAGTGGGGCAAACTTAAAGTAAATGTAAACAAAACCAAATGATGTTCCAATCAAAACTCATATCATGTGATGAATAAAAATGTAGCTCCAAGAAACATACCGATGGATTGAGACGAAAGAGGGGATGTCTTCCCGGGGCATCCCCAAGCTTAGACGCTTGATTCTTCATAAAATATTACCTTGGGGTGACTTGGACATCCCCAATCTTAGTATCTTGTCACTTCTCATTCCTTTGTCAACTAAAATAATACCCAAAACATGAAAACTTCAACCACACAAAACTCAACAAAACTTCGTAAGATCCGTTAGTATAGGCAACAAAATAAACAATTTTAGATACTCTTATAAATTGATTATTACTTTATGTTAGCATAAGGTACTATATTATAACTTCTACATGGCTTATATCCCCCTATATAATCGATAGCATAATCAAAACTAGCAAACTATGCGTGCGAAAATAGAATATGATTAAAATAGAACAGTTTGTAGTAATATATTTAATTGCCATACTTATGTAACTCCAAAAATTCTGAAAACTTAGGAACACTTGGGGAAGTTGTATATAAGTACGGTGTAAAACATTCAACTTACAAATACGTTCAAGTAAAATTAAAGAAATTGTGCACTAGGCGTCAAAGTTTCTGTTTTTGCAGCGTATTAATTCTACTCATGATGCAAGTCATCCCAAAGGCTTTACTTGGAACAAACATTAATTAAAGCATAAAAACACAACAATTACAGAAGAAATAATCATGTTATCACACACTAATAGAAATTAAAGGAATGTTTTTTAAAGATAACTATTGGGTTGACTCCCAACAGGCGCTATTGTTTTACGCCCTAGCTAGGTATATTGCATAGTTTCAAGTGTTGTCATCTTTGACATTTAATACATAAGTGGCCCTCATGATATATACATAAGGTGGTTACATTATATTTCTAGGAAAGTGTTCCATCCCTTTATTTAATGGGAATTGGAACCTTATGGTGCCCTCTTTCATATCAATGATTGCACCTATAGTTCATAAGAAAGGTCTTCCAACTATAATAGGACAACTAGGATTGCAATAAATATCAAGCACAATAAAATATGCACTCACATAATTTTTATTAACAATGATAAGCACATCATTAATTGTAACTAATGGTTTCTAAATGGTATATTCCGGAAGATGCAAGTTAAGGGGACATTCTTCAATATTAGTGAGACCAAGCACATCACATAAAGCTTTAGGTATAGTTGAAACACTAGCATCAAGGTCACACAAAGCATTGCATTCATATTTATTTATTTTATTTTTGATATTATGTTCCCACTCATCATGTGATTTTATAGGAATAGAAACTTCAAGCTCCTGTTTCTCATCATAAGCCGAGTGGAAGAGCCTTTTCTAGGAATTCTCGCTTAGCTGTCAATTTAGCGCTCCTCTTATTACTCTCATTGATTGGAACTTCGATAGATTTTATAGTTTAATTGAAATCATGCTTAGGAGGCAAAGTTTTACTTTTTAGAGTTTCTACATCAAGAGGCATTATATCCACATTTTTAGCCAAAGTATTGACAATATGCAATTTTTTCTCTGCCATAGTAATGAACAACTTTTGAAAATTAACAAATTCCTTAATTTTGTTCTCAAGATAAGAGGGTATACTATTAGAATATTTATATGAATTCCATAAGAATTATCATAGGAATTTCCATAGTTGTTAGAAGAGTTACCGAGATACGACCTAGGATTGAATTTACCACTATAAGCATTGTTGTTAAAATTATTTCGAGAGACAAAGTTAACATAATTAGAAATATTATTTTGTTCAACCAAATTAGACAAAGGAGAATCATTGGGATCAAAATGAGAATTTTTATTGGCAACCAAGTTCATGAGAGCATCCACTTTTTCTCTCAGAGTAGCGATTTCTTCAACGGAATTTACCATCTTACCTGTTAGAGCTCGTTTGGTTTGCCAGTGAGAATAGTTGACCATGATGTTGTACGGAAGTTTGGTGGCCTCTCCTAGGGTCACCTCGATGAAGGTACCACCCACGACAGAATCTAGAAGATTTCTGGATGAAATTTTTAGTCCTGCATAGAAATTTTGAATAATCATCCATAAGTTTAGACCATGAGTTGGACAATTTATTATCATTAACTTCATTCTCCCCCAAGCTTGATCAACATGTTAAGTATCCTGAAGTTTAAAATTAATTATTTGATTCCTTAGGGATATGATCTTAGCAGGAGGAAAAAACTTGATAGTGAAAGCATCTTTACAGTTATCCCATGTTTCAATACTATTACGTGGCAAAGATGAAAACCAAGCTTTCGCTTTATCTCTAAGTGAAAAAGGAAATAATTTTAATTTCACAATTTCATTATACAGGTCCTTTTTATTTTGAATATCACAAAGTTCCACAAAAGTATTGTGGTGTGCAGCGGGATCCTCAATAGGACTTCACAAAAATTGGTCTTCCATGACAAGATTTAGCAATGAAGCAGTAATATGAAAATCATCCTCACTAGTGGCGGGTGGTATAGGAGTACTAATAAAATCATTATTATTAGTATTTTGGGAGTCAAACAACTTAGTAGTATCATAATACGTGGTGACTACGAGAGCAAAGTAACAAGTGTAACAAGCAAACTAGAGAGCGAAGATACAATCTAGTGACAACCTAAGCAAGCAAAGATAAATATTTTTGTATTTTTAATTTTTATAGGAGACAAACTAAATATTCTAACCAATAAAAATAGGAACATGTGAATGAAATCCTTCTTGATACTCATGATGTGCGTTGGGTTTTTCGTGAGGAGGAACGGGTAACGCAACACATAGTGGGTAAGTATTTCCCGTAGTTATGAAACCAAGGTTTATAGAACCAATAGGAATATCAATCCACAACCATCTTCAGTGGCTTCACATGAAAGAACAAACAACTTGCACCCAACGCGGGCAAGAGGGTTGTCAATCCCCTTGGTCTCGTTATTTGCAAACGAATGAGGAATGTAGATAATTGTAAAATGAAAAATAAAATAAAAGCAAATAAATGGCAGCAAGGTATTGGAGGTTTTAGCAATATGTTGTGAATAGTCCTAGGGGCCGTAGCTTCCCTAGTTGCATCTCTCATGAAAATAAGCATAGAGTGGGTAAACAAATTTCTATTGGGCAATTGATATAAGAGTGGATTGTTTTGCGATTTTCAGGGCAATGATCATGTAAATATAAGCATCACATCCATAATAAATAGGTCGAATCCTTCCTGCACCTATTACTATTACTTCACTTCAAGAGCGCTTCTATGCTTGTGAAAGCACAAGTGCTCCCTGGGGTGTTTTGATAATTGATCACAACATATGCATCATTGGACTAATGTGTTTTCCAAGTATATTTCAGAAAAGTTCAAAAGATGCTATGGCTTAAGGTTTATGTGGAGATGCCCCTGGATGAAAGAAAGGAATAGTATTGGATCAAGCTTCAAGCTATAAGACTCTTGATTTTATATTTGTGAGAAATCACTTTTGAGTCCATAGGAAAGCCAATACTATAAAAAGCGGGTGAGATAGTAAGATGAATTGATTGCCCAAATGCTCAAAGTTAGCCACCAAAATACTCAGTCATTTTTCCCACATATCCACTCTGTCAAGTTCCACATATACAAATTCAATGTCACCAACATTGCCACATCGGACACACCGAGTTTGAACCTAAGACAGAACACTAGCCATTCCCACCAAGTCGATGCAACCAAAACTGCATCGGTGCTACCGAGTTTAGTGTGACCAACATATTGTTGCCAAGATACACAAAATCGGAAATTCCGAGTTTGAGTATCGGTGTCACCGAGTTTGGCCATCTGACAGTTAGTCACCTTTTTGGTGCCACCGAGTTCTATATATCGGTCTCACGGAGATTCAAAAGTTCACACCTTTGAACTAATCGGTACCACCGAGTTGTCCATTTCGGTGTCACCGAGTTTGCACTTTTGTGTGTAACGGTTGGATTTTGGCCGCTCCCTATATATACCCCTTCACCCACCTCACATTCGTGGGAGAAGCACTCAGAACACACACTTCATTTCCACATCCATTTTCTGAGAGAGAACCACCTACTCGTGTGTTAAGACCAAGATATTCCAATCCAATCATTTCAAACTTGATTTCTATCCTCCCCAAACTGTTTTCCACCAAATCAAGCTCTCCTACCCATTCATATCATGTGAGAGAGATTTGTGTTGAGGAGACTATATTTAGAAGCACAAGATCAAGGAGTTCATTGATCTACCCCATCTATTACCTTTTGGAGGGTGGTGCCTCCTAGATTGGTTAGTGTCACTTGGGAACCTCCTACTTCGTGTTGAGGAGTTGAATCAAGATGTTTGTAAGGGCAAGGAGATCGCCTACTTCAGGAAGATCTACCGAGAGTAAGGCTACTCCTCCGTGGATGTAAGCCGTGGTGGGATAGACAAGGCCGCTTCTTTGTGGACCCTCCTTGGACTCTCACAACTGTTATCCTCCATGGGTTGAAGTCTCCACTACCATGGACGTACGATAGCACCACCTATCGGAACCATGCTAAAAATTGTCGTGCCAACCTCATGTGTTTGATCTCCCTGCCTTACACCTCTACTTTACACTTGCATGTTTTACTTTCCGCTGTAGTACTATTAGAACTGCCTGTGTAGGGCGTACATGACCTGTTATAACTCTCGTAGTTGCCTCTCGAGTAAAATTGGGGAAAAGGAAAAAAAATATCTTCTAAAGTAGTCTAATCACCCCCCCCCCTCTAGACATACTTTTGATCCTACAAGTGGTATCAGAGCTTTGATCTCCATTTCATTGGTTTATCAACCTAGGAGACTATGGCATCTAGTGAGGGAAATTATCATTGTAGAGGTCCTTACTTCGATGGCACTAATTTTGCTAGTTGGAAGCATAAAATGAAACTGCATATACTTGGCTTTAATCCTCATGTATGGGCTGTTATCCATGTTGCTGTGCAAGGTAACTTCTTTGGAGAAGGGCATGAACCAGATCGTGATGCGATAACTGATGAACTAAAGATGTCGCAACTTAATGCTCAAGCATGCGATATCATCTTCAACTGCCTTTGTCCCAAAGAATTCAATAAAATCAGTTGTCTTGAGAATATAAAAGAGATTTGGGATACTTTGTTTGATATGCACGAAGGTATTGATTCAGTCAGAGAATCTATGTTGGATGTGCTTCAAAGTCAACTTGACAAGTTCAAGATGAAGGATGGTGAAGGAGTCGCTGAAATGTACTCTATGCTAGCTCTCTTGACCAATGAAATTGCCGGCTTAGGAAGCGAAGAGATGACCGAAAAATTCATCATCTAGAAGATACTTAGAGATCTTGATGGAAATTATTGACACAGTGTGCACATTGATCCAAATGATGCCAAATTACAAATATCTCAAGCCAACTGAAGTCATTGGTAGGATTGTTGCTCATGAGATGTCACTGAAAGACAAAGATGAGCTGCACAACAAGTCAAGCGGTGCTTATAAAGCTTCATGCGATGCTCCCAGTACTTCAAAAGACAATCTTGTCACTGATGAAGAGATAAGCCTCAGGGTCAGAAAATTCAACAAGTTCTACAAGAGTAGAGGCAAAGATAGAATCTCTAGTTCAAGACATGATGAGAAGCGTTCGTCCAGTCGTGACCGAAACTGCTACAATTGTTGGAAGCCCACACACTACTCAAACGAGTGCTCCACTCCCTACAAAAGAAGAGAAGAGTCACCTCGAAGACAAAGTGATGACGAGATGATGTATATACTTCTCGCACCTCGTTGGTTACCCCAAGTGGAAGGTTGAGATGTAGTCATCAACAAGTTTTCCCTCACATGGGAACTGTGAGGTTTATCGAACCAGGAGGACTCCTAGGATCAACAAGTGGGTGTCTTCCACCCTGGCGCTAGCAGAAGACGTGGACCTACACACACAACAAATAACTTTGCTCCCAAAGAGTACAGACAGGTTGTCAATGTCTCCGGCCTTATAGTTTGTTAAGGGTCAAGACACACGCAGGAATGTAATAGTGATTGCAACGGAGAAGTAAATGAAAGCGGTAAATAATGGAGGTGTAAACAATGATCGTGATATGGACCAGAGTCACATGATGTTCACTAGTGATGTCTCTGTCCCAAAAGACGATAAACAACTATGCTTGGGTAAACAAATCACAGTTGGGCAATTGACAGAATTATGAATGCACTGCAATGCTAATTATGCAACTTGATAGTTAGAGCTTCAATAGTAATGGGCAGTACGCCAAGAGAAGTAGACCGTTTATTCATCAGCATCTACTTACTAATCATCCACTTTTAGATATCTATCCAGAACATCTCACTGGTATTAAGCTGCGAGCCCCACCCAAAGTGTAAACTCAAAGCAACGGACAACTGCATTAACGAACTATGCGTATGGTAAACAATCCTTGCAACTGTGGTCACAAGCATCGTTGTTTTCTCCCTGGTGGCGACAGCACATCCCCTAGTCTCATGTTTCTGTCACTCAAGCTAGATATCGAGGGGCATGAACCCACAATCATGCATAACGCTCCCTCTTGGAGTTGCAATCTACTACTTGGCCAAAGCAATAATTAGCAACGGAGAACATGCATGAATCACTAAGGAACATAATATAAAAGTATAATCAAATATATAACTCATAACAATCTAAACATAATCTCATAATCCATCGGATCCCAACAAACCGAGCATAGCAATGGAAAGAGAATTACATAGAGGCCTTGATCATGTAGGGCAGCTCATAAGGACTAACCATTGAAGCACAAGATTGGAGAAAATACATCACATAACTACTGGTCATGGACTCATGGTCCAAGGAGGACTACTCACGGCACATCCAGGAAGCGCCCATGGCGGTGGTGAAGCTCCCGGAGGTCAATTCTCCCTCCGGCAGGGTGCAGCGAAGGGGTCTCCTAACGCTCCTGATCTCGGAAGCGCTGTGGCGGCGGAACGATGGAGAAATTCGTGATTCTGGATGTTGTGGAAGGGTTTTCTCACGGAGGAGTGAATATAGGCCAAAGGAGGGCACCGGAGGAGGTGGGACCCACACATGCGGCCTCCTGGTGTGGCCAGGGGATTGGCCGCGCCAGGAGGTTGCCAGGACGGCCCTTGGCCCCCCTCTGGCCCATCTTCAGTGATCTGGAAGCTTCCGTTACACTATTTTTTATATATTTTTCCTAGAATTTTTCGGCCTTCAGAAAATTGGGTAAAAGCTCCTGCAAAATAAACATCGGCTGATAGAAACTGACACTGGGTGCATCGATTTAGTAGGTTAATCCAAATATGTGTAAAATGATATAAAAGTGTACCAAAACATATAACAATGTCACCCAAAAGATCATGGAACAAGCAGAAATTATAGATACATTTGGGACGTATCAACATCCCCAAGCTTAATTTCTGCTCGTCCTCGAGTAGATAAATGATAACACAATAATTTCAGTGGTGACAGGCTAACACACATATAAGAACTTCAAAGTAAAGCAAGTAAGATATGCAATTCAAGTCAAGACAATAAGAAGCAAGAGTTTATATCTAGTATTGAGTTTAGCAAAGTAAGAACATAAAGGTGCAAGAGGTCTCGCTGTCCCTGACTCGAATGTCTCCAAATGTTGTTTGCATGCAAGAAGTGGGAGATCGGTTGAAATCATTAAATATTTTTTTTATTGACAACTCAATCTACTAAACCTCACGCTTAGTCTCCTTTGGAATCTTATTTTGACTCATCCCCAGACCACTAGTCACGCACAAGGCAAAATGATCCTCTCCCTTTCAACTTTGAGCACTCATGCAATGGATGAGCGTAAGGAAGATATGTCGGCACTTATGATGGCAAATAGAATAATGATGGGGAAGCAAGACAAAAAGGTGTGACACTACAAGAAATATGTCAACTAACGACCTTTTGCCAGTGATGCTGGAAGGAATGGTCATAGATCTTGGGGGCCGCGGCGACCGTTGGGGACGGGGCGGTGGCGATCGACGGGGATGGGGGCGGCGGCGACCGACGGGGATGGGGACAGCAATCGACGGGGGCGGTGACCAGCGGTGGTGGTGCTGACGCCACGACCACCTCACCCATCGAAAGTGGTGGTGGTGCCGACGCCACGGCCACCTCGGCCACGCCTCGGCTATGACGACCTCGCCCGGCCAGTGGAGGTAGCGGTGGTGGTGCCACTCACCTCAGCCACCTCACCCACTGGTAGTGGTGGTGGTGCCACTCGCCTCGGACAACGAACTCGCCCACACATGGGGGACTCGCCACCGCCGAGCATAAGGGACTCACCACCGAGCATGGGGGACTCGTTGCTGCCGTCGGTATGCTCTCTTCCCCCTCTCCTCTTCCCCCTATCCTCTCTTCCCCCTCTCGTGTCCCCCTCTCCTCTCTGTTGATGAATTTGGTAGAAATTGTGAAGAGAATTTCAGTTTATGAAATTGTTAGGAGAATTGCAGTTAATGAAATTGTTACACCTCTGAATATGAAGGGGGTTGATGTAGATTTGATGTTACACCTATGAAATTTCAGCCTCAAATATATTTAAGAACATCAATATTGATGTAGATTTGATGTAAAGTAGGAAAAATCTCATTGATGTAAATTTGATACAATCTTTGAAATGTTATTCATGTAAATTTACAGTGTTGTTATTGTTGGTAGTTTAACCAAAATAGTTCTTTGTGGCAGCATGTGTTGTTATTGTTGGTGGTTTAACCACAGTAGTTGTTTGTAAACCACCTCTGTTTTTTTGTGAAGCAACATGTTTTTGTTAGCTTTTCTTTTCTCCCATGTTCACCACAACATCTGTATTTCTATTTGAAATGCTTTTTATTGCTCCCATGTGAAATCAGTAAACCATGTGAACTGGACTAAAGTAGTGAGAAATTGGAAATAGTTGAATGTTGTGGTTAGGCAGTTAGCATATAAAGTTTGGTGCCTACCTTATTTTCTGGATTTTTAACTGCCATTACTGCCATCCATTCTCATTAATTAATGTTGGTGCACTTCGATAGATTTTCTAACTAGCAACCAATGCTTTCTTTGGCAGATGGACAAAAGCTGGATTAGAAAAGGAGTTAGAAGGTTTTCGAAAGAACATATGAAAGGAGTTGATGAATTCATGCAATTTGTTCGGGCCAATTTTTCGAAGGATGCTGTCATTGTTTGCCCATGCTGTAATTGCCTCAACCGTTTGAGAAAAGCTCAAGGAGTAGTGGAAGATCATATTCTTCTTAATGGGATCGCCAACAGATATGATAGATGGATATATCATGGAGAACCTTTAGCCGGACAACCTCAACACATTGAAGCTGATACACACGCCCCTCATATGATGGGTAGTGGTGATGCTAGCATTAATTTCATGGAAGATATTTTGTGAGAGAATGCTGGTTTGGATGAAGAGGATGGGCATGAAGATGATAGGCTTCCTGACCTATTGAAGGATATGTACGATGCTGAAGATCATGCTGATGGGCAGAAGTCGATGTTTGCTGAGGTGTTGGAGGAGGCTAAGCGCGCAGCTCATGAAGGGGGTAAATTTTCAAGATTTACCTGCACCGTGAAGTTACTTCACATCAAGTCTTTCTACCGGATTAGCAATGCTGCATTCAACGCAATACTACGCCTTTTCACCCTGCAATTCCCTGATAGCTGTGTTCCCAGGTCTTATAATGAAGCATTGAGCATAATCCGCAGGCTGGGGCTAGGTTATGTTTCAATACATGTGTGCCCAAATAACTGTGTCTGGTTTCGGAAGGATTTTGTGAAGCATGACAACTGTCCAAAATGCAATGCCTCTAGGTGGACAGATGCTAATGGGAAGAAGTCAATACCAGAGAAGGTACTGAGGCACTTTCCGTTGATACCAAGGCTGCAGCGGATGTTTATCTCGAAGAAATCATCGTTGGAGGTACAATGGACAAGCTTCAGCGGCAAGCTATGGACAATGAGCTGAGCCATCCAGCAGACGGAGAGGCATGGAAAGAATTTGAAAGTGAACATGGAGATTTTGCTGCAGATCCAAGGAATATAAAACTCGGCATTGCCACAGATGGCTTTAATCCGTTTGGGAACATGAACACGTCTTATAGCATGTGGCCCGTTTTGGTGGTGTCGTACAACCTGCCATCATGGACATGCATGGATCAGTCCAACTTTATGATGTCACTGCTTATCCCGGGTCCAGAGTCTCCAGGAAAGGATTTTGATGTCTTTATGGAGCCCCTCATAGAAGAACTGCTCCAGCTCTGGACTGGTGTACCTACATACGATACCTCTAGTCCGGAAGACAAGTTCAGTCTACGTGCTGCAGTCATATGGTCCATCCATGATTTCCCGGCACTGCACACTCTATCTGGGAGGATCACAGCGGGTTATCAGGCATGTGTCCATTGTGACAGAGACCCATGATCAAACAGAATAAGGAGCAAGATCTGCTATATTAGGCACCGCCGCTTTCTTCCCTGAAACAATTGCTGGAGAAGAAGCAAAGATTTTAATGGTGAGAATGAAACCCATGACAAGCCAGCTAAATTCAATAAGGAAGAGCTGGAGCAACAACTTGAGAAGGTGAAGGATGTGAGACCAGGAAAGCTTGCAAAGAAAAGAAAGCGTGTGGAAGGTCAATGTTGGGACCGGAGGTCTTGTTTGTGGGACTTGCCATACTGGGCTGGTCTAAAATTAAGGCATAATCTCGATGTAATGCACATTGAGAAAACATATGTGAGAATCTGCTAGGGACGTTTCTAAACATTGAAGGGAAGACAAAGGACACGGTTAGTTCTAGGCTTGATTTGGAGGACATGGGCATAATAGAAAATTGCATCTACGACATGATGAAGCTGAAGATATATTTGAAATGCCACGAGCATGGTATACAACGAGTAACGAACAAAAGCTACGATTCTGTGAATTCATAAGAGCGGTGAGATTTCCAGATGGTTATGCTTATAACCTAGCAAAGTGTGTTACTTCTGATGGATTCAAGCTTTCAGTACTGAAAACCCATGATTGTCACATCCTGCTCCAAAGGATTTTATCGGCTGACCTTCGTGGAATCATGGACAATGATATATATGAAGCGGTTGCTGAGCTGGGAAATATCTTTAGAGAACTGTGCTGCAAAATACTCAAGTTAACTATTCTGGAAAGACTTGAAAAAGAAATCCCAATTATTCTTTGCAAGCTTGAGAAGATTTTCCCTCCAGCTTTCTTCACCGTGATGGTCCATTTGGCGGTGCACTTACCAAAAGAGGCAATGCTTAGAGGCCCTGTGCAATATGGTTGGATGTACCCAATCGAAAGAAGGCTTCTTACTTGTAAGCATTATGTGCAAAACACGGCAAGACCTGAAGGTTCGATTGCTAAAGCATATGTCATTGATGAGTGCTTGACTTTTTTCTGTAGATACTTTGGCAATGTGGAAACAAGATGGAACCGGCCGGGCAGAAACAGAGAGCGGTCTAATTCACATAGCGGTGATGTCTCGGTTTTCAACCATGGTGTGAACATTCTTGGAGCCTCGCGATACTTGGAGGCTGGTGATGAGTATGAAAAGATGGTTTGGTATGTGCTCAACAATTGCGCCGAGGTTATACCATATATCGAGTAAGTAATATCTTGTGCACTCATTATTTATTTACTTTTGCTTGGGTTGTTGGCACCAGCCTAATATTTTAATTCACATGTTTTGTTGGCATTGCAGGAAATGGAAGGAAGAGTTAAATCAGGAAGAAATCCAGATCAATGTTGATACAAGGGTTGCCAATGGATTTGCTAAATGGTTTAAGAATCATGTTGGAAAGTTGCATGAGGAGAAGAAGGTCAGCGATGATCTATTTGCTTTGGCATGCTTACCGGATAAGCTAGTGCGATTGTATTCAACATGCATTGATGATGGTGTCCGGTACCACACTGTTGATCGCGAGGAAAAAAGGAAGACACAAAATAGTGGAATAGTCACTGAGGGGTCACATGATCGTGAGAACATTGACTTCTATGGTTAGCTGAAAAGCATCATAGAGTTGCAGTACAACTCTAGTGGAGGCATCCATCACTCGGTTGTCTTATTTCGCTGTGACTGGTTTGATCTTGGTAGCAAGAAGAAGAGAAGCTCTTGTGTCAAATATGATGGCCA
Organism: Hordeum vulgare subsp. vulgare; assembly: GCF_904849725.1. Taxonomy (NCBI): domain Eukaryota; kingdom Viridiplantae; phylum Streptophyta; class Magnoliopsida; order Poales; family Poaceae; genus Hordeum; species Hordeum vulgare. The sequence continues at coordinate 111,691,914 of NC_058522.1, read as the reverse complement.
CTTCAAAAGCATCAACACTTCAAGGTGCTAGTATAAGAGTGATCTCTTTATTCTAACAGCACAAGCAACAATGGTGTTTTACCTGCCAGACACTCTTTTGCATGGAAAATGGCGAGTTGTGCAAAACTTTAAGCACACACACTTGTGGAGTGTGACTGAAACTGAAACTGAAGTGGAAAAGGGCCCCGATGGTAGTGGCCTAACATATCTGGATGATGACTATACGGAAGTTCCGGTGCAAGCTGGTGATGACTCTTTGGAAGTTCCGGTGCAGAGCAGAGTGCGTAGGGACCGGGAACATATGATCATTGATGCTGCAACAGTTGAAGGCATCCAGAAAAGAAGAAAGGTGGTAGCGGATGGACATGAGAGCGAGGATGAGGAAAACAGGACTGATCATACTATGCTGCAATATTGTAGTGGCGATGAGCAAAACAGAAGTGGGCATAGAGTTCCTGGTTTTGGTATCGACAACGATGAGTAGCGAATAGACATGAAGGTAAATATTGTCTCCTTGGTGATCTAAAACTATTACTGCATGTTCCTTGTTTTGATTGGTGATCAACCTTCTCTATAGTTTTTGTTGTTGTGATCCTGATGTAGTTTTTGTACTACAATTCTCTCCAGGTAGCAAAATGCATGAGACTGATGGTTGTAGTGATGGAGAGGCAGGTGGTGAAGACCATGATGACTGGAGAGGCAAAATGATGTAGTTTTGGTGATCATGATGGCTGGAGAGGCAAAATGTTGTATTCAGAAATGGCTGGAGAGGCAAAATGATGTAGTTTTGGTGCCATTTTCTTAGTTTTGGTGAGAACTGCTGGTTGTGAGGTGATCCTGATTCAAACTGTTGTGTTGTAATGCAAAATATTGCAAACTGTTGGTTGTGATGTTCCTAAAGTTTTTTAAACTGAATTGAGATGTTGTTTTGAGAGCCATTTTCACAACTACATCAGAGAGCTGTTGTTGTTGCCTGTTGCTGTCTACACCAGAGAACTGAATTGAGATGTTGCCTGTTGCTGTTGTTTTCAGAACTATTGTTGTTCCTAAAGTTTTCAGTGAGCTGTTGTTTTCGCCAAAAAATAATGCGCGAGCGAGGGCTCGAACCCACGACCTGGTGCTCATTTCACTGGGTTTCAACCACTCGGCTAGGAACATGTTGTTGGTTTTGTACTCTATGCCAACTCTTTTCAATACATCAAACCAGCTGACCCACTCTTTTCCCCACTCACTCACAAGTTGACCCACACTTTACCCTACTCCACCTCTCCACTCGACCCGCTCCTCCTCTCCACTCGACCCACTCCTCCTCTCCGCCGCCGGCTCCTTCCTCTCCCACCGCCGCCGACTCCTTCCTCTCCCACCACAGCCGACTCCTTCCTCTCTCTCTCCGTCGACTACTCCTTCTTCTCTCCTAAGGTATGAATCCACCGAATCCTTCCTACAACCTAGTTTTCTGCTACTGTTTAGATTAGGGTTCTTGCCGCCGCCTAGATTGGATTAGATTAGGGTTTGATTAGGATTGGTGATGTAGATAGATTAGGTTTGCTGATGTATATAGATTAGGATTGGATTAGATTAGATTAGGTTAGCGTTTTGCCGCTGTTGTTTGGAAATTAGGGTTAGCTTTGGTAATGTAGATAGATTAGGTTTCTTATCTACTGTTGAGGCCATGTTGTTGTATCCCTTTGTCAAAGGATGTGTACCCGGATGACCCTGTGCGTGCCAGGGCAGGGGCATGGATGGCCGGTTAATTTGGTTCATGACGCAGTGTTGAATTAGCCATTCCTGACGACCACGATTAGCTCCAACCTTTCATGTCTTGGATGTCAGCACTCCCTTTGTTCACGAAAATGGAAAATTGACCACTGTCCACCCACTGGCACACATAGAGATTTTGCCTCTTGGTGGACTCGCCAGATCTTTTAGCTTATTATTTGCTTATCATATCACTTTGATCTAGTGGTTGTGTGAGTGTGACGTTTATTAGGGGCTTAGCTTCGTGCGAGACAGATGAGAGGGCCCAGGTTATATGTGAGCCCTGTTCACATATACACGCATGAACCGTGGGTTGATTTGGTTCATGCTACTGTGTCCAAGCAAACGAGTGAGGATACTCATGGAAATATATTTTTTTGGATGGTAACTATGAATTATAGGGTGGAGATGTTGTTATTCAGATCGTTTCTAGAGTACAAATTAGGGCATTTGGATTTCTCCCATGGACATGTCCTGGATATGCATTGTTCATAATCTTTATGTTTGAGCTCTTCACAATTACAATATTAGTTAGGGATATGATAATGCAAGTTTTTTACAGTACAAAATGTATTCAGTACAAAATTTCAACTTGTATAAGATAAAAGAAGATCTTCACTTAACATCCAAGTAGCAACAAGTTGTGTTGACTGTTTTCTGTATTTACCTTATGTGCAAGTTTATTTGGATCCATTGGACCTTTTAAGTTTGGATTTACCTGGAACTTTCCTGGAAGTCTTCATTGCAAGCTAACATGCAATTAGGACAATTTCAGTATTTTTAGGACAGTTTCAGTATTTTTTGGACAGTTTCAGTATTTTTATGATAACTTGTTGTTTAATTACAATGCTGCTTTTCTTACTAGAGATGGGGGGAGGCCGACGCCATCGGCTGCGCTCTGCCACACCAAGTGAGATGGCTGACTTGGAAGGTATCGAGTTCTTCAGGATTATACTTGAGAAATCCTCTAGCAGGCAGGTGCTGCCTCACAATTTTGTGAAGATGCTGGACAGCCATCGACCACAGAACATGAAGCTGCGGCAGGACGGCAACGGGCTTCGCAGGCCGTGGGAGGTGGAGGTGGTGTTCGACACCGATGGAATCATGTACCTAGGTCGTGGCTGGAAGCAGTTCGTCCGTGCCTTTGACCTGCGGCACGGGTACTTCCTTGTCTTCAGGTACGACGGCAATGCCATGTTCACCGTGAAGGTGTTCGACACGACTATGTGTCGCAGACGCTACGAGGACAACGACGATGCCAGTACGCTCTATCTCTACTTCCTCTCCATTAGGCTATGTCTCACACACATTGTTAAAAAAACATTTTTGCATTTGACAAGGCAATGGGAGCAGGAGCAGTGACTCTGGCTACAGCAACATGTGCTCTAGCAAAAGCAGCAGCGACTCTGGCTACAGCAACAACAACAGCAAGGATGAGGAGGAACAGAGTGGGGAAGAAGAGGAGCAGAGTTGGGATGATGAGGTGGTTGCTGACGATGGCCTGACGATGGTGGTGGTGCGTGACGATGACCTCGCTATGGTGGTGGTGCCTGACGATGACCTCGCGATGGTGGTGGTGCCTGACGATGGCCTCACGATAGTGATCCCACAGCTGGGCGACAGGACCATGTCAATTGTGGTATAGGAGTACATCCCACAACCTGGCCTGGGGCTTCGCCGCTCTAAGTGCATCAGGATGATGAAGGAGAAGGGGAAGAAGCAGTAGTGAAGATCTTAAGAACCTGATGGTGTTGAACTACTACTTCACTTTTAAGTATGATGGTGTTGAACTACTACTTCGCCGCTTTAATCTTTTTAGTGTAAACCTTTTAAGTACGATAGTGTTGAACTACTACTTCACTTTTAAGTATGATGGTGGTGTGCCTGATACAATTTTTTGCATGCTCATGGATCCTCATGGATGAAATATAAAATCATTTGTTTTTGTACTTGCTCATGGATGCTTCTTGGTTGAATAGTTTTTGTGCTTATGGATGTTTTTTGTGCTCATGGATGTTTTTGTGCTCATGCCCGCCGCTTCGACCACATTTTGAAGTGGGCATAGTTTGTTGATATAATAACAATCTTTATGGACACATTTATCATAGAAACACCAAAAGTTTCCCAAGATTCAACCACTACCTAGGAACGGTCATACCCGTCATTCTGACCACATTTTCAAAATGGGCATGAAAAATTAAACAAAAAATCAAAATATTAGCTTTCAAGCCACATGATCAATCTCATGGCCACATTCATGGCGTAGTTTGTTGAAATGATCTCATATTTGGAAGAAGGGTGCATGTTGGAATGACAAACAATGTTGATTAAGGAAGTTTTCATCTTCCTTGTATGAAAAATTCGTTTTTCATTTTTCAAGTGCCCAAAATGAGTTTTTTTGTGAAGGACCTACCATACATTTGTTTCAAAATTGGTCCAAATCATTTTTCTAACATACTAGGCCATATTTAATGTACAATTGACAAAATGGTTGGGTTTCAAAATCTTTTATCCATCTCTCGTGAAAAAGACAAATCTATGTCGAATTAGTTGGAAGCGGGTCAAATTTGAACTGCGGCTGCCTTATAGTTTGCTCTTTATTTTTTCCAAAAAGCATTCTAGGTACAAAAGTATATTTTAATCATAGAAACACCAAAAGTTTCCCAAGATTCAACCACTATCTAGGAACGGTCATGACGGGCATGAAAAATTCAAAAAAATCAAAAAATTGGAAAACCTTCACATTGTGTCCTCATATGTGATAAATTTACCAGGAAAAATAATAGCATTGTAATACGACAATTATTTTTAAAAAGTGTTCACAGAAATGAGATGTCATGTGTGAAGATTCATGGCTTTCAATCCACATTATCAATCTCATGGCCACATTCATGGCATAGTTTGTTGAAATGATCTCATATTTTGCGGAAGGGTGCATGTTGGAATGACAAATGATGTTGATTAAGGAAGTTTTCATCTTCCTTGTATGAAAAAATCATTTTTCATTTTTCAAGTGCCCAAAATGAGTTTTTTTGTGAAGGACCTACCATATATTTGTTTCAAAATTGGTCCAAATCATTTTTCTAACATACTAGGCCATATTTAATGTAAAATTGACAAAATGGTTGGGTGTTAAAAGCTTTTATCCATCTCTCATGAAAAAGACAAATCTATGTCGAATCAGTTGGAAGCAGGTCATATTTGAACTGCAGGTGCCTTATAGTTTGCTCTTTATTTTTCCAAAAATCATTTCTAGGTACAAAAGTATCTATTTCATCATAGAAACACCAAAAGTTTCCCAAGATTCAACATATAGCTAGGAACGGTCATACCTGTCGTTCTGACCGCATTTTCAAAGTATCTATTTCCTCGTTGCTCAAGTCTCCCCACAACCAGATATTTCTTCCCTAACGTCCCCCGTTCCTGAACTACTAGTACCTGATTTATCGTAACTACACTCACTTGTTCTTTCTGCTCCATTTCTTTTCTTTCTTGACGGAGGGAGTAGCTCTGAAGCATTGTTTATTGAGTTTGCCCCTTGTACAACTTAGAGAACATTCTCTCTTTCTCTTTGGTTGTGTACGGATTTGCATGTTGCTTCCAGTATTGACATACCAACAAGGCGCACGGGAGAGACCGATGGTTGCTACTATCTCTTCTTGATGAGTACTTGTCAAATATATAGTGATGCTAGCAAGCTCTCATGGTACTATTATGTCTGTTTATTATTTTTCGGTAGGTAACAATGTACCGCTGCTTCACTTATTTATTTTGAAGGGGGATACTAGCTTGTGATCGAAAGGATGGACAAAGCTACTCTACTGATGTTACTAAGCTCTCTATGCAATTGGTTGTCAGCTAATGAGAGATATCTTCTTTTCGGGCTCATTCCACTACTAGAAAAAGGCCTTCTAATGGCGCACCATTTTTTGCTACTAATGGCGCACTATGGGTGCGCCACTAGCATCACGCCATTAGATTTTTTTACTAATGGCGCACTACAAGTGCGCCATTAGTATCTGGTATACTAATGGCGCACCAGGTAGTGCGCCATTAGTATTGCTCACGGTGCGCCATTAGGAGTGCTCATGGTGCGCCATTAGTATTGCTCACGGTGCGCCATTAGTATTGCTCACGGTGCGCCATTAGTATAGATACAGGTGCGCCATTAGTATATATACTGGTGCGCCATTAGTATAGCTTATGGTGCGCCATTAGTATGCCTCCCACGGCCATATTTACCCATATGCTCTGGCTTACTAATGGCGCACTAGTGTGCTGAGTGATGCGCCACTAGTATGAATATTAGGTATTTATTTTATTTTTTCTGATATTTGCACAGATTACAAAATATATTATTGCACAGAATATAGATAGCGCAACATATAAACAACAGATTTATCGAATACAATAGAAGATTAGTCTCCGAATACAATTCATCATATTAGTCTCCGAATTTAAAATACCGAACAAAGTTAGAACATTACAAGTCTCGAGACCGCGAGTAGCGAGTTTGTCTTCACATTACAAGTCGATATATCGACCATCTAAACTACCATCACATATAGAAGAGAGCTGCGGTCATCACGATGAGCATAATCGCAATGAAACTGGTCTTCATCCGGTTCCTCCAACGCTCCCTCCTCTCTCCCGCTAGATAGCGCGCGTATCTAACTTCCGCCTCCGCCCTTGTGGTGTACCCTTTGTAACTGTTACCGCTGAATCGGTGAACCTGTCTCCGACACTCCTCCCAGTCGTCGTAGACTCCAGGAACCTTACCCTTGTACACGACATACGACGGCATCTCTATGCACTAGGCAAACAAAACGTTAGTAGCAATTCACAGAGACATACAAGTTCATTAAAGTTTAATTTTACAACTATAATAGCACGATTCATGGTCCTACTAATAAATAGCATCGATTATATATAAGTTGAACGACTATCTAAACCAAAGAGACATACCAGTTCATTAAACTTTAATATTGCAACATGAATTAGTAGCGATTCACGGGAACGTGGATGAAGCCGCCATCTTTCGTGATGGTCATGAAATTGCGGTCGTTGTCAGCCTGCATTTGTAGCATTGTATCTATCTCACTATTGGACATCGGAGATCTGAGGTAGAACTGCCCCGAGGTACGAAGGACATCTTGATGGATGATTTCCGCAAACTCTGACCGGATGCGAAAGAATTCTTGTCTGATGTCCGCATCCTGGATTGCCGACAAGCGTGCGGCCCAATCTTTGAGATTATTTGGTAGGCGAAGCTGATTACTGTCCCGTATGATCGCCCGCATGTGATGGAGGGCGTAGTAGGCATCCTTCTGACTGCCAGGCGGCTGCTTGACGCAGGCGAACGTCGTATTGTGGGTGAACACGTGCTTGCCATGCCTGAGACTTGTGCTACTGAAGGTGCCTCCAGATATGGCATAGCCGGGAAGAGCTTCATCAAGAACTTTCTTGATATTTGTGTAGTCTTTTTTTGACTGACGGTCCGAGTCGAAATTCGTGGCCGTGGAATATTTCAGGCTTAAGAGGATGAGTGTGCAACGTGTGTCATTGCACAAAAAACGGAATGTTAGAAAAAAAAGGACGATCAAAATCTAAGAAATCATATGTTACGTGGCGATGAGGGGATAACTTACCAGGGAAAGTAAGGCACGAGGAAGTTATCCTTTTCTGAGTTTGCCAGAATGACGCCTTCGAGGTATGAACTCGCGACTTGCCGGTCCCCAGCGCTGCCCAAGATCTTGGCACGCATATAAAAGGGGTCGACTATCACTAGGTCCGGGGTCCTATCTCTAATGATCCGCATCTCCATACTCAGCGAAAATAGCCGAACAAAGGTGTAGTGCAGCGGATGAAGGTTAAACATAGCGAAGATGTCAGCAAACCGCAGGACGATCATACCCCCGATGGCGCTATCGACAAAGCCCTTGCCCTCTGGCACCTTGGCCACGAAAACCGTGTATGCCACATTATTCTCGGAGAGACGCCGCTTCTCCAAACAAAGAACACTGTCATGCAGACTCCGCATAGCACCGGTTGTAGCATTGAGCAGATTAGTCGGTAGCATCGGCCTACCCGCCACATGCACCCTCCTCGAGATATCCTTAGGTGAAGGTGGCCCGTCCAGAGCACGGATCGTACTCAGTGCCGGCTGGCTCGCACCATTGTTAGTCTTTCTTTTTCGTCCCTTCTTCTGCTGATGTAATGGGATCCAGTTCATCTGCTCAGAGACCACCTTCTTGAGTGTGTTGGGGCTGATAATATTTCGCACCTCGGCTATCTGAGGCTCGGTGAAGGCAGCAGCTGGAGGCGTCTCCTCAAAACTAAACGCCAGACAACGCCTATTGCAATTGGGTTTCTCCGTGGTACCAGCTAGATCGCGGTCGTCTTTTGAAGGGTTGGGTTCTTGAGAAGGAGGCCCCAAGAATTCCTCACCGTACCCATGTTCGGCAAAGTACTTATCGACCTTGGTAAATGTACCATCGTCGTCATCGTCGTCGTCCGGAACCTGTGCCATATGCATGTCCGGATCCTGTGCGATATGCATGTCCCGTAGCGTTGCGGCGGTCTTGCCATGGCTTGGCGCCGGCACGACTGGCGGTGTTGTCTGTGAGGTAGTGTCCCCCGCCCCCAAACGAATCTGGCTCTTCGGCCAAAGCAAGGGCCAGCTTAAGCAGGCGCTGAGGGTCATCACATCATCTTTGTCAGCCCCAGCAGGGTGGAACGGAGGTAACAAGTCGTCGCAGCCTGGCAGCACCCGAACCAGTTGAACCCTATACGTGGTGGGTGGCATCGGTTTACCGTGGAACATGGGGTTGCCCGGTTGAACGATTCTGCCCTTGGCGACATCGATCAAATCGCGGCCCATGAAGTGCAGGAGAGTGCATGGAACGTCGGTGCCGGCGCCCTGTGAAAACATGTAGGGCGTCAGGGGATGCCCAGTGAAAGGAAGGAGATGAAGTCATCGGCCAAGAGAGGCTTAGTTACCGTGATGGCGCCGAGCTCGGCTAATGTCGAGGCACCGCCAACGGCGGGCGTGCAAGTGACGGAGGGGCCGCTTGCTGCCGAGGTGCCGGCCGGCGCCGGAGACACCAATGGCGCCGGCGCCGGAGACACCAATGGCGTCGCGTGCGCGTTGTGCGAGTTGCTGGCCGTGAAGTTGGGAATCGGGGGCGGCCCCTGTTGGCCGCCCGCAATTCACGCCTGCAGCCCCTCAATCAAGGTAGGCACAATGGCGGTGATCACCCCTCCCACTTGGTGTTGCACTACCTCTTGGACCATCTCCAGAATCTGCGCCACTTTTGCCTAGAGTTCTTCAACCTCGCGTGACTGGCTTTCGAAGTTGGTATTTCTCTCCTTTCGCCCACCAGCGTTATAGTATGACGACCATTTCGTGGACAAGCCTTTGCCGGCCACACGGCCAGCTGACGACGGCTTACTGGACTTATCCTTGTTTTTCATTATGTTAAACGCCCTATTTAAATTGGTGTCCCAATGGGAGCTCTGAGACGACCCCGCGCTACTGCTTTCAGGGTCCTACGGAAGGAATGAACCATTTAGAAATTTGGCTTCATTAATTAGAATGCAACCATATGGAGCTAATTACGTGGGGTGTATTCCTTACCAAAACACGCTCAAGCGCCCTGGTCTTCGCATCCGTGGTAAGCTCCTTTGTTACTGGGTCCACCTTGTACCGGGCCCTGACATAGTTCCTGGTCTGCTTGTCACCGTATTTCTCAAAGTGGGGTGGTAGGCCTTGCTCGGCACACTCCGCGTCCTCCTTGTCCCATATAGGTTCCGCCACTCTGTAACCGCCGGGACCGAGTTGGTGGACCCCTAAGTTCAACTCCCGCATTTCTTTCCCCCATTGACTTGATTCCGCGGTTGCCTTGCTCTCGCACTTGATCTTGAACTCCATGTAGTCATCTTCGCTGATCGAAGGATTTTTTGCCTTGATCTTCTCATAACTATCACCTTTGTCAATCATTCTCTTCACCACGCTTCTCCAAGTAGATAGGGCCTTGCTCATCTTCATGACGGCGGCACTGTTCACTTTATTCCTTGAGAGGCGTGTGTTTGCGATGTCATCGGGGAACTTGTATCGTTCGTGCAGCTTCCTGAAGAGGAGGTTGCGCAAATTCCCTTGGTCCTTATGCCTTAGGTTCTCGGTGTTGATCGAGACAGTGCTCCTGAGTATGCACCCGAGCTGAACCGCGTACTCCTTGACTATTTCTTTGGGCGCCGTTGGATACCCGTCGGAGTTCACTTCAGTAAATTCCTCCTTTACGGTGTTGAGCATGTTCGGGCGCCGGTCCTTCCATTGCCTCTTCGATTGGCTGCCATCTGTGCATGGGCTGCCATCATCTGTGGTGGCATCCTCGGCGGGACCATCAGTGGTGTCATCCCCGACGCCACTAGGGGTTGTGTACTCGGGATCGGTGTCTTCCGCGGCGTCCTCATAGCGGTGAGGTTCTTCCTCCATCTCCTGGGACATCTCCCATAATGGCTTGCCCAAACCGCCGGCCTCATCGTTGTGGGCCATGTTTCGCTCTAAATAGGAAAAAAGTTTAGGGTTTATCAATGCCGAGGCACCCTAGGGTTTCATCATTTAGGGTTTATCAATGCCGAGGCACCCTAGGTTGACTGATATATATGGGTATCTTCTAATAATATACCCTATCAAGAAAAGGGAAGTTGGGCCTAATCACTTGGCTCTATTGCCACCTATGGTTTAATGCAGCAAGAATAAAGGGGCGGTTGATCCTACTTAATTAAGTACTAAGATACCCCGACCCATGCATTAGTCGCAAGTACCCCATATGTCCTATTTTTAGCAAAGTCATGCTAAAATTCACGGAAAATTTCAGCATGACCTTTGCTGAAAATAGGACATATGGAGTACCCGAATTTGCCGGAACGGAAGTTAATCGACATTCTGGCAAACTCAAGGGCCTCTCGGGGTACCCGCAAAATCATCACGACACGATGGTCGTAAACAAAATGCAGCAAACTAGCACCACAATGCTAACATCTGGATGCACTACATTCCAATATTTATATGGAACTATGAATGTCTACATTTCAACAGAAAGTGCAGGAATGGATGAACTATGAAGATTATGTTCTCCTAGGATACTTCTATGGCAGGCGTATGTCCAGCATGAAACATGGAAGTATCCCAAGATAGAAACAGAGGTTGCTGGTAGAAACTTAAAATGGAAACCCACTGGCTGTTGGTTCAACCCCATTGGGAAGATTAATATGCTGAACGTTTGAGAGAGCAGTGAATGAAGACAGCAAAAAAATCATACTGTACAAACAAGATAGTACTACTACTATTGTACTGTAGAAGGAAAGAAAGAACACCTGCAGTGAATGGGGTCGTCGTAGTGGATCGCTACTTGTCTTGGCTGCATATACACATACATAGCTCAGTGTTAATATTGCCTTCTCTTCCGCGAGTAAATTTATTCATCAAGCTATAAACATCGGCATGTGCACGTGACAAGTATAAACCATACTGCTACATAAGTTATTAAATTTATTTGCAAGGAGCAGAGGTATTTACAGTTGACAGTTGATATAAGTATATGGGTGCTACAGATGAGTATTGTATGACCAAATTCAAAAATCAAGTTGAATTGCAAGGAGCACGCTGTTTGTTGGTATAGTTTGTAAATTAGTTTTGTTTTGAGGTTAATGTCAACTGTATGAAGATAGTGGTTGTTTTCTCTGATCAATCCGGGGTGGTGTATTTGTCATAAAGGGTCCCTGATTTTAATTTTGAGCCTCAGCGCTTGGCTATCCTGTGAGGTTGATTCTGATGAAAAGTGCTCATTTGTAGGCGTATGTATGCTGATGCCAGGGGCCACTAATTCAGTGATTTAACAATGATGTGCTTGCAGCATCCCACCTAGGCTAAAAAACTCGTAGTAATATAGCGTGCTCTGTTTATTTTATTTCAGGAACCATCTAGTCCTTTGCCCCAATAATTCTTCCAAACATTGTTATAGGATGATTACTCCTTGTTGCAAAATTAAGCATTTGCACTTGTCACTTTCATTTTCATAACTCCAAGTTCCACATTTGTGCCAAGCTGTCGGTCAGCACTTTCATTTTTATATCATCTTATGTGGATAGTTCTGACGATTGCCATGCTTGACATTTTTTTCAAATAAAGGCAATAATTAACACCGGCCGACCTTCTTCCCGGCTACATTAACAGTTAGTGGATAAACCAAATTCAGGCTCACCCATGGGCTCCTCTAATGAGAGCAGAAGCAGAATGGTAGCATAAAGCCGTTGGGGATTCAGCTCTTCGAGTGTATCCGCGGCGGCCCTCTCTCCTTCAGATCGTGTGAGGCTCTTGTGTTGGTGCTCACCTTCCTGTCATATGCAAGCATTGTCAAGAGTGTTCTTGATCCCAAGACATCAAACCTAGGCTTGTTGCACTGGCCCAGCCATTTATATCTCCAAGATCTAAAAGGTGCGGCGAACAACACGGCTCTCCAGAGTGGTTGGGCCCTGACATTAAGCTAAATGCAAACTATACGGAGGGGATAGTTGTGGGTGGTAAGAGGGTGAGGGATTTAGGCTTGGTCGCCATGACGTTTTGGGGATAAATTTGTTCCCCCTTTCTTTGTTTATTTCTTCGATGCCTGATTATACAAAGGATTGCCTTTTCTTTATAGCACAGTGGGATGGTGGAGCTTCCTTATTATGAAACAGACTAAGATTAGCTAATTTATTTCAGAATTGAAAGTAATATTACAACATTATGGCCAAGCACCCCAATTACTTAGCAAGAAAATTCTACCTACTCGCACCATTCATCCATCCATCTAGGAAGCAACTAGCTAGCACCACTCATCCATCCATCAAGCAAATCATATAGTACTACCTAACCAGGCTAACATCAACATACACCAACATCCATGTATGTAACTAGAAGCATGAACGAGAGAGGAACAGGGAACAGAGGGATGAACCAGGAACATAGAGGTAAGGAAGAGAGGCTCACCTCAGGCAGCTGTCGAAGGAGAGCAACAGACTGGGCGGGGTGCAGACTGGGCGGTCGAAGGAGAGCAGCAGACTGGTCGGTGGCTGTCGCCGGCATGCAGGGGCGCCACGCGGCGGGGCAGGGCAGCGGGGTCACGGCCTGGGGCGGTGGCGCAGCTGGCGCCGAGCGCCGTGCAGGCCGAGGGCGCGACGGAGAGGCAGGTGCCGAGGATCTGGGAAGATGGGCGTCCGGCGACGAGAAAGGGCGGCAAGGCGAGCAGAGGCGGTGATGGGACGACCGGCGGCTACGTGCCGGAGGCGGAGACGGCGGCGGCGGCGGAGGCAGAGGCAGAGCAAACCCTAGCGCCGCCAGAGCTCCGTGGCCTGCGTGGACGAAGGTGGGGGAGCTGCAGTTTGGTGGAAAGGGGTAGGGGGGTGGCCGCGGGAGAAGAGAGGAGGGCGCGACCCGGCTTAGGAATTGCGCACCCCGAGCGGTGCGCCATTAGAATGTTTTTTTTGTAGTAATGGCGCATGTATATGAGGTGCGCCTTCTCTATGTTGTTAACCTCCGAAGTAGCAGCGCAGTGGTCCGTGGGTTTTGCCTCCTAGCAGGAGGTTGCGGGTTCGAATCCTCTTCCCCCCTCTTTTTTTTTCTTTTTTTTCTATGCATTGTTTCCTTGTGCTGGTTGCACCTTGGTTTGAGAAGTGCCTAGTTTTTTTTTTATGTTTGCAAGTAGATGTCTAGTATTTTTTTATGTTTGCAATTAGATGCCTATGAATATCTAGTGCCTCACAACAACATCTAGTGCCTAGTATTTTTTTTGCATTGTTTTCTTGTGCTGGTTGCACCTTGGTTTGAGAACTGCCTAGTATTTTTTTGAGAAGTGCCTAGTATCTTGTGAATAGGTGTTCTAGTGGTAAGTATGCCGACTGCGACGGCGGTGGAGCGGGGGAGGGTGCGGGGGGTGCTCGGCGGCGAGGGGGATCTTGCGAGGGGTGATAGCGATCGAGATAGAGGGGATCGAGATCGAGTGTCCTCATGAATATTCAATATTTTTTCATATTGAATATGAAAAAATATCATCAAATTTAAATACAATCGATCTTAGCTAGCTATTTGTTCACAATCTTCCTGCCCTTACTTTTCTTAAATGGAGTTCTTCTCTTAAACGGACGTCCTTTAGGTAGGGTGGTCCTGCTTCTTCTTGTGGTGTATGCTGGTACTTCATCATCGTCGTCATGTTCCATCTTCGGGTCGCCGTACTTATCGAATTCTTGCTCACTGGCGACTCCATACATTCCGATGATCTTCCTTTTGCCTCTCCTCACGACAACACGACTGGGCTTTGGCGGGTCGGTAATGAAGAAGCATTCGTCCACTTGGGAAGCCAGTACCCATGGCTCATTTTTCGCGGTGACATTTGCGCCCGCGGTCTTGGATTTGGCTTCGGGTATAACCATGGTGGTGAAAAACCGGTCTTCTTTTATGACGCTCTTGGCCCATCTGACACGGAACATTGGGACCTTCTCTCCAGTGTAGCTCAGCTCCCAGATCTACTCGATCCTTCTGTAGTATCTGTCCTTGTCGTTACCGGTGTAGGATTCCATTGTTACCCCGGAGTTCTGATAACCATGGCTCTTCATGTCCTTTACCTCGGTGTAGAATGTGTAGCCCTTGGTATCGTACGCCTCATACGTCATCAGGTTGTGCTCGGCGCCTTGTGACAAGGCGAATATGAGTTGTTCTTCCGCGGAAGAATCCTCATGTAAAGGGTACGACAGAAGCTTCTGCTTGAACCAACGCGTGAAACATGAGTTGTGCTCTTTGATTATATCTCCGTCCGTCCTCTGTTGGCCTCGGTCATTGTACGTCTTTTCAATAAAGGTTTTGTGCTCTACAACCCAAGGATCGACCACGTCTATGTGTTGTAGCGCGACTAGGTTTGCTCTTTCAAAGTCGGCGAGTCGACCCTCGAAGTCGACATGCATTTCGCGGCGACCCTCACGGTGACCCCATCCTGCGAGCCTGCCGAGGTGCCTGTTGACGGGCAGACCAACGGGGTTCTCGATGCCTAGATAATTCGTGCAGTAGGAGATGCACTCTTCGGTCAGAAAGCCCCTGGCTATGCTTCCCTCTGGACGTGACATGTTGCGAACGTATCCTTTGATGACACCATTCATCCTTTCGAACGGCATCATGCTGTGCAGGAACGTCGGCCCGAGTTCGATGATATCCTCCACGATATGGACCAGCAGATGCACCATAACGTCGAAGAATGCTGGCGGGAAGTACATCTCAAGCTCGCATAGTATCACCACGATCTCTTCTTGTAGCCTTCTGAGTTGCCTCACGCCAACCGACTTCTGAGAGATGACGTTGAAAAAGTTGCATAGGCCAAATAGCGTTTCACGGACGTGCGCGTCCATGATCCCACGGATTGCAACTGGAAGTATCTGCGTCAGCAGCACGTGACAGTCGTGAGACTTCATCCCGCTAAACTTCTGCTTCGCTGAGTCTAGGTATCTGCTTATCTTCCCCGCGTAACCATAAGGAAGTTTTACTCCTATGAGGCAGGTGAAAAACTGATCGATCTCCTCGTGACTTAGAGTGAAGCACGCGGGAGGGAAGTCATTTCCGATCTTCTTGGACTTTTTTCGTTTGCGACAACTTTCCGTGTCCTGCTTCGCCTCATCATCATCATCATCATTATTAGCGTGAAGCTCCTCCCTGATGCCCATTGATTTCAAGTCTTCCCTTGCTTTCGGTCCATCTTTGGTCCTCTCTGGCATGTTGAGCAGGGTACCAAGCAGACTCTCGCACACGTTCTTCGTGATATGCATGACATCAAGGCTGTGAGGCACACGGAGGATCTTCCAGTACGGCAAGTCCCAGAAAACAGACCTCGTTTTCCATACCTTCAGCAGCGGCTCTGGCGCTTTTCGCTTCTTTCCCGGCTCTGGCGCCTTTCCCGGCGGTGGGCACTCTTTCCAATTTTTCAACAGCTCGTATATTTCCTCGCCGCTCCTCATAAGGGGGCGTCTTCGGGGTTCGGTTTCACCATCGAACAGATCCTTGCGTTTTCTCCATGTGTCATCGTCGCGAAGCCACCTTCGATGTCCCATGAACACGGTTTTTGAAGACCCGGGATCTCTATCTAGCTGGTGATACATTGTGTCATCCATGCACCTGACGCATCCAGAAAATCCGTGGACCACCTGCCCCGCGACATATCCGTAACCGAGATAGTCGTGCACCGTCGTGAGCAGTGCGGCTCTCATAGGGAAATATTCTTTCTCTGCGGCGTCCCACGTATTGGTTGGCGTTTTCCACAACGTGTCTAGCTCCTCTTTCAGCAGCCCTAAATATAGATTGATGTCGTTCCCTGGTTGTTTCGGCCCTTCAATTAGCATACTCATGTGAATGTACTTCCTCTTCATGCACAACCAGGGGGGAAGGTTGTACATCCACACAAACACAGGCCAGGTGCTATGTGTGCTTCTCTGGCTGCCAAACGGATTGAGTCCATCGGTGCTCGCGCCCATCACGATGTTCCTTGGATCGTCCCCAAATTTTGGATATTCGTAGTTCAACGCTTGCCACTGGCTCGCATCCTTAGGGTGACTCAGCATCTTGTCTTTTCTATTTATCTCTGGATCATTTTCGTCATCTTCTCGCTTTTTCTCCTCCCTATCCGCGTGCCAACGCAGGAGCTTTGCTACCTTAGGGTCTGCGAAATACCATTGCAGACGAGGAGTGATCGGAAAGTACCACACCACTTTTCGAGGAGCTTTCTTCCTCTTCTTGTATCGACTGACGCCGCACACCGGACATATGGTAGACTCCGCGTGCTCGTCCTGATAAATGATGCAATTGTTCATGCACACATGGTATTTCACGTGCGGTAAATCCAGAGGACACACGATTTTCTTCGCCTCCTCGAAACTGGTCGGGCACTTGTTCCCCTTGGGAAGACGTTCGTGCCAGAATGGCATGTTCTCGCCGAAGCATGCGTCGGTCATTTTGTGTTTTACCTTCATCTCCAGAGCCATGAGCGTTACTTTCAGGCGGGTATCCTCGGCCCTGCATCCTTCATACAATGGAGTAACCGCGTCTATCTCCAGTTGATCCAGCTTGGCTTTCTCTCGGGCGGCAGCTCTTGCGTTATCCGTCTGCTTGAGAACCAACTCTTGAATATGAGGGTCCTGCACCCAGGACATCGATGGTCCATCGTCGTCTGCTCCGGCATCTTCATCTTCATGATCATGCCCTTCGTCTGCTCCGGCATCTTCCTCATCATCATGTCCGGCATCTTCTACATGATGACTGTATCCTGGAGATTCTTCGTCTTCTCGCCCGCCCTCGTCGTGGTTGTCTTGCTCATGCCCTTCCTCATATATTTCTCGGCCCCCATGGACGACTTCATAATGGTCTTCATCACCTTGCCACCGATAGCCATCAATGAAACCATGCAAGAGCAGGTGGTCCCGCACCTTTACGGAATCCGGGTCCATAAGGCTCTTCAGCTTGCATCTTCGACACGGACATCTTATCTCCGTCTCGTTCTTTTGAAGCATCTCGGCCTTCGCGGAGCTCAGAAACCTATTCACGATGCCTTCGGTCATCGTGCGGACCATGGTCGCCTGCGGGGTAGAGAAAAACGATATTTTAGAACCAAAAAAAAAATTGGCATGACTTTGCCTAAAAATAGGACAAAAAAGAATGCATAGTGCCATATTCTCGCCGAAACGGAAATGAATCAACATTCCGGGAAAATATTGGCAACTATCGCATTTCAAATACCGGTACCTGCAAACACAAACATATATGCAACACCACAAACATATGCAACACAACAAACATACGTAGATCTAGCTAGGCCATAAAAAGTGCATGTGCACGTTGTTGGAGGGAGAAAAAAGTAGATCTACAACATAAAAGCTTTCCCCTTACTTACCTATCAAAAAAAGGTAATTTAACCACTTAATTTGGGTGAATCTATGATGCAAATGAGGTGAGGAGGAGGAGGCACCCGAGACAAGCTTGGAGGAGGAGGTGGAGAGAATGAAAGTGGGGAAAGTGAGTGTGGTAGGTGGCTGTCCAAAATATCTAGCTGGTCCTAGGTTACTAATGGCGCACCACCTACATATGCGCCATTAGTAACCCTGGTTACTAATGGCGCACCTCCTCTGGTGCGCCATTAGTAGTTCTGTATAAAAAAAATAGTAGTGGCGCACCACCAACAGATGCGCCATTAGTAACACTAGTTACTAATGGCGCACTTGCTTTGGTGCGCCATTAGTAGTTTGAAAAAAAAACCAAAAAAATATTTATAGTAGTGGCGCACTAGTAACATATGCGCCATTAGTAACCAGGTTACTAATGGCGTACCAGGGGCTGGTGCGCCATTAGTAGTTTTGCAAAAAAATAAAAATAAAAAAAATATAGTAGTGGCGCACTGTGAGTGTGGTGCGCCATTAGTATCCACCACACTAATGGCACACCTCACATGGTGCGCCATTACTATATAGTAGTGGCGCACGGCTTGTGTGGTGCGCCATTAGTATCTATTTCATCTATAGCCCTTTTCCTAGTAGTGTTCGGATGCATCAATTTTTCTCATGTTGTCTCTCTCCCTGAATTCCCTAAACTGTTTTTCTTCTCCCTATTGATTGTTAATTTGCCCATGTGTCCTTTGCTTCTCTGTTAGTGGGCTGAGCACTATTATTTCTTTTGGCGTGAGCAAAGTATAGTGATTTCCACAAGAAAGACACATGGTCATCGGAATTTAATAAGACATTATTTGGTATTTTACAACATTTATTCTTGACAATTTTGAAATCTAAGAATCACTAACAAAACAAAATGTCTGCCTCCAAACCCTAAAACACTAGTGAAAAATTTCCCTCCCACCCCACCAAAATTTCCCTCTCACCCCACCAAAATTTCCCTCCACTCCCTCTCCCACTACCACGCGGGACCCACCACTCCCCTCTCCATTCCAGTCCCCACTACCCACACAGGATCCATTCCACTCCCCACTTCGTCGTCCCTCTCGTGCTCCTAACCCTAGGTCCGCACCACCGCTCCCCTGCTCCGCGCCGCCCCGCTGCCCCTCCCATGCTCCGCGCCGCCTCGCGGCCCCTCTCCCCTCTCCCCGACGACGAATACATCGATGACGTCGACGGCTACATCTACATCGACGACGACGGCTACATCTACATCGACGTCGACGGCTACGACTACATCGACAACGGCTACGACTACATCGACGACGACGACGACAGCGAGTACATCTACATAATCAAAAGTCGACGACGACAGGTACCTCTCCCCTCGACCCATCTCCCGTCGATGTTCATGGGTAGATCTTCTAGGGTTTGATAGATCCCCCTCATGTGTTCTTCTAGGGTTCATGGGGCTGGAACAATGGGGATGGTTCGGTACATTCATGGGGTTAGGGTTAGGGTTCATGGGGTAAATATTCAGTTGTAGTGGGCATGCCCTTCCGCTGACATGGTTCTGTAGATTCATGGGGTTAGTGTTGTAGTTGTCATGGGGCTGGATCAATGGGGATGGGTCAGCTGAGCATGTTGCAACACTGTAGGTTCTTGTTCATGTTCATGTTCATGCTGCAACACTGTAGGTTCTTGTTCATGTTCATGTTCATGCTGCAGCACTGTAGGTTCATGTTCATGCTGCAGCACTATATGTTCATGTTCTTGTTCATGTTCATGTTCATGCTGCAGCAATGTAGGTTTATGTTCATGCTGCAACACTGTAGGTTCTTGTTCGTGTTCATG
Source organism: Hordeum vulgare subsp. vulgare (assembly GCF_904849725.1). Lineage (NCBI taxonomy): Eukaryota > Viridiplantae > Streptophyta > Magnoliopsida > Poales > Poaceae > Hordeum > Hordeum vulgare. The sequence continues at coordinate 111,672,345 of NC_058522.1, read as the reverse complement.
TTCATGTTCATGTTGCAGCACCAATTTAACTTTACATGCAGAGCAACAGAGTCTGGAGTGTACAATTAGTAGTGACTAATTTTTGTATACTCGGCAACATAGGTGCATAATTCATCATTTTTTGTTTCTTTTTATCTAAATCAGATTTGAACTTATATTCTTCTCTGATGGAGGGTTATTCAGCAAGTGCACAAACTATCATGCATTCTTTAGTTATTCAACATGATATGTGTCTACATGGGTTGATATACCAAATCAAACCGGGTTTGTCTTCCCTCTTGAAGCTTCTACAAAATTGGTGTATAGGTTTAGACGGACATGCATGGGGACATACACAGAGTAATAAAATTATAAGAATGCCAGTCCACGCGTTCTTTGTCTCTTCACTACATCATTGGGATGCTTGCTTGCTTGTTGCAAATCTTCAATTTAGTTGCTTGCTAGCATACATAAGGTTAGGGTTTGCATCAGCAGTACTACTAGCACTTTGCTTGCTTGCTTGTGTACTTTATGCATGGGTTTCATGGGGTTAGGGTTTCATGGGGTTCGTGGGGTTAGGGTTCATGGGGTTCATGGGGTCCTGCATTTGTGATGGGTAACAAATGAGGGTACATCCCCCACCTGGTCGATCTAGGGTTAGGATTCAGTCAATCTAGGAGCTCCTGAAGGTTCTTGTTCATGTTCACGGGATTTATTCCTGGTGGTTCGTTCTATCCCCCTCTGGTAGTCTGCTTCATGGGGTTAGGGTTCATGTTCATGTTGCTTGACTACTATGGCTTGCTTGCTTGCTAGCATACATGGTTAATTAGAGTTTCCATCAACAATACTTGCTTGTATCAGTAGCACTTGGAGAAGAAGCTACTAGGGTTTGTATCAACAGTACTTGCTTGCTTGCGCCTCTTCAATTTTCTTTCTCGCTTACTTGTTTCTATCAGTAGCACTATGCTTGTTTCTATCAGTAGCACTTCTTTTGCTTGCTTTCTTGTATTAGTAGCACTTATGCATTTTGCTTGCTTGCTTGCACACTACTTGCTTCTTTATTCACCAAATGTTGGGCAACCAGTTGCTATGAATGCATATGTTTACCTCCATTAGGGAATACATTTGAGTAATTACTTTGCTTATAGATGATTGCAGGTACATTGTTAAAATTGCAAGTTAAATCATAAAAGTAAGTGTTGTAAATAGTTAATGCATTGCTTCACATATATAGTTTTCTTCAACTATCAGTTTAGTACATTACTACTGCCTGTCTCACATGTATTAATACTGATGCATTGCTACACTTGTATGTGCATGCTGGTCCAAGTGCTTCAATTTAGTTGCTTGCTTCAACTATCACTTTAGTACTGATGCATTAACTGTATGTGCATTGCTACACGTGTGTGTGCATGCTCGTCCAAGTGTTTTACATGTATTAGTACTGATGCATTAACTACATCACTATATTGTTGATCCAACAAGTTTGCTTCACATGTATTACATGTATGTGCATGCTCATTTAAATGCTTTCCTTTATTGATATAAGTGCATCATTTTACTTTATCCCTGTTGTATCTGATTGTTGTTTATTCTATTTTGCAAGAACCACCTCCAGATCATCCATGGCAAGGATGACAAGGCCAAACCCGAGGCCAACCATTGATATGCAAGTTGCTCCTTGTGGTTATACTGTCAGATTTATAAAATGTGTCTTAATAGGCTAAATGAAATGTAATATGATAAGTAAAATATCTTGGAGGCTGGTGATTTAAAATACTGTCATATTTTATTATGCAAATGTATTGTTGTAATCTGAATTAGCTGGCTTAGTTGTGCCTGTGTGTTGTTACTCTTCCTTAGCTGAATAAGTAGGATTAAATGATAATAAAATATCATAAGATATGATTGGTGTCTGTCCATGCATTCCAACAATTAACCTAATAATTATGTTTCCTTTGCCTTGCAAAGATGAGCATCCTCTCACCGAGTACGAGAAGGTTAGGGCTAGAAATATGATGAGGAACAACCGGATATTCCAGTCCCTTGGCATTGGTGTAATAGCGTCAATGATTAGGAAAACAAATGATGTACAAGAAGGTAGAACTAATGAGGTTCAAGAAGGTAGTGGAGCTATCAATGATGACCCAGAGTACAATCCTAAGGAGGATGAAGTTGTAGTGCACAAGACTGTTAAGGTGCAAACTCCGTCTTGCTTGGCGGGTTCGGGTTCTTGTATGCTCTCTGTTTCCTTGTGCTCACATATTTATCTTGTGATCTAATGTTTTTTCTGTGCTATTTATACAAGGCACTAAAGGAATCTAGAACGGAGAGGCCTGGTGTTAAGAAGACAGCCAGCAAGAAGAGGAAGAGATCAGAAGCATTTGTTGCAATGCCTCCAAGAAGGGTGATGGCCCCACCTCCAGGACAAACAAAGAGGATCATGGAACCTGATAGAGTCACAAGGCAGAAAGAAACTATGGCGGCTGTGACGGACAATCAGGAAAGTCCGCTGGGCATGACTTTGAGAGCTCGGTGGAAATGTGTGATGAGTTTCCGCCCATGGATGAAGAAACCACTCTCTACATGGATGAAAGCGGCACTGTCTGCCTACGCCTCAGGCGTGGTGCACCTTCTATTGACAGGAATGATGTCATCAGTGAAGAAGAACAGCAGCTTGTGCTTCAACCAGGCAAGTTCACCTTCTCTTTTACTAGTGCATTTTGCAAATGGAAGTGATCATGTATGCTTACCTATTTAGCAGAACCATTCCCGGATTTGTCGATTTCTCTTCTAATTTACGAGTTCAATTTCATTTTTAGATTCAATGACTAACAAGCATAGACTTAGAAAGGGCAAAGGGCTAGAAAGAATCACCAAGTCGCTTGGCACAAAGGTGCCTATCCAAATTGCCCAACGGATGAAGCATCGAGAGAAGCCTCTACAGGCAGCAAAGTTTGCTTTTGAGTGTGGACTCGTTGTAAGAAGCCATCTATCGGTTCTTCCTCACTTCAAGGAATACAAAAATAATGCTACTCTACTGGAGGACTACATTGGGAAAGTTGTTGTAAGCTACTTGTTTTATAGTTAATGTGCTACTCTATTTTATGTTTTGTAGTTAATGATCACTAATGTTGTTCCTTCATTGTTTGCTCTCTTGGTAGGCCAATTTTGAGATGAACACAGACTCGGAGACCATCAAGTACGCGTGCAAAGATGTTCTGCAGAAAAGTTCAAAGAATCGACGCCATAAGATCAAGAAGAAGTATTTTGATACCGTAGCAGCAAACAAAGTGAGCACCAAGTCTCCGGTGCCAGATCTGACAGATGGTGAATGGCATGCTCTGGTGCAGATGTGGTCTACCCCAAGACACAAGGTTTGTATATGCTCTGTTTGCTGATTTATGTTCTACACATCAGGATGGGAATGGGCCATGGTCCCCTTCTTCCTCTTCCATGTTTCTGATAAGAGTAGGAACAATAGAGAGCATCAACTTTCAAAATCAACACCATATGTAATACACTAACTCTTATATAGTACTAGTTGTTCATGTACTTGTGCTAGTGCACGATAACTGAAATATTTCCAAATCAAATATGCTCAGACTCGTATTGTCCTACTATACTACTGCCTATTCCACTTTCTTTCAACTTGGAAAATAACATTATGCTTTTTTGTAGGAAACCTGTGTGTTGAACAAGATTAATCGAGAAAATGTCGTGTACCAACAGAGAACTGGTTCCAGGCACTACACAACACACATTTTTGCCACTGTGAGTACCTTTTTCTAAAGACCTTACCGTTTGATCCTCGTTGAATATCATTTCTTATTCTTGCTGAATAACATTTTGATTTTTGTTGAAAAACATTTCACAAATAAGAGCGTAAAGGTGAGGAGCTCTCTGCGATTGACTTGTTCAAGGCCACCCACAACATCAAGACGCACGGGTTTTCGGAGCCAGTCAAGATTGCTATAGTAAGTCACTCCATGCTTTTGTCTAGCTAGTTCAAACTTTTGTCTATAGACCTCAGCCCTGTTTGATTCACAGCCAGCAAGAACACACACTATGTTCCATGATTTGATGTTGTTTGCTAGAGCCTAAGATAGGTTTGGTATCTCAACAAAGATATCAGAATTTGTTGTACAGTTCTCCACAAAGATATCAAAATTTGTTGTAGCTATTTGTTGCATTTTTATGATATGATGAAAATTGATCTAAATGTTAGTTCTCAACAAAGAAACCATATTATATAGAACCACCATATTGTTCCGATTGCATGTCTCTAGATCACATAAGTGTGTACACTTGCTGTAGCCAGATTCAAATAATGCTTTAAGTTTAGTAGTTATCATCTACTTCTGTTTGAGTTTGAGTAAAATATCTACATATAGATTTTGTGTGCTGGTTTGATTACTTCAAATAATCCATTTCTTGGTCGTGTTTGGTGGCATTCTTGTTTGGTTTCTCTTGCAGAATGTGAAATAGATCTGCCACTAATGTCTATCATTTTCCTCCATATGCTAGCTTGTATGTACACTTGTTGTAGCCAGATTCAAATAATGCTTTAAGTTTAGTAGTTATCATCTACTTCTGTTTGAGTTTGAGTAAAATATCTACATATAGATTTTGTGTGCTGGTTTGATTACTTCAAATAATCCATTTCTTGGTCTGGTTTGGTGGCATTCTTGTTTGGTTTCTCTTGCAGAATGTGAAATAGATATGCCACTAATGTCTATCATTTTCCTCCATATGCTAGCTTGAGATGGAAAAAATGAAGGACACGCCGGTACCAGAAGGTGAAGAACCAAAGTCTGATGCTGAGATTGTTGAAGAAGTGCTCAAGACCGAAGTCAAGCAAAGCACATTCCTCAGGAATGTTGGGCTCAAGTCATCTAGTAACAACTCTGGCAAAGGAACTTCTGATGTGGCTGCTCATGTTCGTGATCTTGAGCAGAAGCTGGAGTGGTCGGAGCTTCAAGCTGAAGTGATGCAAGAACAAATGGTAGCAATCAAGCTAAAGGTGGAAGAATATGAAGCTGCACGCGATAACGAACTTGAGCTGCTGCGTAAGAAGTCTCAAGAACAGGAAGAGAAGTTAGCCCACTTGATGGCTCTCTTCGGCGCTAAAGCATCATAGAAGTTGACCTTTCGTAGAACCTATCCTAGAAATAGTGAAGTGGGCTAACTTCTCAGGAACCCGATGAAGTTAGCCCACTTGATTGGTCATTCTGGTGATGAAACAGTGTCTTCCTCTATTTGAACCTGTGAAGTATTTTGAACGTGTGAACCTGATGAAGTATTTTGAACGTGATGAAGTATTTTGTGAAGCTGTGCAGCTGTGAAGTTGTCAATTATTTTAGTTTTGTTTGGGCACTAAAGTTAGTTTGGACTGCAAAAAGGCCGAGGCCCAAAGAAGAAATAGACTAAAAAGACTTGGGCCTAAAAAAAAGAGTAGGCAAAGGCCCAAATTACAATTTGTCTAAAAAGGCTTGGGCCTAAAAAAAGCGTAGAACAAGGCCCAAACAAGAACTGGACTAAAAAGAGTAGGCCAAGGCCCAGAAGAAAAGTGGACTAATAAAAAACCTGCTCAGTAAAATATTCTATCCCAGAAAATAAAAGGACAAATTATTGGGCCCGACCCATGTAGACGACCGGAATGAACCGGGCTGAATCTAATTTACGACCTTTTCATTTGGTCGTAATTCTGCCACGTCAGCCTGCCACGGTGGATCTAACGTGGTGTGGGCAGATTGCTAGTGACCAAATGAGTTGGTCGTTAAACCTATGACCTTCTGTTTGGTCATAAAATCCTACGACCAATCCAGCAAAAAGGTCGTTATAGTTCATTAGAGACGCTCAACTTTTGACCGTCTATTTTTGGTCGTAAAAATGTTGCAAATGGAAATAAATGACCATTTGGTGACCAATATTGAAGGTCGTTAGTTGACATATTTCTTGTAGTGTGAAAGGCTCACATCAATGAGGACAACCATAGGAGAGAGAAAGCCAAATGATAGATATGATGTGAGAAGTAGGGATTGCCATGTAACGGATGCACATATGAGCTAAGGTAAGCTCTCTAATGGAACTAGTGGGGGTGCATCCAACTTGTTTGCTCATCAAGACCTAGAGCTTATTTGAGGAGGCTCATCATCGGAATATGCAAACCAAGTTCTATAGTGTAAGGGTCCCCACATAGTTATGCATGAATGATAATCTCTATGTAGTACAAATATAGCAATGGAGTACGAGTGTCGATCTATCAGAACGAATAGTACTGTTGCCCCTTCCTCTCTTTGTTTCTCTATTTTTTGTGTGGACTCTTTGGCTCTTTCTATTTATCTCTTATTTGTCCTCTTTGGTATCTTTTGTTTTTTCTTATTTGGGATCTTTTCCTCACTTAAGGGCAACACTCTATGTTTTACATGAATAAAAAGAAGATCATCACACTTTATAAGTACTCAACATAAAGACAAGTGAAAACTATGATGATGTATGCAAATGTATGCCTCTGCCGGTGTAGCAGGATATGCAATGATACTAGCGCGTCATGTAGCAATAATATGAGCATGGCCCAACTATCATGCGGCTCTGCGATCAAGCAAAAGCATGTATGACATGAAGATCAAGTCATGAGATGGTGGATTTTGCATGGCAATGTATCTCGGAAAGGCTATGGAAATGCCTTAATAGGTAGGTATGGTGGCTTATTTGAGGAAAGATATAATGAGGCTTATGTATGACAGAGCGTATCATGTCATCGGTTTGGATGCACCGGTGGAGTTCGCACCAACTCTCAATGTGAGAAAGGGAAATGCATGGTACCGAAGAGGCTAGCATAATATGGATGGTGGAAGTGCCAACAATTGAATACTCACATTAGTCCGTAGAAATCACACACTTATTATCGGTAACTCTCTATCTAGTTAGGAGCTTCACAAATAGACAAGTACCTCGAGGAGGAGTGTTTGGGGTTTGGTTATCCTCGCGCATCCTCGACTCATGGTAGCGTGAGGGTACTCTATATATTTCAACCCCTCTAGAGGTTAGCGATCAATTTAGTAGCTACAGTTCTCAACTAATTTTTAGTTTTTGAAAAACACACGGATTTCCCAAAATACGGCACCTATCACTAATAGGCTTAAGCTCTTGGCACCAATAGTCCAAACATTACTAAATTCAATACCTCAAAACTATTGCAAGTTACTACTATATTTAAATAGCAACCTCAATTACCTAGTCATGCAAGACAAACAACTCAGTGCAACGAGCCAACTCTCTAAAAAAGATAAGCATGATAACTCAAGAGAGTTCCAAAAGCAACCTAAATAAAATCTCTTAAAAAGATAAGCACGAAAACTAAGAGCTAAGCATGACAATAGCTATGGAAAGATGAAGAACACACAAAAAAGATAAGCATGAAAACGTATGTTGTGTTCTAGAGTGGAATGGAGCGTGTTTCTCTCCCAAACAAGGTAGGATAGGTTACGACTTGTTATGAACAGAAATAAAAACTAAAACAAACTAAAAATTAAATAGCGGGACGCTCCAAGCATAGCACATAACATATGAAGTGATAAAAATATAGCATCGAGATTGACGAACTAATGATTGTTGATAAAGAAGGGGATGCGCGGGGGCATCCCCAAGATTAGGCGCTTGAGTCACCTTAAATATTTCTTGGGGTGCATGGGGGAATCCCCAAGATTGAGCGCTTGAGACGCCTGTATCTTCTTTCATCATCTCCCATCGCATACTTGAAAACTCCCTTCATACGAAACTCATCACAAGCTGATTAGACTAGTTAGTACCCTTAATAAAATAATTCATTACCTGCTGGAAATAAAGCTTTTCATGAAAAGCTACTGTTTCTCATGATTTCCAATAGGTTTTTGCAAATAAAAAGTAAGCTTAGGATTTGCAAAATTATGAAAACGCAAAACATGGCAGAATCTGTGAAAAACAGAACATCGGGTAAATAGTTTATTCGGGGCACTTCTGCAACTCAAATAAAAAACTCAGAACCGATGCCAGAAAGGAAATTATATAGAGCATGTTGTCAAAAAACTTCAGATAAAAAAGATGATCTGGTGATTTTTGGCGAATTTTTCCGTCAAGCAGACATAATCTGTTTCTGGACAATATGTCAAAAAATTTGAATTTTCTTGCAATCGGAGGCTAAAACTTGGCACACAGCTTAAAAATAAAGATACAATTATGTTGCTACAGTAGTAACAAGCATCAAGACCACTAAAACTGAAAGTAAAAACAAGTTGGGTTTCCTCCCAACAAGTGCTTTCTTTTATGCCTTTGAGCAAGGCATAATGCAAGAATATCAAGTATTATCAACTCCAAAAGAATAACTTGCCCGAATAACGGACTCATAAGGTAACTTATTCTTCTTTTTAGGGAAGTGTTACATTTCCTTTTTAGGGGGAATTGGAATTTGATGATTCCCTCTTTCATGTCAATGATAGCACCAACGATGCGGAAAAACGACGTCCCAAAATAATTGGACATGAAGGATCACATTCAATGTCCATAATAAGAAAATCAACGGGCACATAATTATCATTGAAAATAATAAGCACATCATCAATTCTCCCTAAAGGTTTCTTTATGGAATAATCAACAAGATGAACACCAAAAGAACATGGATCATAAGGTTTCCAATCAAGCATATCATACATTCTTTTGGGCATAACGGAAGCACTAGCTCCAACATCACACAAAGCAAAGGAAGAGATATTATTCAATTTAATTTTGACCATAGGATCCCAACAATCTTCTAGTTTTCTAGGAATAGAAGTCTCTAGCTTGAGCTTCTCCTCCCTAGATTTGATAAGAGCATTGGTAATATGCTCGGTGAAGGCAATATTGAGTGTACTAGCATGGGGGCCTTTAGCCATTCTTTGCAAAAAGGTGATAACTTCGGAAGGACTACGATTGTCAAAATCAAGATTACTACCATTAATTAAAGTGGTAGTAATGTCATCTAAAATCATTCTTTAGTAGTCTCTAAATTCAAAGGACCTTCTTGTCCTATAGTTGAGGTATTAGCATCACCATTAACAGGTCCATTGGGACTAGGAGTGTGATGGGTGCTAAAAGTTTTGAGATCCTTGATACGTCTCAAACGTATCTATAATTTTTGATCGTTTCATGCTGTCATCTTGTCATCTTTGGATGTTTTATGTACCTTTTATATCTTTTTTGGGACTAACTTATTAATTCAGTGCCAAGTGCCAGTTCCTGTTTTTCTGTGCTTTTGGCTCTGTTCAGATCTGATTTTGGAACGGATTCCAAACGGAATAAAATCCCCGAAATGATTTTTTCCCAAACGGAAGAAGATCAGGGGGCTTGTGGGCCAAGCCAGGAGGGCTCGAGGGAGCCCACAAGCCCCCACTCCACCACCAGGGGGGAGGCGGCGGTGGCAGGGCTTGTGGCCTCCCTGAGCGCCCCCCGACCTAGATCTTTGCCTATATATTCCCTAAAATACAGCAAAAAATCAGGGGAGCCTCTAAAATACTTTTCCGTCACCGCAAGCTTCCATTTCCGCGATATCTCATCTGGAGACCCTTCCCGGCGCCCTGCCGGAGGGGACTTTGGAGTTGGAGAGCTTCTTCATCATCATCATCGCGCTTCCAATGACTCGTGAGTAGTTCACTTCAGACCTACGGGTCCGTAGTTAGTAGCTAGATGGCTTCTTCTCTCTCTTGGATCTTCAATACAAAGTTCTCCATGATCTTCATGGAGATCTATCCGATGTAATCCTCTTTGGCGGTGTGTTTGTCGAGATCCGATGAATTGTGGATTTGTGATCAGATTATCTATGATATATATTTGAGTCTTTGCTGATTTCTTATATGCTTGATTTGATATCCTTGTAAGTCTCTCCGAGTCCTGGGTTTTGTTTGGCCAACTAGATCTATGATTCTTGCAATGGGAGAAGTGCTTGGTTTTGGGTTCTTACCCTCTGGTGACCTTTCCCAGTGGCAGTAGGGGCAGCAAGGCACACATTGCGTAGTTGCCATCAAGGGTAACAAGATGGGCTCTGTCGTTGATATGAGATTGTCCATCTACATCATGTCATCTTGCTTAAGGCATTACTCTGTTCTTTTGGACTTAATACACTAGAAGCATGCAGGATAGCGGTCGACGTGTGGAGTAATAATAGTAGATGCAGATAATATCGGTCTACTTGTTTCGAACATGATGCATATAGATATAATCATTGCCATAGATATCGTCACGACATTGGGCGGTTCTATCAATTGCTTGACAGTAATTTGTTCACCCACCGTCTACTTGCTTTCATGAGAGAAGCCACTAGTAAACACTACGGCCCCCGGGTCTATTGACATCTATCGTTTACACCTCCGCTTTTACTTTGCTTTGTTACTTTGTTGCTTTCAGTTCTCACTTGGGAAACAATCTATAAGGTATTGACAACCCCTTCATAGCGTTGGGAGCAGGTTCTTTGTGTTTGTGCAGGCTCTTGTGATACTCCTCCACTGGATCGATACCTTGGTTCTCAAACTGAGGGAAATACTTACCATCGCTGCGCTACTTCACCCTTTCTGCTTTGAGGGAACACCAACGCAAGGCTCCAAGGCCACGGGGGAAATCCTTTGCATACTTGCCTAGGAAGTCCCTTAAGGCGTAGCCATAGCATAAGGATTCTTGGTGCCGTCGACACACCTATTTGTGGCGCCATTGGAAGGTCTTCTGTGGAGTAGCATAGCTGACATCAATCCTCAACAACTTGTATAGTAGTGTGTGTAGGAAGGCACTTAATTCTCTCTTCCTCTTCCTTTTCTCTAGCCCATCTATCCTTAAGTTTGTCTAGCATCCTTATGTTCTCATTAATATGGACTTGGATAGCATTCATGGGTGTAGTGTTCCTTTCCTCAAGTGGGGAAGTTCTAATTTTAAGCATCCCTACATCATGAGCTATGTTGTCCACCTTCAAAGAGAGACTATCTAATTTTTCTAGTTTCTCTTCTACATTCTTGTAGAAGGCTTTTTGAGAAGTGATAAATTCTTTAAGCATGCCCTCTAATTCGGAAGTGGACTTTTTGGTGCTAGGATAATTGTTGTTGTTCCCATAGTTGTTGGATGGGAATAGTCTAGGATTTCTACCAAAATTACTCCTATAGGCATTATTATTGAAGTTGTTCCTAAAGATAAAATTAACATCAACTTTCTTTCTTTCTTGAGAAACCAAAGAATTCAAAAGAACATCATGAGGATCAATAAGAGCTTGCTTAGTAAGTAGAGTCATGATCATGTCAACCTTATCTTTAAGGGAGGAGATCTCCGCAACAGAGTTTACCTTCCTACCTCTTGGAGCTCTCTCGGTGTGCCATTGAGAATAATTTACAATCATGTCATCCAATAGCTTTATGGCAGCACCAAGTGTAGTTGATATAAAGGTTCCTCCTGCGACCGAGTCTAACAGATTTCGCGAGGTAAAGTTCAATCCTGCATAGAAAGTTTGGATGACCATCCAAGTAGTCAAGCCATGTGTAGGGCAATTCTTAACAAGAGATTTCATACGTTCCCAAGCTTGAGCTACATGTTCATTATCCAATTGTATAAAATTCATAATGTTACTCCTTAACTGGATAACCTTAGCAGACGGGTAATAGTTCCCAATGAAAGCATCTTTGCATTTATCCCGAGAATCTATGCTATTCCTAGGCAAAGATTGAAGCCACACTTTAGCTCCTCCTCTCAAGGAGAAAGGAAAAAAGCTTAAGTTTAACAATATCACCATCTACTTCTTTATAGTTTTTCATATCACAGAGCTCAAAAGAAAATTTCAAGTGCAAAGCAACATCATCTCGAGCACTGGAGAATTGATCTTTCATAACAAGGGTCAGTAAAGAAAGTTTAATCTCATAGGACGTGGCTCCAGTGGCGGGATCAACAATAGGAGTACAGATAAAGTCATTGTTGTTGTGACTCGTGAAGTCACACAACTTGGTGTTTTCAGTGGAACCCATGGTAGCAGCAACAAGCAAGAACAAAGCAACTAATTTTTTGTGGTTTTTGGTATAAGACTCTAAAGCAAAAACTAAAAAACCAAACTAACAAGACTATAAAGCAAAGGTAAAGGATAGTGTGCAACTCCCCTATCTTGAAGACCGTAGTCCCCGACAATGGCGATAGAAAACTTTTCTTGATGACGAGATGATGTATATACTTCTCTCACCTCGTTGGTTACCCCAAGTGGAAGGTTGAGATGTAGTCAGCAGCAAGTTTTCCCTCACACGGGAACTGTGAGGTTTATCGAACCAGGAGGACTCCTAGGATCAACAAGTAGGTGTCTTCCACCCTGGCGCTAGCAGAAGACGTGGACCTGCACACACAACAAATAACTTTGCTCCCAACGAGTACAAAGAGGTTATTAATCTCTCCGGTCTTGTAGTTTGCAAAGGATCAAAAGACAAGCGGGAAAGTAATAGTGATTGCAACGGAAAAGTAAATGAAAGCGGTAAATAGTGGAGGTGCAAACAATGATGGTGATATGGGCCAGAGTCACATGATATTCACTAGTGATGTCTCTCTCCCAAAAGACGATAAACAACTATGCTTGGGTAAACAAATCACAGTTGGGCAATTGACAGAATTATGGAGGCACCGCAATGCTAATTATGTTACTTGATAGTTAGAGGTTCAATAGTACTGTGCAGTATGCCAAGAGAAGTAGACCATCTATTCATCAGCATCTACTTATTAATCATCTACCTTGAGATATCTATCCATAACATCTCGTCGGTATTAAGTTGTGAGCCCCACCCAAAGTGTAAACTCAAAGCAACAGACAACTACATTAAAGAACAATGTGTAAGGTAAACAATCCTTGCAACCGTGGTCACAAGCACCGTTGTTTTCTCCCTGGTGGCAAAAACACATCCCCTAGTCTCATGTTTTTGTCACTCAAGCTAGACATCGAGGGGCATGAACCCACAATCGTGCATAACGCTCCCTCTTGAAGTTGCAATCTACTACTCGGCCAAAGCAATAAATAGCAACCGAGAACATGCATGAATCACTAAGGAACATAATATAAAAGGATAATCAAATATATAACTCATAACAATCTAAACATAATCTCATAATCCATCGGATCACAACAAACCGAGCATAGCAATAGCAAGAGAATTACATAGATGCCTTGATCATGTAGGGCAGCTCACAAGGACTAACCATTTAAGCACAAGATTGGAGAGAAGACATCACATAGCTACTGGTCATGGACTCATGGTCCAAGCAGGACTACTCATGGCATGTCCGGGAATCATCCATGCCGGAGGAGAAGCTCCCGGAGGTCAATCCTCCCTCCGACACGGTGCTGGGAAGGGGTCTCCTGACGCTCCCGATCTCGAAAGCGTTGCGGCGGCGGAACGATGGAGAAATTCACGATTATGGATGTTGTGGAATGGTTTTCTCACGGAGGAGTAAATATAGGCCAAAGGAGGGCACCGGAGGAGGTGGGATCCACCCAGGCGGCCTCCTAGCTCGGCCAGGGGGAAGGTCGCGCCAGGAGGTCGCCTGGACGGCCCCTGGCTTCCCTGTGGCCCATCTTCGGTGATCTGGAAGCTTTAATTACGCTGATTTTTGTTTATATTTTTCCTGGAATTTTTCGGGCTTCGGAAAATTAGGTAAAAGCCCCTGCAAAATAGACACCAGCACATAGAAACTGGGACTGAGTGCACTGAGTTAGTAGGTTAGTCCAAATATGTGTTAAATGATATAAAAGTGTAGAAAAACATATAACAATGTCACCCAAAAGATCATGGAACAAGCAAAAATTATTGATATGTTTGGGACGTATCATGAAGCTCAAGAGACGAGTCACCTCGCAGAGAGAGAAGGAGTAGAGAAGATCACTATGAACGAAGACACTCAAGGAGAGGCAAGGAATCGAAGAAGAAGGACAAATACACCAAGATCAGTTTAAGAAGAAGACATCAAGCTCATGTTGGTGAACGGGTTTCTGGCTCTGAATCTGATCACCACTCCAAGAGAAGTTATCACTACCACTCCGACTATAGTCAAGATGAAGGTGTTGCCGACATTGCACTTGTTTCCACCAACTCCTACGACTTATTTGATTCACCAAATGAGGGAGTCGGAAACTCCTTCCTGGCTAAAGGCCCCAAGGTATCACACCCCGAGTATCTTGATTTCAATAGTGATGAGGATGACTTGTTAGGAGAAGATGACTTGCTTCTAGATAAAACTAGTGATTGCACTGAAAATGAACTTGCTATTTATCATGCAAGTCAAGAAAAATCGAATGATGACAATAAGAAAGAGATTGAACGACTAAGTTAGCTCATGAGACTACTCTAGAAGATCATAGAGAGCCTGCAAGAACCCATGAGATGCTACGGTTTGAGAAGCTCAACTTGGAGCAAGAGCATGAGTTCTTAAAAGCAATCAATGATGACCTTCGAAAAAAGAGTTCTTCTTATCTATCCAAATGATTACTGTTGTCTAACTTTGTTCCACAAGTTAAGCTTAAGAACACTAGTAACAAAGGCAATAAGGTTTCCTCATCTAGTAACAACAATGCTAAAGCCAAATCCAGTAATGTTGTTTCTAGTAACTCTATTGATTCCACTAACGATTCTCTTAGCGAAGTTACACTTGAGCAAGAAAATGATTTATTGAAAGGGATTATAGAGAGATGTATCTTCAAGAGTCTTGCCGGAAGTAAGAAATTTGAGGAAATTGTGCGAAAGCAAGGAGGACATCGGAAGAAATAAGGTGTTGGCTGTTTCAACGTCAACGGAGATGTGTGGGAAGAATTTCCATACCCCACTCCCAAGTTTGTTCCCCAAGAGGAGAGGTCCACTCCTTCCGAAGGAACAAGCTCACAAGATGGCCTTCTACCACAAGACTACAAAGGCAAGGGAAAGATTCAAGATGACATTGAACTATTTAAAGAAGAACCCCAAGGCAAGCTCAAGTGGGTTCCCAAGGATACTACTAGCTCTACCTCAACAAGTGCTACAACAACTGCAAGGATTTCCATCAATTTGGTGTGGATTCCCAAGAGGAAGAGCTAGAAGTTCTTGAGGGGTGACTCTACCAATGAAATTCACTCTCATTCATTTTGGCATGAACTATATGCAATTAACCTCAATCTTATGCACTAGTCCAAGGAGTCACATATTCCCGCAAAGGTAAGCAAGGAACAAGGTAATCAATGCATCTTTGGACATCATCCCTTTTGTGCTTCACTCCATGTCCATAGATATACTTGCATATGTTCTTTTTTTCTTTGAGACTAACCCATGTAGGTGAGAAGAGTATGAAAACAACAAGGATTACCCCCAAATCAAGATGATCTTCATCAACTTTTAGTATCCACCACTACTTCACCTACTTGAAGTCTTCTACGACAAAACCCAAGGTTAGCTGATCCATCTTTGTGGGGATATCATATCAAGGGGAGCTTTACTCTAATACTTGAGTATAAGCATCTCCTAAGGATATGAACACATTAATGCTTATGTAAAAGTGGTAACCCCAATTGTGCTTAACGATGAGTATGACCTATGATCAACTATTCTTGCTTGGCTCCTATGTCAATATACTCATATATAGATGACCTAGTCATCGCCCAAGTGCTTGATAACTGCTAGGATGTTTGTGCATGTTCACCATGTTTGTATCATCATTCTTATTGTGTGAGCATGATGTCTGCATGAATTTAATCATTCGAGGACATCCAATTGTTGTTATATGGCTTTTGTTTTATCTTTTGCCAATTGGATGGACAAGAATGCCTAGGACCCTTCTCTAGCTATCTGCGCTTTCTCATCTCAAGTTCTATTCATGCTTCATCACAGAACTTGAACAAGCACTTGTCGATCCCTCTGTGTGAAGCTGCACTCGGAGTTCAGTATCGTCAAAGGCTGCCTTCCAAAACCTCTTTGAAAAAATCGGTGTGACCAACTCATCAAACTCGGAGCCACCGATGTTCCAAAGTTGATCAGGTTTTCTCATTTCGGTACCATCGAAAATGCGAACTCGGTTACACTGAGTTTCCTTGTCTACTAACAGTTGAGGAACTCAGTGACACCAATTTTTCCATCTTGGAAACACTAACAACGCATGGGTATATATACATGCGGACCGGACCTTCTGATTTCACATCTTCAAAATGGTTCTTTCCTCAAACCCTCGCTGCCCCCCGAGACCCCACGTCATCGCCTGACTCCCCGAGCGCCGCCGCCGCTAGTATTCGCCACCGTCGATGCAATCTGCCCCGCCGTCGTTGCCGTAGCTGAACCGCCACCATGTTAGGGTACGGTTCGATCTCCCTTGCATTCCCTATCCGATTCTTACGCACTGGGACATATTTGTCTTCTTTCCACCATGTGGACATACTTCTATCCACCAGATAAATCTCGTAGAATAGAAGAAGTAGGAATTCTGGATCTGATCTGCCGCAGAATGCAACTCATTGAGACCGAGTTTGTAAAATCGGTTCCACTGATTCCTGTTTTAGGGTTCGTGAGAAGGAACTCTGTGAGACACAGCAGCTATTTTCGGTGCTACCTAAAATCACTGCCAAGTTTATGTTAAGCGAGTTTGTTTTCTCAGTGACTCCAAAAATGACAATTTGGTGCCATCGATTTACATTCTGCAGAAGATCATACCCTCATTTTCAGATTTCAAATTTTCAAAAATATATGAATTTTGTGATGCTCATCCATTCTGTCTCTCCTACATCCACTTCACAGGTTCTGCCGTTTGCTGTTGTGCTTGTCAGTCAGTATGTCAGGTTCAGATGAAAGTCAGAATGATTTCAGAGAGCAGAGTGTTGACTTGGAAGCTGGCACAAATCCAGAGAGGACTGCTTCAGACCCTAGTTCTCCCAGTTCCCATGGCTTGTGTCACGTCCAAGATGCGGTCCTATCCATATTTTGGCGCGAGGGCCTCGACAGGGACAGAAATGCATCTCGTCGTTTCGCAACAATGGATAACGTTACAAGTACATGTACTGAAAAGATGAGTATAAGGAGTTGGCTTACACTCGCCACAAGCTACATCAAAGTCACATTAATACAACAACTTAATCAGTCATCATGAAGAAGAGCAGGGTCCGACTACGGACGAAAACAAACGATAAAAGAACGACGTCCATCCTTGCTATCCTAGGCTGTCATCCTGGAACCCATCATATATCGATGATGAAGAAGAAGAAACTCAACAAGCACAATCAGCGCGCTCACGTCAAGAAACTCTTTACCTGTACCAGCAACTGGTGTTGTAGTTATGTGTGAGCCACAAGGACTAGCAAAGCTTAATGGGTGAGGTATGGTTAAGTGTTGAGGCTGCAGCAAGCCACTAAGCATTATTTCAGGTGGCTAACTTACGAGTACAAGAATAAAGAGGGGGATGATCTATGCCTAAACAGACGTGAACTACTGATGATCAAATGAATGATCCTGAACACCTTCTTACGCCAGACATAACCCCACCGTGTCCTCGATCGGAGAAGGAGCTCACGAAAGAGATAGTCATGGTTACGCACTTAGTTGGCAAGTTTTTAATTAAGCTTACTTCAAGTTATCTAGAGCCGGATGTTAAACAAAGTTTCCATGTAGCCACATAACCGTGTGCACGACCTTCCTTTAACCCTGCAGGGGTGTTCCAACTAGTCCATCACAAACTACCACATGCTGCGACATAATGACCTCGATCAGGGAAACCATGATCTCCTCGGGTTCCTATTGGAAAACATCAACCTCAAGATAACCCAAAGCATCCTCGAAATCCCTCGCACAAGACGCTCGAGAAAGGTAAAACAAGTCCAGCAAGGCCGCCCGGTGTGTCGACAAACCCGATAGGAGCCGTGTATCTCGTTCTCAGGACACGACCGGATGGGACTAGCTACGAGTAAAAGCAAACCTTGAGTTTCCTCACGATGGCCCCGCATGCAGCCCATTTGGGACCAAGACCATCAGCACTGGCCCCCCTGTATTATGTTGAATTACTCCTCGGGTAGCGCTAACTCCCTATGTATTTACAGAATTATTATGTTGCGCAAATATAGTACCAATGTTGGGCCTTGCCAGACGAGCTTTATCGCAACACGAAAATCTAGGGGTCCCCATAACAACCCCAAGCATGTTAGGAGCGCTCATTTATGGAACATAACACCGGTAGCCGAAACTAAGGCGACAAAGCTGGAACAAAACACCAGGCTAGGAAGGCCGAGCCTTCCACCTTTTACCAAGTATATAGGTGCATCTAATTAATTAGCAATAATATGGTGTTATAACAAGGAACCCATGTTTCACATGGAAGCAACTGCACCTGCAACTAGCAAAGCTAACACATGGTTAAGCAAGCGGTAACATAGCCAATCAGCGGGTTGCTAGGTTGTGATCAGGTTGAAGGTTTTCATGGCAATGTTGAGAGGCTGAAATTTAATGGTAGGCAGCGAGACATAGCGAACGAATCAATACAACTATCATGGCAATGATAGTAATGATATCTAGGGAAATGATCATCTTGCCTGAGATCCCGCTTGGAAGAAGAACGACTCCGTGAAATAGACGAACCGACGTAGTCGAACGGATCCTCACATTCCAACACGCTTGCGGAACTCTATCGAGACAAAGCAAGCCGAAAACAAGCATCAACCACACAATATTCACCATGGCACCTGAATGACATGATGCAATTCACATATGATGCATGATCAGTTTCAGATATGCAAGACAGGGCATGGCAATTCACAACAGTCAAACGCTACACATTAAGTGAAGCTCAATATGCAACGAGTTGCATATTGACGAAACTCCACATTTAATTATTTAGCTCACTCCTGTTTATTCACACGGCAATATTAGAATGTTGTTAACATGGCAAGGGGTGAAGCACAAATTAAACTACCTATCTAGGCACTTTAAATGAGGCCGGAAATGACATATAGCATCTCCGAACTAACCCTACACGTTAACTTTGTAATCTGTCCAGATCTGTCTTAATCACATTTTATGTTTGTTAAATGGCAAAGCAAAGTGGTTCACATGATTCTAGTCATTTCCCTAGTCCATTTACATATATGGCTCATCTCCAACGGAGCTACGGTTAATAAACTATGGACTAAACCGTTTCTAACACGTCGACACCCAAACCAATGCAAAAAGCACTCTAAACAGGTTTAAATATGCATGAGAGTATGAAAATATTATTCTACACGAAATTCTAATCACTTTACATATACAACTTGTTGCAAATCGAAGTACGGACTAAAGGTTACAGGTGTTTGAAAATATGCATCTTTTGTGGAAAAACAAATCGTAGGTTAAAAGAAAAACTACTACGGGCCAAATTCGCTACTACTAGGCCAAAACAAGGGAGGGCGCGGGATAACTAAACTGTGCACGGGCGCAATTTAGAGGCTCGGGTGAGGGGGGGTCGGCTCTGTTGGGGAACGTCGCATGGGAAACAAAAAATTTCCTACGCGCACGAAGACCTATCATGGTGATGTCCATCTACGAGAGGGGATGTGTGATCTACGTACCCTTGTAGACCGTACAGCAGAAGCGTTAGTGAACGCGGTTGATGTAGTGGAACGTCCTCACGTCCCTCGATCCGCCCCGCGAACTATCCCGCGATCAGTCCCACGATCTAGTGCCGAACGGACGGCACCTCCGCGTTCAGCACACGTACAGCTCGACGATGATCTCGGCCTTCTTGATCCAGCAAGAGAGACGGAGAGGTAGAAGAGTTCTCCGGCAGCGTGACGGCGCTCCGGAGGTTGGTGATGATCTTGTCTCGGCAGGGCTCCGCCCGAGCTCCGCGGAAACGCGATCTAGAGGTAAAACCGTGGAGATATGTGGTCGGGCTGCCGTGGCAAAAGTTGTCTCAAATCAGCCCTAACACCCCACTATATATAGGAGGAGGAGGGGGGAGCCTTGCCTTGGGGTCCAAGGACTCCCAGGGGGTCGGCCGAACCTAAGGGGGAAGGTCTCCCCCTCCCAAACCGAATTCTACTTGGCTCGGAAGGTGGAGTCCTTCTTCCCTTTCCCACCTCCTTCTTTTTTTTTCTTTTCTCTGTGATTTTTCTTCCAATGCGCACAGGGCTCTTTTGGGCTGTCCCACCAGCCCAATAAGGGCTGGTGCGCCACCCCCAAGGCCTATGGACTTCCCCGGGGTGGGTTGCCCCCCCCCCCCCCGGTGAATTCCCGGAACCCATTCGTCATTCCCGGTACATTCCCGGTAACTCCGAAAACCTTCCGGTAATCAAATGAGGTCATCCTATATATCAATCTTCATTTCCGGACCATTCCGGAAACCCTCGTGACGTCCGTGATCTCATCCGGGACTCCGAACAACATTCGGTAACCAACCATATAACTCAAATACGCATAAAACAACGTCGAACCTTAAGTGCGCAGACCCTGCGGGTTCGAGAACTATGTAGACATGACCCGAGAGACTCCTCGGTCAATATCGAATAGAGGGACCTGGATGCCCATATTGGATCCTACATATTCTACGAAGATCTTATCGTTTGAACCTCAGTGCCAAGGATTCATATAATCCTGTATGTCATTCCCTTTGTCCTTCGGTATTTCAATCTCGTTTACCGGCAAGTCTCTTTACTCGTTTCGTAATACAAGATCCCGCAACTTACACTAAGTCACATTGCTTGCAAAGCTTGTGTGTGATGTTGTATTACCGAGTGGGCCCCGAGATACATCTCCGTCACACGGAGTGACAAATCCCAGTCTCGATCGATACTAACTCAACGAATACCTTCGGAGATACCTGTAGAGCATATTTATAGTCACCCAGTTACGTTGCGACGTTTGATACACACAAAGCATTCCTCCGGTGTCCGTGAGTTATATGATCTCATGGTCATAGGAACAAATACTTGACACGCAGAAAACAGTAGCAACAAAATGACACGATCAACATGCTACGTCTATTAGTTTGGGTCTAGTCCATCACATGATTCTTCTAATGATGTGATCCCGTTATCAAGTGACAACACTTGCCTATGGCGAGGAAACCTTGACCATCTTTGATCAACGAGCTAGTCAACTAGAGGCTTACTAGGGACAGTGTTTTGTCTATGTATCCACACAAGTATTGTGTTTCCAATCAATACAATTATAGCATGGATAATAAATGATTATCATGAACTAAGAAATATAATAATAACTTCATTTATTATTGCCTCTAGGGCATATTTCCAACAGTCTCCCACTTGCACTAGAGTCAATAATCTAGTTCACATCACCATGTGATTCAAACGAATCCAACACCCATATGGTTATGGGGTCTGATCACGTCTTGCTCGTGAGAGAGGTTTTAGTCAACGGTTCTGAAACTTTCAGATCCGTGCGTTCTTTACAAATCTTTATGTCATCTTATAGATGTTGCTACTACGTGCTATTCGGAAATGCTCCAAATATCTACTCTACTATACGAATCCGTTTCACTAGTCGTAGTTATTCGGATTAGTGTCAAAGCTTGCATCGACGTAACCCTTTACGACGAACTCTTTAACCACCTCCATAATCAAGAAAAATTTCTTAGTCCATTAGTTACTAAGGATAAATTTTGACCGTTACTAGTGATTCAATCATGGATCACTCTCTGTACCTCTCAATAGACTTTGAGTCAAGGCACACATCAGGTGTGGTACACAGCATGGCATACTTCAGATTCTATGGCTAAGGCATAGAAGACGACCTTCGTCTATTCTCTTTATTCTGCCGGGGTCGGGTTTTGAGTCTTACTCAAATTCACACCTCACAACGCAACCAAGAACTCCTTCTTTGCTGATCTATTTTGAACTCTTTCAAAAACTTGTCAAGGCATGCATCTTGTTGAAACTTATATTAAGCGCTTTCGATCTATCTCCATAGATCTTTGATGCTCAACGTTCAAGTAGCGTAATCTAGGTACTCCTTTGAAAACTTCTTTCAAACAACCTTGTATGCTTTACAGAAATTCTACATTACTTCTGATCCACAATATGTCAACCACATATACCTATCAGAAATTCCATAGTGCTCCCACTCACTTCTTTGGAAATACAAGTTTCTCATAAACCTTGCACAAACCCAAAGTCTTTGATCATCTCATCAAAGTATATATATATATTCCAACTCCGAGATGCTTGCACCAGTCCATTGAAGGATCGCTGGAGCTTGCATACTTGCTAGTATCTTTAGGATCGACAAAACCTTCTGGTTGTATCACATACAATGTTTGCTCAAGAAAACCGTCGAGGAAACAATGTTTTGACATCCTACGTGCAATATTTCATAAATAATGCAGCAACTACTAACATAATTCTAACAGACTTTTAGCATCGCTACGAGTGAGAAAGACTCATCATAGTCAACAGTTTGATCTTATCGGAAACATCTTTGCGACAAGTCGAGCTTTTCTTAATAGTGACTTATCACCATCATCGTCTGTCTTCTTTTAAAGATCCATTTTTACTCAACAGTCCTATGACCATCAAGTAATTCTTCCAAAGTCTACACTTTGTTTTCATACATGGATCCTCTCTCGGATTTCATGGCTTCCAGCCATTTGTCGGAATCTGGGCCCACCATCGCTTTCTCCATAACTCGTAGGTTCACTGTTGCTCAACAACATGACCTCCAAGACAGGGTTACCGTACCACTCTGTAGTAGTATGCGACCTTGTCAACCTACGAGGCTTGTAGTAACTTGATCCGATGCTTGATGATCACCATCATCAGCTTGCACTTCAATTGGTGTAGGCGCCACAGGAACAACTTCCTGCGCCCTGCTACACACTGGTTGAAGTGATGGTTCAATAACCTCATCAAGTTCTACTACCCTCCCACTCAATCCTTTCGAGAGAAACCTTTCCTCGAGGAAGGATCCGTTTCTAGAAACAAACACTTTGCTTTCGGATCTGAGATAGGAGATGTACCCAACTGTTTTGGATATCCTATGAAGATGCATTTATCCGCTTTGGGTTCGAGCTTATCAGACTGAAACTTTTTCACATAAGTGTCGAAGCCCCAAACTTTCAAGAAACTACAGTTTAGATTTATCTAAACCTCAGTCTATACTGTGTCATCTCAACGGAAATACGTGGTGCCCTATTTAAAATGAATGCGGTTGTCTCTAATGCTTAACCCATAAATGATAGTGGTAATTCGATAAGAGACATCATAGCATGCACCATACCAAATAGTGTGTGGCTATGACGTTCAGACACATCATCACACTATGATGTTCCAGGTGGCATGAACTGCGAAACAATTTCCACATTGTCTTAACTGCGTACCAAAACTCGTAACTCAGATATTCATTTCTATGATCATATCGTAGACAGTTTATCCTCTTGTTACGACGAACTTCACTCTGAAACGGAATTGAACTTTTCAATATTTCAGACTTGTGATTCATTAAGTAAATACTCCTGTATCTGCTCAAGTCGTCAGTGAAGTAAGAACATAATGATATCCACTGCGTGCCTCAGCACCCATTGGACTGCATACATCAAAATGTATCACATCCAACAAGTTACTATCTTATTTCATCTCAATGAAAACAAGGCCTTGCTCATGTGGTATGATTTGCATGTCACTAGTGATTCGAAATCGGGTGAGTACAAAGATCCATCAGCATGGAGCCTCTTCATGCAATTTATACTAACATGACACAAGCGGCAGTGCCACAAGTAAGTGGTACTATCATCATTAACTCGTATCTTTTGGCACCAATTTTATGAACATGTGTAACACTACGATCGAGATTCAATAAACTATTGAAGGTGATTATTCAAGAAAATAGAGTAACCATTATTCTCTTTAAATGAATAATCATATTGTAATAAACACGATCCAATCATGTTCATGCTTAACGCAAGCACCAAATAACAATTATTTAGGTTTAACACCAATCCCGATGGTAGAGGGAGCATGCGACATTTGATCATATCAACCTTGGAAACACTTCCAACACGTATCGTCACCTCGCCTTTAGCTAGGCTCCGTTTATTCCGTAGCTTTCATTTCGTGTTACTAATCACTTAGCAACCGAACCGGTATCCAATACCCTCATGCTACTAGGAGTACTAGTAAAGTACACATCAACATCATGTATATCAAATACTTCTTTCGACTTTTGCCAGCCTTCTTATCTACCAAGTATCTAGAGTTGCTCCGCCTCAGTGACTGTTCCCCTCATTACAAAATCACTTAGTCTCGGGTTTGGGTTTAATCTTGTGTCTCTTCATTAGTGCAGCAACTATTTTGCCGTTTCACGAAGTATCCCTTCTAGCCCTTGCCTTTCTTGAAACTTAGTGGTTTTACTAACCATCAACTATTGATGCTCCTTCTTGATTTCTACTTTCGCAGTGTCAAACATCGCGAATTGCTCAAGGATCATTGTATCTATCCTTGATATGTTATAGTTCATCACGAAGCTTTCACAGCTTGGTGGCAGTGACTTTGGAGAACCATCACTATCTCATCTGGAAGATTAACTCCCACTTGATTCAAGCGATTGTCGTACTCAGACAATCTGAGCACACGCTCAACGATTGAGCTTTTCTCCTTTACTTTGTGGACAAAGAATCTTGTCGGAGGTGTCGTACCTCTCAACAAGGGCACGAGTATGAAATCACAATTTCATCTCTTTAGAACATCACTTATGTTCCGTGACGTTTCAAAACGTCTTCGGTGCCTTTCTTCTAAGCCATTAAGTATTTTGCACTGAACTATCGTGTAGTCATCAAAAACGTGTATGTCGGATGTTCACAACATCCACAGACGACGCTCGAGGTGCAGCACACCGAGTGGTGCATTAAGGACATAAGCCTTCTGCACAGCAACGAGGACAATCCTCGGTTTTACAGACTTAGTCTGCAAAGTTTGCTACTATCAACTTTCAACTAAAATTTTCTCTAGGAACATATAAAACAGTAGAGATGTAGCGCAAGCTACATCGTAATTCGCAAAGACCATTAGACTATGTTCATGACAATTAATTCAACTAATCATATTACTTAAGAACTCCCACTCAAAAAGTACATCTCTCTAGTCATTTGAGTGGTTCATGATCCACTTACACTAGCTCAAGTCCGACCATCACGTGAGTTGAGTATAGTTTCAGTGGTAAGCATCCCTATGCTAATCATATCATCTATATGATTCATGATCGACCTTTCGGTCTCATGTGTTCCGAGGCCATGTCTGCACATGCTAGGCTCGTCAAGCTTAACCCGAGTGTTCCCGTGCGCAACTGTTTTGCACCCGTTGTATGTGAACGTTGAGTCTATCACACCTGATCATCACGTGGTGTCTCGAAACGACGAACTGTAGCAACGGTGCACAGTCGGGGAGAACACAATTTAGTCTTGAAATTTTAGTGAGAGATCACCTCATAATGCCACCATCGTTCTAAGCAAAATAAGGTGCATAAAAGGATTAACATCACATGCAATTCATAAGTGACATGATATGGCCATCATCATGTGCTTCTTGATCTCCATCACCAAAACACCGGCACGATCTTCTTGTCACCGGCGTCACACCATGATCTCCATCATCATGATCTCCATCAACGTGTCGCCATCGGGGTTGTCATGCTACTCATGCTATTACTACTAAAGCTACATCCTAGCAAAATAGTAAACGCATCTGCAAGCACAAACGTTAGTTTGAAGACAACCCTATGGCTCCTGCCGGTTGCCGTACCATCGACGTGCAAGTCGATATTAACTATTACAACATGATCATCTCATACATCCAATATATCACATCACATCGTTGGCCATATCACATCACAAGCATACCGTGCAAAAACAAGTTAGACGTCCTCTAATTTTGTTGTTGCATGTTTTACGTGGTGACCATGGGTATCTAGTGGGATCGCATCTTACTTACGCAAACACCACAACGGAGATATATGAGTTGCTATTTAACCTCATCCAAGGACCTCCTCGGTCAAATCCGATTCAACTAAAGTTGGAGAAACTGACACCCGCCAGTCATCTTTGAGCAACGGAGTTACTCGTAGCGATGAAACCAGTCTCTCGTAAGCGTACGAGTAATGTCGGTCCGAGCCGCTTCGATCCAACAATACTGCGGAATCAAGAAAAGACTAAGGAGGGCAGCAAAATGCACATCACCGCCCACAAAAACTTTTGTGTTCTACTCGAGAAGACATCTACGCATGAACCTAGCTCATGATGCCACTGTTGGGGAACGTCGCATGGGAAACAAAAATTTTCCTACGCGCACGAAGACCTATCATGGTGATGTCCATCTACGAGAGGGGATGTGTGATCTACGTACCCTTGTAGACCGTACAACAGAAGCGTTAGTGAACACGGTTGATGTAGTGGAACGTCCTCACGTCCCTTGATCCGCCCCGCGAACTATCCCGCGATCAGTCCCACGATCTAGTGCCGAACGGACGGCACCTCCGCATTCAGCACACGTACAGCTCGACGATGATCTCGGCCTTCTTGATCCCGCAAGAGAGACGGAGAGGTAGAAGAGTTCTCCGGCAGCGTGACGGTGCTCCGGAGGTTGGTGATGAGCTTGTCTCGGCAGGGCTCCGCCCGAGCTCCGTAGAAAGGCGATCTAGAGGTAAAACCGTGGAGATATGTGGTCGGGCTGCCGTGGCAAAAGTTGTCTCAAATCAGCCCTAAAACCCCACTATATATAGGAGGAGGAGGGGGGAGCCTTGCCTTGGGGTCCAAGGACTCCCAAGGGGTCGGCCGAACCTAAGGGGGAAGGTCTCCCCCTCCCAAACCCTCGTGACCTCCGTGATCTCATTCGGGACTCCGAACAACATTCGGTAACCAACCATATAACTCAAATACGCATAAAACAACGTCGAACCTTAAGTGTGCAGACCCTGCGGGTTCGAGAACTATGTAGACATGACCCGAGAGACTCCTCGGTCAATATCCAATAGCGGGACCTGGATGCTCATATTGGATCCTACATATTCTACGAAGATCTTATCGTTTCAACCTCAGTGCCAAGGATTCATATAATCCCGTATGTCATTCCCTTTGTCCTTCGGTATGTTACTTGCCCGAGATTCGATCGTCAGTATCCGCATACCTATTTCAATCTCGTTTACCGGCAAGTCTCTTTACTCGTTCCGTAATACAAGATCCCGCAACTTACACTAAGTCACATTGCTTGCAAGGCTTGTGTGTGGTGTTGTATTACCGAGTGGGCCCCGAGATACCTCTCCATCACACGGAGTGACAAATCCCAGTCTCGATCCATACTAACTCAACGAACACCTTCGGAGATACCTATAGAGCATCTTTATAGTCACCCAGTTACGTTGCGACGTTTGATACACACAAAGCATTCCTCCGGTGTCCGTGAGTTATATGATCTCATGGTCATAGGAACAAATACTTGACACGCAGAAAACAGTAGCAACAAAATGACACGATCAACATGCTACGTCTATTAGTTTGGGTCTAGTCCATCACATGATTCTTCTAATGATGTGATCCCGTTATCAAGTGACAACACTTGCCTATGGCCAGGAAACCTTGACCATCTTTGATCAACGAGCTAGTCAACTAGAGGCTTACTAGGGACAGTGTTTTGTCTATGTATCCACACAAGTATTGTGTTTCCAATCAATACAATTATTGCATGGATAATAAACGATTATCATGAACTAAGAAATATAATAATAACTTAATTTATTATTGCCTCTAGGGCATATTTCCAACAGGCTCACCGAAGGCTCGGTGCTCAGGGGAAGCTGGGCCTGTCAGTTGTGGGACGGCTTCGGGGGAGCGGAGGCAGGCGGACCGAAGGTGCTGGGCCTCGATAGAGCTGTCTGGGCCAGGG
Organism: Hordeum vulgare subsp. vulgare; assembly: GCF_904849725.1. Classification (NCBI taxonomy): domain Eukaryota; kingdom Viridiplantae; phylum Streptophyta; class Magnoliopsida; order Poales; family Poaceae; genus Hordeum; species Hordeum vulgare. The sequence goes on along the minus strand of NC_058522.1, from coordinate 111,644,486 downwards.
CTGGGAGCCCACGCGCGGTCAACATGCCCGAGCCGGCGTTCGACCTTGTGCTCGACCCCGAGCGACCGAGGACCGGAGGCTAGTTGCACCGGGGCAAGGGGCGAGGGCGGCGGCGGTGCCCAGTAGCGCATCGATGAGCGTCTCGGGTGGCCGGTGGCCGGCTCCCGTCCGGTGGCAAGGCGCTATAGTCTGAGGCTCCGGCTGTTGCGGGGCTGGATCCTACCGGGAACATGGCCTACTCCGGGGGGTGGTGGCGACGCACTGGCGACCGGGCTCGGCCGGAGGCGGGGCATGGCGAGCGGTGACCGGCCAAAGTCGGGGCACGGGGTTCTGGTGGCTGCTGGCGGCGGGGAGGAGCTGCAGCGGATCGGTTGGATCTGTAGTCGCCCGAACATGTATGGGTTGGCCGCGGACATGACAAGTAAGTGGGGACATGTGTGCATCTGAGCTTAAGATCGGAATCTGATGGCTGGAAATGTCTATGGAGCTAGGGTTGCGGGATTTGGAGGGTGTGGGCTTGTAGGTGGGGTTTTCTAGGGGGTGGCTGCAAAAATGGCTAGAGGGAAACCCTAGTGGAGTGAGAGAGCTCCACCATGGGGTGGTTCTTATATAGGGTTGGGCTATGGTGGGTTGGACCTCGTCCGACCGATCGCAATCCGACGACCACGAACGGAGGAAGAGGCTCGATGGATCTAATGGGTTATGTAGTTGGGCTATGTACGGATCAGATGGAAATGGTATAGGTATAGGTATCAAACGAACTCCGATTGCGACGGGATTTGGCAAGAGGCCTACATACACAATATTAAGACCTCACGCCAAGTTTAAACCTATTCTGAGAAAGTTTTATGGACACCTTTAAATAAAACATTTTAACGATGCCACGGGTGCGTGCATGTGTGGTTGGTCTCGAAACGGTCTACGACACAACAGAGAGAACCGGCAACTAATAATGGATGCAAGTTTTAAAAACTGGAAGCAACGAAGTGCCGATGCAATGCGGATGATGTGAATGATGCGAAAACCACTAATTAACCCGGCGATAGCGGAATAAAAGGGGAATATTCTGGAGCGTCGTTCTCGGGCTGTCATAGCTTGCCCAAGGAAGCCACCAGGCAAAGGAGCAAGATAGAATATGAAGAGGAAGACTCGGATATTTTTCCAAAAGAAACTTAAGCGCCTCATAAGGCTCCTCCAAGGAAAGTTGTCAGGAAGTTATCTGCGAGTGCTGCTGGACAGAGAGAAACTGAGTATGTCAGGAAGGGCAAAGCTACTAGCAAGGATGCACCTTCAAAGAAGGCTGGTGTGGAGAGGCCCAGGAAGAGAACTATCCATCTTGTTGGCAGAAATACTTCTATGTTTGAAGACCGAGAAGAAGTTGAGGAAGAATCTCCTGAGGAGATCCCAGTTCCTCCCAAGAATAAGAAGCTGATGGGTGATGCAATGAAGTCTGCTCCAAAGCCTGCTACTAAAGTAAAGAAGGTTGTAGCTTCCAGGAAGACCACCAGAGATGTACCTATAGCTCCTAAGAGCAAAGGCCCTACATCCGGTGCACATGCTGCCCAAGAGGAAGAAGATGAGAATGTTCCAGTTCTCACGAAGCTCAAACCATATGTACCACTCCACAATGATGCTCATCCTATAGCAGAATACATGAAGAAGAGGAAGGATGCCGGATGAAGAAAGTGGAGAGCTGCAGAACCATATGCTGTCAGAAGAAGAACTGTTGTTGATCCAAGGTTACACACCACGGAACAACAAGATTTTTATGAGAATGTCTTGTATGAAAAGAGTCCTGCTGTCAGTGATATGAGGTATGTAGACTAGGCATACATCAGGGATAATGTGAATTTCTTTGCACATATTCAAGACAACTTCAGGCTAGTTGACATAGAAGATTTTGTTGGGAAGGATATGACACCATGGAATGACGAGATGATCATGCAATTCTACGCAACAATACATTTCTATGAAGACTCTCTAGTCTGGATGACCGATGGTCACCGGTACGACGCCACAATTGTTGAATGGGCAACTATCATTGGTGTTCCCAAGTAGGAAGAAGCAGATGTAGATGTGTATGCAGTTGCTAGGGAGAATCATAACTCTATGCCCAACATGTACAAGACCATTCCACATTAGTACTTGGCCAGTCACAAGTTTGGCTCAGTGTATTTTCTGCAGGCTGGTATTCCCACGACAAACACTATACTGCGATACACTATCATGCCTAAGTCAGGAGATGAGAAGATGATCAGAGGATATTCGGTCAACCTACTTCACCTACTTGATAGCCATACGAGATTTAGAGTGATGGACTTGATAGTTGAGACTGTCTGAAGGACTGCTGCGGATCAAAAGAGATCATGTGGATATGCACCCTACATTCAGATGCTCATCAATGCCAAGATAGGCAAACATGCATATCTACTTGATCGTCCCCATCTACCTCTACAGTCTGAATTTGAAGATAATGAGGTTGTGATCGATTACAATGATCCCAACTCAGTTGCAGCAAGAATGGCAGCGGAGGAAACAGAGGCTGAAGCTTCTAGAAATAGGCCACCTCCAGTTCCAGAGCTCAGAACCCAAGCTGAGCAAATGTCATTTCTAGTGAGCACTGTCCAAGGCATGGAGAAGAACATTCAGGAGATTATGCAAAATCAGAGGAGCCTTGAGAGAGTTGTGGAGACAAAATTCCACAACATGGATGTGAAGGTAACTGAGTTGACCACCATTGTCACACAACTTCAACATGAAGTTGACTCTATGGAAATTCCACGCTCAAAGGATGAAGATGAAGATGATGATAACGAGGATGAGTCTCCTCCTCCCAGTACCACACTATACAACACCAGGCCCCGGTCAGTTGTTGTTCATGTTCAGTAGATAAGACAGACAGCTTCAGCACAAGCTTCAGCACCTTCAGCACCAGCTCGAGCTCGAGCTCCTTCTGTATCAACACCTCCAGCTCGAAGGACGACAGGAGAAGCTTTCCCCGATGTTGTTTTCTCGACTCCATCATTAGTTGTCAAAGAGACGATTAGTTCTATACTTTTGAACTTTTTGGTAACTTGTTGCCAAAGGCGGAGAAATGTATAGATCATAGACTTCGTGTGAGAGAGAGCTTTTGACTTTATTTGCTCTCGTTTGGTTTTAACAACTTTGTTTGTTGGATGACTTTATCCTATCTCTGTGTGTGATCATACCCTTTATCCTGTGTGATGCTACAATATTGTCTTTTAGCTATACTTGTGATGATCATTCACTTATCTTGTTGGTTTCATGTGCATTTCTATTCTTTTTACACACCACCAAGATGTATGTGACATGGAAGAGTAACACATGCTACTGATTGATTGTGCATTTGCATTCAAACACAAATTTTAAATAATGCACAAATTTAGGGGGAGCTCTTGCTTTTCACATACTTCTCAAAGCGTCGATGCTAATCATTGATTGTATCTTTTGTCGAAGCTTTGATCTATATGTTTTCATCAATTATCAAAAAGGGGGAGATTGAAAGCACAATTGCTCCCTAAGGTGGTTTTGATAATTGATCACAACATATGCATTAGTGGACTAATGTGTTTTCCAAGTATATTTCAGAAAAGTTCAAAAGATGCAATGGCTTAAGGTTTATGTGGAGATGCCCCTGGATGAAAGAAAGGAGTAATATTGACTCAAGCTTCAATCTAGAAGACTCTTCATTTTATATTTGTGAGAAATCACTTTCCAGTCCATAGGAAAGCCAATACTATTAAAAGGTGGTGAGGTAGTAACATGAGCTGATTGCTCAAATGCTCAAAGTTAGCCACCAAAACACTCAGTCATTTTTCCCACATATCCACTCTGTCAAGTTCCACATATACAAATTTGGTGTCACCAACATTGCCACATCGGACCTATCGAGTTTGAACCTAAGATAGAACCCTGGCCATCCCCACCAAGTCGGTGCAGCCGAAACTACATCGGTTCTACCGAGTTCAGTGTGACCAACGTTCTGTTGCCAAGATACACAAAATCGGAATTTCCGAGTTTGAGTATCGGTGCCATCGAGTTTGGCCATATGACCATTAGTCACCTTTTCGGTGCCACCGAGTTGTCCACTTCGGTGTCACCACGTTTGCACTTTTGTGTGTAACGGTTGGATTTTGGCTCCTGCCTATATATACCCCTTCACCCACCTCTCATTCATGGGAGAAGCACTTAGAACACACACTTCATTTCGAGATCCTTTTTATCAGAGAGAACCACCTACTCATGTGTTGATACTAAGATATTCCAATCCAATTATTTGAAACTTGATCTCTAGCCTCCCCAAACTGCTTTCCACCAAATCAACCTCTCCTACCCATTCATATCTTGTGTGAGAGAGATTTGTGTTGAGGAGACTATCTTTAGAAGCACAAGAGCAAGGAGTTCATCGATCTACCCCATCTATTACCTTTTGGAGGGTGGTGCCTCCTAGATTGGTTAGGTGTCACTTGGGAGCCTCCTACTTCGTGTTGTAAGGGCAAGGATATCGCCTACTTCATGAAGATCTACCGTGAGTAAGGCTTGTCCTCCGTGGTGGTAAGCCGTGGTGGGATAGATAAGACCGCTTCTTTGTGGATCCTCCATGGACTCTCACACCCGTTACCCTCTGTGGGTTGAAATCTCCACTAACATGGACGTACGATAGCGCCACCTATCGTAACCATGCGAAAAATCGCCGTGTCAACCTCATGCGTTTGATCTCCCTGCCTTACTCCTCTACTTTACACTTTGCTGCAATACTATTAGAACTGCATGTGTAGGGTGTACTTGACCTGTGATAACTATCGCAGCTTCCTCTCAAGTAAAATTGGGAAAAAGGAAAAAAATATCTTGTCAGGTAGTCTAATCACCCCCTCTAGACATACTTTCGATTCTATAGCTTGCCTCTCTAGGTATTAAGTTCATGACAAACGAAGTAATGCTTGGTGTAAGATGACATGATGTAGACAGAGTAAATTCAACCAATATGAATAAAACCCATTGTTTTACCCTTAGTAGAAGCAACACAAAGACACAACTTGTCTCCTTCAGTTACTGGAATATAGAAACTCACCAGTTTGAACCTACTACAATGCACCTCTCTCATCGAGGAAATATCAATCTAGTTGGCCAAACTATTTCAATAGATCAGAGGGAATGATGAAGCTATCATGATCATGCACACACGAGTTATATTATATATCAGGGGAGACTCAGATATTTATCACCAATAATCTAAACGTAAACCCACAATTCATCGGATCCCAACAAACGCATCGTACAAAAGAGTTACATCATATGGCTCAAAGCAAAGATGCGGTGATCATTATACTGAAGGTCAAAGAGAGAGGGATATGCCATCTAGGTACTGCTCTGGACCCGTAGGTGTGTGGTGAACTACTCACACATCATCATGAGGGCAGCAAGGTTGATGAAGAAGCCCTCCATGATCGATCCCCCCTCCGGTAGAGTGTCGGAATGGAGCTCTAGATGGCCTCTCATCGGAACGGATACTTGCGGAAGCGTAAAAATTGTTTCGGGACGTCTTCTGGAGTTTTTAGGGTAAATAGGAATTTATAAGCCAGAGAACAGGGTCAGGAGAGCCACGAGGCGGCCACAAGCCATCAGGTCGTGGCCTGATGGCTTGCACGGGCCTCGTGTGCGTCCTGACCTTCTTCCGATTCTCCATGCTCTTCCTTCGATCTAGAAAAAAATCACAAGAAGTTTCAGGGCAATTGGGCTTTGTTTGGTACTGGAACCCAAAAAGTGGAAAACACGCAGAAAAGAACAACTGGCACTGGTTACTAGGCCAATAGGTTAGTGCTAAAAAATGATATAAATGGTAGATAAGTGCCTAAAAAGTGTTCTAAAATGATAACATAATAGCATGGAACAATCAAAACTTATAGATACGTTGGAGACGTATCAGTGTTAAGTTACAAGAGAATCCATTTTTTTGAATAATGACATGTGAATTGATTGCTACTCCATCATAATGAGTTCCATGATAAAATGTTGTTGGTTATGATTCTAGAAAAGTCACTGAAATTATGAATGATCAAAACTATTCACTATTCAAGCATCCACACTTCATAAATTGTTTCTTTTACCATTTACCTCCTCGAGGACAAGAAGGAATTAAGCTTGGGGATGTTGATACATCTCCTACGTATCTATAATTTATGAAGTATTCATTCCATATTTACCTATGTTTACAATACTTTTATATGATTTTGATGCATTTTATATGACTTAGTTAGAACTATCCTAGACTCATGTTGTTTTCAGCAGAATTACCGTGGTGTTGTTTTTGTGCGGAAAATAAAAGTTCTCGGAATCTCCCATAACTTTTTTATTGTATTTTCTAAATAAAATTAAAAATAGTGAAGCAAAGAACCACTGGAGGGGAGCCACCTATGGACACAAGGAAACATGGTGCACCGTGTTAGCTTGTGGGGCCCACATGCCACGGCTGGCGTGATTCCAACGCTGAAAATTCCTATAATTCTAGAAACCCCCGAAAGTTAACCTAGAACTTCTGCTCCGTTGCCGCAAGCCTCTATACCGAAGAAAACTCATCTGGAGACCTATTTCGGCACCCTGACGGATGGGGCACTCATGAGGGGAGCATCTTCAACATCTCGTCGGTATCCATGATCTCTCTCTCTCTCTCTCGTGTCCTTGAGATGTCACGATCTTGTTGTATCACGTGATTTGTCAATATATTTGGATCATATGTCATTTTTCCCTTGCTACCTTGATGCGATGAATTGAATCTTTCCCTTTCCGATTTTGTTAGTAGGATTGAAAATTGGATTTTATATCATGTATTGGTACTCAACTTGTAGATTCCCGTGGTGTCAATGGGGTAATCTATGCATAGGGGTTAATACACGATCTTGTCCTGCTTTCTGTGGTTGAAATCTTAGGGTACTCTTTGAAGTTCTTTGTGTTGGATTGAATATGATGAATCTGAAATTGTTTGATGCATGTCAGATAATTAACCCACGGATACTTGTGGTGACATTGGAGTATCTATGTGACACTAGGGTTGATTGATATGTATCATTGGTGTTATTTTAGTACGAACTCTAGGGCTGTTTGTGACACCTATAGGAATAGCCCAATGGATTGACCAAAAAGAATAGCCCAATAGATCTACCACCTAGAATAATTTCATCTTATGTTCTCCGCTAGATATGAACCTTGGAGTGAGTATTTGTTGCACGTTGAGGTATGCGTCGGTGTCAAAACCATCTGATCTCGAGTAGGGGGTCCGAACTGTGGACCTTAGGTCAATTGATAATAGTGGACGAAGGAGACGGTGTTTTACCCAGGTTCGGCCCCTCTTGATGGAAGTAAAACCCTAGGTCCTATTTTCTGTATTGACGAGGTAGTACATAGTACATGATTGATCTATCTCTAGATCAGTTGTTGTGGTCTAAAACCTAATCGTAATGAGCTTAATCTGACCTACGAACTACGTCTCCCTGGTTTATATAGGTACCAGGTGTGCTGGGGTTACACAAAGCCGGTTACAATAGGGAAGGAGTATGTTGATTACTATGTTGCCTTGGATCGTACACCAAGTCTTTGGAAGAGCCCATCTTGACTCTAATACTCCTCATGTTGATCAAACAGGCGCGGGCTTCCAGTCCGTGAGAATAGATAGGCGGCCCGGGGATCCCCCTAGTTCTGGACTCCCTCAATAGCCCTAGAACTAGCCTCCAACGCTGGAACCTCCCACATAGAGACTTTGTCTTGTGAGGCGAGTTATTCTCTTCCTTTGACCGACGATAGTTCGGCTGCCGATGACCTTCCCTCCTTCAAATACATAGATATAGATACACATATAATTTTCAAGTTTTACGCCGACCGTGCAACCTTGAATAGTGTCCTTTTTTATCCGAAAGGTCACGGTTGGTCAAGGCCTATAACCTTTTGTCAAAGAGCGGTTCGAGACCGTTTTACTAACATGTTCCATCATGGAGATCGTGTCCCTCTTTTTGAGGGATATGGTTTATGATTTTGGATATCCCACGTGCCCATAATCGCACAAGTTTATGGGGAAACGGCGGACTTCACGGCGTAGTGGTGTGGTCTTGGGATTTTGGCGACCCATAAAAGGTAAAACTATCACCATAGCTCCCTCACGCACCTCAAATCTCGCCACACCTTCGCCATTCCCTGCCCCCAAAGCTCCAGCGCTCAAGCTTTCCTTATACTCTCATCCTTTCAAATCCTTTCATCAATCAAGTGATGGAAAGCTCCGGCTCCAAGGGCAAGTGGGAGGCCTCCACCGTCACCAAGAAGGACATCCTGGAGGTGAAGAGCTCTACCTACCTACAGGAGAATATAGTCCATCGTGCGCTGGAGAAGGGCTAGGTTATCCCTGTCGGTGTCAAAACCGACAAATCTCGAGTAGGGGGTGCCGAACTGTGGACCTTGGATCAATGGGTTGTAGGAAGAAGGGGGAGACAGCAGTTTACCCAAGTTCAGGCCCTCCTACGCACGTAATACCCTATGTTCTTCTTGATTGTATTGATGAAGATGATTACAGAGTAGATCTAACTTGGGATCATATATGCTAAACCCTAGATGATTCAGCATCCTCTACATAGATAGGGGTATCTAGTTTATATACGCACCAGGGACCCTAGGGTTAACAAGTTACCAACTATAAGCAGGAATAGATGAGCCGATCTAGTCCTTCAAAGCTTGGAATACATGGGAGTTCTCAGATCATTCCTTCATGCGTACGAAGTTTTCAACTATCCAGTCTCTGATGATTCGGTCCATGGGTCGGTGCCCTGAGGACCCCTTAATCCAGGACTCGCTCAATAGCCCCCGAACTAGCCTTCCACGCCATTTTGTATAGTGTTCGCCAGCTTTTACACGTCTCTCGTAGTCGGCTTGAAAGGTGAGTTCCTCCTCCGATTTGTAACATGACAAACTAGTCTTGGGAGAATCCATGAATATCGAAGCATCGCGGGACCCACAACTTTCAATCCCGCCCCTAAACTTTAATAATAATCATTGGACGTTGTGCATCTTAAAGTAAGCACACGCCCCAACAATTCAAAGGAACCGTCTCTTACACACGTGGGGGGGGGAGGTAACCTTTCTTATAAATAAACGGGGATTCAAGTCTAAGGTCTTATCACAATTCCCTCCTCTGCAAGTGCTGTGAATGAACCCTAGAATCCTTAAACTTAGATCCATGGCGGGCTCCTCCTCTCATCATTTCGGTCCTCAACCAGGCGATTGCGCCAACTGCTCGGTCTCCCAGCTTCGGTTGCAGACCTTGAAGTCCAAAGGTATCTTCCCTCATCTGGCCTGCCCCCATGCGTGCTGGCCTAACCGCCAGCAACGGCGAGGCCCTCGCAGAAAAATCTCCCGCCCCGCAAAGAGGTGAAATGATCTGTTTTACTTCGTTCCCGGTGTGTGGGTTGGGATTGCCCATTCACCCATTTCCGAGGGGTCTGTTGGAGTTTTACGGGTTGTAGCTCCATAATCAGATCCCAGGTTATATTTTCCACATCCCAGGCTTCGTAGCCTTGTATAAGATGTTTCTAGGCCGCGAGCCTCACTTCCATTTGTGGAGAAAATACTTTTGCATTGTCCCCCAGACTGATGGAACATCCATCCGAGAAGTAGGCGGAGCTGAGGTGTGGCGTATAGCAGCCACTGGATACCCAATTGTTACACCAAATGAGGAGACCAACGAATGGTCTTCAGAGTGGTTCTATATCGATGATATTCCTTTATATGAGCCGGTTCGGCGAGGCCTTCCCGAGTACTTTGTGGCTCCTTTGAAAAAAATCATTTTGTTGGTGTCATAAGAGTTAGTCCGAAGAGGACGGCTCAGAAGTGAAGCGCCTAGCCGCCAAGGTAAAAATGTTGGCTCATGGTGGTCTGACCATCGTACAAGTGATGGCCACTGTAATCACCTGGTGCATCCAACCGCTTCAGCAGTGCATACACCCTTTGTGGAATTATAGCGGGACGAATGACTCGATGCGCTCCAAGAGGCAAGGACCAGACACCCAGGAAGACTTAGCAGTTATTCTGGCTTATTTTTCAATGGGGAAAAGGAAGATTTCGCCCGTCTCGCCTTCGGGGAAGGCTTTGCGTCGTATAAGCCCATTTTATGGGTAAGTATGGACACATTTGTGGTTATCTTGTTCGATCACGTTACCGACAGACGTAAACCCCTTGACCTTTGCTTGCAGGATTGGAGGCGTTGGATTGAAATAGTGAAAAGCCGCGCTCCACAGCCTCAGAACTTTGCTCTGGATGACGACCCTCAATTCCACAAGGATCTAGAAATTTCCATTGTTTTTTAGGATGCGGTATTTTACCAGAAGATCCTTGACGGATAGGTGGTGTCCCTTCTGGCCGATAAACCCATGTCCCTCCCTGCTTCGACAAGCAAGCGAAAGGTGGCCACTAGTCGCGGGATTGTTCCAAAACATCATTGGAACACGCGCCGAACAGTGTCCTGTGTCCCCCCAGCCACGGTTAAATTGACTAAGGAACAATTTCCCGAACAGGAGGTGGCAGGCAATACCTCGACCATCCCTTCAGCCACGAACACATACCCACCATTTGCCTTTACGATAACAGTGGTTCTTCGGTGTACTTAGAGTCCTTTTGCCGATATTCATAGAAAACGAGCGCGACCCTTCTCGTCCAAAAACATGGCCGAGGTATTGGGAATCCAGCCCAACCCACAGTATTCGGCCAACACCGGGGCTCCAAACAATTGCCCGGCGCCCGGCCTTGCCGATGATGTTTCAACGAGGAACTCTGAAATTGAGAGCGATGTGAATCATCGGCAGTGCAAGGTGTCCTTACGACACCCTATCTTCTCCAAGCAAGAGTTTAATGCTCTAAAATCGACCGATGCCTATCTTTGAGCTGCGTGGAATAGTCTCAAAGAAGTATCCTCGCAAACGTCAGCCAAACTATAGGTATCCATCGGTATTTTGGTATTTTGAACCAAAGTTCAGTCCTAGTAGCCCCCGAGCTTTAATTTGGTTGGAACAACCGAGTAAAGGCTCGATCTGACAGTTGATTCTGCCTTTAAAACTTTGAAGTAGGAGAATGACAAAATGTCCGAGGATGTGAACGAGTGCAAACCAAACTTCAAGCCAGCATGGAAGTCTCGAGGATGTGAAGAAATTTACCAGGGCAGCTCATGGTAAGGGTAATTTGATGGATGGTGCAGCGAATTACATAGGGCCACTTACTTTATCAGTGAGTTTTTTGATGTAGCAGGCGAATCCATAAGCCATATGCAGAAGGATATAGACTCTGCTCGTGATTCCCAAAGGTACATTGAATCCTAGCTTGAAGATGGTCATCGCGTATTAGCAAGGTGCCACGAAGAAATCAGCCAGCTCAATGAGGTGAAGAAAAATCAAGCCGAAGAGATTGAAGGTTTAAAAGCTCAACTGGCACATTCTAGCAAAAAGAATCAACAGCTAAAGAGCGGTCTATATTGTAAGTAAAAATTCCTAACCTATTTTGATAAATCACTATGTGATATTAGTATACTAAAATACTTCCATCGTTCTTTGTTTTTGAGAAGGTCTCTTAACTGGATGTCCTATGATATAAGCCGATTCCTTCGGAGGGGATATGATATAATAGCTTTCTGCTGTTCATGAGCACGCTTGAAAAGCCATGCGGAATATTATCCAGGCTTTGTGGCCGGACCAAACTACGCCACAAGGGATGGCCGAACTTCTCGAACTATTCAAAAGAGCCCGGAGCCGTTTCGAGCTGTGGAAGATTTTAGCCTGCCGACAAAAAGCTCAGGAAGCATGGGCCATGGTGAAGACCCACTTCGCTTGTCTTGATACCGAACACATGGCCCAAGTTAGTACAACAGGCCCTAATGGCGCGGAGATACCTCTACACCTGGTGTACGACCAAGTGATGCTGGTTGTCCGTCTATCACATGAAGACTGTGCATTGCATACTATAATAGATGACCTTGACCAACCAAGGGGATAACCATGTGTAATGTTTATATTTTGATGTACCAAGACACTTCCCTTCAAATTTGTAACATTTTTCATAAACCAGCCATCGGCTTCTACCTCCCATGTTTAAATAACCCGACAATGTTTTGTACTTTATTCCCAACCCAACGAAAGGAAAATCATTTTCCGACAACAAGGCAATCTGGCCATCCGGTACGAACAGACAAAGATGGCATGAGGGGATTATGTTATATTACGATGAAGCATCAGAAACATCTTTCGGAAAAAATAGTTCCTTTATGGGTTCCTTTTTCTGGGTTGCTACATAATCTGTGGTTGTTGAGAATGTATTTCTGATTATCGCGGATGTGCGATGGTGAGAACTGCCAAATAAATTGACCTCGTCGCTGCCGACCAAGTTGTATATTAAGAATGCTTGCTTTCGGCTTCATCCGTCTGAGGTACGATTCCAGGCGAACTGGCCGTATCAATCACAGAGGTGCTCCCTATACTCTCTAGCTGAATAGATCGGGAACGTAGAGAGTAAGCACAACAATGAGGCAATCTAGATTTGCAAAGATCTTAAGTCTAATTGATGCATACTATTTCGCGAATTTATTTTGAGTCTAGGTTTATAGAGGACGGGTATGTTTAAACATATCTGATTGCTCTGTTACAAAGCCCCTAGGTGTTAGACATGCATATTTGAATGTACATGAGTATTCGGCAAGTACACAGTATTCGGTTAAGCCAAACTCACCCGGGGGTAGTCTAGAAATATCCTACAAAGAAATAAGAAACAAGAAATGCTGAAAAAAGAAAGATAAAGGAAAAAATAGAGGGCAACAATGCTGGTCTAGCCGTAGAAACACCGAAGGCGAGTCTTTTTCCATGAGTTTGGCTCCATGGGATTGTCTTCTGGATTCCGCAGACGTTAAGCTCCTCCTGTTAGAACTGTGTTGATTATGAAGGGGCCTTCCCATTGTGGGTGAAGTTTATGCTTCTGTTTTTCTCGGAGGTGAAGCACTAGTTCACCCGCATTGTATGTCTTGGCCCAAACTTCTCTTCTTTGACAGCGCCGAGCTTGTTGCTAGTAAAATGCTGATCGGGCTCGAGCTATGTCACGCTCACCTTCTAAGGCATCCAAATTATCCCGCTGATCTAGCTCGGCTTCCTTTTCCCCATACATACGCACACGGGGTGCGTCATGGATGATATCACAGGGAAGGACCGCTTCGGCCCTGTATACCATAAAAATGATGTGTATCCCGTGGAACGGTTTGGGTGGTACGCAAGCCCCATAGTATCGAATCGAGTTCCTCCACCCAATGACATTCGAACTCTGTAAGAGAGCATACTCGACGTGATTTAATACTACTCATGATGAGCCCATTAGCTCATTCGACCTGTCTGTTGGTTTGTGGATGGTAGACTGATGCGCAATCGAGCTTTAGGCCTAGATTTGCACACCAGTCCTCACCTCCCGCGCGGTGAAATTGGATCCATTGTCGGTTATTATACTATGCGAGACACCATACGGTGCACGACGCCAAATATGAATTGGATGACCGGCTTGGCTTTGGTGGAACTAACCAGCTTTGCCTCGATCCACTTTGTGAATTTATTGACCGTCACCAGGAGATATTTCTTTTTCTTGTTCCACCCTTTGAGTGGGCCGACCATGTCCAGACCTGAGACCATGAAGGGCCAAGTGATCGGAATCGTCTGAAGGGATATGGGGGGCATATGGCTATGATTCGTGAAGAGTTTGCATACTGTGCAGCGCTCAGCAAGTGCGTGGGCGTCTTCTTGAACTGTTGGCTAGAAGAAACCAGCCCAAAAAGCCTTGCTGACCAAGGCCCGGGCTGCTGCATGATCGCCGCCCATGCCTGCTCTACTTCAGCGAACAATTGCTTCCCTTCGTCTTCGGATATGCACCGTTGAAGTATTTTGGTGGTGCTCTTTTTATATAGCTCACCCTCATGGACCTTATAGGCCTTGAATCGTGCCTCAGTTTGGTCCTCAGGGAGCTCCTTGCGTATTAGATAGGCAAGGAATGGTTCAGTCCATGCAACGATTACTACCATGACCTCATGTGGTGAGGGTGTTTCCTTAATGGAAGGCTTGCCGAAGGCTTGATCATCTTGCTGGGCTATGGCGGGGGGGGGGGGGGGGTTCCTCCACACTTTCACCTATTCTGCTCCTAGGTTCGTCCTGCCACACCACGGATGGCTTAAAGAGCCTTTCCATGTATATGTTATTGGGGACCGGGTCACGTGCCGTGCCTAAGCGGGCGAGAACGTTTGCAGCTTGATTGTTGTCTCTTGAGACGTGCTGGAATTCCAGTCCCTCTAATCGTGTCGATATCTTGAGTACGGTGTCTCGTATGATGCCTTCTTTGGCTTTTTGGCATTGAATTTGTTGTTAATTTGTGATATGGCAAGGTTGGAGTTTCTTCGTACCTTAAGCCGTTGTATACACATTGTGAACGCCATCCGATGACCATGCAAGAATGCTTCGTATTCGGTTGGGTTATTAGAGTTGGCATACATAATTTGTAGCATGTACCGGACATTGTCCATGGTAGGAGGTGTGAGTATTATCCCGGGCTCCTAGTCCGGCAAGGGTTTTGGATCCGTCAAAGTACATGATCCAATGAGCATAGGTGCTATACTCTTTGGGGAGTTCGGCCTCTGTCCATTTTGCAACGAAGTCAGCCAACACTTGAGATTTGATAGCTCTTCGTGGCTTAGGTGATCTCGAACGGCTAGAGCTAGATGGCCCAGTTGGCAATCCGGCTGGTGGGATCCTTGTTATTAATTATATCGTTCAGGGGTACTTCCGATGTCATCATGACTGCGTACTCCTGAAAATAGTGTCTGAGTTTGCACGATGCCATGAACACTTTGTAAGCGATTTTCTGGTAGTGTGTGTATATGGTCTTGCATGGGGTAAGTACCTCGGATATGTAGTGGACAGGTCTTTGTATCCATAACTAGTGACCCTCAGCTTCTCGTTCTATGACGAGGACTGTGCTGACCAGTTGATTAGGGGTTGCGGCGTATAGCAGCATCGGTTCCCCTGGGTAAGGTGTAGCGAGTATAAGGTTGTTGGCCAATGGAGTTTTGATTTTCTCGAGGGCCGTCATGGCCTCTTCAGTCCATTTGAAGTTTTTAGCCCTCTTCAACAACTTGTAGAGTGGGAGGGCCTTCTCGCCGAGGCGAGAGATGAACCGGCTTAAAGCCACCTCACAACCTACCAATTTTCGGACGTGGGGTAGCACTGTTGGGATAGCGAGTTCAGGAGGAGCTCAGATTTTGGCCGGATTGGCCTCGATTCCATGCTGTGAAACTAGAAACCCAAGGAGTTTGCCGGCTGGGACTCCGAAGACGCATTTGTCCGGATTAAGCCGTATGTCGTATGCCCATAGGCTGGCAAACGTTTATGTGAGATCGTCTACCAGTTGGCTGACGTGTCGGGTCTTGATGACTACATCGTCCACATATGCCTTTATGGTTTTGCCAATTTGTTTTTCCTGACATGTGTGGATCATTCACTGGTAAGTGATTCCTGCATTTTTTAACCCAAAAGGCATTGTGTTAAAGAAGAATGGCCCATATGGGGTTATGAAGGCAGTTGCTGCCTAATCAGATTCCTTCATTTTGATCTAATGGTATCCAAAGTAGGCATCGAGGAAGCACAGGGAGTCGTGTCCAGCTGTTGCATCAATGATCTGATCTATTCATGGTAAGGGAAAAGGGTCCTTTGGGCATGCTTTGTTAAGGTCCTTAAAATCGACACATGGCCGCTAGGATTTATCCTTCTTTGCAACCATGACCAAGTTTGCCAGCCAGTCAGGGTGTTTGATGTCCCTGATGAACCCGACCTCCAATAGCTTGGCCAGTTCTTCCCCCAGGGCCTGACACTTAGGTTCACAGAATCGTCGCAGGGTTTGTTTAACCCACTTAAAACCTGTTATAATGTTCAAGTTGTGTTCGGCCAGCCCCCTGAGGATCCCTTAAATCTCTGAGGGATGCGAGGCAAATACATCCCAGTTCTTGCATAGGAAGGCGTGTAGTGCTTCATCTATTATGGGTTCCAGGTGGGCTCCAATGGATGCGGTTTTATTGGGGTGTGTTGGATGTATCTAGAATTTGATAGTTTCGTCCGTCGGCTTGAAAGACGTAGATTTGGGTCGCTTGCTGAGGACTACATCACCTTTGTCCACCATGGCCCGCAGGGCTGCTAGTTCTTCAGCGGCCAGGGTTTCGGCGAGTACCTCCAAGACTCGGGATGATGTCTTATTTTCGGCTTAGAGCGCCCTGTGGGGATCACTTTCTATCGTGATTATACCATTTGGCTCTGGCATCTTCAGCGTCATATACTCATAGTATGGTATGGCTTGGAATCTTGTGAAGGCCCCCCATCCTAATAAGGCGTGGTAGCCACTGTGGAATGGCATGATGTGGAACAGGAGCTCCTCAGCTCAGTAGTTATCGGGGGTACCGAATACGACGTCGAGTGTAATGCGTCCTATGAAGCGTTCGTCTTTAGCAGGGACAATGCATCAGAAGGTAGTTGAGCTTTGTTTGATCCGAGATTGATCGACCTGCATTTCATCCAGCATATCCTCATAAATGAGGTTAAGGACGCTGCCCCCATCCATGAGTACTTTGCTTATTCCGAAGTTGTCGATAATGGGGTTCAGAACCAGGGTGCCAATTGTCCGGCCAGTGTTCGCTACCATCTCGTTGATACGTCTCCATCGTATCTACTTTTGCAAACTCGTTTGCCCTTGTTTTGGACTCTAATTTGCATGATTTGAATGGAACTAACCCGGAGTAACGTTGTTTTAAGCAGAATTGCCATGGTGTTGTTTTTGCGTAGAAATAAAAGTTCTCGGAATGACTTGGAAATTTACGAGGATTTTTTGTGGAATATATAAAAAATACTGGCGCAAGAATCAACCGGAGGCGTTGAGCGAGGAGCCCACAAGCCCAGGAGGCGCCGCCCCCTGGCCGTGCCTAGCAGGCTTGTGGGGTCCTCGGGGCACCGCCGCCTCCAACTCGAGCTCTATTTAGTCCCTTTCGTCTGAAAAAAATTAAGGAGAAGAGTTCATCGCGTTTTACGATATGGAGCCGCCCCCACCACCTGTTCTTCCTCTGGAGGGCAGATCTGGAGTCCGTTCTGGGCTCCGGAGAGGGGAGATCATCACCTTCATCACGACCAACCTTCCTTCATCGCCAATTCCATGATGCTCTTCACAGTTCGTGACTAATCTCATCGTAGGCTTGCTGGACGGTGATGGGTTGGATGAGATCTATCATGTAATCGAGTTAGTTTCGCTGGGGATTTGTCCCTAGTATCCACTATGTTCTGAGATTGATGTTGCTACTACTTTTCCATGCTTAATGCTTGTCACTAGGGCCCGAGTGCCATGATTTCAGATCTGAACCTATTAAGTTTTTGTCAATATATGTGTGTTCTTGATCCTATCTTGCAAGTTGTAGTCACCTACTATGTGTTATGACCCGGCAACCCCGGAGTGACAATAGTCGGAACCACTCCCGGAGATGATCATAGTATGAGGAGTTCATGTATTCACTAAGTGCTAATGATTTGTTCCGGTTTTCTATTAAAAGGAGAACCTTAATATCCCGTAGTTTCCATTAGGACCCCGCTGCCACGGGAGGGATGGACAATAGATGGCATGCAAGTTCTTTTCATAAGCACGTATGACTATATACGGAATGCATGCCTACATTACATTGACGAACTGGAGCTAGTCACATATCTCTCCATGTTATAACTGTTTCATGATGAATGTCATCCGGGATAATTATCCATCACCGATCCAATGCCTACGAGTGTTTTCCTACTGGTCCTTGCTATGTTAGTTTGCCGCTACTCATGTCAGTGTTGCTACTGTTACTGCTACTGTTGTCACTGTTGCTACTGTTACCATTGCTATTGTTACTATCACACCACTTTGCTACTGATACTTTGCTGCAGATACTAAGTCTTTCAGTTGTGATTGAATTGACAACTCAACTGCTAATACTCGAGAATATTCTTTGGCTTCCCCTTGTGTCGAATCAACAAATTTGGGTTCAATACTCTACCCTCAAAACTGTTGCGATCCCCTGTACTTGTGGGTTATCACTCGCCATCTTTCTTGATGGTAATAGGTGTGTTTGACCAGGGGTTTGTCTCCACGACATGGTTGATTTGATTGTGCTCTTGAAAGGTTCTCCTTTGCCGGTTTGTCGAGTATAATGTTTCATAGATCGTTAGGATCTCCGTACTATTGCTCGGCGGTGTCCCAGGCCCTTCGTGTCTTGATGTCTCGGGGATTACTTCCCCACTTTTCGCGACTTGTCGGACAACCCAACAGGCTCGAAGGTTGTGTGTGGAAAGTGTGTCCGGTGGGACAAAGTGTATTGGGCATGGTTTGTCCAGTAGTGTGTTGAGGATCGAATTCTCCCTTGATTTTCAATTATTTCTCTTTTTTGCATGCTCGGAGGTAGCCTCTCTCGTAAATAGGCTTGATGAGCATCTTTTGCATTTATGAGGTGCCATCCATGGCACAGTACTTGAGTACCAGGTTTGATAGTTCTGCGAGGGTTTGAACTTGGAGATGGGCTAGGGCGTTTAGAATGCCCTTGTCCCGACAATGTGCCTCGAAGGCACCTATTATCTCATGGTCATTGCTTCCTTCCTTCTTTTGAAGAAGGAGGAATCTCGCCCAAAAGTGGTGCACCGACTCACCGGTATTTGAGTGACCATGAACGGGTTTGAACCGAGCCCTGTTCTAAAGGGATGTTTAGGTTGGTTGGCAAGTGGGTTTAATTTTTGGATTCCCGTTGGTTGTGCTCTCGAAAGTTTGGTCACTACGTCCTTGATGGGACCGCATATTGAACCATTCATCGGCCCTGGATCATTCCCGGAGATGGATAGAATCTCCGGGTCATTGAATTATTTCGAGTGGTCGGCGACTGGGATGTGCACCGTTCTTAGTTCCGACGATTGGTACGAGGAGCCCTCGACTAGGCATTCATTAGTACTAACCAGATGCGTGACGGGCGGGATGTGGATTTCCCTGTCATCGCGTATGTTCCCGATCCGGCCATAGATCATGCCCTAACCATTAGTCATGCCCAAAGCTTGGATATGGTCGATTAATCTATGCAATGTTGGGGTTTCGGCGGTTCTTGCGCCACTTGAGTGCTCGGGGGCAGCTGTTTTCCGTGATCCCTCGATGGTACTTGAGATCGCACTTGGGGAGAGCTTGGCTGACGCGAGTTCGGACGACCCGAGCCTGTTGGGCTTTAAGGCCGGATCAGGGATGAAGTTTCCCTCGATGATTGGATTCACGGCCTCGGAGGACAAAGTATCGAGGTCCATGTGCTCCTTCAATGGAGCGGAAAGCCCTGTTAACACAAGGTCACCCCTCGGGTCGGCGGTGAACTCTAGGCTCCCGAATTTGGTTTCCTGAACGGGGGCAAAATATCCTGTCTGACCGAGGTGGTCGGCCGAATCAGCGTGCAGAAGATGCTTCCAAACGCGAAGATTTGTCTTGGGATGAAGAAGTCCCTGTTGCAGACCTCCTCCTTGATCACTAGAAGTGCCACCAAACCTTTTGGCGACCGGGAGTGGAACTCTCAATGAAAGCACCAATGTCGGTTTCAAAACCGGTAGATCTCGGGTAGGGGGTCCCGAAATATGGACCTTGGATCGATGGGTTGTATGAAGGAGGGGGAGACAGTGGATTGCCCATGTTCGGGCCCTCCTATGGAGATAATACCCTACGTCATGCTTGATTGTATTGATGAAGATGATTATAGAGTAGATCTACCTCAAGATCGTATATTCTAAACCCTAAATGATTCAACATCCTCTACACGGATAGGGGTGTTTGGTTTATATAGACACGAGGGACTCTAGCGTTTACAAGTTACCAACTATAATCAGGATTAGGTGATCCAACCTAGTCCTTCTATGCTTGGAGTACACGCCAGTCCTCGGAACATTCCTTCCTACGTACGAAGTTGTCAACTATCCGGACTCCGATGAGTCGGTCCATAGGTCGGCGCCCCGAGGACCCCTTAATCCAAGACTCCCTCTATCCCCACACCAGAAGATGGAGAGAGAGTAGTTTTTATTCATCATTTTATTCAAGGTTTTTGCTTTCCTCTTCATCTATTTGTTCGGGGCATCATGTTCTGCTATGGGCTTGACTTCAATGATCTCCCCCCAAACTCCATGACCCACCTCTCAACCTTCATCATAGTCTGTGAGGCATTCTTGCGGGTCCAACCTCACTTCAGCCTTTGGCTGAAGGTTCTCGATGTCAAACCCAAGGTTGTCAATGGCGAGCAGACAGACTGTGGAGGGTTGATGATGAGCAAGCTTAACAGGACCAAATGGACAAAGGGCACATTCATATATACTATCAAGGCATGGCAAAAAGAGTGGTTCTACATTACCGAGCCGCGCAATGCAGGTGAGACAGCTCCTCCCACGTTTAGATATGGCCCTCCCAGCCGTCTTGTGTCCTGGATGAAAAAGGCCCTGGATCGGGGGAGGCTGCGGAGGTGAAGGAGCTCACAAAGAAGATCTCCAATCTAGTGGAGAATAAAATCGAGCTCACCAATGTAATCAAGTTGATGCTGCATCGCCGCCTTCTCCCCTACTAGCTCCGGCCCGTCCAATGTGGAAGTTCAATCTGGAGGATCCAGATAGTGCGGGAGGCCCTATGGAATTTTTTTCCACATTACTCATGAGAAGTTCTGGAGCTTGCTTTTTAAGCCGCAATAGGTTTGGTTTGCCGAGGAGGAAGATGTAGGCCTTTTCACCCTTAGTCCTTCCAGGCTCGTAAGATTTTTATCATATCTTTAGTTTTCATCCTTTTCTTTTGACATAGTACTTCTTTCTTCCCCCATGCTTGGAGATCTGGCTAAAAAATTCCGAGTATATCAACTATCCACCACCTTTGCTTGAAGATGACATGATACCGTGCTGGCGGCCGTGTTTGTTGAGAAGCCATACACGGATCTGAGGGAGAAGCAGGAGAGGAATAAGGCGAAGAACAAGATTTCGGACGGTCTTCAGTCAAACGGTCCACCGAACACTAGGTCCGAAGAGACGTTGGCTCCCTCTAACATGGAAGGAGAAGAAGAAGATGAAGAGGAGGAGGCGAGCGACTCCTCCCACACAACGAAAAGAGTGGCATCCGAAGACGCCGAGGGAGATCCATCTCTTGTTGCTCCAAGGAAGCAACGTAGGGCCCCCAAGGCCCTATTTGAAGATATTCTGGACTCAGACGAGGAGTCCAAGGATGAACCATCGGTCCTTCGAAGGACCCTCAGGGTGAAACCTCGTGCACAAAGGTACTTATCGAAAATATGAACAATCCATTCTTTTAAGTGCCATGGCTCTAACAAGGCTCATTTTTCCATATTATAGCCCGCAACATGACGTCCCCACCGGTCAGATCTCGGAGGGGGATTCCTTGCCACCCAATATGGCTAAAAGTGGAACTGGCTCGCTCAACACACACCCCTATAACCGAGGAGATCGGGGAGGTGGTATCTAGAGATGTCCCCGTGTGTCACAAACTATGGCCGGGGGCGACGACATTATGGCCGAGTTTGACACCTCAGCCACAAAGGACCAGGAGGATGAATCCCTCGAGACAAGAAAAAAAGGAAGGGTCCAAAACTTCTAGGTCTCCTCCAAAGACAACTCTGGAGGCTCCTCCCTATCTGGCACCGTCAGTAGTAGTTTCTCTGCACAGGGAGACTTCTATGGTGCACCCGGAGCCATCCACAATGGAGCAAGTACGAACTGGATGTTCAACCTTAAGGAAGGAGGATCTTAATGAGTCTTCCATTACTGAAGGAAGCTTTTGACGCGCTGCAATATTGGTATTGCAAAGCACTAAGTCCTTTGATAATGGTCTAAATGAAGCTTTCGATGCACTGCTGGGAGGCATCAAGGTTATCCGCATACTTTTTCCTTTACAAAGTGATTCTGTTTTTGCATTGGCTGGAAGCAATATTATGCTCCGCAGCCCCCAAGCCCTGTGTGAGTGAGAAAAACTCATGAGAGGGTCAGAATAGTTCAAAAAAGTTGCATGTAGCCCCCAAGACTCTGGTGGGTTGATAATGAACACCTTGGGACGGGATTTCAAAAAACATATAAGGATTGATAAAGGTCTGAAAATGCTCTTCTGCAGGCCTCTACATCAGCCGCATTCCCAACTCCCTGGAGCTGGTGAAAATGAACCAGAAACTGAAGGTTTCCGAGGAGGAGCTAGACCGCATCAACACGTGGTTTGAGTATGCACAAAGTAACCACTGCACTTCCACAAGCGCGGAAGGAGGCACAAAATCTTCGGAAATAGATCCATCAGATCAAGCGAATCACAAATGGTAAGAGATATTTACTACAATGTACATTTGACGGATGAAGATTTGCATTGCTTACTCGAGTGTGGAGTTCTCCACATGTGATTGCACATCTCCCGAAGAGTGCGGTGGAAGCTGGGAAGTACTATTCTTCCCAAGAGGGTGCGCCTCAGCAAATGCTGTTCTGGGCGCAATTCCAAGCCCCCGAGCATCCCCTGCTTGTCTCCAATCAATTGAAACAACTGATAGAGCGTCACAAGAAGACAAAGCCATCCATGAAAGAAGTTTGCACCAGGATCTGGCCGATAGATGACAAAGGCATCCATGAAAGACCTTTGATGTTGAAAGTTTCCAGTCGTTGGCTTCAACCCCCTACCAGATACTAGCGGGGGTGTTCTCGGCTTTCGCATTATTACCCTTATCCAACGTCTTAGCACCCTAAGGCGGTAATGTAGGAGAAAACCAGACAATCGGACTATTCGGCTTTAAAGCTTTCATTTAACCATAGGATCTTGACCACGGGTGTTGATTTGAACCCCTTTGTAAATTGTTATATTCAGCTTATTCCATGGTGTAAAACACCTATAGTCACTTGGTCTGAATGATTTCAAACGTTTCACAGAACGTGCTGAACCCTCAACAGTTCGTATTTTAACAATTGTCTTTGGATCAAAAACCAATTCTCACCTATCATGCCAATCAGTTTTCGGCTTTCTCCACTGAGGTACTTAACGAGACTAGTGGGAAATACAATTGCAGCAGTTCTCCCTTTACCATTTTAGATGAACTAGTTGGACATAAACGCGTAAGCACATGAGAGGGGCAACCCAACTTTTGACCAAAGACATAATTTGGAAATGATGCATATAACGCAAATCCAAGACTCCGCACATGAGAAATGCCAAATAGTATTGTAATGGTTCAAGGTGGGGTATCATGGCGGCCAAGCCCCCCCCCCCCCCCCCGTAAATTTAGCCAATATCTAAGATGTGCATAAAACATGCTTGTGTTTGTGTTTGAAAAACAGCTGAGAAAAAGTTGGAAGCAAAAAAACATTGCGAAGCTCGTGAACCATAAAGACTATTCCTTATTTCTGAAAAACTTGTAATCATACAGTTCGAACTCAGCAAGCGGTTGTATGTGTGTGTGTGTGTGTGTCTATATATATATATATATATATATATATATAAAGAAGAGAAGTTTGTGGAATAGAGGTTTACACAGGGTTTGGTATAGCTGGCTTGATTTTCCTTAAATGCCCTGCTACACGTGTGTGCCTTCACTCTTCAGGAAATATTACTTGAAAAGGGAGAACTTCAATGAATAGTTGTGTAAAAAATGGCAGTCTTGAGAAGCTGTCAATGTATGTAATTTCTTGACGCAGAAATCGGTCCTTAATGGTACTTATATGTTTTCAAAGACTATGCAGGCCATAGTTCAGTTTACCGGAACACTAGGTCGTATCTGAATGATCCCCATAGTTCCCCATGTAACTTAAGTGTAAAATTGTGCCTTCGAGGCACATATTTTGCTGGAGGCAATGTGCTTATATGGGGAGTGTATCCCTATTTAGTTGGAATGGTAGATAACTGCGGCGGGGCGCGAGCTCTTTTGCGCTCCTTGACGGTTAGCTCTGGCTTTGGAGCGCTGTCTCCGACCTATACTTCGACTGCCAAAGCCATAGTGTGTTCCTCAGTTCAAAGGAATCACTCCGTGTTACCATCGACTGTGATGGCACCCTTACGTCCTGGCATCTTCTACTTGAGGTATGCAAATGGGGGACAACATTACGAACATTATACGACTGAGAAGTGCATGGTACCCGTTGTGGAAGGAGACAATGTCAAAGATCAAGTCTTCGCTGCGAAAGTTGTCGGGTGAACCGAACACTACTTGTAGAGTTGTGGTGCCCGAGTAGCAAGCCTCGACGCTCGAAATTATTCCTTTGAAGGTTGTTTTGCTAGGTTTGATTCTGGATGGATCGATGCCCATTTTTCGCATCGTGTCCTCATAAATGAGATTGAGGCTGCTACCTCCATCCATTAGGATTCGCGTGAGGTGGTAGCCATCAATGATGGGGTCGAGTACCAAGATCTTTGAACCCCCATGTTGAATACTTGTTGGGTGGTCCGTGCGGTCATACATGATCGGGTAAGCTGACCATGGGTTGTACTTCAAGGCCACTAGCTCTATGGTGGATATGTCTCAAAGTGCCCGATTCCTCTCCTTTTTAGGTCATGTCCATAGTTTTAACTTCAGGGGGAAACTGCATCTAGCCTATGTTGCTTGGGTGATGTGGTTCCTCGTCGTCCTTGCTATGGGGGCTCTTGGCCTCGTCTTCGGCCATGCTCTTTCTCTCCTCTTTGATCACCCAAAATTTACGGTTGGTGTGCATACCAGGTTTATTTTGAGTGTCATGTATCTGACAAGGCCTCTCGAGTGTTTTATCCACCGTCTTCGGGATGTCCCGATTTCCTTTAGAAGGCTTCTTTCTCAGTCTAGGCGTGGAGTTGTTGAATCTGGCATTCACGGTCGTGTCACCGGCTTCACCACTGTCGTGTCGATGCTTTTTCTTATTGCGTCATGATTTTCCGTTCTTGTCCAGGACTATGGAAGTGCCAGGATTTGAGGGAGGGTTGTTCCTATGGGCTAGCCAAGTATCCTACCAAGTTCAATGGCGGGTCATGAGAGAAGTGAGGGCATTCATTGTCCTCGGCCTCTCCTGTCTCATTGTCCAGGCTAGCCATTCGTCTTGGATGTTGTTGCGGAAGGAGGCTAACGCTTCGGCATCCGAACATTTGAAAATTTGTTTTTCTTGTTGAGGAACCTATTCTAGAATTGTCGAGATGACTCATCGGGTTGTTGAATGATGTGGCTCAAGTCAATGGACCTAGGTGGTCAGACATAAGTGCCCTGAAAGTTGTCCTGAAAGGCATCTTCGAGATCCTCCCAACTAGTAATGGAGTTTTTGGGGAGGCTGTTCAACCAGTGCCTTCCTAGCCCTTTCAGCTTTAGTGTTATATATTTGATGGCATGGAGATCATCTCCGTGAGCCATATGAATGTGCAGAAGGAAATCTTCAATCCTTACGGCCAGGTATGTTGTCCCGTCGTACTACTTGATATTTACGGGTTTAAATCCTTCTGGAAAGTGATGCCGCATCACCTTATCTGTGAAACACATTGGGTGGGCGGTGCATCTTATCCGAGCTGTATCATGCTGGAGATCGGACGAGATCCTTCAATGTTGTTGTTCCCGAACTCCATCATTCTGATTGGATCGAGCTTGGTACCTGTCACATCCAGTGGGAGTGTGGCTTCTAGATCCGTAAATATATCATGGCTATCCTATTCGATACTTAATATTCTATCGCAGGTCAAATGGGTCTCCAGGTTGAGTTGGCTCCCTTCTGTCCTATCCTCGAGGAGGGCGTCATGATTCTTTGTATTGTGTGAATCTGGGTGGTGCACGCTCCAAAGCCTCATCTTTGAATTCTCGCAACAAACGATGACGTGGGTAGCTTTTGGTTTGTCCCAATTGTTCCTGGTCGTACCCTTCTTCGGCGGCCAATACTTTCTTCCATCTTTCATTGATGGATTCCTGTTCGGCTTTGAGTTTTCACTTCTTGAGCATTAGGCTCCGTGGAGTGTCTATGCGCTGCTGCCTGAATAATTCTTGTTCCAGTGGGTCTTCGTGGATGATGAAATCCTCGTCTCCCAAGCTATCTTCCTCCTGGCCAGAGGGATGTAGTTGTTGTCTTCAAAATCATTGTGATCCTCGGGCTTCTCTAGATCCATGTAGTCCTGTGAATTGGGGTTCTTGGGGTGTGGAGGTTCTGGGGATTCTATGGGATTTTCTGTATCCTCAAGTGTGGGATTATCTCTAGTTTCCGGATTGCGTTCTTTGCCCTTATGAGCTTTAGGCTTTCTGCACTGGCGACGGTGCTTGATAGGTTCGTCGCCATTGTTTTGGACCGGGGCCCCATCATCACTTTTCCCCATGGCGCCATCATCCCTCGGGATGTCTACCATGTAGACGTCATACGTGGAGGTGGCGGTCCATCGTCCTGTTACTGGGGGACCAGGTGATCCAATAGTCGTGTCTACATATTTGACTTTCTCTAAGGAGAAGTCTAACAGGTAGGTCAAATCTTCGATAGTGGTGATGAAGTGGGTGGTGGGTGGGGAATAAAGTTCCATGTACCTGGTCTTGGAGCGAGTAGGATCCTTGATCAGGACCAAACCATTGATGGTTTGGGTTCGGGTAATCGTCTCGTTTGACAATGAGGGATTTTCCGAACTAATCCTCGGAGCTCTGGCACAGGTGACCTCTGATGCTTAGCATAGGGAGTGTGTTCTGGCGAAGATACCCTCGGGCCTCCGAACACCATAGTTAGATCCTGGCTCAAGGCCAGATCACGAGTATATTCTATCCCGGACTCGAGGCCGGGGAGAAGACCCGAAGTAAAGGCTTCAAAACTTTCAAGCTCTTTGGCCAAAGTCGAGACCTCAGACATGATAAAATTGCCTTGGGAGTCAACGACATACTCCAAATCGCCGAACTTGAATCCCTCGCTCAGGGTGGGCCCATTGATCTACTGATGAATCGCTTTGACGAGCGAGGTGGTATTGCTGAAAGCACGTGATTGGTTAGAGATGAAAATATCTCCGGCCTTGATGTTTTCGATGGTGACCAAGCAATCCATTGATCCTTTTTGCGATCCTACAGCGTAGCGCTCAATGAAATCACGAATGTTGGTGTCAAAACCGGGTGATCTCGAGTAGGGGGTCCGAATTGCAGATCTTAGGTCAATGGATAATAGGGGACGAAGGAGGCGGTGTTTAACCCCGGACCCTCTTGATGGAGGTAAAACCCTATGTCCTGCTTTTGTTGTATTGATGAAGTAGTATAGAGTACAAGGTTGATCTATCTCAAGATCGTATCTTGTGTTCTAAACCCTAATCATAATGAGCCTAATCTGTCCTATGAACCATGGCTCCTAGGTTTATATAGGTACCAGGGGTGCTAGGGTTACACAAAGTCATTTACAATAGGGAAGGATTATGCCAATTACTACATTTTGTTGGATCGTATGCCAAGTGTTCGGAAGAGTCCATCTTGATTCCGATACTCCTCATGATGATCGAACAGGCCTGGGAGCCTGTCCCTTGAGAATATATATGCGGCTCGAGGACTCCCTAGTTCTGTACTCCCATAGCATGATCATATGATTCTATTATATTAGCATTGTTGAGAGATTGCACTAGAGAAAGTATGAACCCTAGGCCCTATTTCCAAGCATTTATACAACATTTTTCTCGCTGCTACCTTGTTGTTTTTATGTTTTCGGGCTATAAAAACATATATCTACCATCCCTATCGCACTTGTATCACCATCTTTTCGCCCAACTAGTGCACCTATACAACTTACTATTGTATTGGGTGTGTTGGGGACACAAGAGATTTATTATAATTGATTGAGGGGTTGTTTAAGGGAGACCATCTTCATCCTACACCTCCCATGATTGGTAAACCTTAGGTCATCCACATGAGGGAAATTTTCTGTTGTCCTACAAAACTCTGCACTTGGAGGCCCACCAATGTATACAAGAATAAAGTATCATAGTAGACATCACGTAGAAACATGTAAGGGCAGTAGAACGCCCACGGTTTTGAAATAATGCAACCGTATGTGTGGTAACGTGACAATTCATTGTTCCAAAAAGCTTTTGTTGGCTACTAGTGTGTGAGCCTTTTCCCAAAATGGACACGAAAAATACCACGGCATATTTGTGCTATATAGTGACGCCATACCGAGTTTCTTGAATTTTGTGTGAGTTTTAGATGTACTATAATTTATACCAATATTCCCAATGTTGGATCTAGAAGAAAATATATATATTAAAAAGGAGTCTCAAATAGGAACAAAATTCTATGATGTCTTTATGTTCCATGTCATGACACCATGCCAAGTATTATGAATTTTTGAGGAGTTTTTGATTTACATGAATTTAAAACCCAAGTTTCTCAATGTTTGTGGACGAACTGAAAATGTGAGATGTTTGTAATTCATTTACATTTCTTCCATGGGACCTAAATATGCAACCATGCACACTTATATGATTTTTAACCCATTTTGCTGCACCGGACCTCTGTATTGTAGTTTGAATTTCAATTATACACATTAAATGCCTATGAAACTCAATTAATGTATAAAAAGGGCCAAACGAACACTGAACAACTCCATATTTTAGCACGACACCCGTATTGGTCTATGTTTCCTATATAAAAGGTTCACGGTGAGAAGAGTCAACGAATGTCGTTTCACCCATATAGGCTAACGTGTTCCATATAGGAACCACAAAGCTTCTCGTAAGAAACTCCCGCTTGTAAGGGGCTTGTGCCAATTCTTGTCCCACATTGGTCAAATTTTTACCATGACACATATGTGCCATGTCATGACACCATGCCAAATTTCATGAATTTTCTAATGTGTTTTTGATTTACATGATCTAACACTCGAGTTTCTCAATGTTTGTGTGGCCGAGCCAAGACCGCAAGATGTTTGAAATTTATTCCCATATCTCGCATGGGATGTAAAGATGCATCCATGTACACTTATATGATTTGTAACCCATTTTGAAGCACTGGACGTTGTGATTGTAGTTCAAATTTGAATTATGCACATAAATTGCCTATTAAAGTTAATTAATGTATAAAAAGGTCAAACGAGCCGTGTCTAATTCCAGATTTTGGCACGACACTCATGTTAGTCTCGGTTGCCTCTAGAAATAGTTCAAGACGAGAAGACGCAACGTATGTTGATTCGCCCACGTAAGGTGACACATTCCATTACGCAACAATAAAGCTTCGCATGAGAAGCTCCAGTTTGTAAGGGGCTTGTGCCAAAACTTTTCACATATGAGCCATGTCATGACACCAAGCCAAGTTCCATGAATTTGTGATGAGTTTTTTATTTACATTAATTTAAAACCCAAGTTTCTCAAAGTTTCTGGCTGAGCCAAGACCCCGAGATGTTTGAAATTCATTCCCATATCTTTCATGGGGTCCAAAGAATGCATCCATAGACATTTATATGATTTTCAACCCATTTTGATGCACAAGACGTTGTGATTTTAGTTCAACTTTTAATTATACACATTTAATACCTAGAAAACACAATTAATGTATAAAAATTGCAAAAGTCCCCTGAATAATTCCATATTGTACCAAGACACTCGTACCGGTCTATGTTGCCTCTAAAAAAGTTCAAGGCAGGAAGATGACCGCATCTTGTTTCGCCCATTTTAAGGTGACGTGTTCCCTATCAGAACCATAATGCTTCCTGGGATAGTCTTTGGTTTGTAATGGACTTATGGCTAAACTTATACCAAATTGGATCATTTTTTTTACCATGGCACATATGTGTCATGTCATGACAACATGCCAAGTTTCATGTATTTCTACGCGTTCTGGGTTTCTAGGAATTTAAAAACCATGTTTGTCAATGTTCGTGGCCGAGCAAAGAAATTCATTCCTATTTCTTGCCTCTGACCTAAATATGAAGCCATGGACACTTATATTATATTTCAACCCATTTTGATGCATCAAACCTTGGGACGACAGTTCAAATTTTAATTATACACATTAAATGTCTAGAAATCTCAACTAATGTATAAATATGCCAAACGAACCCTGAATAATTAAATATTTTAGCACGATGCGGATATTGGTATGTGTTCAGTGGAGATAAATCTTATTGCGATCCAAACACCGTCCTTTGCCGAACTAACCTCATTTTTTGTTTTATAAACAACATGAAAATCAAGTCTATCACAAAAAAATTGTGATCATGAATTGTGTGTGATGCAGAACAAAATATCTTGGGCTAATCCTCATACATGCATGTCTTAGGCCAGAAGCTTCGTCAGTTACAGTCCACAGCCAGCCAGTTTACAACACCGAATCCTCAAGACCATTTTACTCTCCAATCGTCACAAGTGAAAGATGGGGGCATGGATCCCCGCCCGAGCGCAGCCGCATCAGCCATGAGCATGCCCTCACCATGCTAGAACCAAACTACTACCTCCGACCGGGCGGCTGCAGCAACCGAAACGGCAGTTGCCGCAGTTGAGAGGGTGGGATCAACAACCGCAACGGGGATAGCAAATGGCGAGAACAACACAATATTTGTTAGTTTCTTAAAGGTTGTCATAGCCCTGATGGCGAACGCCCACACCCATCTCGAGGTCACTCGCGCCCATCTCATGTCGGTCACTGCCCAAATCACAACTGCCTTCACCGACACCGGTCGACAACCCATCTACGATGAGTTTTTAATTACTAAATGTAGTCGAGCAAGCGTCCGTTCATCGGCGGTCACCCTAGCCAAGATGGTGTCCGTCCATGCCCACACCAAGGCTGCCCACGCCCCACTCATGGCGGCCTTATCCAAAGAGATGGTGGACGAGGACTACGAGATGCTCGTGGAGTATGTGGTGATAGATTCCATGGATCTCCTTACCCCGGAGGTCATCGAGCGGGAGCTGGTCATCGAGAAGGGAATGGAGATCGACGAGTGCCACGCAGAATATTATACTATGTTTAGAGCGATGGTCTTTTGTTAGATTAATGTTTAGGTGTTGTAGTCCCTTTTGTGTAGTACTCAAATTTGCAAGTGTTGTTAAATTAAGCAATGACGTGGATGACCAATGTAAATAGGGAAATTAGAACAAAATTTGCCATTGTATCCCCATTTTCTCCTAGAAATGAAAATGCAACGCAAGTATCGTGTGCAATGTAGTATCTGATTTATCACGCTAGAAAGTTGGAGACCAAAATGTACAATGCTCCTTCCTGCTGCTCGGCCTCCTCCATATAGTTAGGTAATCCACACCTTCACATATCCCCTCCCCCTCCACCCCCTCCACCTCCGCCCCACTTGCCCCAGCCGCAGGCACAACACCTTCCACCAAAATAACTGACCCGGCCCCACAAAATCGCTCGAAAGACATGGTGTACATAGTATTGCCAGGATCTCGAGGAGCATCTGGCAGTGGAGAAGCAAATTGCAGCCGCATGCACGGATGAGGCCATGATGGATGACATGCATGCCGACCCCCAAATCTTGGAGCAACACCTCACTATCGAGGTCACCGTTAATGCCTCGCGTGTGGATGCCGCCACGGGGTTGGCTGCTTTAAACAACAACTCCCGGTATTTTCTTGAGGGCTCCCCTGGTGACTTCGACGATGACTACGAGTTGTTTTCTCAGCTTGCGCATGCTTTCCTCAACTCCAGGGCTAGCAGGTTGTTGCCCGGAAAAGCTCATGCCACTCACTACTACGAGGAGGGCACCCACGATGTGGAGGCATCACCCTCTTCCAAGCCCATCATTATTGGTATCTCTAACGACGAGGAATAGCTTATCTTTTAGCTTAATTACTAATGACATGTGTTCAGCTAGCTACACTTGTTAAGCATGGTTGGTTTACCTCTTGCATGTGTTGCTCCTGTGTTTCCTTCCAAAATTCTAGAGAAATATGCAATGTAATGATACTATGCAATATGACCTTCTAGTACGTTCTATTGTGCAATGTGATGCTCAGTTAACTGTTTGGTTGTTTTGTTTTGGTGATCATCTAAACATGATGTTCGATTGTTGTTGGTAATATTTTGTATTATTATCCATGTGAGAAGTAATCATATTTGGATATACTAAATACATCTTAAACATAGAAATACTTTATTTCATAGTTCTTAGCACTCTTGCCTTTTTCATGTGGCTTGAATTAATATGTTGTATCTGCAATGTGTCTATTTTTAATTAACATAATTTTATTGATAGCACACCAAATCTCACTTATAATCTGATCAATATCTATCTTAAATACGTTAGAAGGGGGAACAATGGGAGACACTAACGTGTGCCATCAAGGTTTGCACATTCATGATCCTTTGGCTAATAGCACATTGTTGTGCAATTGCAGGAACCATTCTAACATTTATGTTTACAAGAACTTGGTCTTGCACATGTAGGTCCTGTTGTAAGAGGTTTAGACCCACTATTCGACACATTTTGCATGTGGGGAAATGAGGTATTCATGAATAACAGTTAAATCAACAAACTCAAAAAGATTGTTAAGATAAAGAAACTAGCGATGAAAAACAACAAGATGTTTGTCTGCACAACGAAGAACACATCAATCAACTATAGGATGATACTATCTCTTTTACCTTGTATTTCTTCCCTTTGCCTGATTTTCAATTTTTCGACATGAAATTTATCCATATCTTTGTTTCCAGTCCTTTCCAAAGCAGTTCATAGATGAGTACGTCTCAAACCACCTGCATGGTCAAGAGGGAAGGAAGGTATTCATAAAGCACCCACGGTATAATGTTGAAGTATTCCTCAAGATGATGAAGGATGGGAAGCCAACCATCCACATGCACCGGCCTAAAGTTGCAAGGACCTTCAACATGAGTGAAGGCTCAATATTTTCCTTCCGCTTCAGCAGTTTTCTAGAAGAAATTTATCTCTCTATTTATCGTATATGATGCTACTTTCCAAAGGTTTTAGATGTTGCACGTGAAACTTGCTCGTGTCGTGTAATTGGGTAGCTAGGTAGTATATGCCTATATGATGTTGTACTCCGATGTATTTCAATGATGAAATCCTGGTTGATGTAATACGAAATAAAATATATTGTGTGCTTGATATGAAGTGTCAATTTGATTACTAACTGGATTAAAAATAATAGAGCAATTAGGCTGATTATTGGGGTTTCCTATTGCAAACGGTTTGTCATACAACACTATGAGCGATGACGAGAACAAACCCATGTGATTCCAAGAAAGTTGGCGTGTTGGATCAGTGAAGAATCATAGACGAGTTCCCGCTGACAAGTGTGTGCGTTAGGCCACCCTTTCATAAACGTTTTCACCCAAAATTTGTGTGTGATGGACATCCCTATGCCAAACAGTTTCTTCTAGGCACCGTGTGTGATGGCCACCCCTAACATAGGTGATGTTATGTAAAAAATTATGTGTGATGTACAATACTAGCAGAAATATTTGTTTGGGATTCCCTGTGTGGGATGCTAAGCACACCTCACATGACTCCCCCAATATGTCTGTTTGTGATTGACCTTCCAATCGCACATGCTATATTTTTGCCCATCAGGTGAGCTCGGGCGCATGCAACAACGATAATTTATCTATGTCCTCTGGGATAGGCCCCCCCCTAATCACCCACACAGCCAAGGTGACGGTTCAAAACTACATCACAGAAAGGGGGTAAAAATTGTTTGTATAGGAGCATCCTACACTAGTGAGTCTACATGTATCTCCGACGGTGTTTGTTGGGTTGGCATGGATCAGGAATGACATTTTGCACTGCATATGATGCAGAGGTATCTCTCGTCCCTCTTGGTAATACAACATCACAAGAAGCTTGCAAGCAATTTGTTAGTAGCGGGATCATATATTACAGAACGAGTAAAGAGAGTTGTTGGTAATGAGGTTGAACTACGTATGGAGATACCAACGATCGAATCTCGAGCAAGTAACATGCCGGTAGACAACAGGGAACTGCATACATGATACACTGAATCCTTGACATCGTGGTTCAGCCGATAAAGATCTTCATGGAAGATGTAGGAACCAATATGGAAATCTAGGTCCCACTATTGGTTATTGATCGGAGAGGTGTATCAGTCATGTCTACATGATTGTCGAACACATAGGGTTCGCACACTTAACGTTCGATGACAATATATTATTATTGAGTTACATATGTTTATGACCGAATGTTTTTCGGAGTCTCGGATGAGATCCCAGACGTGACGAGGACCTCCTGAATGGTTCAAAGGTAAATATCCATATATGGGAAGTTAGTATACTGGTTCCAGAATAGTTCTGGGACTTACCTGTTTTGTATCGGGTACGCGGGAAGGGTCCCCGGCGGTGTACCCGGGAGGTCCACTTGCCCAGGAGGGCCCCATGGGCTGAGAGGGAAGGCGCACCAGCCCCTGGTGGTCTGGGCGCATCACCTCCCCAAGGCCCATTGTGGGATCACTAGAAGGGATGTCTAGAGGGGGGTGAATAAACTACTTGCATAAATTAAAACCAAGCATGTTCCCAAATTTGATTGTTGGCACATTTTAACAATTCTAACAAGTCTATTGCACCCTACGCTAGTAAACATATATGGCAACGAAAAGTAAACACATTGCAGATGTACTAAGGAGTAGAGTTTAGGAAGACCAAACGCAAACATGAACATGACGATTTTTGGCATGATTCCGATAGGTGGAGCTATCGTATGTCCACATTAGTGAAGACTTCAACCAACGGAGCATAACGGCTGCGAGAATCTATGGAGGTATCCACCCACAAGGGGTCCACGAAGAAGCGGCCTTGTCTATTCCACCATGGCTTACATCCACACAGGACTAGCCTCACTCATGGTAGATCTTCACGAAGTAGGCGATCACCTTGCCCAGATAGACTTCTTGGTTCAACTCCACAACACGAAGTACGAAACACCCAAGCAACACCTTACCAATCTAGGAGGCACCACCCTCCAAAAGTTAATAGATGCGGTAGAATGATAAACTCCTTGATCTTGTGCTTCAAAAGATAGTCTCCTCAACACTCAGTCACTCTCTAACAAATTTGGTATGGGTACGAGAGATTGATTTGGTGGAAAGCAACTTGGGGAGGCTAGAGATCAAGTTTCAAATGAATGGATTGGAATATCTTGATGTCAACACATGAGGAGGTGGCTCTCTCTCACGAAAATGGATCTCACAAGTGCGTATGTGTTGTGAGTGCTTTCTCTTGTGAATGAGAGGTGGTGGAGGGGTATATATAGACATCCCAAAAATCCAACCGTTACTACATTATTGCCCAACTCGGTGACACCGAAATGAATCTCGGTGGTACTGACTTGCACTAAATGTTGCAGCGTTTGAGTTATGGATAAAACCAATATATGAATCTTGATGGTACCGTTTCTATGTCCTAGAGCAGTTTCGAAATCTCGGTGAGACCGATTGAAAAATTTGGAAATTTCAATTCATGGAATTGAGACACCAGCAAGTTTGTCACTAATCTCGGTGCAACCGATATGAAAGTTGGTGGTATCGAGAGATTAGGGTTTGGCAAAGGACCACCCTAGTGGAAATTTGGTAGGGCCAAAGTGGAATTCTTGGTGGCACCGATTTTGCTGTTTTGGATTTGGACACAGAACTTTGTGGGAGAATGGGTGAGCATTTTTGGTGGCTATCTCTAAGCACTTGAGCAACCAATTCATCATAATACCTCACCCCTTTTAACAGTATTGGCTTTCCTATAGACTCAAAAGTGATTTCTCAGAAATATAAAAAGTAGAGTCCTCTTGCTTGAAGCTAGATCCAATCCTATTCTGTTGCTTGAATCAAGAGGTTTCTCCTCACAATCCTCTAGCCAATGTTATCTATGGACCATACCTGAAATATACTAGGTAAAAGTGTTAGTCCAAGAGACAATGTATGTTGTCATGAATTATCAAAACCACCAATGGAGCATATGTGCCTTCAATCTCCCCCTTTTTGTTAATTGATGACAACATACAATCAAAGCTTCAAATAAAGATAAGAAGTAGAATAGGACAGCTTTGAAAGATACATGACTAGCTAATACAAGCTTCCCCTAAATGTGTGCAATCCCATTTTAAAGGATGTTTGCTTTGCACTTCATGGGCACACACATGGTATAAAGGACAAGACACGTCATGTAAATCTTGGTATATGCATCAAACATATGTGAATGAAGGATTTCCATATTCAATGTTCATTCTTGCAAACAATATGTGCAAGAGACAAGAGATCATGCTAAACAAGGATATGATGCATATACTTACCTTGAGGTTCTTGAGCATAAAAACCAGTAGAAGTAAACTTGAGAAAACAATTGTTAGATAACACAATTGTATTCTATTGTAAAGATGCAAAGAGCTTCAAAAGTACCAAGATATGGAGAACATATCAGAAATCTGATTGGATGACAGATATTTCTCCAAGAATGTTGTAGGACTTTCTCCCCTTAATGTGAGTTTGTAAGATTACCTCTCCCCCTGAATCATAGCATGTAGATATTGGTACAAGGTGGGGTGAGACAAGTTCAATCCAAATAAGGAAATAAGATGCAAATAAAACTTATGTAAATAAAACTTTCTCTCCCTCTGCCCCTTAATGGTATTTCTCCCTCTGAATGTATAACTCCCCCGTTTGTTTGAAGCTTATTGGAAACTTTGATATTTCTCCCCCTTTGGCATTTATTTCCAAAAAGGTCATAGGATAAGGCTTCATTGAGAGTAAGGGACCCTAGATTCTTCTCTCTTTGATAAGGGTTCATTGAAATTTTCTCCCCCTTTAGTATAGATAAGAGTTCCTAGATTTATCTCCCCTTTTTTTAAGGATCCTAGATGTTTCTCCCTCTTATATTGTATATTCATAGAAGTCTTCTCCCCCTTAAAGGTTTTTCACCTCATTGAACGTTTTTTGAAGACAAGATAATTTGCCCCTTTTTGCAAAATTAGAAATGATCTATAAAATCTTAGGGGGTAATAAAACTTGGGATCACTGAAAATCTTTCTCCCCCTTTGGCAAAAATTCTGAATGTCACAAATTTGGATTGTGGGATAAGTCAAAGGTTTTCTCCCCCTTACTAGCAGAAATCCATAAATTCCAAAACATCTCACGCAGTGCTAAATTCGGAGTCACCAAGGAAATGTGGTTCGGTAGAACTGAGAATTACAGAAGTCCTCTCAAAGAAATCGGTTAGACCGAGTTTTCCAGATCGGTGAAACTGAGTTATTCTGAAAAACGTCTTCTCAACACAATTTGTTAGAAAACATTCAATAGATAATAAAAAGAAAAAGATAACTCATTCATATTGTTTTTCTTTTTGAAAAATATACACACATATAGATGAGAGTTGAATGGTTCCAAGAAAACATGCATCAAAGATATGAGCCATACAAGAATCTTTATCTAGATTTTGGGCGGTGACTAGGTCACGTATATTAGCGTATATTGACTTAAGGAGTCAAGTAAGAATGCTTGATCATTGGTCATACCCATTGTTAAGCGCAAAATGGGGTTACCATTTTTTGATTAACCAGTTTAATGTCTTCATATCACTTGAGTTTCTTTACCACATCACTAGGTGTAAAGCTTTATCAAGGATATGAGCACATACCTTAGAATGATGTTGATGACGTGGCATGTAGGTGAATGTGTTGTGGATGCTCAATGTTAAGGAAGACCATCTTGAGTTTCGAGGTATCCCGGTTGTTTTGGTTCACTTTGCACCTACATAGGTTAGTCATGCAAGGTAGACCATAATATATCCAAATGACAAGTGTGAATTTATTCATCAAATGGTTGTCAAGGATATGATTTTGATGACCTCTTCCTTTATCTCCGAAGAAGGGGTTGTTGATACTTGGCCATACCAAGGTTGCTTTTGATGTGAGTTGATGTAAATCTTGTGAAGTGTAGTTCTTTTAAGTACCTACAAAAGATTAGATGCAATATAAGGGAACATAGTTTTCCAAGACATAAGATTGTGTCATATTAATAGCATCATGGAATAATCAAGTAAGCTCATGCCCTTGCATGCATCTGAGTGGGTCTAGCTCAAGTTTGAAGCATCAATGATGTTCGAATCACTCATCAAATAACAAAACATTTCACCATCAAGTGGTTTAGTAAAGATATCACCCAATTGTTTGTTGGTACGAACATGCTTGAGATTAATATCTCCTTTACTAACATGATCACGAATGAAATGATATCGCACTTGAATATGTTTAGTTCGAGAATGTTGCACGGGAATATAGGCAATTTTAATATCACTTTGATTGTCACACAACAATGGAACACGTTTCACATGAATGACATAATCCTTAAGAATTTGTGTCATCCATAGTAATTGTGCACAACATGATCCGGAGGCAATGTATTCCGCTTTGGTAGTATATAATGATATCGAGTTTTGTTTCTTGGATGACCAAGCCACAAGAGATCTCTCAAGAAATTGACATGTACACGAGGTGAATTTTTTATCGACCTTGTCTCTGGCATAGTCAGAGTGGGAGTAGCAAACAATATTAAAAGAAGATCCCTTGGGATACCGTATGCCAAAGTTTGGTGTATGTATCAAGTATCTCACAATTCTTTCACAGCCAATAGATGACACTCCTTAGGTGCCGCTTGATATCGGTAACACATGCAATCACTCAACATGATATCGATACGGGAGGTACATAGGTCTAGCAATGAACCGATCATTGATCGATAAACCTTTTGATCAACCGGTTTTTCCTCCTTAATGAGGTCAACATGTCCACTAGTAGGCATGGGAGATTTCATACCTTTGCATTCTTGCATGTTGAACTTCCTAATTAAGTCCTTGCTGTACTTGGTTTGAGAGATAAACGTACCTTCTCTCGATTGTTTGATTTGCAAACCAAGGAAGAATTTGAGCTCACAGATCATAGACATCTCATACTTCTCGGACATGAACCTTCCAAATTTCTCACTAAAATGTGGGTTAGTAGAACAAAGATAATATGATCCACATATATTTGGCACACAAATACACTCTTTTAATGAGTAAGGTTGCGTCAATTTTACCAATCTCAAAACCCTTTTCAAAGAGAAACTTATTTAAGGATTTGTACCAAGCTCTAGGGCATTGTTTAATAGCATATAAAGCTTTAAAAAGTTTGTAAACATGATGAGGTTTCTTAGGATTCAGAAAGCCCGAAGGTTGTTTGACATAAACTTCCTTCTCAATTTCACCATTTAGAAAAGCACTTTTGATATCCATTTGCTAATGAGTAATATCATGGTGATTGTCATAAGCGAGAAGAATATGAATGGTTTCAAGTCTAGGAATGGGGGCATAGCTCTCACCGTAGTCCATACCTTTGACTTGCGTGTATCCTTGGGCTACGAGACATGCCTTATTGTGTACAACTTTACCATCTTCATCTTGCTCGTACCGAAACACCCATTTTGTACCGATGATGTTCTGCTCTTCCTTGGGCTTTTCTACAAGTGTCCAAACTTTATTCCTCTCAAAGTTGTGTACCTCTTCGTGCATGGAATTCACCCAATCCGGGTCTTCAATGGCTTCTTCAACCTTCATAGGATCAATGCTAGAGATAAATGTGTAATGCTCAAAATATTTAGCTAAACGAGATTTAGAGTGAGTGATTCTCCTGGTTTGTATGTCACCGAGGATTTGATTCATCAGATGATCCTTGCCCACTCTTGCTCGAACTCCTAACAGCTTTTTCTCATTGGATGGTGGAGCTTACTGATCATCTTCTTCTTCGTTGTCGTTGACGTTGTCATCTCCTTGAGGTGGTGGTGAAGAAAGTTGACGTGGATCTTCACGATGTACTTCTTCATCCTCTTCATCATGTCGTTAACCACTCGTGGATGCCTCCATGTCATTTAGTGGTGCGCCTTGACACAAAGTAGGAGCTTTTTCTTGAGTTGATGAAGTCCTCTCCCTCACCTCCATGGGACGAATCTTGCCGATCGGTAGATCTTGGATGGATTCCGAAGGTTCCTTATCTCCTACATCATTTGGCAATTCTTGAAGTTGCAAACCATTAGATTCATCAAACTTCACATCTACAGTCTCTTCAACTTTTTGAGTGAAGTTGTTGTAGACACGATAAGTGTGACTGTTCGATCCGTAACCAAGAAGGAAACCTTCATAAGATTTAGGAGAAAATTTAGGACGATGATGCTTGTCAGGAATATAACACTTTGAGCCGAATACCCGAAAGTATCCAACTTGGGGTTTTTTACCGATGAATAGCTCGTATGTCATTTTACCAAGAAGCTTGTCTAAGTAGAGTCGGTTCGTGGCATGGCAAGTTGTTTCCACGACTTCTGCCCAAAAGTGTCTTGGTGTCTTGTATTCGTCAAGCATCGTTCTGGCCATCTGTTTGAGAGTCCGGTTCTTCCTCTCAACAACTCCATTTTGTTGAGGTGTGTATGTTGCGGAGAACTCATGTGAGACACCCTCTTCGTCAAGAAAAGAATCCATATTTGTGTTCTCGAACTCCGTTCAATTGTCAATCCGAACTTTCTTGATCTTCACTTCAAATTGATTTTGAGCTTTCTGAACGAAGTTCTTGAAGATCTTTTCTACCTGTGACTTGTCATCAAGAAAGAATACCCACATAAATATGGAAAAATCATCAACAATGACTAAACCATAAGAATTTCCACTGAGGGTCTTGTAAGAATTGTGACCAAAGAGATCCATGTGAAGTAGCTCGACTGGCCTTCTTGTAGTCATGATGTTATTCATGGGATGACATCCACCGACTTGTTTTCCTCCTTGACAAGCACTACAAAGTCTATCTTTGTCAAAGATAACATCTTTAACACTGAGAATATGATCACCTTTGATAAGTTTGTCAAGATTACGCATACCAACATGTCCTAGCCTTCTATGCCATAACCAACCTTTAGAAGATTTTGCAAATAAGACATGTACGAGGTTTGGATTTTCTAGTGAAATCGACAATGTATAGATCACCTCTACGGAAACTAGTAAAGACCATGTTATGATTATCACGGCAAAACACTTGGCAGTCAAGTTTTGTAAATAGCAAAGTGTGCTAGTCTAGATACGGAAAGAATATTTAACCAAGGGATTCAACAAGCATGACAGTTTAAATGGAACTATCATGAGATATGGCCACCTTATTGAGACCAAGTACCTTACCATTGGAGTTTTCACCAAACATCACATACCTTCGTAATCCATGGTTTGGTGTGATCTGATGAAACATGTCTTTATCTATGGTCATCTGATCGGTGCATGCACTGTCAAGTATCCACTCCTTTCAC
This sequence comes from Hordeum vulgare subsp. vulgare, assembly GCF_904849725.1. Taxonomy (NCBI): domain Eukaryota; kingdom Viridiplantae; phylum Streptophyta; class Magnoliopsida; order Poales; family Poaceae; genus Hordeum; species Hordeum vulgare. The sequence goes on along the minus strand of NC_058522.1, from coordinate 111,603,143 downwards.
TACAGGAATATGAGAATTTGTCGTCTGCCTTGGTTGACGGCAAAGGGGGGAACCACGGACAACAAAGGCTTTGCCGTCTGTCAGCAGACGACAAAGTAGACAGCAAAAAAATATTCGGTGAAGAGGATTCTTGGCTATCTGCTTTTGTAAGGAGGACGGCAAAGAATCTTTGCCATGAGGGGGCAGACGGCATATTAAATGGGACGGCAGATCCACACATGATCCCATTAAGTGTTAACGGCAGGCCTCCCCTTATTGTCGTCTGCCCTCCCCCCTTTTCCATGAGGGGGCTGACAGCAAAGGGGGGACCCAGCCCCTCTCTCTCCCCCCTTTGCCGTCTGCCCTTCTCCCTCTGCCATGAGGGGGCTGATGGCAAAGGGGTACCCAGCCCCTCTATCTCTCCCCCCTTTGTCGTTTGCCCTTGTCCCTTTGCCATGAGGGGGCTGACGGCAAAGGGGGCACACAGCCCCTCTCTCTCCCCTCTTTGTCGTCTAAACTCCCCCCTTTGCCATGAGGGGGCTCACGGCAAAGGGGGGACCCAGCCCCTCTCTCTCCCCTCTTTGTCGTCTGCCCTGAGTCCTTTGTCGTCTGCCCCCTCATGGCAAAGGATGAAAACAGACCCTTTTATTTTATTTCCTATTATATCCAACAATTTTCTCAATAATTAGGGTATATATATATATATTTGACAAAAATAAAATTGTTTCCGTACTCATAACCATATTGAAATAACTTTCATCCATAGTACATACATATTATGCAAGTTGCATCCGTACCAAACCATATATTACACCAGTTTCATCCATGCATACAAAGTTTCATATATATCCATATACTACAATAGTGTCAATACAAGCTTCCGTGAAGCCATGGTACAAGAAATCATATACAAGCATTCCATCAATATAATCCAAGCTTCCCGTGAAGTGAATGTTATCTGCAAAATGAAAAATCAGAAAGTTAGAAGAAGAATACTAGATGAAGAAGTATATATAGGTTATTTCGGAGAGAACTTAGCTAAGTATAGGCCATTTAATAGCTAAGTTAGGTGGAATAGGTCATCTTGGAGCTACATAGCCTTATTATGTCATTTAGGAGAGAACTTAGCGAAGTATAGGTCATTCTAGAGCTAACTTGGATAAAATAGGTCATTTTGTAGCCAACTATAAATATTAATCCATTTTGACCTTATTATGTCATTTTGGAGCTAAATTAGTCATTTTAATGAGCTAACCAAGGTTCTTATGATGTTTTTACCTAACTATGCTAATTATGTCATTTTGGAGGATAATTAGCTAAGTATGTCTTTGTTGGGGAAAATAACCTACGTAGAAGAAGAAAGAGAAGAAGCAAGAATAGAAGATGAAGGAGAAGAAAAAGAAGAAGAAGGAGGAGGAGGAGGAGGAGGAGAAGGAGAAGGAAGAGGAGAAGAAGAAGAAAATAAGAAGGACAAGAAGAAGGAGGAGAAGAAGGAAAAGGAGCTTCTCTCCTCCTTCTCCTTCTTCTTCCACCTTCTCCTTCTCCTTCTTCTTCTCTTCTTCTTCTGCTTCCTTCTTTTCATTTTTCCTCTTTCTTCTCCTCTTGTCCCCTTCTTCGGGCTAAATTAGATAATTATGCCTTTTTGGAGCTAATTATGTCATTTTGAGGATAATTAGCTAAGTATAGGTCATGTTTTATTAAATAGACCATTTTGGAGCTATCTAAGCTAATTATGTCATTTAGGTCGAAGCCTAGCTAACAATAGGTCATTTCGGAGCGAACTTGGGTAAAATATGTCATTCCGGAGCAAACTATGTTTATTAAGCCATTTTGGATCTAGTTAAGCTAATTATAGGCCATTTAATACCTAAGTTAGGGGGAATAGGTCATCTTGGAGCCAAGTTAGCCTTATTATGTCATTTAGGAGAGAACTTAGCTAATTATAGGTCATTTTTTATTAAATAGGTCATTTTGGAGCTAACTAAGCTAATTATGTCATTTAGGTGGAAGCCAAGCTAACTATATGTCATTTTCGAGCTAAGTTGGGTTAAATATGTCATTTTGGAGCTAACTATGCTTATTAAGCCATATTGGAGCTAAATTGGCTAATTATATCATTTAGGTGGAAGCCAAGCTAAGTATATAATATTCATGAGCTAACCAAGGTTCTTATGCCATTTTGAGCTCATTATTTCATTTTTGAGCTAAATTGGTCATTTTAATGAGCTAACCAAGGTTCTTATGATGTTTTCACCTAACTAAGATAATTATGTCATTTTGTAGGATAATTAGCCAATTTAGTCTTTGTTGGATGAGTCTAAGCTATGTAGAAGAATAGAAAGAGAAGAAGAGAAGAAGAAGGAGAAGTAAAAGAAGAAGGAGGAGGAGGACGAGAAGGAGGAGGAGAAGGAGAAGGAAGAGGAGAAGAAGAAGAAAAGAAGAAGGACAATAAGAAGGAGAAGAAGGAGGAGAAGGAGCTTCTCTCCTCCTTCTCCTTCTTCTCCTTCTTCTTCCTCCTTCTCCTTCTCCTTCTTCTTCTCTTCTTCTTCTCTTCTTATTCTTCTTCCTTCTTTTCATTTTTCCTCTTGTTCCCTTCTTCGGGGTAATTTAGCTAATTATACCTTTTTGGAGCTAATTAAGTCATTTTGGAGGATAATTAGTTTAGTATAGGTCATTTTTTATTAAATAGGCCATTCTGGAGCTAACTAAGCTAATTATGTCATTTAGGTGGAAGCCAAGCTAACTATATGTCGTTTTGGAGCTAACTTGGGTAAAATATGTCATTTTGGAGCTAACTATGCTTATTAAGCCATATTGGACCTAATTTGGCTAATTATATCATTTAAGTGGAAGCCAAGCTAAGTATATAATATTCATGAGCTAACCAAGGTTCTTATGGCATTTTGAGCTGATTATTTCATTTTTGAGCTAAATTGGTTATTTTAATGAGCTAACCAAGGTTCTTATGATACTTTCACCTAATTAAGCTAATTATGTCATTTTGTAGGATAATTAGCCAATTTAGTCTTTGTTGGATGAGTCTAAGCTACGTAAAAGAAGAGAAAGAGAAGAAGCAAGAAGAGAAGAAGAAGGAGAAATAAAATAAGAAGGAGGAGGAGGAGGAGAAGGAGAAGGAAGAGGAGAAGAACAAGAAAAGAAGAAGGACAAGAAGAACGAGAAGAAGGAGAAGGAGCTTCTCTCCTCCTTCTCCTTCTTCTTCCTCCTTCTCCTTATCATTCTTCTTCTCTTCTTCTTCTCTTCTTCTTCTTCTTCCTTCTTTTCATTTTTTCCTCTTTCTTCTCCTCTTGTCTCCTTCTTCGAGCTAAATTAGCGAATTATGCCTTTTTGGATCTAATTATGTCATTTTGGAGGATAATTAGCTAAGTATATGTCATGTTTTATTAATTAGACCATTTTTGAGCTAACTAAGCTAATTATGTCATTTAGGTGGAAGCCAAGCTAACTATAGGTCATTTCGAAGCTAAGTTGGGTAAAATACTTCATTTCGGAGCAAACTATGCTTATTAAGACATTTTGGATCTAAATTGGCTAATTATATCATTTAGGTGGAAGACAAGCTAAGTATATAATATTCATGAGCTAACCAAGGTTCTTATGCCGTTTTGAGCTTATTATTTAATTTTTGAGCTAAATTGGTCATTTTAATGAGCTAACCAAGGCTCTTATGATATTTTCACCTAACTAAGCTAATTGTGTCATTTTGTAGGATAATTAGCGAATTTAGTCTTTGTTGGATGAGTCTAAGCTACGTAGAAGAAGAGAAAGAGAAGAAGCAAGAAGAGAAGAAGAAGGAGAAGTAAAAGAAGAAGGAGGAGGAGGAGGAGAAGGAGAAGTAAGAGGAGAAGAAGAAGAAAAGAAGAAAGAGAAGAAGGAGGAGAAGAAGGAGAAGGAGCTTCTCTCCTCCTTCTCCTTCTTCTCCTTCTTCTTCTTCCTTCTCCTTCTCCTTCTTCTTCTCTTCTTATTCTTCTTCCTTCTTTTCATTCTTCCTATTTCCTCTCCTCTTGTCCTCTTCTTCGAGCTAAATTAGCTAAAAATGCCTTTATGGAGCTAATTATGTCATTCCGAGGATAATTAGCTAAGTATAGGTCATGTTTTATTAAATAGACCATTTTGGAGCTAACTGATACGTCTCCGTCATTTCTACTTTTCCAAACTCTTTTGCCCTTGTTTTGGACTCTAATTTGCATGATTTGAATGGAACTAACCCGGACTGACGCTGTTTTCAGCAGAATTGCCATGGTATTGTTTTTGTGCGGAAATGAAAGTTCTCGGAACGTCCTGAAAATTTACGGAGAATTTTTCTGGAAAATATGGAAAATACCTACGCAAAGATCAACCAGAGGGGGTGGGCGAGTGGGCCACAAGCCCTATTGCCGCGGCCACCCCCCTGGCCGTGACAACCAAGCTTGTGGGGCCCACATGGCTCTACCACCCCCAAACTCAGCTCTATAAATTCACTTTCGCCCAGAAAAAAAATCAGAAGAGAAGATTTCGTCGCGTTTGCGATACGGCGGCGCCGCCACATCCTGTTCTTCATCTGGAGGACAGATCTGGAGTCCGTTTTGGGCTCCAGAGAGGGGAAATCGTCGCCATCGTCATCAACAACCTTCTTCCCTCTCCAATTCCATGAAGCTCTTCATCGTTCCTGAGTAATCTATTCGTAGGCTCGCTGGGCGGTGATGAGTAGGATGAGATCTATCATGTAATCAAGTTAGTTTTGACGGGGATTGATCCCTAGTATCCACTATGTTCTGAGATTGATGTTGCTACTACTTTGCCATGCTTAATGCTTGTCACTAGGGCCCGAGTGCCATGATTTTAGATCTGAAATTATTATGTTGTCACAAATATATGTGTGTTTTAGATCCGATCTTGCAAGTTGTAGTTACCTACTATGTGTTATGACCCGACAACCCCGGAGTGACAATAACCGGAACCACTGCCGGTGATGACCATAGTTTGAGGAGTTCATGTGTTCACCAAGTGCTAATGCGTTGTTCCGTTCTTTATTAAAAGGAGAACCTTAATATCCCGTAGTATCCTTTTGGACCACGCTGCCACGGGAGGGAAGGACAATAGATGTCATGCAAGTTCTTTTCCCTAAGCATGTATGACGACACAGGAATGCTTGCCTACATCACATTGACGAACGGGAGGTAGCCACATATCTCTCTGTGTTATAACTGTTGCATGATGAATGTCATCCAAACGAATCACTGACCCATTTCCTACGAGTTTGTCCCATTGCTACTGTTACTTGCTCTGCTGCCACTAGTGTTACTTGCTGCTGCTATTACTTGTTTTGTCTGCTGCTATTACTAGTGTTGCTGCTACTCTTACTTGATGCTGCTGTTACTTGCTACTGTTGCTACTTGCTACCACTGTCACTACTGCTGTTCCTTGCCACTGTTGTTACTCGTTACACTGCTGCTACCTGCTACAATTCTGGTTCGCTCGTCGTTGACGGGAAATGACAACTTCCATCAACGGGCAACTTCTGGTGCCATTGATACGACCGTTAGAAATAGTCTGCCGTGTCAACAGATCGTTTCTGACACCGTTGTTATCATACTACTTTGTTGCTGATACTTTGCTTGCAGATACTAATCTTTCAGGTGTGGTTCAATCTGATACATTCAGCTACTAATACTCGAGAGTATCCTCTCACCTCCTGTCTGGCGAATCAACAAATTTGGGTTGAATACTCTACCCTCGAAAACTGCCACGAACCCACGCGTTGGTGGGCCTCGAAAACTGATTGCCATATTCTCTGAGTCACTTAGGATTTATATCTGCTGATCAGTATGAACAATCTGAAGGATCCGAAAACCAAAGTCTTGCCCTCAACTACGAGGGGAGGCAATGAACTGCCATCTAGCTCTGCACTTGATTCACCTTCAGTTATGAGTAAGTTTGCGACATCACCTGCTGCTAGAAATCTTGATATGTCGTCTGCGCTTGATGATTCTTATGATGCTACTCCTAGAGATACTATGCTTGATACTATGCCTGATACTGCTAGAGATACTATGCCTGATGATGCTAGAGATGCTATGCTTGATACTGCTTTGCCTGATGATGCTAGAGATGCTATTTTGCCTGATGCTGCTATGCTTGATAGTGCTAGAGATGCTACTTTGCCTGTTGTGCCACTAGGGGTATTCCTTGATGCTCATATTGCTAGATTTACTGCCAATGCTCGTGATGCTTCTGAAACTGCCGATACTATTGAGATAGAACCTGCTTTTGCTCCTGCTAGATCTAGCTCTCCTAGATATGAATTGCCTGATATACCTGAGGGTTACGTCATGGAGGGAGAGATAGCTGAGGGTTTTCATGCGTGTAAGGATGCCTATGACGCTGAGAAATTACTTCTCAAGTGGAAGGAAAAATCTCTGAAAGCTAGGATGAAATACGACCCGAAGTTTGCCACTTCACCTATCTTTATCACTGATAAGGATTATGAATTCTGTCGACCCTGAGATAATCTCTCTAGTGGAATCTAATCCCTTTCACGGTTATGAGTCTGAGACGGTCGTAGCCCATCTTACCAAACTACACGATATAGCCACCCTTTTCACTAGTGAGGAGAAGATCCGGCACTACTATATCCTTAAGCTATTTCCTTTCTATCTAAAGGATGACGCTAAAGCTTGGTTCGCTTCTCTTGCTCCTGGATGTGTGAGTAGTCCCCAGGATATGGTCTATTACTTCTGTGAGAAATATTTCCGTGCCCATAAGAAGCAAGCTACCTTGCAGGAAATATATAACTTTGCTCAACTCAAAGAAGAGAGTCTCCCACAAGCTCGGGGGAGGCTCGTCCAGCTACAGAATTCTTTTCCTGATCACCCTCTTAAGAAGAACGAGATACTTGATATCTTCTATAATGGACTTAACGATGCTTCTAGAGACCACCTAGATAGTTGTGTCGGTTGTGTTTTTAGGGAACGAACTGTAGAACAACCTGAGACTCTACTGAATGACATCTTGATCAACGATAATGCTTGGACTATTCCCGAACCACCTCCTAAGCCAACTCCGAAGAAAAGAAGTATTCTATTCCTCAGTCCCGAAGATATGAAAGAAGCCAAGAAATCTATGCAAGAGAAAGGCATTAGATCTGAAGATGTCAAAAATCTACCACCTATCGAGGAGATCCATGGTCTCGATAACCCGATACACGTAGTAGAAGTAAATTCCCTGTGTAGGTTTGATGAGAGTGATATTCCTTTTGATAAACCTGCTAGCCTATGCTTGGATGAATTTGACAACTTTGTTTCCAAACAACAGAGTTTCAATGATTATGTTACCAGACATTTGGAACAAAGTACTCGTATACTTAGCCATTTAAGTGCTTGTGTAGACAGAAATGTCAATGTTCTGAAGCTTCTGAGTAAACATGCCTCTATGATTACTACTCAGGTAGAACAATTACTTAAAGCTCAGAATGACCTGCACAATGAATTAAATGACAACTCTGTCAAAGTCATTACGAGAGGAGGCAAAATGACTCAGGAACCTTTGTATCCTGAAGGTCATCCTAAGAGAATCGATCAAGATTCTCAAGGAATTAATGCAGATGCACCCAGTCATCCTAAGGAGAAGAAGAAGGATGATAGAAACCTGCATGTTAGTTCACCAAATACTGTCACACCTGAAGAACCAAATGATATTTCTGCATCTGATGCAGAAACACAATCTGGTGATGAACATGAACCTGGTGACAATGTGGACAGCGATGTTCATAATGATGCTCAACTTAGCAATGGTGAGGATGTGGAGATTGAACCTACGGTTAATCCTGATAACCCACAACCTAAGAGATAAGATAAGAATGACTTCACTTCTAGGAAGCATGGTAAAGAAAGAGATCCATGGGTTCAGAGACCTATGCCCTTTCCTCCTAAGCCATCCAAGAAAAAGGATGATGAGGATTTTGAACGCTTCATTGAAATGATAAGACCCGTCTTTCTACAGATGCGGTTAGTTGATATGCTCAAATGTCTCCGTACGCCAAGTACATGAAAGATATCGTGACTAATAAACAGAAGATACCAGATCTTGAGATCTCCACCATGCTTGCCAATTACACTTTCAAAGGTGGAACTCCTAAGAAACTTGGTGATCCCGGAGTGCCCACTATACCTTGCTCCATTAAAGGAAACTACATAAGAACTGCCTTATGTGACCTTGGAGCCGGAGTTAGTGTTATGCCTCTCTCTCTTTATCGTAGACTTGAACTGGATAAGTTGACACCTACTGAAATCTCTCTGCAAATGGCCGACAAATCAAATGCTTTCCCTGTTGGCATTTGCGAGGATGTGCCTGTTGTGGTTGCTAACACCACTATCTTAACAGACTTTGTTATCTTGGATATTCCCGAGGATGATGCCATGGATGTCATCCTCGAAAGAACCTTTTTAAACACTTTAGGGGCTGTTATAGATTGCAACATAGGCAATGTCACTTTCCAAGTCAACGGTAATGAGCATACCGTGCACTTTCTGAAGAAACGATATCAAGTACATTGCATCAATGCTATCGAAAAAACTTCATCGATTCTTATTGGGAGCTTTGAATGCCCTATTCCTCGTGTCAAGTTGAAGTATGAATTGCTTGTTGGGAAGATTCATATCCCCATTGAGGTGACTTAGCGACTATTCGAAAATTCTCCGTTCTCTCTTGCGATTTGAGGAAGTTTCGTCATAAGGATTTGATCAACCCCATTGACGGATTTCTTTTGATCACCATAAAATGGATGAATCAAAGAGTCACATACCTCTGTTTTAAGCTTTCACTTTCTTTTGCTTAGAATAAAAATGATAGATTTAGTTTAGTTTTCCCTGTTTTCTGTTTTAGCGTCCCGAAGTAAAATACCCCGAAAATAGAAGTTCTCCGATGGTCCTGAAAATCTAGTATGATTTTTTCTGGAATATTTGAAAAATACTGGGACAAAGAGGTGGCCTGGGGGCCACCCCAGTGGGCCACAAGCCCTGTCACCGTGGGCTACCCCCCTGGCCGTGGGGATCAAGCTTGTGGGGCCCACAGGGCCCCCCTCCACTCATTCCAGCTCCTATCCTCTTCTTCTTCCTCCAGAAAAAATTGTTTCGCAGCTCAAACCCGTGTTCTTGCTCATTTGGCTGTGATTTTCGATCTCCTTTCTCAAAGCATCATTCTCCGAACCGTTTTGGGGAAATTAGTCCTTGGTAAGTGACTCCTCCATTAGTCCAATTAGTTTTTTCTCTAGTGCTTTATCCTTCGCGTATTCTTGCTACCTTGGTTACCCTGTTCTTGAGCTTGAAATGTTGATTTTAGCTGGTCCCAAGTAGTTTTAGCGTGTGATACGTTCTCTAGGCATTAGTAGGAGTAGTTGTTATGAGTTGGGCTAATCTTTATTCTCTTTTCTTTCGAAGTCTCTAAGAATTTCAGAATTTTTCAGAGCTAGAAAAGGAAAAGATGAGGAGGTTCTTGAGACTCCTCAAGCCGTAACCCCAAGGAGGATGAGAAGAATCACCCCAAGTACGTGGTTCCACGAGTCAGAGAAGTTCGAGCATGCGAGTGGCCAAGTGATGAATTTTTACGTGCCGTCGGGCTTTATGAAGACTTTTATCACTTGGTTGAGAATGCAGGTCTTACCGCGTTCGTTGAAGATAAGTGCTCTCAATACCTCCTCCTGACCAATATTTTCGTTCAAAGCTTCAACTTTTATCCGAGGAAGAATCCTTCCATGGTTGAGTTCATGTTGTACGATATCCCCAGTGCATGACACTACAGGATTTTTGCAATGCATGCAAATTACCTTCTGTTGGGGATATTCATGATCCTCGCCCACGGGATTTGGCGGATTTCATAGGTACTATTGCTGTTGGAGAGGAGAGAGGAACGTCTCGCGCTAGAATTGCTAGCATACATTTTCCTGTGCTTCGGTACTTCTCATTATTTGTGGGAAAATGTCTGATTGGCCGTGGGGAGGCTGGATCACTTAGCTCTCCACACCTTGCGGTTCTGCGCGAAAGCCTATATAGCACTAAGACTTATAGCCTAGGTGTTATAGTAGCTCAGCGGTTGAACACAAACCGTTCCAAAGGCGTCGTCTATGGAGGTATCTATGCTACTCGTCTTTCTAGACACTTTGAGATACCCATTAGACTTCGCGAGGAAGAAGAGGTGCTTCTTCCTGAGAAATATCTGGATTATGACAACATGGTTTGCCATGATTTTCTGGATAGAGATGCTAGTAGACGGATGATTGATAACCTGGTATTTAGTCAGGGTACTCGAGATACTATTAATTTTCCTGCTCCTTCTTTGATCGATCTTCATGCAGGCAGGTACATTATTATGCCCTCGGACATCTACGCATATTGGGGCTTGGACCAACCACAGGTGCCCGTGCCCGAGCTGCCAGTTGAGTACCACACGCCAGTTTATCAGTGGGAGCCAGAGGAGCTCACACAACAGTGGCATCCACAGTCCGCTCCGGAGTATCCCGGTGCTGGTTACTTCCCGCCTTGGGAGTAGACCAAGCTAGGCCAAAAGCCTAAGCTTGGGGGAGTACGTGTTCTCACCGACGTTACATTCATGCTTATGCTTTCACTTTATTAGTCGGTGTTCACAATTTGCCACTGTATTATGCCTGCTAGTTTATTTTCGTTTTCTTGTTTTCTTGTTTTGTGTCCTTTTGAGAAAACCCAAAAATATTTTCCTTTCTTCTTTTGCTTGTTGGGAGTTTCTCGTGTAAATAGTTTTCTTTTTCTTTGGGTCAAGGTAGAAGATATTGGTTACAATGTTTAGTGGCTCTTGCATGCATACCTGTTTAGCTTTCAAAGAGCCATATTACTTTGCCTTCTCCTTTGTGTTTGCCTGCAGATTCAGCTTAGTCCTTTGCACGAGCACGCTTATTATTGTTCACATCGTTCGATCGTGCAAGTGAAAGGCAATAATGATGATATATGATGAAGTGACTGAGACTAGAAAAGCTGGTATGAACTGTATCTATTTTGTTTTTGTAAATATGACTAGCTTGTCGCCCCAGATTCAGCTTTGTTGTGAGAGAACCATGTTTGCAAAGACAACTTAAGGATCATAGTTTCTGATGCCATGCTTATTTAGCTAGGAGCTTATAATGGTTTGTCTTGAATGCCAACATAGATTTTGAGATGACTATGATGTAGTATGATAGGATGGTATTATCCTTTGAATGATTCAAGTGGCTTGACTTGGCGCTTGTTCATGCTTGTAGTTGAAACAAAATCAACATAGCCTCTATGATGTTCGTGTTCATGGTGATTTATATCCTGTTCAAGCTTGAACTCAATGTTAGTCAAACTCATTGCATCTTGATGACCGTTGTCGCTCTCTAGTTGGTCGCTTCCCAGTCTTTTGCTAGCCTTCACTTGTACTAAGCGGAATACTACTTGTGCATCCACTTCCATAAACCCAAAAGTTTCTCCATGAGAGTCCACCATACCTACCTATTTGCGGTACTTACCTGCCGTTCCAAGTAAATTTGCATGTGCCATTCTCCAAACCTTCAAGAAATATTCTGTTTTGCATGCCCGAACCGCTCATGTGGTGACAGGGGGATATTGATATCTTCCATGTTAGGCATGTTATCCTCGACATGTGTTTATTCACTGTCATTCACGAGAAAGGGGCCGGTAATTGGAATGCCCAGTTCCACGCTTAAATCGAAAACATAACTGTAAAACAAGACTCCCCCTCGATTGATGTTAGTATGGACGGTACCCGAGGATTCGGCTAGCCGTGGAGTGTGATTGATTGGTGGTGGAGGAGTTAAAACTTTACTTTTCTGTTTGGGAACCGCCTATAGCATGAGTAGCATGGAAGATATTGAGAACTCTTGGTCATTGCGTTGACAATGAAGGCATGCCACCCAATATTATTATCTCTGTTTTCAAAGCTTGAGCTCTGGCACCTCTACAAATCAATGCTTCCCTCTGTGAAGGGCCTGTCTATTTGTTTTCCTGTTGAGTCATCCTCTTCTTATAAGCACCAATTGGAGAGCACCTTTGTCATTTGTATGCTTTGCTTTTGATTGATATTGAGTATGACTATGACTGGATCTTCGTTGCTATGAATTACAATGTTTAGTCAGCCCTTGATCTTTGAAAGTGCTCTACATTTATGTTTTGCGGTCTCAGGAAGAGCTAGCGAGATACCACCTATTCATATTTCTTCATGCTTGTTTTGATTGAATTGTTGGTATCTGAAACTCATTATTGTTTGCTCGTTAGCTGATTATGCCATTGATATTAGTTTACCGTGAGACCTTTGTGTCACTTGCTTATGTGGTTAACTTGTGATCTTGCTGAAATTCTGGTTATGAGTTAGACATAGTTGCAACAACAGGATCAAACAGAGTTTGTCAAAGTTTTTCTTTCTCTTCCAGTTTGTCAACTGAGTTGCTTGAGGACAAGCAAGGTTTTAAGCATGGGGGAGTTTGATACGTCTCCGTCGTATCTACTTTTCCAAACTCTTTTGCCCTTGTTTTGGACTCTAATTTGCATGATTTGAATGGAACTAACCCGGACTGACGCTGTTTTCAGCAGAATTGCCATGGTGTTGTTTTTGTGCAGAAATGAAAGTTGTCGGAACGTCGTGAAAATTAACGAAGAATTTTTTAGGAAAATATGAAAAATACATGCGCAAAGATCCACCAGAGGGGGTGGGCCAGTGGGCCACAATCCCTGTTGCCGCGGCCACCCCCCTAGCCGCGGCAACCATGCGTGTGGGGCCCACGTGGCTCTGCCACCCCCAAACTCAGCTCTATAAATTCACTTTCGCCCAGAAAAAAATCAGAGGAGAAGATTTCGTCGCGTTTGCGATACGGAGGGCCGCCACATCCTGTTCTTCATCTGGAGGATAGATCTGGAGTCCGTTTTGGGCTCCGGAGAGGGGACATCGTCGCCATCGTCATCAACAACCTTCTTCCCTCTCCAAGTCCATGAAGCTCTTCATCGTTCGTGAGTAATCTATTCGTAGGATCGCTGGGTGGTGATGAGTAGGATGAGATCTATCATGTAATCGAGTTAGTTTTGACGGGGATTGATCCCTAGTATCCAGTATGTTCTGAGATTGATGTTGCTACTACTTTGCCATGCTTAATGCTTGTCACTAGGGCCCGAGTGCCATGATTTCAAATCTGAAATTATTATGTTGTCACCAATATATGTGTGTTTTAGATCTGATCTTGCAAGTTGTAGTTACCTACTATGTGTTATGACCCGGCAACCCCGGAGTGACAATAACATGAACGACTCCCGATGATGACCATAGTTCGAGGAGTTCATGTGTTCACCAAGAGCTAATGTGTTTTTCCGGTTCTTTATTAAAAGGAGAACCTTAATATCACGTAGTATCCTTTTGGACCCCGTTGTCACGGGAGGGATGGACAATAGATGGCATGCAAGTTCTTTTCCCTAAGCACATATGACGACACACGGAATGCATGCCTACATCACATTGACAAATGGAAGCTAGCCACATATCTCTCCGTGTTATAACTGTTGCATGATGAATGTCATCCAAACGAATCACCGACCCATTGCCTACGAGTTTGTCCCACTGCTACTGTTACTTGCTCTGCTGCCACTACTGTTACTTGCTGCTGCTATTACTTGTTTTGCTCTGCTGCTGTTACTACTGTTGCTGCTACTGTTACTTGCTGCTGCTGTTACTTGCTACTATTGCTACTTGCTACCACTGTCACTACTGCTATTCCTTGCCACTTCTGTTACTCGTTACACTGCTGCTACCTGCTACAATTCTAGTTCGCTCGTTGTTGTCGGGAAAAGACAATTTCCGTCAACGGGAAACTTCTGGCGCCATTGATACAACCGTTAGAAATAGTCTGCCGTGTCAACAGATAGTTTCTGACACCATTGTTATCATACTACTTTGCTGCTGATACTTTGCTTGCAGATACTAATCTTTCAGGTGTGGTTGAATCTGATACATTCAGCTGCTAATACTCGAGAGTATCCTCTCACCTCCTATCTGGCGAATCAACAAATTTGGGACGAATACTCTACCCTCGAAAACTGCCGCGAACCCACGCGCTGGTGGACCATCGCAAGACAATTGCTAATTGTTGAGCAAGTGGGAGCAGTTCTGGCTCTGTTGTTGCGAAGGCATCGAGTCAGGGACTCGTCAACAACATTCTTCTAGTGCCGTTGTTGGGGACTCCTAAGCACTAACTAAGCTAATTATGTCATATAGGTGGAAGCCTAGCTAACTATAGATCATTTCGGAGCTAACTTGGGTAAAATAGGTCATTCTGGAGCAAACTATGCTTATTTCGCCATTTTGGATCTAGCTAAGCTAATTATAGGCCATTTAATACCTAAGTTAGGGGGTATAGGTTATCTTGGAGCTACATAAGCCTTATTATCTCATTTAGGAAAGAACTTAGCTAATTATAGGTCATTTCTTATTAAATAGGTCATTTTGGAGCTAACTAAGCTAATTATGTCATTTAGGTGGAAGCCAAGCTAACTATATGTCATTTTGGAGCTAACTTGGGTTAAATATGTCATTTTGGAGCTAACTATGATTATTAAGCCATATTGGACCATTATGCGGTTGTTCAGCAAAACAGTAGAAATAACATACCATTATCGTCATCACGGCGGTGAAGCACGGTGGCTCTTGCTTGTTTCACCTGGAGAAGGCTCCACTGTAGAAGGGTCGTGCGATGCGTTTCGGGAGATATTCTACACCAAAAATTGTTTGCAATGTGTAGTTAGCATGAAGACACTCTTAAGATCACTGCATTGAAATGAAACTAACCGTCCCCACCATGTTAATGACTGGCATCGCCGGAGGGACTTGGCTGGTCTTATCGCACATAGACTGTACATTTGGTTTTGACAAGTCAATCTTTTTAGTTATTAATGAAACGGACATTAAAATGCAAGATTTGAAATAATATGAAGAAGAAACTTACCACGAAGAGCTCGTATCCTGTTAGACGCATCATTCCGTGCCCTCTCCGCCTCCACCAATGGAGTCGTCCTCTCCTCCAGCTCCCTCATCACCTTATCCTTCTCCACCAAAACCGCCTGCATTGCCTCTCTCTCTTTCAGAATAGCAGCCTGCAACACAACTCATTGTTAGCATTGTAATCATATTGGTTCCAACGCACAACATAATGCGGAAAGATAGTTGAGTCCATTAAACTAACCTCGATGGCGAGCTTAACATGCCGTGGACTTACCCTCATCCCTGCTTTGCACCGGAGTCGCCTGGAACGAAGCCTCTGGGACACGAGTCTCGTGGGTCGAAGGCTCGTCGACCTGAGGCTCGTGAACCGGAGACCGTGTAGCCTCCACCTCAGACGAATCCACCCTAGAAGTGATGTGCTCAGGTGAATCAGCTTGGGGTTGCGGTGAGGAATGCGTGGCAGCCACCGCCCTACCTCTCCCACGACCACCTGTACCTTTAGTACAACATAAATACCAACATGAGTAATAAAATGTATATAAATACCAACATGCATACAACATGACTACAACATAAATACCAACATGAGTAATACCTTTAGTACCTCTCGGCTTCGCGGGGGGTCAACCTCCTCTCACGGGGGGTGCTCCATGCAGAGTAGAGAGCAACGCTCTCCGAAGAGGCCAGGCAGGAATGGAAGTACCCATCCCACCACCCGCCGACGAAGAAGGAGCCGCGGAGTGCTTTCAACCCTTTCCCACCATCTTTCAACACCTGTCATGACAAAGAGTAAATGAAATTAGTGCAACATAAATACCAACATGAGTAATAAAATGGATATAATTTAAGTGTATCATCGTCATAAATACCAACATGACTAATAAAAATTGAATACCTAATAAGAACTCAAAATTTATATATAGTAATAGTTGAATACCTGAGATGAACAAATAACAATCGTGCTCGTCTATATATGCTTCAGGGTCAATAAATGCATCATGATCATCACTATCATCAATAAATGCATCATCATCATCACTATCAGGAAGAACATGTGGAAGGCCACCATTACGTAATCGGTCAAGGAGTGACAGGTCATCCGCAGCAGTAACCTCTTCTTCTTCCAGCTAACTAAGCTAATTATGTCATTTAGGTGGAAGCCAAGCTAACTATATGTCGTTTTGGAGCTAACTTGGGTAAAATATGTCATTTTGGAGCTAACTATGCTTACTAATCCATACTGGAGCAAAATTGGCTAATTATATCATTTAGGTGGAAGCCAAGCTAAGTATATAATATTCATGAGCTAACCAAGGTTCTGATGCCATTTTGAGCTTATTATTTCATTTTTGAGCTAAATTGGTTATTTTAATGAGCTAACCAAGGTTCTTATGATGTTTTCACCTAACTAAGCTAATTATGTCATTTTGTAGGATAATTAGTGAATTTAGTCTTTGTTGGATGAGTCTCAGCTACGTAGAAGAAGAGAAAGAGAAGAAGCAAGAAGAGAAGAAGAAGGATAAGTAAAAGAAGAAGGAGGAGGAGAAGGAGAAGGAGGAGGAGAAGGAGTAGGAAGAGGAGAAGACGAAGAAAAGAAGAAGGACAAGAAGAAGGAGAAGAAGTAGGAGAAGGAGCTTCTCTCCTCCTTCTCCTTGTTCTCCTTCTTCTTCCTCCTTCTCCTTCTCCTTCTGTTCTTCTTCTCTTCTTCTTCTTCTTCCTTCTTTTCATTTTTCCTCTCTATTCTCCTCTTGTCCCCTTCTTCGGGCTAAATTAGCTAATTATGCCTTTTTGGAGATAATTATGTCAGTTTGGAGGATAATTAGCTAAGTATATGTCATTTTTATTAAATAGACCACTTTGGAGCTAACTAAGCTAATTATGTCATTTAGGTGGAAGCCTAGCTAACTATAGGTCGTTTCAGAGCTAACTTGGGTAAAATAGGTCATTCCGGAGCAAACTATACTTATTAAGCCATTTTGGATCTAAATTGGCTAATTATATCTTTTAGGTGGAAGCCAAGCTAAGTATATAATATTCATGAGCTAACCAAGGTTCTTATGCCATTTTGAGCTTATTATTTCATTTTTGAGCTAAATAGGTCATTTTAATGAGCTAACCAAGGTTCTTATGATGTTTTCACCTAACTAACCTAATTATGTCATTTTGTAGGATAATTAGCCAATTTAGTCTTTGTTGGATGAGTCTAAGCTATGTAAAAGAAGAGAAAGAGAAGAAGCAAGAAGAGAAGAAGAAGGATAAATAAAAGAAGGAGGAGGAGGAGGAGGAGAAGGAAGAGGAAGAGGAGAAGAATAAGAAAAGAAGAAGGACAAGAAGAAGGAGAAGAAGGAGAAGGAGCTTCTCTCCTCCTTCTCCTTCTTCTTCCTCCTTCAACTTCTCCTTCTTCTTCTCTTCTTCTTCTCTTCTTCTTCTTCTTCTTCCTTCTTTTCATTTTTCCTCTTTCTTCTCCTCTTGTCCCCTTCTTCGAGCTAAATTAGCTAATTATGCCTTTTTGGAGCTAATTATGTCATTTTGGGCGATAATTAGGTAAGTATATGTCATGTTTTATTAAATAGACCATTTTTGAGCTAACTAAGCTAATTATGACATTTAGGTGGAAGCCTAGCTAACTATAGGTCATTTCGAAGCTAACTTGTGGTAAAATAGGTCATTTCGGAGCAAACTATAATTATAAAGCCATTTTGGATCTAAATTGGCTAATTATATCATTTAGGTGGAAGCCAAGCTAAGTATATAATATTCATGAGCTAACCAAGGTTCTTGTGCCATTTTGAGCTTATTATTTCATTTTTGAGCTAAATTGGTCATTTTAATGAGCTAACCAAGGTTTTTATGATGTTTTCACCTAACTAAGCTAATTATGTCATTTTGTAGGATAATTAGCTAATTTAGTTTTTGTTGGATGAGTCTAAACTATGTAGAAGAAGAGAAAGACAAGAAGCAAGAAGAGAAGAAGAAGGAGAAGTAAAAGAAGAAGGAGGAGGAGGAAGAGGAGGAGGAGGAGAAGGAGAAGGAAGAGGGGAAGAAGAAGAAGAGAAGAAGGAGAAGAAGGAGGAGAAGAAGGAGAAGGAGCTTCTCTCCTCCTTCTCCTTCTTCTCCTTCTTCTTCCTCCTTCTCCTTCTCCTTCTTCTTCTCTTATTCTTCTTCTTCCTTCTTTTCATTTTTCCTCTTTCTTCTCCTCTTGTCCTCTTCTTCGAGCTAAATTAGCTAAGAATGCCTTTTTGGAGCTAATTATGTCATTTCGAGGATAATTAGCTAAGTATAGGTCATGTTTTATTAAATAGACCATTTTGGAGCCAACTAAGCTAATTATGTCATTTGGGTGGAAGCCTAGCTAACTATAGGTCATTTCGGAGCTAACTTGGGTAAAATAGGTCATTCCGGAGCAAACTATGCTTATTAAGCCATTTTGGATCTAGCTAAGCTAATTATAGGACATTTAATACCTAAGTTAGGGGGAATAGGTCATCTTGGAGCTACGTAAGCCTTATTATCTCATTTAGGAGAGAACTTACCTAATTATAGGTCATTTTTTATTAAATAGATCATTTTGGAGCTAACTTGGGTTAAATATGTCATTCTGGAGCTAACTATGCTTATCAAGCCATATTGGACCATTATGCGGTTGTTCAGCAAAACACTGGAAATAACATACCATTATCGTCATCACGGCGGTGACGCACGATGGCTCTTGCTTGTTGCACCTGGAGAAGGCTCCACTGTAGAAGGGTCGTGTGATGCTTTTCGGGAGATATTATGCACCAAACATTGTTAGCATGAGGACACTCTTAAGATCAATGCATTGAAATGAAACTCACCGTCCCCGCTATGGTAATGACTCGCATCGCCGGAGGGACTTGCCCGGTCTTATCGCACATAGACTGTACATTTGGTTTCGACAAGTAAAACTTTTTAGTTATTAATGAAACGGAAAAATAAATGCAAGATTTGAAATAATATGAAGAAGAAACTTACAACGAAGAGCTCGTATATGGCCCTGTTAGATGCATCATTCCGTGCCCTCTCCGCCTCCACCAATGCAGTCGTCCTCTCCTCCATCTCCCTCATCTCCTTATCCTTCTCCGCCAAAACCGCCTGCATTGGCTCTCTCTCTTTCGGAATAGCAGCCTGCAACACAACTCATTGTTAGCATTGTAATCATATTGGTTCCAACACACAACATAATGCGGAAAGATAGTTGAGTCCATTAAACCAACCTCGATGGCGAGCTCGACTGGCCGTGGACGTACCCTCATCCCTGCTTTGCTCCGGAGTCGCCTGGAACGAAGCCTCTGGGACACGAGTCTCGTGGGTCGAAGGGTCGTCCACCTGAGGCTCGTCGACCTGATGCTCATGAACCAGAGACCATGTAGCCTCCACCTCAGATGAATCCACCCTAGAAGTCCTGTGCTCAAGTGAATCAGCTTGGGGTGGCAGTGAGGAAGGTGTGGCAGCCACTGCCCTACCTCTACCACGACCACGTGTACCTTTAGTACAACATAAATACCAACATGAGTAATAAAATGTATATAAATACCAATATGCATACAACATGAGTACAACATAAATACCAACATGAGTAATACCTTTAGTACCTCTCGGCTTCGCGGGGGGTTGACCTCCTCTCACGGGGGGTGCTCCATGCAGAGTAGAGAGGAACGCTCTCGGAAGAGGCGAGGCAGGAATGGAAGTACTCATCCCACCACGCGCTGACGAAGAAGGAGCCGCAGAGTGCTTTCGACCCTTTCCCACTATCTTTCGACACCTGTCATGACAAGGAGTAAATGAAATTAGTACAACATAAATACAACATGAGTAATAAAATGTATATAATTTAAGTGTATCATCGTCATAAATACCAACATGACTAATAAAAATTGAATACCTAACATGAACTCAAAATTTATATATAGTAATAGTTGAATACCTGAGATGACCTAAAACAATCGTGCTCGTCTATATATGCTTCGGGGTCAATAAATGCATCATGATCATCACTATCATCATTAAATGCATCATCATAATCACTATCAGGAAGAACATGTGGAAGGCCACCATTATGTAATCGGTCAAGGACTGACAGGTCATCCGCCGCAGTAACCTCTTCTTCTTCCAGCTCTTCCTGTTCGGGCTCAGGGGTTAAGACAGATTCACTATCGCTGCCTACTTCAATGTTCTGGGGTGAAGTAGAGCGGTTTGTTGAAACGTTTCTTGGACATACGTGTTTCTTGGAAGAATTATCCTTCATATGTGTCTGGGTTAATGTGAGGTTCGTAATCCTCTTCCTTGAGGGTATGTGGTCTAAAATGTGGTGGCACTTCATAAACTACATCCCAACCTTTGATATTTGGATCAGTTTGGCAGGCCCACGGTAGATAGAAAACTTGTGTCGCCTGTTGAGCCATATTATAGACATCGAGAACATCTAAGTGGGTGTTTTGGTTGATTTCGACTAGTCCTATATGTTCATGAGTCCTTCTAGTCTCCCTCGACTCAAACCAATAACATTTGAAGACTACGAAGGTTGGTGGGTTTTCACCATAGAATAGAAGTTCATAAATTACTTCAACTCTTCCATAATACTCGTTGCCTCCTTCGCCGATAGCAGAGACAGAACAATTTGCAGTCTTTAGGTCGGACATAGATAGGTCTTTGCCAAAGGTACGAAAGTGATACCCGTTGATGTTGTATTTGTCAAATGAACGGAAGACGCATACTGGTCACGCATACTCTATATCTAGCAAGTTTCATCGGCACGAAGACCGGAACAGAGCAAATTAAGGGGGTACGAGGAGAAGTCATTTGTTCTCACCAACAAACGCAGGGGCATAGCTCATCGAACGCACGTGGAGGTTGTCGAACAACTGCACATTGAAATTCACACGATCAACAGAAATATGATGTTTTTATAATTAACATAATCGGAAAATATGTGGCCTAAGTCATAATTTACAAAACTATGACCCCCGTCGACCTCTAGAAGGCCAAAAAGCACCTTCTCGTTCAATAGTAGGAAGAAGAGGTGTCGGGGGTCGGGGCTTAGTGGCGTCAAGGGTCGGTGGTGTCGAGTGTCGGTGGCGTCGGGGGTCGGGGGTTAGTTGCGTCGGTGGTCGCGGGTTAGTGCTATTGGGGGTCGAGGGTCACTAGGGTCGGGGGTTGGGGTCTTTCCGGTCAACAAGAGGCCGAACAAGTGTCGGGGGTCGGGGGTCGAGGGTCAGTGGCGTCGGGCGTCGGGGGTCGAGGGTCGGGGGTCAATGGTCGGGGGTCGATGGTCGCAGGTCAAGGGTTGGGGGTCGATGGTCAGTGGCGTTGGGTGTCGATGGTCGGGGGTCGATGGTCAGTGGCATCGGGGGTCAAGGGTCGAGGGTCGATGGTCAGTGGCGTCGGGGTTTGAGGGTCAAGGGTCAGTGGCATCGGGCGTCAGGGGTCGGGGGTCGAGGGTCAGTGCCGGGGTGTCGGGTTCCCTTTTCCTCTTCTTTCTTCTTCTCCAATCTCTTCTTTTTCTTCTTCTTCTTCTTCTTCTTCTTCTTCTTTTTTCTCCTCCTCCTCCTCCTCCTCTTCTTCTTCTTTTTCTTCTTTCTTTTCTCTTTCTCCCCCTCTCCTCTTTCTTCTTCTTCTTCTTCTTCTTCTTTTTTCTTCTAGTTTTTTTCTTCTATTATTTTCTTCTACGTTTTTTATTTTCTATCTATTTTTTTTTCTATCTACTTTATTCTACCTAATAAACAAACTATCTAATTTAACAGAAAAAAAGAAAAAAACTAACTATCTAATTTAAAAAAACAGAAAATATGGATACGTACCGGAGGCACTCCTCGGAGTTGGGGACAGTCGGTGAGGGGAGGGGCGTCGCCGGAAGCCAGTGAGGGGAGGGGGCGGTGCCCGCAGCCACTGAGAGGAGCGGCGACGCCGGGGGCGGGTGACGGGAGGGGTGGCACAGGGGGGCGGCGCAGGGGGCGAGGGCAGCGCAGGGGGCGATGGAGGGTTGGCCGGCCACCAGTGGTGCTGGAGCGAGGCGGGGCGGCGCCGGGGGCGGGTGAGGTGAGGGGAAAGAGAGACAGTGGGTGGGTGTTAGTGGAGCGAGGGGAGGGGGTGACGGCCGTTATAGGCTGGTCGCCTTTGCCGACCGCCCTCGGATGGCAAAGGGCCCCATGGCGGACGGCAAAGGCACCCGGATGGCAAAGAGTCCCTTCCGTCGGACACGGCAGACATGGGACCCATCTGTCCTCTTTGCCGTCTGCCCTAGGTCTCTTTGCCGTCCGCTGGCAGACGGCAAAGGGCTGACACATGGAAAATAGTTTGTTTGCCATCAGTCATCCCTTTACCGTCTGCTTGATGTCAACTGACGGCAAAGAGGTTCTTTGCCATCAGCCAGCAGACGGCAAAGAGTTGGCTGACAGCAAAGAACAGGATTCCAGTAGTGTTTTGTTTGGCCATGTACTCTCTAACGTTTGCCATAAGACTAAGGTTCATCATGGCCTTATAATACTCAATGTCAAACTCTTCATCTTTATCATAGTAGACATGCTCCACATTGTTGTCATCAATTGGAGTTTCCTCGTCATAAGAATCAAGAGATTAGTTAGGATTTCGACCATCACAATGTTCAAGTTTATGCATGTGAATGCCTTCTACAATGATGTTATTAATGGTAATGACATCTCCTTTAGCTTGCATGAGGTCACGAAGCTCAAATAGACATTTATCGAAATTTGGATCATTGCGATTCATTTTGTGAAAGTCAATGCATTTATGGAAAATGATATCAAGATTTTTCAAGGAATAGATTGGATATCTTTCCTCAAAGTTTTTCCATAAAGTGCAAGCTCACTCAAAATTCTGCATTTGATTAAGCACATTTCTTGGGAGTCCTCTAATTATGAGATTAACAGTTTTAAGATTCCCAAGCATATCAAGTTCTTCATCGTGAGAAGGATGTAGGGGATCAATGGGAGGCACATAGGGATATTTAACATACTTGCTTAAATGGAATTCATCAAATATATCAAGCTTTCATCTTTCCATTGTCTATAGTACTCCCCATTGAGAATAGGCACACTGCAACTAATATTCCCCAAACGAGGCACATCCATCTTACTCCACTAGTGATTAAACCAAGGCTATGGAGACCAAACCTTTGATACCAATTGTAGAATCACTAGAAGGGATGTCTAGAGGGGGAATAGACTACTTGTATAAATTAAAACCTAGCATTTTCCCACATTTGATTCTTGGTAGATTTTAGCAACTCTAACAAGTCTAGTGCACCCTACACATGCTAGTCAAAATATATGGCCACGAAAATTAAATACACTACACATGTTGTAAGGAGTAGAGTTTAGCAAGATCAAACGAAATATGAACACAGTGATTTTTGGTGTGGTTCTGATAGGTGGTGCTATCGTACGTCCACATTAGTGGAGACTTCAACCCACGGAGGGTAACGGCTGTGAGAATCCATGGAAGCCATGAGTAGGAGAGATTAATTTTGTGGAAAGAAACTTGGGGACGCTAGAGATCAAGTTTCAACTGAATGGATTGGAATATCTTGATCTCAACACATGAGTAGGTGGCTCCCTCTCAGAAAAATAGATCTGACGGGTGTGTGTGTGTTCTGAGTGATATCTCTTGCAAATGAGAGGTGGTGGAGGGGTATACATAGGCATCCCCAAAATCCAACCGTTACAACATTATTGCCCAACTCAGTGACACGGAAATGAATCTCGATGGTATCGACTTGCACTAAATGTTGCAGTTTTTTAATTCCCCGTAAGACATATATACGAATCTTGGTGGTATGGAGTCGATGACCTAGAGATGTTTCCAAATCTCGGTCACACCGATTCCAAAACTCACAAATTTTGATTCTTGGAATTTACACACCAGCAAGTTGGTCACTGATCTCGGTGGCACCTATATGAAAGTTGGTGGTACGGAGAGATTAGGGTTTGGCAAAGGAGTCGTCTCTTGGAAAATCGGTAGGGCCAAAACGGAATTCTTGGTGGCACCGATTTTCTATTTTGGCTTTGGTCACAGAACTTTGTGGGAGAATGGATGAGTATTTTTGGTGGCTATCTCTAAGAACTTGAGCGACCAATTCATCATAATACATCACCCCTTTTATTAGTACTGGCTTTCCTATGGACTCAAAAGCGATTTTTCACAAATATAAAATGTAGATTCCTCTTGCTTGATGGTTGAGCCAATCCCATTCCTTTTCTTGCATCAAGGGGTTTCTCCTCACATTCCTTTAGCCAATGTTCTCTGTGGACTATACATGAAATATACTAGGTAAAAGTGTTAGTCCAAGAGACAATGTATGTTGTCATGAATGATCAAAACCACCAAGGGAGCATATGTGCTTTCACCCATGTGATCAAGGGTGCGGAAACCAAGGGTGGTCGCCGCCCTCCCTTGCCTTGGGGGCCAAGGCAGCCCCCTATGGTGCCACTACCACCTCTAGGAAAACCCTAGAGGGGGTGGCCTCCTCCCTTTGCCCCCAATATAACGATGACAGGAGATTGCGGCTGCACATGCATTATTCCCATGTCCCGGCGGCATCCCTCTCGCTCTCCGAGCTAGTTCTAGTAGCGATTGGTGAAGCCCTGCTAGATTAGCTCCACTACCAACGCCAACACATCGTTGTGCTACTGAAGAACTCATCTACTACTTTTCCCTCGCTCACTTGATTGAGAAGACGGAGACATCATCGAGCTGCACGTGTGCTGAACACGGAGGTCCCATATGTTTGTGGAAGTGCATTATATCGACTAGAGGGGATGAATAGGTGATTTTTAGAATTTCATCACTAAGGAAATTCTTTTTGAGGAAATTCCTCATTGATGAATAACGTGCAACGGAAATAGCACAGGATGAGAGGTGCAAAGATTATACGAGCAGTTTACTTGATGAAGATTATGAGAGTCGGTTTGCACAATATGTTGGCACATAATAAGCAGGTGAAGATTAACTGGTATGAAGAATTTGAGGTTGAGGAAATTCAGTGAAAGTCTTCAGCAAATTCTTCAAAAAGTGACAATGAAAGTCTTCAACATACAATATTGAGGAATTGAAAGAGTTGAAGAAATAGAACCCGTTTCACGATGAAGACAGTTGTTGATGACCCAGTTCCAACTGTTGTGACAGTCGTACGTCTGGTTTGGAGCGGCTTGGTATTGAAACCAAAGGAGACACAGTCCCTACCGTATTCTCCTTGAGCTAAGGACACACAGTCCTCACCCAACACTCGTGGTAAGTCTTCAGGGCAGACTTCCAAACCCTCACAAACTCGGTCACTCAGCGATCCACAATTGACTGTAGGATGCTCTGGACCATGACGCCTAACCATCTGGAGGATGTACGGTCTTGAAAGGTAAAAGGCTTCAGTTCCACACAGGAACAAATTCTTCAGTGATGCTCAATCACTTGGTTTTTTGTTTGTGGTTTGGTGTTTGGGGTAGTTCCTCACTTGATGATTTACCCTCGAAGACTCTGAGGAATTTGGGTTGCTCTAAATGACAAGTGTCAGTTTCTCTCGGAGCAGCCAACCAGCTAGTGGTTGTGGGGGCGGCTATTTATTGTCTGGGAGCATCCCGACATGATTTGACATAAATGCCCTTAAATAATGTGACCATTGGTGTGGATAAGATCAGTGAGGTGGCGCATGTCGCGGCAACGGTCGGAACTTTCAACTGTGAAATTCCTCATGTCCAGCATATTCCTCACTTGAGGCTTTTGTAGGTTTAGGCTTGGGTTGAGCATCATGAGGAAATTCATTCCATAGTATTACCTCAACCCCCTTTAATAGTACGGTGTTCCTATGACTCAAGAGTAAAGAAACTTAAAGAGAAATAGTAAATCTTCACGCTTGAAAGTATTCAACAGTATTTCTGAAAGAACCTCCAGATTCCTCATCATCAATATCTTCATGAGGAATATCAATTTCATCGCAATTTCTTCGTGATCAAAGATTTCAAGGTAAGACCAAAATCTTCAGCCGAAGACATGCATTTTTAGGGGTCGATATTCATCGTATAACTCAAACTCCTCAACGACTTATAGAGCATGTGTACACTTATAAATACATTAATTACTTAACCAATAAGTCTTCAAACCACCAAAATCACTAAGGGCACTAGATGCACTTACAATCTCCCCCTTTTTGGTGGTTGACGACAATTGGGTTAAGTTTTCAACGGGGTTAAAAATATGAAGTGTAAATACTGAGTGAGAGGAATATGAAATCAAGATACTAAGAGACTCCCCTTGGAGATGTGCATATTTTCAGGAATTTGCTTTTCACAACAGATGCACATTGATGATTTATATCATGGAGATCTCCCCTTGTATTTTGTAAATCATGCATACATTTGACATATGTAATGAGGAATTTGAGAATGCATGATGAGAAATGGTGTCTGACAAATTTCAACATGCATGCATTAATATACTTTGAGGAATAAGCATGCGAAGAAAAACGTTCAAAAGAGTCAGAGCACCATCGGGCTTAAGTTACAACTCATTACATAAAACACTTCAGAAGAACCAAGTGTTTGTAACTTAATAATGTTTATAAGCCCCAAAATAGATCCCATTTGAAGACTAACTCAGATTTATCCCCCTTTCTCATCAAGTGACGAAAAGGGACAAAAACTGAGGACTAATGCCCCATGAAGAATTTCACTTCTTGGCTGATGAAGAGGCCTGAGGATTCTTGATGACAAACTTCTTCCTTGGACCAGTTGCAGTGTCTTTGTGGCACCCCGATAGAGGGCCGACGCACGTCCGTCCCAGGATAAGACCGGACGCACGTCAAGAGCATGATACAGAAATTCCAGGCAATCATGGCTTTATTAATATGGAGTGTTGCAATACTGTTGCTTACAACAATATTACATGACTCCAGGGCTAGCTAAATGGCAGCAGAGGTCTTGATACAGCGGCATCGACGTCCCTGGCTAGGCTCCATAACTCGTAGGACTGGCTTGGTTACGATCTAGCACGACGAGTCTTCTCCTGCAACTGGCCACGTGCAAGGCCAGGTGAGTACTTTGAATGTACTCGCAAGACAACCAAATACATGGCATCCAAACAAGCAGATAACAAAGCAAGCATAATAGTCATATAACAGCTATTCTAAGCATGACAAGGCATTAACAGGAAAATATAACTCAAGCATACCATGACATGAACTACGCATGTAATCTACCTTACTAGCATGGCAAAGATCACAACGATTATTTACTAGCTTACTTTCACCGAATATCAACCTACTCTCTTCTGGGTTTGACCACAACCCTTGACATACTCGCAATCCATCCTGAATGGATCACCTCACACGATCATCTGACTGATCATCATGTAGCCTTCTCTTGGCTAACTCATCATGTTATCAACATCCTCTGATGTTCATATGAGACGAGTTCTTCCATCATTACTATCATAGATACGGTTGACCATCTACTGAGGTCTGGTCGGGCTGTCCATTACCATGGACACGTCTATTCGAATAGGTTTGACACTCTGCAGAGGTTGCACAATTTACCCACACTCTGGAGCACTGACCTCGTAATACCATGCGAGTGGACCAGCATTGCTCCAACGAAACTTGCCTGAACCATGACTCTCTCAACGTACCACCGGCAACCACTCCCTTCTGGAGTACTGCCCTGGATGGCCCTGTGTCCTCATGACACCTGTGTCCTCATTATACCTACCACCATCATGGCCAAACAAACTATCGCAAACGGGGATGCCGGCACAAACAACTTAACTGGCTCATAGGATTATCACCGCCTACCTGATCAAGGTCAGCGCGCGTGCATAATCCTCCCTCTTTGGAGGTACCAGTGAGAGATCACGATATCAGTTCAAGTCAAGGCCGTCCCATATCGGCAAGAGGTGGTTGTGCGGGTGGGCCCGGACAGGTGACTCTGATCAACCAACTAGGTATCTTATCCTGAGTATTATTTCTGTCATAGCTGACACTCTGATGTCACCACAATCCGATAATTAATAGGATTAAGCCACTACTCCTAAGCTACATTCATGAACTGTTGGATAAAGCACAAAGTAATGATAGACAATAATCTCAAAAGTATAATATAAATAACAAGCTATTACTTTACCTATTATAACTGCAGGTGGGCCTTCGGAACCCTCGCATAGAATCAACAAATAAATCGGTAGCCACCAGAACGGTCTTTACAACACAGATCTGGGACGTTACGGGAGTAACTCAACTCCCACTCAAGACGGCTGGAAAGCAGTTCAGAGCATAAGGCGGTGTTGATAATAAGAATGTAGCAGTTCCCTAAGACGGCCGAAGCACAACTCAGAGCATAGGGTCACCTCTACGGAAATAATTTCAACAGTTGCCCATGACGGCCGACAAGCAGCTCAGAACACGGGACACCTGCTGACAAAAGAAATATAAACTTGGCATCCACCCCGGACGACCAGAAACAGCACAGACTCAGGCATGGTGCCATTACTGAAGGAAATGTGACAAGGGTTTGTCAGCGTCACACACAACACCTCACTATGTACTCAAATATGAGCATTGAATATGCAAGAGCAACATCTGAGGGCGTATGTTGGATGAAAAGTAGAACTAAGAACTACTATTAATATCATCATGGTTATAAGCCGATGCAGGCTAACAGGCTAACAGGTGCAAGCAACGTTATCATGCAAGTCCGGAGCTCATAGTAAGAGGTTCGCTTGCCTGGGGGTCGATGAATATTTCGGGAAGAAGCGCACTAACACACCGGAAAGCTTTGCCGGAGAGGGTTTTCCTCCCAGAAGGCTCAAACAACGGCAAGTGAAAAATGCTCATTTCTATTGTGCAACCATATTATGAAAATGTCACTATCGAAAGGGGCTCGACGAGACGAAGACATGGCCGCTGGTTTTACCTCAATCGGAGTTATGAGCGCAAAGTTACGGATGTTCATCCGTTAGGCCGAAAACAAATCAGATTTATTCATTTCTGCTCTTAACTAGTGAACGTTCATAACTTACCAGTTTCGGCCAGCTGGGTTTAAAACAGAAAGCTCGATTAAGAGGGGGGAATTGGGGCTGATGGTGCTTGCGAGCTCGGGGAGGAGCTCGGGCGCCCTACATAGCTCGGGGGGAAAGGTTCTTGCGATTTCGGAAGAAGCTCCGAGAAGTCCATGGCGGGATTCCCTCGGCAAGCACCTCCAGAAGCAAGAGGACAAGGGGAAGAGAGCTCTAGAGCGTGCAGGAGGACTTGGGGGACCTCCTAGACAAGCTTGGACAAGCTGTAACCGGCTGGAGAGAAGCTCCCATCGCTTCAAATGCACAAAGCACCGTTTTGGCAGTCTCTACCCATGGCCACCACGTGGCCATGGCCTTGACATGTTCTTTGAGGTGTCACACCATGTCTAGGGTGTTCACCAAAGAACACTGAGCTTCATTGTGCCTTTGGATAACCATGGGGAGCAATGAGATGACCAGACCATAGCCAAATAGTTTGCAACAGCAAGGTGTTTGTGCTGTGGTGTCACCTACACTGTGCACCTCTTGGCATCATACTTGGCCGAGGATGACAACTCA
Source organism: Hordeum vulgare subsp. vulgare (assembly GCF_904849725.1). NCBI lineage: Eukaryota > Viridiplantae > Streptophyta > Magnoliopsida > Poales > Poaceae > Hordeum > Hordeum vulgare. Next base: position 111,573,587 of record NC_058522.1, on the reverse strand, counting down.
CGAAGGTCACTATGCTGGCCAAAATTCAGCTCAAACAAACAAGTCTATGGGTCACTTCCTTTTTAACTTGTCATAGTGACCAGAAATGAAGAAGTTGATGCTGGTGTCAAATGGCTAGATGGAAATGGCTGAACTTTGGAGCAGAGTCCTTATTTAGGCATATGAAGATGCTGGCAAAGATTCATACCATTTGCACACATATAAATGGTACTTCCTTCACAATGCTTCATTCTGGATAGAATCTTAAATAATTTACTAGGGAAGGATGGAATGATGAAATGGGATAAATTTTGGTGGACAAAGAAGATTTAACATTATAAACAACTCTGCAAAATTTCAACTCAAGGGGAACAAGGAGTCAAGCACTTCCTTTGCAAACAGAAGATCAGGACAGAATTTGCAAAGGGATATTGTGCTCAATTTTTGAATTGGGGAACTTGATATTTTGATGGAAATGATGATCCTATGGATGTGATAAGATCCACAAATTAGTTGGAATTTTTCCTAGCTACCAAAATGGAAGTTCCTTTGGAAAGGCCCCAAAATGTTATATTGGCATAAAATAGGAAAATGCAATTTTCCTTTATTCTATGATGGCTAATATTTTATGAGAGCTTCATAGGATCACAAAGAACATATTGAAAGATTTCATGAGCATTGGGGATGGATAACTATTTTCTTGGATTTAATTCCTCAGACAAGCAAAAACAGGTATTAATTCTAGAGGGGAAATATTGCATATGACTTTGCAATATTTTTGCACATGTGGGGTCTATGAGGGGATGATGATATCTGGGAAGACTTGGAGGACGAACAGAACAATGGAAATGATGGCTCCTTTGAAAACACAAAGATCGGATTCCCAGTTCCAATACTTCGGAGCTAGGGTTTCAAAAAGGGGTTCGGGGTTTACTCAGCAAGGACAAGAGGGCACACGGATATGGGAAAAGCACTGAGAGGTTGGGGATAGACTCGGTTCACCTGGCCATTTGCCAAATTCCAGAGGAGAAATCCGGGAGAGAAAAGCTAGGAAGGAATAACAGCACAAAAATCGATAACCCGATTTTTGGGGTGTTACAAACCTTCCCCCCTTAGGAGAATCTCGTCCTCGAGATTCCGAAGTTTAGCTTAGCACTACAACTATTACTACTACGCCTCCTAGAACGCTTCGGGGATCTGTCTTAAGCCTGTGGTTGAAAACAACCGAATTAAGAGTACCAAAACTGGTACACCCTGAGCGATACACAATTATCACGGGGTCTACTCTACACACAGAGATCACTGGGTAGCCTTATCAGTTTTAGAAAAAGCGAAATTTCCTTTTTCGTAAAATGCTTGGGGTACCCTGATGAACAGTGGCCTCCTCTCGCTGACGAGTGGGACCAGGGTCCACCGGCAGCCTTCTCCTTCTTCTATCTCCGGCAATGGCTCTCACTCTCTCTCGCTCCTACGCCGCTCCGAGTGCGGCTAGGCACTACGCACTCCTACCTCCTAGGGTGTAAAGCATCCTACGTCGGTAGTGCGCGGCATGCACGAGGCCGACGCATAGAGCACTCACATCGCGGGCCAACGACGGTCGGCACTGCTCTCGGATTCCCTCCTGGATGCCGGTGATCGAGCAACGCATAGCCTCCTGGACCTCGCTCACCGTACGCCGGACCGGGGCTATAAAAGGGACCTCGGTATCTCTCTCTACTACCTCACATCCTGCCTCACTACTTCCTCCTCTTCTCCTACTCTTCCTGATTGCAGGAGCACGAGGCAAGGCGCTAATGGCGGGCGTGGGGTCGGAGCTGCTCACAATCCTCCTGGCTGGTCTACTGGCGGCGCTGGTCGGCGGCTCGGTGCTACTGTGCGTGATGATCCTCGATGATTGTCGCGATGCCGTGGCTAAAGCGATAGCTGAGGGACAACTACGCCGTCTCAAGCAGGCGAAATAAGCGTTGATGGGGCGGCATGGGCGGCTTTCAACATTGCATCAGATGATGGCACAGGCGCTGCTTGGTCTGGGGAGCGGGTGCAGTCAGCGGGGCTCTATCATTGTGGATACCATGCCGGTGTTCGCTCCTAGATGAACAGAAACCACAACTAGTGGGCACTAGGGTAGAACTACGCTCTAGGTCTTGGTCTGGAAAGGGTTGTAACGGTCTACACTGTAATAATATCTCTCAGAATCTCCCCGAGATTGCAATACTGGTCACACGATGTGCAAGCAATATATTTAGACTAATACGCAAGCAGATGTAGAATGCACATGATGGTACAACGCAGACAGAGAAAGAATCACAACAAGCCGATTATACTAAGGTGTTTTAATGCTAGTGGGTGTATTTACTACTGGCATACATACGCCTTCACCAGCTCACATTTTATTAGGGGCTCTGGGCGAGTCCAATTTTATTAGGTGTAAGTGCTCTACTAAAAAAATCTTTTTAAGAAATCCAATGTCAACTCTGTTAAACATTTTTGCTTAACAGGGTGACAATTCCTTCCAAGCACACAGGGCAAACAGGCACACATAATATTACAATAGCACACAGCTACAAGCAATGCAAGTAGTACAACAACACATTGCCCTACTGGGCAGCTACCTACAACGCACTCCAAACGACAGCGTCCTAGTCCTATGTGCGGGCGAAGAAACAGCCTTCGCAGCACACCTACACGTGGCTTCTCCTGGCTTCGTTCACCGACGAAGCCACACATGGGCTTACTCCTGTTGGGGCTCTCCTGGGGGACGAAGGCTGAGCCAACTATTGTCTAGGTCTTCGGGTACTGCTATAGGTTGGGACTCAACTGCTGGAGCTGCAAAGGGGGCTTGATGGAACACATCCCGACGATGAAGTCGCCTGATAGCTCCCAGAATGGAGTTACGGTGGATGTCTCCAGGCTGATATGTGTCCACGGGTTGCGAGGGAAGTACCAGCTGTGAAGGTGGCACTAAGCTTGGCAATAGGGACTGGGTTGACTGGGCCTCCACTTGACGGGTCACAGGTATGCTTCCGTAACAACCCGCATGGCGTCCTGATCCATGGCCTTGAGCTCTTTGAGAATGCCGAAGAGCAATAATCCCTGGGCAGCGGCAAACTATGTCAGCCAAGCTATTGTTGGGTCTGCATCCTTGCCTGCACGGGAGGAATTGCAGCCTGTGTCCGATGCAGGGGGACAATAGCGAAGCTCCTGCATCTCTGTCACTTGCGGAAATTGAAGCCTAAGACGGGTGATAGCTTCCGCAGCGGCTATCTCGACAGCCAACTCAAGAGTGGGCATGGGATGGCCACAAATATTCTTGGGTTTCCCATCTGTTGCTGGCCCTGGGTTGATATGCTCCTTTGCATAAAACCAGCAAAGATGGGGGACGGGTTCCGACTGGAACACCAAATACACTGGGGCTTACTCAGGCCAAAGGCTCGGGAGAGCATCCTAGAAAGGATGGGCGGGAATCCAACATAAACTTTAGCTAGGGTTAGGCTATGGAAAGTGGGTGTTTTGGAGGAACTGGCCATGGCTGCTAGTTTGGGGGTACTGGTCTGGGTTCTCTTGAAAGGCTCTGGCTTACTGGGTGGGGAGATCTACGGCTCAAAAGTGGGAAGTGTTTAAATAGGAAGTCGGGCTGGATCACACCAAGATGGCGTAGATCCTTCTCGTGCCGGGTGGAAGATACACTGGCATGGCCGACAACTGGGTAGGGTCACGATCCAATCTAGAGTGGCTGGGTGGGCCGGCAACTAGGTAGGGATACGTTCATTTCGACTGCGCCATCTATTGGTCAATAGTGGCTATGTCGGTTGCCAGAGACGGTCAAATCTGTCAGACTCACTACTGGTCGATCCTAAGGTGGTCTGGGTGCTAAGATAACCTATAGCCAGCCCAGCTCTGATACCAACTCTTGTGGCACCCCGATAGAGGGCCGACGCACGTCCGTCCCCAGGATAAGACCGGATGCACGTCAAGAGCATGATACAGAAATTCCAGGCAATTATGGCTTTATTAATATGATGGAGTGTTACAATAGTGTTGCTTACCACAATATTACATGACTCCAGGGCTAGCTAAATGGCAGTAGAGGTCTTGATACAGCGGCATCGACGTCCCTGGCTGGGCTCCATAACTCGCAGGACTGGCTTGGTTACGATCTAGCACGACGAGTCTTCTCCTGCAACTGGCTACGTGCAAGGCCGGGTGAGTACTTTGAATGTGCTTGCAAGACAACAAAGTACATGGCATCCAAATAAGCAGATAACAAACCAAGCATAATAGTCATATAACAGCTATTCTAAGCGTGGCAAGGCATTAACAGGAAAAAATAACTCAAGCATAGCATGACATGAACTACACATGTAACCTACCTTACTAGCATGGCAAAGATCACAACGATTACTTACTAGCTTACTGTCACCGAATATCAACTTACTCTCTTCTGCGTTGTACTACAACCCTTGACATACTCGCAATGTATCGTGAATGGATCACCTGACACGATCATCTGACTGATCATCATGTAGGCTTCTCTTGGCTAACTCATCATGTTATCAACATCCTCTGATGTTCATATGAGACGAGTTCTTCCATCATTACTATCATATATACGGTTGACCATCTCCTGAGGTCTGGTTGGGCTGTCCATTACCGTGGACACGGCTATTCGAATAGGTTTGACACTTTGTAGAGGTTGCACACTTTACCCACACTCTAGAGCACTAACCTAGTAATCCCATGCGGGTGGACTAGCATTGCTCCAATGAAACTTGCCTGAACCGTGACTCTCTCAACGTACCACCGACAACCACTCCCTTCCGGAGTCCTGCCCTGGGTGGTCCTGTGTTCTCATGACACATGTGTCCTCATGACACCTGCCACCATCGTGGCCAAACAAACTATCCCAAACGGGGACGCCGGCACAAACAACTTAACTGGCTCACATGATTATCACCGCCTACCTGATCAGGGTCAGCGCGCGTGCATAATCCTCCCTCTTTGGAGGTACCGGTGAGAGATCACGCAATCACCTCAAGACAAGGTCGTCCCATATCGGCAAGAGGTGGGTGTGCGGGTGGGCCCGGACCGGTGACTCGCATCAACCAACTAGGTATCTTATCCTGAGTATTATTTCTGTCATAGCTAACACTCCGATGTCACCACAATCCGATAATTAATAGGATTAAGCAACTACTTCTAAGCTACATTCATGAACTGTCGGATAAAACACAAAGTAACCATACACAGTAATCTCAACAGTATAATATAAATAACAAGTTATTACTTTACTGATTATAACTACATGTGGGGCCTTCGGAACCCTCGCATAGAATCAACAAGTAAATCGGTAGCCACCAGAACGGTCTTTACAACACAGATCTGGGACGTTACCGGAGTAACTCAACTCCGACTCAAGACGGCTCGAAAGCAGCTTAGAGCATGAGGCGGTGTTGATAAGTAGACTGTAGCAGTTCCCTAAGACGGACGAAGCACAACTCAGAGCATAGGGTCACCGCTACGGAAAGAATTTCAAAAGTTGCCCATGACGGCCGACAAGCAGCTCACAACACGGGACAACTGCTGAAAAAATAAATATAAACTTAGCATCCACCCAGGACGATCGGAAACAGCACAAACTCAGGCATGGTGCCATTACTGAATGAAATGCGAGCAAGGGTTCGTCAGCGTCACACACATCACCTCACTATGTACTCAAATATGAGCATTAAATATGCAAGAGCAACATCTGAGGGCGTATGTTGGATGAAAAGTAGAACGAAGAACTACTAGTAATATCGTCGCGCTTATATGCCATTGCAGGCTAACAGGTGATACAAGTAAACACACAGTGTGCAAGCAACGTTATCACGCAAGTCCGGAGCTCATAGTAAGAGGTTGGCTTGCCTGGGGGTCGATGAATACTCCGGGAAGAAGCGCACTAACACACAGGAAAGCTTTGCCGGAGAGGGCTTTCCTCTCAGAAGGCTCAAACAACGGCAACGGCAAAATGGTCATTTCTACTGTGCAACCATATTATGAAAATGTCACTATCGAAACGGGCTCGACGAGACGAAGACTTGGCTGCTGGTTTTACCTCAATCGGAGTTACGAGCGCAAAGTTACGGATGTTCATCCGTTAGGCAGAAAACAAATCAGATTTATTCATTTCTGCTCTTAACTAGTGAACGTTCATAACTTAGCAGTTTCGGCCGGCTGGGTTTAAAACAAAAAGCGCCTTTCAGGGGAATATGCTTTCGGTAAACTGAAAGCGCATTCCAGCCCTTTACGTCTCCACTTACTCCCTGGGCCCGGGCTCATTCTCTCTTACAGGGCTGGCCCACCTTATCCACTCTCTCTCACACACTGCCGGCGGGGCCCACCCCCATCTCCTCTCTCTTACACGTGGGACCCCACCCCTTCTCTCTCCCTCCTTCCCTGGATCTTCTTCTACCTTCGACCGGGGCACGGGCAGCTCGGCCGGCCGGCGTGGCCGGGCTCCTCTGCGCGGGAGGTGAAGCCGGCGACCGGGGCGGGTGCCCCGTGCCACACCGCGCCCAGGGAAGGGGGTCCTAGCCGCTGGGGTGGCCTCCCGTGCCCTCGCCACTAACGTGGCTGCGGCAGGAGAGCAGCTGCCGATGTCCGGCGCCGACGGGGTCTCCCCGACCAAGAGGAGAGGGGCGGCGACCTCGCATGCCCTAGGGGTTGCTCAGACCGAGGAGAAGAGAGACGGGGAGCTCCCCGGGAGCTAAGCTCGCCATGAGGCCGATGGGGCTCTCGGCCATTGAGATCAGAGAGCTCCAAGAGCTCGATTAAGAGGGGGGAATTGGGGCTGCTGGTGCTTGCGAGCTCGGGGAGGAGCTCGGGCACCCTATATAGCTCGGGGGAAAAGGTTCTTGCGATTCCGGAAGAAGCTTTGAGAAGTCCATGGAGGGATTCCCTCGGCAAGCACCTCCAGAAGCAAGAGGACAAGGGGAAGAGAGCTTTAGAGCATGTAGGAGGACTTGGGGGACCTCCTAGACAAGCTTGGACAAGCTGGAACCGGTTGGAGCGAAGCTCCCATCGCTTCAAATGCACAGAGTACCGTTTTCGCAGTCTCTGCCCATGGCCACCACGTGGCCATGGCCTTGACATGTCCTTTGAGGTGTCACACCACGTCTAGGGTGTTCACCAAAGAACACTGAGCTTCATTGTGCCTTCGGATAACCATGGGGAGCAATGAGATGACCAGACCATAGCCAAATAGTTTGCAACGGCAAGGTGTTTGTGATGTGGTGTCACCTCCACAGTGCACCTCTTGGCATCATACTGGGCTGAGGTTGACCACTCACTAAGGTCACTATGCTGGCCAGAATTCAGCTCAAACAAACAAGTCTATGGGTCACTTCCTTTGTAACTTGGCATACTCACCAGAAATGAAGAAGTTGATGCTGGGGTCAAATGGCTAGATGCAAATGGCTGAAATTTGGAGGAGACTCCTTATTTAGGCATATGAAGATGCTAGAAAAGATACATACCATTTGCACACATATAAATGATACTTCCTTCACAATGCTTCGTTCTGGATAGAATCTTAAATAATTTACTCGGGAAGGATGGAATGATATTGTGCTCAATTTATGAATTGGGGAACTTGATATTTTGATGGAAATGATGATCATATGGATATGATAAGCTCCACAAATTATTTGGGATTTTTCCTAGCTACCAAAATGGTAGTTCCTTTAGAAAGGCCCCAAAATGTTATATTGGCATAAAACAAGAAAATGCAATTTTAGCTAATATTTTATGAGAGCTTCATAGGATCACAAAGAACATCTCTGCAAGATTTCATGAGCATTGGGGATGGATAATTATTTTCTTGGATTTAATTCCTCACACAAGCAAAAACAGGAATTAATTCTAGAGGGGAAATATTGCATATGACTTTGCAATATTTTTGCACATCTGGGGTCTATGAGGGGATGATGATCTCCGGGAAGACTTGGAGGAGCAACAGAACAATGGAAATGATCGCTCCTTTGAAAACACAAAGATAGGATGTTGACATGTATTTTGACCAACATAAAATAAAACACATAAAATATAAATGCAAATCGGCCAAAATCCGTTTACGACGAAAATGAGAAATTAAAAGGAATATGTAATCAACCGTGCAAAAACTAGGCATATGATATATTGCCGAGGATACTGAAAAGTGTCAAGAAATTATAAAATATGAGCATACACACATATGTGTCACCGACGACGGAAATCTAAGATTGACACAAATTCAAATTATCATAGGCAGCATTAATATTACTAAAGTATTGGATTACACACTAAATGGGCACATATGCCGGCACTGTTCATGAAATGTCACCCTACCCATGTAAAAGAAAAAAATGTCAGATATGATGACACACTTAAAATTAAAATGTGTCGGACCATTATCAAAATATTGGCGTATAATACTGATAGAAAGAATATCTTTTCGTATAAAGGAAACAAGACTTGGTTAGCCATTCCAACTAATGAGGCTTAGCTCATTCAAATAAGTTGGCTACGTACATGAGCATGCATAGTCTCATCCATCAGTCACTCACGTATGCAATGTTAGTGTGCAGGTCTAGATGCTGAGAGAGCGTGGCCTAATCCCAGACTAATTAGAAGTTGCCGACTGATTAGCAATAAAGAAATAGAAAGAAAGAAAGAAAGAAAGGAGTAGCCCCCACTCCCTTCATCACACGATCCCACGATCACTAGACGTGGGCACGCGCAGGCAACCAGCCACAGGCCACAGCGCTCCTCTGCTGCCCCTTATAAATACACGCTCGCCCAGGGTGCATCAGGTTGGATCCATTTTTTCTCTCGCATCCATTCATCTCTCCCTTCCATCTCCTCCTGCTACTATTAGCAACACACGCATATACAGATACACACACAAAGAATAAGAAGCAGGGAGGCCAGCGTTCTACTTACACAGGTGAGAAGGTGAGATATGATGATGGTCTCATCTCCTTAGTTTCGGCCGCTTGGTTCGGATCAAGGAGCTCTCTCTTCTCACATATGAAATATTGTCCTTAGTTTCGGCCGCTTGGTTCGGATCAAGGAACTCTCTCTTCTCACATATGAAATATTGTCCTTAGTTTCGGCCGCTTGGTTCGGATCAAGGAGTTCTTTCTTCTCACATCTGAAATATTGTCCTTAGTTTCGACCGCTTGGTTCGGATCAAGGAACTCTCTCTTCTCACATATGAAATATTGTCCTTAGTTTCGGCCGCTTGGTTCGGATCAAGGAGTTCTTTCTTCTCACATATGGAATATTGTCCTTAGGTTTGGCTGTTTGGTTCGGATCAAGGAACATAAAATTCACTAAATTATATCCTTAGGTTCGGCCGTTTGGTTCGGATCAAGGAACATAAAATCCACCAAATCATGTCCTTAGGTTCGGCCGTTTGGTTCGGATCAAGGAACATGAAATTCACTAAATCATGGACTAAAAAATGCCGGGGCAACATGTCAACGAGCTATGACTATAGTTTTAGATGGATTATTATATGTTATCGTTGAATGTTACATAGATGACATAGTGGTAAAATCAAAACGTGAGGAAGACCATATAAAACATCTTGAAATGGTTTTCGAGCGTTTGAGGGAACATAACTTGAAAATGAACCCCATGAAATGTGCATTCGGAGTTTCTTCTAGGAAAATTCTCGGTTTTGTGGTTACAAAGAATGGCATTTAAGTCGACCCAGATAAGGTAAAAGCAATTGTTAAGATGCCACCACCCACAAACCTACACAAATTAAAAAGTTTCCAAGGTCACCTAGCATAATTAGGAGGTTTATTCGAACTTAGCAGGACGATGCAAACCTTTCTCACGTCTCATGAAAAAGGGTGTCCCATTTGAGTGGGATCAAGCATGCCAAAATGCATTCTTGGATATTAAAAAAAATCTAATATATCCACCTATTCTAGGTGCACCAGTTAGGGAACACCCTTTGATCCTATATACAGCGGCCATGCCTATGTCGTTGGGTGCTCTTTTGGCACAAAATAATGAGTCCGGAAAAGAAATGTCCCTATATTATCTTAGTCGCACCCTTGTGGGGGCTGAGTGCAATTATCCAGACATGGATAAAATATGTCTGGCATTAGTATTTGCAGCACAAAAATTACGTCATTACATGATAGAACACATTGTACACCTTGTGTCAAGAGCAGACCCTCTTAGATATATCTTAAACAAAATAGTGCTTTTAGGTAGATTAGCTAAGTGGGTAATGTTTTTGTCACAATTTGATATAAAATTTGTGCCACAAAAGGCCATGAAGGGACAAGCATTAGCTAACTTCCTAGCCACACATCCAATACCCGATGATTTCCCAATAGATGATGACTTGCCTGATGAAGAGGTGTTCGCTACATCGGTTGCTTGTTCGTCATGGCAAATGTACTTTGATGGAGCATGTCGGCGATCCGGGGTAGGTGCGGGAGTTGTGTTTGTCACACCAAGTGAAGGAATAATCACATACTCCTTTACCCTAACTTCAGCAGTTTCAAATAATTCAGCTGAATATGAGGCTTTGATAATTGGGATGGAATTGGCTCTGAAAATGGGGTTAGACTCACTCACGGTATACGGTGACTCTGAGTTAGTGATCAACCAATTAATGGGAATTTACATGGTAAAGAAAGAGGAATTAATGCCTTACTTCCAACGAGCCAAAACGCTCATCTCCATGTTTGTTGATCTAAATATTCAGAATGGTATAAGAAGTCAAAATGAAAAGGCCGATGCATTAGCAGGTTTAGCTGCTAGTATGTCATTAAGTTCACATCAAATGATGGACGTTCGTGTTGAAGAATGCAGAATCCTACCTATACTCGCCGAAGAGGAAGAGACGACGACATCACTTGCAATGACTACAGACATCTACGAGATTGAAGTCGGAGATTGGCGAAGCCCCTTCGTGGAATACTTGATCCATGGATATTTACCTTTAGACTCTGCAGAAAGATCTAGAGTTCGAAAAAGGTCAGTCCACTATACATGTATAAATGACACCCTGTATAGGCGTTCTTTTGACGGCATCCTCCTTCGTTGTCTCGCGGGGAATGAAATTCTGGAAGCCTTAAATGAAGTACACGCTGGGGTGTGTGGGGCACAACAATCGGGGCCAAAGTTATATTATCAACTCCGACATCTTGGTTATTATTGGCCTACCATGTTCGACGACGCCATGAAATTTGCAAAAAGGTGTCATGAGTGTCAAATACACGGTAATTTCATACATCAACCTCATGAATCGTTGCATCCCACAAATATGGCATGGCCGTTTGAAATGTGGGGAATGGATATAGTAGGGCCTATTAATCCGCCATCGTCAAAAGGCCACAAATTTATCTTGGATGCCACTAATTATTTCTCCAAATGGGCCGAGCTTATACCATTAAAAGAGGATAAGGGAGAATATGTGGAATACTTTATAAGGACACAGCTTATATATCGCTTCGGAGTACCTTCCCGTATCATGTCCGACAACAGAGGACCATTCAAAAACAAACATGTTGATAAGTTATGTTCGAAATTTAAGATAAGTCATCATTATTCTACGGCTTATAATCCGGCAGCTAATGGACAAGCCGAAGCTTTTAATAAAACTCTATGTAAATTGTTAAAGAAAGTTGTGTCAAGGAATAAGCGTGAGTGGCATGAGAAACTCCTTGAGGCCTTGTGGGCTTATAGGACCACGACACGTACACCAACTGGAATGACTCCTTACGCCCTTGTGTTTGGTGGAGAGGCGGTTCTACCATTAGAAGTACAAATTACTTCGCTCAGAGTCGCTATTCAGGAGAAACTTTCTGAAGAAGAAGTCATAAAATTACGCCTCGGTGATCTTGAATTACTTGAGGGTAAACGCCTTCAGGCGCTACAAAATTTGGAAGCATATCAGGCTAGAATGTCTCGTGCTTTCGACAAGCGTGTTAAAAGGAGGTCATTCAAGCAAGGAGACCTAGTGCTCGCCGTCATCCGTCCCATGAATGTTACAAGACGCATGGGAGGAAAGTTGGAGCCAAAATGGGAGGGTCCCTACATCGTAAAAGAAGTCTACTCTAGTGGTGCTTACCGGATAATTTCCCCAGACGGCGAGTACTGTCCGTCACCGGTAAACGGGAAATTCCTTAAGCGTTACTATGCTTAAAAAACAAATATACTCCAATACACTTATGAGTATAAATTGTGATGTAAACAAATGTTACTCCACGACTTACGAGTATAAACTGTGATGCAAAAGAAAAAAAATACTCCAACGACTTACGAGTATAAACTGTGATATAAAACATATATTACTCCAACAACTTATGAGTCTAAAGTGTGATGCAAAAAAAATGAATATACTCCGTACCCTCATAAGTATAAACTGGGGCACATGAAATGTTACTCCAATAAGCTTACGAGTATAAACTGTGATGCACCCAAAAGAAAATACTCCACACCTTCACGAGTCTAAACTGAGGCACAAAAAGAATATACACCATACCCTCATGAATATAAACTGGGGCACATAAAATGTTATTCAATAAACTTATGAGTATAAACTATGATGTAAACAAATCTTACTCCAACGACTTACGAGTATAAACTGTGATATAAAACATATATTACTCCAACAACTTACGAGTCTAAACTGTGATGCAAAAAAAATGAATATACTCCGTACCCTCACGAGTCTTAACTGGGGTACTCAAAGAAAATATACTGCAATAAATTACGAGTCTAAACTGTGATGCGAAAAGAAAAACAAATGTAGTCCATGCCCCACGAGTATAAACTGGGGCACTCAAAGAAAATATACTCCAATAACTTACGAGTCTAAACTGTGATGCGAAAAGAAAAGCAAATGTACTCCATACCCCCACGAGTCTAAACTAGGGCACTCAAAGAAAATATACACCAATAACTTACGAGACTAAACTGTGATGTGAAAAGAAAAGAAAATGTACTCCATACCCTCACGGGTATAAACTGGGGCACCCAAAGAAAATATAATTCATACCCTCATGAGTATAAACTGGGCACACCTAAAGAAAACATATTCCATAGCCTCACAAGTCTAAAGTGAGGCACCCAAAAAAAGGAAGATATACTCCACACCCTCATGAGTACAAACTGATGTACAATACAAAAAATTACTATAATAACTACGGGTCTAAACTGTGTGATATATATGAAAAGCAATTACTATAACCTTCATGAGTATAAACGGGAGCGCATAAAATGATACTCCAATAGCTTAAGAGTATAAACTATGGTGCAACAAACCGATGTAAATTAAATATTCATCGAGAAAATGAAGTTCACCCTTATGCATATAGGAGTAAATACACCTAACATCAAATGAATAAGCATATGTGTGTAAATGCTCTAATACTTCAAGAGGCAAAACCAGCACGTACAAACTGCTCCAATATGAGCCTAAACTATAAGCATGCTCTAAAATGTTAAAACTAAAACAACCCTCATGGGTTTAAACTCCGAGATGTCAAGTTCAACTACACTAGGAAATCCAAGCTTAAATTGAAATTAAAATAATGCTTTGTGTAGATACAAAAAACTGCATAGCCATGTATAGCTGGCATACATTTGAATAAAAATCATACACTTAAAAATAGGAATATTATAAAAAAATACATGATGCCACATATGCATGAAAATACTTCAGGAACAAAAGAGATTGTCAAGTTTCGAGCTCTGGACCTGAGTCAAAATATTTATTCGGACCCAAACCTCGAGGGGCATCTGTTGACATGGATTTTGATCAAGATAAAATAAAACACATAAAATATAAATGCAAATCGGCCAAAATCCGTTTATGACGAAAATGAGAAATTAAAAGGAATATGTAATCAACCGTGCAAAAACTAGGCATATGATCTATTGCCGAGGATACTGAAAAGTGCCAAGAAATTATAAAATATGAGCATACACACATATGTGTCACCGACGACGGAAATCTAAGATTGACACAAATTCAAATTATCATAGGCAGCATTAATATTACTAAAGTATTGGATTACACACTAAATGGGCACATATGCCGGCACTGTTCATGAAATGTCACCCTACCCATGTAAAAGAAAAAAATGTCAGATATGATGACATACTTAAATCAAAATGTGTCGGACCATTATCAAAATATTGGCGTATAATACTGATAGAAAGAATATCTTTTCATATGAAGGAAACAAGACTTGGTTAGCCATTCCAACTAATAAGGCTTAGCTCATTCAAATAAGTTGGCTACGTACATGAGCATGCATAGTCTCATCCATCAGTCACTCACGTATGCAATGTTAGTGTGCAGGTACAGATGCTGAGAGAGCGTGGCCTAATCCCAGACTAATTAAAAGTTGCCGATTGATTAGCAATAAAGAAATAGAAAGAAAGAAAGAAAGAAAGGAGCAGCCCCCACTCCCTTCATCACACGATCCCACGATCACTGGACGTGGGCACACGCAGGCAACCAGCCACAGGCCACAGCGCTCCGCTGCTGCCCCTTATAAATACACGCTCGCCCAGGGTGCATCAGGTTGGATCCATTTTTGCTCTCGCATCCATTCATCTCTCCCTTCCATCTCCTCCTGCTACTATTAGCAACACACGCATTTATAGATACACACACAAAGAAGAAGAAGCAGGGAGGCCAGCGTTCTACTTGCACAGGTGAGAAGGTTAGATATGATGATGGTCTCATCTCCTTAGTTTCGGCCGCTTGGTTCGGATCGAGGAGCTCTCTCTTCTCACATATGAAATATTTTCCTTAGTTTCGGCCGTTTGGTTCGGATCAAGGAACTCTCTCTTCTCACATATGAAATATTGTCCTTAGTTCGGCCGCTTGGTTCGGATCAAGGAGTTCTTTCTTCTCGCATATGAAATATTGTCCTTAGTTTCGGCCGCTTGGTTCGGATCAAGGAACTCTCTCTTCTCACATATCAAATATTGTCCTTAGTTTCGGCCGTTTGGTTTGGATCAAGGAGTTCTTTCTTCTCACATATGGAATATTGTCCTCAGGTTCGGCCGTTTGGTTCGGATCAAGGAATATAAAATTCACTAAATTATATCCTTAGGTTCGGCCGTTTGGTTCGGATCAAGGAACATAAAATCCACCAAATCATGTCCTTAGGTTCGGCCGTTTGGTTCGGATCAAGGAACATGAAATTCACTAAATCATGTCCTTAGATTCGGCCGCTTGGTTCGGATAAAGGAACATAAAATCCATCAAATCATATCCTTAGGTTCGGCCGTTTGGTTCAGATCAAGGAACATAAAATCCACCAAATCATGTCCTTAGGTTCGACCGCTTGGTTCGGATCAAGGAACATAAAATTCACCAGATCATGTCCTTAGGTTCGGCCGTTTGGTTCGGATCAAGGAACATAAAATCCACCAAATCATATCCTTAGGTTCGGCCGTTTGGTTCGGATCAAGGAACATAAAATCCACCAAATCATGTCCTTAGGTTCGGCAGTTCGGTTCGGATCAAGGAACATAAAATCTACCAAACCATGTCCTTAGGTTCGGCCGCTTGGTTCGGATCAAGGAACATAAAATTCACCAAATCATGTCCTTAGGTTTGGCCTTTTGGTTCGGATCAAGGAACATATTTTTTTTCTTTCTTCACATGGACATGCCATGTGTGGAAAAAATCATAAAATGCTCTACGCATGGGTTCCTTACATTTGAATTTCATGACATGAAAATACATTTCATGCATGGGTTCTTTCTCACGAAATCCATGACGCGAGCCATTAAATGACTAAGCCATGAGCCAATACACAATTACGCTATGTCATGGGTTCTTCTCATATGAATTCCATGGCATAAGTCATAAAACCAAAGGAAATACAAATTATGCTATGTCATGGGTTCTTTTCATATGAATTCCATGACATAAGTTGTAAAATAAAAAAAATACATAGTATCTTACGTCGTGGGTTCCTTCATACGAATTCCACGACATAAGTCACAAGTTGATAAAAAAATATATAAAAAAAATCTTATGGCATGGATTCTTCCATACGAATTCCGTGGCATGAGCCATAAAATAATAAAGTTACGCTTGGCATGGATTCTTCCATACGAATTCCGTGGCATGAGCCATAAAATAATAAAGTTACGGTATGACATGGGTTCTCTCATACGAATTTCATGGCATACAACATCCATATAACAAGTACACAATTATGGCATAAACCATCAACCAAATAGAAACAACAATTATGCTCCAAGCAGGGGTTCTCTGAAATGAATTCCATGATATGAGCGTTAAATATTAAAAATGCATGGATGTATCCTATGCCTGAAAGATAAAGAGATATATGGCAAACCATCAAACATAACGGTGTCGAAGATAATCTACGCAGATAAACTTCAAGTTCCCAGGCCGGAGTTCAATGTCGACCACGAGGAGGATTTTTCTTGTAGCATATTGTAATAGGAATGTGTTGCAATCTCATGTAATAGATATGTTGGAATTCTTAATCAGGGGTTTTCTCCACGGAGATGTAATTAACAGATCTTTTATATAAATATAAGAGTTCTGGAAATATGTACCTACAATGTTTGATCTTCATTTTATTTTATGCAGTATATGCCCTTTAAATATATATATTCACTCTGTATCAATGACGTGGACGCGTGTTCTACACGCCCGCCATTTTCCCGTCATCATAGGATTCCCAGTTCCAATACTTCGAAGCTAGGGTTTCAAAAAGGGGTTCGGGGTTTACTCAGCAAGGACAAGAGGGAACAAGGATATGGGAAAAGCACTGAGAGGTTGGGGATAGACTGGGTTCACGTGGTAATTTGCCCAATTCCAGAGGAGAAATCCGGGAGAGAAAAGCTAGGAAGGAATAACAGCACAAACATCGATAACCCGATTTTTGGGGTGTTACAAACCTTCCCCCCTTAGCAGAATCTCGTCCTCGAGATTCCCAAGGTTAGCTTAGGACTACAACTATTACTACTACGCCTCCTAGAACGCTTCGGGGATCTGTCTTAACCCTGTGGTTGAAAACAACCGAGTTAAGAGTACCAAAACTGGTACACCCCGAGTGACACACAATTATCGCGGGGTCTACTCTATACACAGAGATCCTGGGTAGCCTTATCATTTTTAGAAAAAGCAAAATTTCCTTTTTCCGAAAATGCTTGGGGTACCCTGATGAACAGTGGCCTCCTCTCGCTGACGAGTGGGACCAGGGTCCACTGGCAGCCTTCTCCTTCTTCTATCTCCGGCCAACGGCTCTCACTCTCTCTCGCTCATGCGCCGCTAGGAGTGCGACTAGGCACTATGCACTCCTAGCTCCTAGGGCATAAACCATCCTACGCCGGTAGTGCACAACATGCACGAGGCCGACGGAGAGAGCACTCCCATCATGGGCTAACGCCGGTCGACACTGCTCTCGAATTCCCTCCTGGACGCCGGTGATCGAGCAGCGCACAGCCTCCTGGACCTCGCTCACCGTACGCCGGACCAGGGCTATAAAAGCGACCTCGGTCTCTCTCTCTACTACCTCGCATCCTGCCTCGCTACTTCCTCCTCTTCTCCTACTCTTCCTGATTGCAGGAGCACGAGGCAAGGCGCTAATGGCGGGCGTCCGGTCGGAGCTGCTCACAATCCTTCTGGCTGCTCTACTAGCGACGCTAGTCGGCGGCTCGGTGCTACTGTGCGCGATGATCCTCAATGATCGTCGCGATGCCGTGGCTAAAGCGATAGCTGAGGGAAAACTACGCCGTCTCAAGCAGGAGAAATAAGCACTGACGGGCCGGCATGGGCGTGTTTCTACATCGCATCAGATGACGACAAAGGCGCTACTGGGTCTGGGGAGCGGGTGCAGTCAGCGGGGCTCTATCATTGTGGATACCATGTTGGTGTTAGCTCCTGGCTGAACAGCAACCACAACTAGTGGGCACTAGGGTAGAACTACGGTCTAAGTCTTGATCTAGAAAGGGTTATAATGGTCTACGCTGCAATAAAATCTCTCAGAATATCCCCGAGATTGCAACACTGCTCACACGATGCGCAAGCAATCTATTTAGACTAATACGCAAGCAGATGCAGAATGCACATGATGGTACAACGCAGGCAGAGGAAGAATCGCAACGCTGGATATGAGAAGCTCCACAAATTATTTGGGATCCTAGCTACCAAAATGGTAGTTCCTCTCGAAAGGCCCGAAAGTTTTATATTGGCATAAAATAGGAAAATGCAATTTTCCTTTATTCTATGATGGCTAATATTTTATGAGAGCTTCATAGGATCACAAAGAACATTTGTGCAAGATTTCATGAGCATTGGGGATGGATAAATATTTTCTTGAATTTAATTCCTCACACAAGCAAAAACAGGAATTAATTCTAGAGGGGAAATATTGCATATGACTTTGCAATATTTTTGCACATCTAGGGTCTATGAGGGGATGATGATCTCTCGGAAGACTTGGAGGAGCAACAGAACAATGGAAATGATGGCTCCTTTGAAAACACAAAGATAGGATTCCCAGGTCCAATACTTCGGAGCTAGGGTTTCAAAAAGGGGTTCGGGGTTTACTCAGCAAGGAGAAGAGGGCACAAGGATAGGGAAAAGCACTGAGAGGTTGGGGATAGACTGGGTTCACCTGGTCATTTGCCAAATTCCAGAGGATAAATCCGGGAGAGAAAAGCTAGGAAGGAATAACAACACAAAAATCGATAACCCGATTTTTGGGGTGTTACAGTCTTCTGGTTCTTCATCTGACTCTGAAGTGCGGAATGAAGAAAAAGAACTGTCCACAAGGTCAGGAACTGGAATTGGCTTGAATTTCTTCCTGGGAGGCCACGACCAGTCGAAGTCCTGAGTAAACTCCAAAGCATCAAGTTCCTCTTGAGTCTTCACATGAGCCAAGGTGGCCCAGGTACGATCAAACACCTCATGAAGATAATACTGATTTTTCCTAACTTCTTTCTGAGTCTCGTTGAGGGTTTTCACAATGGCACTGAATTGACGTTTGACCCATTTGTGATTGCGATCCACCTTCCGATGAAGACTGAGAAGTAGCTCTCTGTTATTCATCACTCTTGGGGCAGTTGAGTTTGGAGGATCTAGGGTAGCAGTGTCATCAAGGGGCCGATTTCCTTCATCAATCACAGATTTACCTTTGCCTTCAACAGGCTGAAATGTTTTCTTGATGACTCTGATTGGCGGCAGATATCCGATGTGATTAGGAAAATGAACATGGTCGTTGACGCCTGACCTGCTTCTGATGAATCTCGTGATCCACGGTGCATAAATCTTCATTTCAAACGGCGACAGTGCATTATCAGCCAAATCCTCATGAAGAAGTCATGAAGATTCATAGGTATACCATGGATGACACTGAAAAGGATATTCTTCATGGTGCCTACGACATCTTCTTCATCGTCATTCCCTTTGATGGGAGCGATGACATTGGTCAGGATTCGGTAGACTGTTCGTGGTTCATGCTCCAAGTCTTGAACCAGAAAGTGAGTCCTTGGAGGTTGGTCCTTGGGCAAAGGCTTCATGAGGACTTC
This sequence comes from Hordeum vulgare subsp. vulgare, assembly GCF_904849725.1. Lineage (NCBI taxonomy): Eukaryota > Viridiplantae > Streptophyta > Magnoliopsida > Poales > Poaceae > Hordeum > Hordeum vulgare. The sequence continues at coordinate 111,554,027 of NC_058522.1, read as the reverse complement.
CATCAGTCTGTTTGGGAGCTCAGGTTCATCATACATCAGCACCGCATTGTCTGAGGGAATTGAGATGGGAAGAGCTCGAAGAAATTCAGTGGCAGGCGCTTTGTAGTGCGTGTGCTGAGTAATCGAATCCAAAACCCAAGTGTTGACTTCCTTTGGGTCTCCAAAGATGTGATGTGTGGCGTAGAACTAAAGAATGATGTCACAGTTCTAGTCGCCAATGTTAGTACAAAGAGGTAGTAATCCATATTTGTGCAGAACATTGAGGACTGAAGTGAAGCAAGGTATTTCTTCCATGTCACAGTTAGGAATATGCTTATGCTAAAATATCTTGTTCCTCCCACAGAGCACTATAGCATAGTAGTTGAGTTGGTTCCTCGTCGAAAACTTTAAGTGCATCTAGTGCCCTTAGTGATTTTGGTGGTTTGAAGACTTATAGTTTATGTATCTAATGTGTTCATGAGTGTACACATGATCTATAAATCGCTGAGGAGTTTGAGTTATACGATGAATATAAACCCCTAAAAATGTATATCTTTGGCTGAAGAAATTGGTCTTATGCTGAAGATTTGAATCGCGAAGAAATTGCGATGAAATTGATATTCCTCATGAAGATACTAAAGATGGGGAACTCGGTGTGTCCTGAAGAAAATCAGTCCGAAGACTTTGAAGCGTGAAGATTTATTCTTTCTGTTTCATTTTCTTCAGTCTTGAGTCATAGGAACACCGTACTGTTAAAGGGGGTCAAGGTAACACTACGGAATGAATTTCCTCATGATGCTCAACCTAAACCTACAAAAGCCTCAAGTGAGGAATATGAGAGACATGAGGACTCTCACAGTTGAGAGTCCCGACCGTTGCCGCAATTTGCGCCACCTCACCAATCTTATTCACACCAACGGTCATAATACTTAAGGGTATTTATGTCAACTCATGTCGGGATGATCCCAGCCTATAAATAGCCGCCCTCGACAACCATTAGCCGGTTGGCTGCTCCGCGATAAACTGACACTTTTCATTTAGAGCAACCCAAATTTGTCAGAGTCTTCGAGAGTAAGTAAGGGTGAGGAAATACCCCAAACACCAAAACACAAACCAAAAAACAAGTGATTGAGCATAACTGAAGAATTGGTTCCTTTGTGGAACTGAAGCCTTTTACCTTTGAGGACTGTGCATCCTCCACACGGTTAGGCATCATGATCTAGAGCAATCCAGCAGTAAATTTTGGATCGCCGGGTGACCGAGTTTGTGAGGGTTTTGAAGTCTGCCCTGAAGACTTACCACGAGTGTTGGGCGAGGACTGTGTGTCCTTAGATCAAGGAGAATACGGTAGGGACTGTGTGTCCCGGGACTGTGTGTCTTTTGGTTTCAATACCAAGCCGCTCCAAACGAGACGTACGACTATCACAGCAGTTGGAACTGGCTCATCAACCACTGTCTTCACTATGATACGGGTTCTATTTCTTCAACTCTTTCAATTCCTCAATATTGTATGTTGAAGATTTTCATTGTCTCTGTTTGAAGAATTTGCTGAAGACTTTCTCTGAATTTACTCAACCTCAGATTCTTCACACTAGTTAATCCTAACCTCCTTACTCTATGCCTGGATACTGTGCAAACGGTTTTTCATATTCCTCATCGAGAAAACTGTTGTAGTAATACTTTGCACTCCTGATCCTTTGTTGTTTCTGCTGCAAGTTATTCATCATTAAGGAATTTCCTCAAAAGGAATTTCCTAAGCGATGAAATTCTAAAAATCTCCTATTCACCCCCCTCTAGTCGATATAACATACTTTCAATTGGTATTAGAGCAAGGTACTCCCTTGTTCTGTGTGATTTTGGTGTAACCACCTGGAGTTTTAGTTATGTCAACTGCACGCATGATCAAGGTTACTGCATGATGTCCTACCTTGGAAGGAAAGGAATTTCCTACTAGAAGACCAAGATGCAGATGTATCTTCAAGCTATTGACAATGATCTCTGGTATATTGTGGAACATGGTGTTCCCTCCATCACTTCTAGTGTCTCTTCCTCTGATGTGAAGAAATTCAAGGAACTTGATTCTCAAGCGAAGAATATCTTCTCTGGCTATATGAGAAAAGGTCAGTATGGAGAGTGAATGATTTGGGCTCAGCAAAACAAATCTGGGAAAGGTTGTCCAAAGTCAATGAAGGAATATCAACTCAGCGTGACTCTCGTGTTGATGTTCTTCGAAATCTCTTCAATCGCTTCAAGAGATTTGACAATGAAAGTTGCCAAGATACCTGTGATCACCTCACTGACATCTCAAATGAATTGCAAGTACTGGGAGCTCGAGACACTGGTTCTGATGATTCAGGAAAGACCAGACTACATGATGCTTGATCCTGCTGATATACTCGAAAGACTCAATACTCATGAATTCAATTAGGAAGAAAAGAGAGGTCTATATGGACCAAGGTATTCTAGACCTCGTTGCTGATTATCCTCGTTGCGAGAAGGAATGAAAGAAGAAGAAATACAAGGATGAAAGTTCTGATGACTCGAAAAAAAGAAGAACTCTTAAAAATCCTCATCCTCAAAGTCCTCATCGCACAAGAAGACTAGTTTCAGAAAGGCTCGGGCACTTATTGGCTACGAAATGGATTTTGAGGCAGAATCTAAGGAATGTGATGAAGAGGAGGGTTCTGAAGAAGACTCAGAGTCTGGTGTGGCTAGTCTTGCACTGGCTACCACATTCGTCATCAAGTCAATCTTCAACCTTGAAGAAAACGACAACGCCATCTACACTGATGACTACGCTGATGACTTCGCTCAAACCTATTGCTTCATGGAAAAATGTTCAAAGGATGAAAAACCCAAGAGTACTGAGTGGGTTCTTGCTAGTGGTTGCACACACCACATGACTGGTGACAAAAGCTTGCTGATGAATATGCCACTAACTCCATCACCACTGAAGCAAATCACTTATGCTGACAAAGGTAAAAGCAAGGTGTTGGGACTTGGCAAAGTGGCTATTTCCAAGGACAGCCACATGGACAAAGTGATGCTTGTTGAATCCCTTGGGCTTAACCTCATGTCAGTCTCAATGCTTTGTGATCTTGATATGGTTGTTGTCTTCAGAAAATATAGATGTGTTGTCATCATGGAATCTGATAGATCCAAAGTCTTCGAAGGTGTAAGGAGAGGAGATTTGTACATTGTTCATTTTTCCACAGGTCCTCAACCAGCCACATGCCTACTAGCAAAACCTCAGAAGGCTGGCTATGGCATTGAATACTTGGTCATGCAGGCATGAGGAATCTGCACATACTGGCGAAGAATAAGCATGTCATTGGCATCGAATTAGTCAAATTTCTCAAGGACCACCTCTGCGGTGCTTGTGAGTCTGAAAAAATGACCAGATCCAAACACCCCTCGAAGACTATCATGACTACTACTCGTCCATTTGAATTGCTTGACATGGATCTATTCAGACCTACTCATTATGCCACTCTAACAAATGCAGCATCTTTATACGGCTTTGTCATAGTTGATGATTATTCTAGATATACTTGGGTGCATATCATTCTGTATAAAACTGAAGTGCACGAAGTCTTCAAATGATTTTCCTCACGGGCCTCGTCGAACTTCGGCGTCAAGATCAAACACATCAGGAGTGATAATGGGACATAACTAAAAAACATAGGTCTTGATGATTATCTTGATGAACTTTGTATTACTCATGAATTGTCTACTCCTTATACTCCTCAACAGAATGGCGTCGGTGAAAGAAAGAACATGACTCTGGTTGAGATGGCACGAACCATGCTTGAAGAATATCAGACTCCTCGTCGTTTCTGGCCTGAAGCAATCAACACTGCTTGCCATATCATCAACAGGGTATATCTTCACAACTTCCTCCAGAAAACTTCATATGAACTCCTCCCTGAGAAGAAACCCAATGTAAGTTATTTCAAAGTCTTCAGTGCAACATGATGGATTAGAGATCCTCACCGTAGCTCAAAGTTTGCACCTAAAGCACATGAGGGTTTTATGCTCGTTACGGAAAAGACTCGCACACCTACAAAGTCTTCAACTACTATCACAACAAGGTTGTTGAAACTATAGATGTGCGGTTTGATGAAACTAATGGCTCGCAAAGAGAGCAATTGCCTCCTGATCCAGATAAATTGTCTCCTCAGGAAGGAATCAAGTTCAAAGCTACTGAAGAAATTGTTCCTACTGAGGAAATTGCTGAAGAAATCACTCCTAGCACTGATGAAAATCAAGAATATGCTCCTTAGGAAATTGCACCAAAACAAATTCCTCAGCCTAGACGAAATCCTCAACCAGCTCATCCGAGGATTGCAAATGAAGTAGAACTTGACAAAATCCTCAATGACATCAACGCGCCAGGTCCTCTCACTCACTCGAGAGCTTCACACTTAGTTATCTTTTGTGGGCATTCTTATTTTGTGTCTATCACATAACCTTCAAAATTCGCTGAGACTTTCATGGAACCTGAGTGGATTTGAGCCATGCAAGATGAACTTCTTCAATTCAAGCTAAATGAAGTGTGGGAGCTCGTCAAACGACCAGATCCTCGCAAGCACAATATCATCGGCACCAAGTGGATTTTCCAAAACAAGCAAGATGAGGATGGTCAAGTGGTGAGGAATAAAGCACGACTTGTAGCCCAAGGCTACACACAGGTTGAAGGAATTGATTTTGATGAAACTTTTGCACCTGTTGCTAGACTTGAAGCTACTCAAATTCTACTTGCTTATGCTAATCATCATAAGATTACCTTATATCAAATGGATGTGAAAAGCGCATTCCTGAATGGTAAGCTTGAGGAATAAGTATATGTTGCTCAGCCCCCAGGTTCTGAGGATCTGAAGAATCCAGACAAAGTCTTGCGACTCAAAAATTCACTTTATGGCCTCAAGCAAGCCCCTCGGGCGTGTTATGATACATTGAAGGAATTCCTCATGAAGAAAGGCTTCAAACCTGGTTCACTCAATCCAACTCTTTTCAAAAAATCCCATGACAATGAACTATTTGTGTGTCAAATATATGTTGATGACATCATATTTGGCTGTACTGAAAAACGTTATAGTGATGAATTTGTTTACATGATGAGCGAAGAATATCAAATGTCTATGATGGCGGAGCTAAAATTCTTCCTAGGTCTTCAAATTCATCAACAATGCAATGGCATCTTCATATCACAGGAGAAATACCTCAAGGATGTTCTGAGGAAATTTGAGATGCATGAATGCAAAGGTGACAAGACTCCCATGCCTACCAACGGCCACCTCTGCACCGATGAAAATGGTAAAGAATTCGATCAACAGGTATATCGCTCAATGATTGGCTCTTTACTGTATTTGTGTGCATCTAGGGCAGATATAATGCTTAGTGTTTGCATGTGTGCTCGTTTTCAAGAAAAACCAAAGGAATCACACCATAAGGCTGTGAAACATATTCTTCGATACTTAGCTCACACACCAACACTAGAATTATGGTACCCCAAGGGCTCAAATCTTCATCTCGTGAGATATTGTAATTCTGACTATGTTGGTGACCGTGTGGATCGCAACCCAACTTCTGGAACTTCTCATTTCCTCGGAAGATCATTAGTCTGCTGGTCCTCAAAGAAGCAGAATTGTGTCTCTCTCTCCACTGCCGAAGCTGAGTACATTGCTGCTAGATCCTGCTGTGCTCTATTGCTATGGATGAAGCAAACCCTCGAGGACTATGGAATCAACATGTAGAATGTGCCTCTCTACTACGACAATGAGAGTGCAATCAAGATTGCATACAACCCATTACAACATTCGAAGACTAAGCACATCCAGATTCGTCATCATTTTCTTCGGGACCATGTCCTCAAGGGCAATATCCTCATCGACCATGTGAAGACTGACGATCAACTAGCAGATGTTTTCACTAAGCTCTTGGATGAGAAAAGGTTTTGCATGTTGATGTGTGAGCTAAATATCTTAGAATCTTCAAATGTTTTGTAAAAACATGCATACATCCTAACACTTATGCAAAATTGATGATTTAGATGCGCAACACACGAAGAATAGATTTTCTTCAATTAGTGAAGAATATCACTCTTAGTGTGAGGAAAATAATGAATAATTTGGTTCTCGGGGCCCTACGACAATTGTACGTGGCGCCTGAAATCATCATTCTTATACAGTGGGTCACGCCACCACCCAACTTTGAAAATCTTCAAGCTGGTTTTTCTTCAAAGTTGAAATTCATCAACGTGACGCTTTGTCACAAAATCCTCAAGTTTTTCAATATCTTCAAAATCTTCAAAACACTTGATGATTTCATTTGCCTAGATATATATATATATATATAGACTAAATGATGATTTTCATTTGCCTCGTTAAAAAATTAACCTAATTGTCATCAACCACCAAAAAGGGGAGATTGTAAGTGCATCTAGTGCCCTTAGTGATTTTGGTGGTTTGAAGACTTATAGGTTAAGTATCTAATGTGTTAATGAGTGTACACATGATCTATAAGTCGCTGAGGAGTGTGAGTTATACGATGCATATCGACCCCTAGAAATGTATATCTTCGGCTGAAGAAATTGGTCTTATGCTGAAGATTTGAATCGCGAAGAAATTGCAATGAAATTGATATTCCTGATGAAGATACTGAAGATGCGGAACTCGGTGTGTCCTGAAGAAAATCAGTCCGATGAATTTGAAGCCTGAACATTTATTCTTTTTGTTTCATTTTCTTCACTCTTGAGTCATACGAACACCGTACAGTTAAAGGGGGTCAAGGTAACATTACGGAATGAATTTCCTCATGGTGCTCAACCCAAGCCTAAACCTACAAAAGCCTTAAGTGAGGAATATGAGAGACATGAGGACTCTCAAAGTTGAGAGTCTCGACCGTTGCCGCAATTTGTGCCACCTCACCAATCTTATCCACACCAACGGTCATAATACTTAAGGGCATTTATGTCAACTCATGTCGGGATGCTCCCAAGCTATAAATAGCTGCACCCACAACCAATAGCCGGTTGGCTGCTCCACGAGAAACAGATAGTTGTCATTTAGAGCAACCCAAATTCCTCAGAGTCTTTGAGAGTAAATCATCAGCGAGGAAATACCCCAAACACCAAACCACAAACCAAAAACCAAGTGATTGAGCATCACTTAGGAATTTGTTCCTGTGTGGAACTGAAGCCTTTTACCTTTGAGGATTGTGCATCCTCCAGACGGTTAGGCGTCATGGTCTAGAGCAATCCAGTAGTCAATTGTGGATCGCCTGGTGATCGAGTTTGTGAGGGTTTGGAAGTCTGCCCTGAAGACTTACCACGAGTGTTGGGCGAGGACTGTGTGTCCTTAGCTCAAGGAGAATAAGGTAGGGACTGTGTGTCTCGGGACTATGTGTCTTTTGGTTTCAATACCAAGCCGCTCGAAACCAGACGTACGACCGTCACAACAGTTGGAATTAGGTCATCAACCACTGTCTTCACTGTGATACGGGTTCTATTTCTTTAACTCTTTCAATTCCTCAATATTGTATGTTGAATATTTTCATTGTCTTTGTTTGAAAATTTTGTTGAAGACTTTCTCTGAATTACCTTAACCTCTGATTCTTCACGCTAGTTAATCCTCACCTGCTTAGTGTGTGCCTGCATACTATGCAAACTATTTTTCATATTCCTCATCAAGAAAACTGATGTAGTAATACTTTGCACTCCTGATCCTTTGCTGTTTCCGCTGCAAGTTATTCAACAGTGAGGAATTTCCTCAAAAGGAATTTCCTCAACGATGAAATTCTAAAAATCTCCTATTCACCCCCTCTAGTCGATATAATGCACTTTCAAAAACTTCCGGTGCCTGATGCGAAGCTTATCATAAGGATTTGCACCTGTGAAGTACATACGTTCTTCATAAAATGCCTCCTTTTGAAACTTTGGCCTTTTGAAGAAAGGATGATTCTGCTGCGGTTGAAGATTATGGTGCCGTTCTTGAGGAGGAGCTAATATCATTTTTGTTTTTTGTGTTTACCACAACGATACCAGTTTCAGTATTTGGGGCAGGAGCATTTTCTTCATTCTGAGCATTTTCATCATCCTGAGCATTTTCATCAGGTTGAGGATTTTCCTCAACTTTGGGAATTTGCTTGTTGAAGGAGGCAGTTGTAGCATTAGTCGCTTTATTATCTTCAGTTGATGCAGCTGATTCTTGAGCAGATTCCTCACGGAAGGTCTTCCCATCAGATAAAGTGAGGATTTCTGTTGCAACATGAGTAGGAGGTATTTGAGTTGACCTTGGTGAGCGATGAGTTTCTTCTTAGAAGTCATCATGAATAATTGGAGTGGTGCACCCAGTTTCATCATCACTCACAATTTCTTTAGAGGTCTTTTGAGGAATGGTAGGTTGAGGAATATCATTGATTAGTATTTCCTCATCCATGATTTCTTGAACTTCAGCATCCTCCATTTCCTCATCATCTTCAGGAATGACGTAGTCAACTCCGAAGGGAACCAGTAAGTAGGATGGAGCTACATTCAGAGGTGTATCATCCACAAGGGCAGTTGAAGACTCTAACGGAGTGCCCTTTGGGCGCTTGGTCTTTGAGGATTCTGAGGTCATTGAAGCTTTTCTCTTCTTTGCTTCTTTCTCAACAACTCTGGTCTTCTTCACGTCTGTTGCAGACGGAATCAACTTCTTCACCTTTGAGGGTTGAGGTGAAGGAATAGTTTCATCAGGAGCTGGTGCAGACTCAGTCCTGACAGTTTCCTCGGGTGAAGCATTTTCTTCAGCTGGAGTATTTTGAGGAATTTCCTCAGCAGCAGGTTCATCAGCTTCATCTTCCTCTGTCAGCTGAACTGTGTAACTAGACTCAGGTAGCTTTTGCTGCATAGGAGGAGCAGCCTTCTTGTTGTATTCATCAACTGCAGCTGTTGCAGCCTTGATGAAATTGTCCTTGACACTTTGACGATCAGATAGACTTGTGTACTTATCGGTCAAGGTTTCCATTTCAGCCCGAGTTGATACAAGAGCTTCATGCGTGAGCTTGAGGAATTTCTCCTTCTTGAGTTTAGCAGCCTTTGGTTGCTTGACTTACTGTTCTTTCCATTTTGCTTCATTGATGAAAGTTGCAACCATGTGGATTACACCAGGGGAAGCTTCAAGTCATCAATGGGAGTGTTTGGATGTTCATACCAGAGGTTGATGAAGTCCAGTAGAACCTTCGGGTCCATGACAAGAGGAATAGAGCTGCCCGATGCTTGTGCAACTCGTTCCTGCTTGTTTCTGATGATAGCTTGAAGAGTTTCATCATCAAATTATAACTTCCCTCTGATGTAGAAGAACTTTGATGACTTAGGTCTGATGCCTCTTCCAGCATTCATTTTAGTCTTCAAAGCGGGTGGTGAAGACTTTGTAGCAGAGCTCGTGGCAGACGACACTCAGGAACTTGATTGAGCAGGCTAATGCTTAATTATCTGCTTCTGTTGAGGCTGTGAGGATTGTCGTGCTGTTGAAGATTTTGTCACTGGAGGAGCCTTCTGAGGCATTTTCTCTTTTGGCACTGAGGCCTTTGGTTTCTTGGGCACAGTCTTTTTCTGAGGAATAGCTGTAGCAGAGGCCTCAACAGCTGAAGAGGTGGCGGAGTGGCAGCAGCAACAGAGTCATCGTTGAATTTCTTCACGACTGCTTCTACTTTCTTCTATAGCTTAGAAAAATATTTGTCTTTCTCATCAGGGTAATTCTCAATTGTTTCAATGCTTGAGGGATGAGCCGCTTGTTGATCACCTTGAGGAGGCCTCTTGCAAGGTGGCTTGAGGACGAATTTCTTCGCGTATTTTGGAATTACATAACGGTATTCCTTCCACTCCTTAACCCACCTGCGTTCAATTTTCTAAAGCCTTATCTTGCGCTTCGCCGTGGTTTCTTTGCCATATATTTCCTCATCAGGAGTGCAGTAGTCAGCATATATTTGTTCAGGAATATCAAAAGCAGTGTTCTGTTCAAGCTTTTGTCCTCCATTTTGCTTCTTGTTATCTTCCATTTTCTTCAACTGAGGCTTTTGCTCAGGAATATGCACTCTTGAAGATTCTGATGACACTGGAAAAGTTTCTTTGAGGAACTCTGCAAGTGAGTTAAGTTGATGAGAACCTAGTGATTCATCAGCAGACATTTTGTATGTGTGAACAGAGTATGGGTCCGAAGAATTTGGAGAGGTCATATGCGTGCTCAGATTTGAAGAAATTGAAAAAAATAGAAGTTGAGGAATTTGACCAATGGGTTGAGGAATTTTACTAAGCATTCTGATCTTGGGTTCCAGAGTTGTACAGATTCAAGAATTTACACAATTGAGGAATCTCATGAAGAATTTGAGTGGCTTAGTGAAATCCATCAAGTGTTTGAGGAATGAGTGTGCGTGGCTGACAGACACTCTCAGGAAAAACAGATTTCGCGAGTGTAAAGTGAAATAATAGATCAACAGAGGCAGTAAAATAAGATTTTAATTACCCTGAGCGAAGAACACGAAGAACAGGAGCAGTAAAGAAGTGAAGCTCTTCGGTTCAGATCTTCTGCGCCCTAACTTGGTGGCAGAAATCAGCTACGGCGGTGGCGGAGGGAGAGATTCCGCTTTCGGCGTGAGTTTGGCGACGACGAGGGCGAGGCAGTGAAGCTTTTCCTCACCGGCGACGAGATTGCTAGCGGTGGCGCTAGGGTTGAGCTCGAGCGGAGAGAAGATGAGAGGATGAAGAGTTTTGATTGAGGGGGGTCACCGCCTATTTATAGCTTATGTGAAAAATTGTTCGGCCGAAACTTTCGGACCAAACTGCCCTTGCCCATTCGTCTCCACACAACACGTGGAGCCCACGATTGAAGCGGTGGAGTTTCTGGTTATCCGATCGTGGGAAGTGGGTCCAGTTACTTCGTAACGTTATAAAAATTGATTTTTGAAGTTTTGAGGATTTAGTTGCAAAGTCCTCAGCTGACAAGGACACGGTGAGGATTTTGAACAAGTTTCAAGAACGCATATGAAGAAGTGAATAGACTGGGTTGAGCTTAGCATAGAGGGGAGTCGGGTCCGATCACATTCACTTAGATGAAATATCAAATTGAAGACTGAGCTATAAGTGAATGATGTTGAGGACTTTGAAATCTCAGTCTATATATATATATATAGGCAAATGAAAATCATCAATCGTTTTGAAGAATTTGATGATTTTGAAAAACTTTAGGATTTTGTGACAATGTGTCAGATTGATGAATTTCAACTTTGAAGAAAAACAACTTGAAGAATTTCAAAGTTGTGTGGTGTCGTGACCCACCGTAAAAAGAATATGATTTCAGGCGCCGCGTAGAATTTTCGTAGGGCCGTGAGAACCAAATTCTTCATTAATTTCCTCACACTAAGAGTGATATTATTCAATGATTGAAGAAAATCGATTCTTCGTTTGTTGTACATCTAAGTCATCAGTTTTGCATAAGTGTTAGGATGTGTGCATGTTTTCACAAAACATTTGAAGACTCTAAGATATTTAGCTCATACCACAGCTTGCAAAACCTTCTTTCATCTAAGAGCTTAGTGAAAATATCTGCTAGTTGAATGTCAGTCTTCACATGTTCAATGATGATATTGCCCTTGAGGACATGGTCACGAAGAAAATGATGATGAATCTGGATGTGCTTAGTCTTCGAGTGTTGTACTAGGTTGTAGGCAATTTTGATTTCACTCTCATTATCGCAGTAGAGAGGCACATTCTTCATGTTGATGTCGTAGTCTCTGAGGGTTTCCCTCATCCATAGTAGTTGAGCACAACAGGATCCAGCAGCAATGTACTCAGCTTCGGCAGTGGAGAGAGAAACACAGTTTTGCTTCTTTCAGGACCCGCATACTAATGATCTTCCGAGGAAATGGCAAGTGCCAGAAGTTGACTTGCGATCCACACGGTCACCAGCACAATGAGAATCAGAATATCCAACGAGATGAAGATTTGAGCCCTTGGGGTACCATAATCCTAGTGTTGGTGTGTGAGCTAAGTATCGAAGAATATGCTTCACAGCCTTATGGTGTGATTCCTTCGGTTTTGCTTGAAAACAAGGACACATGCAAACACTAAGCATTAGATCTAGCCTAGATGCACATAGATACAATAGAGAGCCAATCATCGAGCGATATACCTGCTGATCGAAATCTTAACCATTTTCATCACTGTAGAGGTGGCCGTTGGTAGGCATGGGAGTCTTGACACCTTTGCATTCATGCATGTCGAATTTCCTTAGAAAATCCTTGAGGTATTTTTCCTGTGATATAAAAGATGCCATTGCGTAGTTGACGAATTTGAAGACCTAAGAAGAATTCCAGCTGACCCATGATAGACAGCTGATATTCTTCACTCATCATGTAAGCAAATTCATAACTGTAACATTTGTCAGTACAGCCAAAGATAATTTCATCGATATATATTTGGCAACACAAATAGTTCATTATCATAGGATTTAGTGAAAAGAGTTGGGTCGAGTGAACCAGGTATGAAGCCTTTCTTCATGAGGAATTCCTTCAATGTATCATACCACGCCCGAGGGGCTTGCTTGAGGCCATAGAGTGCCTTTTTGAGTCTCAAGACTTTGTCTGCATGCTTCGGATCCTCAAAACCTAGGGGTTGAGCAACATATACTTCTTCCTCAAGCTTACCATTGAGGTATGCACTTTTGACATCCATTTGATATAGAGTAATGTTATGATGCTTAGCATAAGCAAGTAGTATTCGAATAGCTTCAAGTCTGGCAATAGGTGCAAAAGTTTTATCGAAATCAATTCCTTCAACCTGTGTAGCCTTGAGCTACAAGTCTGCCTTATTCCTCACCACTTGACAATCCGCATCTTGCTTGTTTCGGAAAATCCACTTGGTGCCGACGATATTGTGCTTCCGAGGATCGGGTCGTTTGATGAGTTCCCACACGTCATTTAGCTTGAACTGAAGTTCATCTTGCATGGCTTGAATCCACTCAGGTTCCCTGAAAGCTTCAGCAACTTTTTAGGGTTCTGTGATAGACACAAAGGAGGAATGCCCACAAAAGTTAACTAAATGTGAAGTTTTTGAGCGAGTGAGAGGACCTGGCGCGTTGATGTCATCGAGGATTTTGTCAAGTTCTACTTCATTTGCAATCCTTGGATGAGCTGGTTGACGATTTTGTCTGGGCTGAGGAATTTTCTCTAGAGCAATTTCCTCAAGAGCACCTTCTTGAATTTCATCAGTGTTCGGGACGATTTCTTTAGGAATTTCCTCTGTAGGAACAATTAGCTCCATTAGCTTTGAACTTGATTGCTTCCTCAGGAAATAATTTATCTGGCATAGTTGGCAATTGCTCTCTTTGTGAGCCATTAGTTTCATCGAATCGCACATCTACACTTTCAACAACCTTGTTGTGATAGGTGTTGAAGACTCTGTAGGTGTGAGAGTCCTTTCCGTAACCAAGCATAAAACCATCATGTGCTTTAGCAGCAAATTTTGAGCTACGGTGAGTATCTCTAATCCATCATTTTGCACCGAAGACTTTGAAATAACTTACATTGGGTTTCTTATCAGTGAGGAGTTCATAAGAGGTTTCTTAAGGAATTTGTGAAGATATACCCTGTTGATGATGTGGCGAGCAGTGTTGATTGCTTCAAGCCAGAAACGACAAGGAGTCTGATATTCTTCTAGCATGGTCCGTGCCATTTCAACCAGAGTCATGTTCTTGCGTTCAACGACGCCATTTTGTTGAGGAGTATAAGAAGTAGATAACTCGTGAGTAATACCAAGTTCATCAAGATAATCATCAAGACCAGTATTTTTTAATTTTGTCCCATTGTCACTCCTGATGTGTTTGATCTTGACGCCGAAGTTCGTCAAGGCCCTTGAGGAAAATCGTTTGAAGATTTCCTACACTTCGGTTTTATACAAAATGATATGTACCCATGTATATCGAGAATAGTCATCAACTATGACAAAGACATATAAGGATGCTGCATTGGTTAGAGTAGAATAATGAGTAGGTCCAAATAGATCCATGTGAAGCAATTCAAACGGACGAGTAGTAGTCATGATAGTCTTCGAGGGGTGTTTGGATCTGGTCATTTTTGCACACTCACAAGCATCGCAGAGGTGGTCCTTGAGGAATTTGACGAATTTGATGCCAATGACATGCTTTTTGTTCGCCAGCGTGTGCAAATTCCTTATGCCTGCATGACCAAGTCTTCGATGCCATAACCAGCCTTCTGAGGTTTTTGCTAGTAAGCATGTGGCTACTTGAGGACCTATGAAAAAATCAACAATGTACAGATCTCCTCTCCTAAAGCCTTCGAAGACTTTGGATCTGTCAGATTCCATGATGACTACACATCTATATTTTCCAAAGATAACAAGCATATCAAGATCACAAAGCATTGAGACTGACATGAGGTTAAACCCAAGGGATTCGACAAGCATCACTTTGTCCATGTGCCTTTCCTTGAAATAGCCACTTTGCCAAGTCCCAATACCTTGCTTTTACCTTTGTCAGCATAAGTGATTTGCTTCAGTGGTGATGGAGTCAGTAGCATATTCATCAGCAAGCTTTTCTCACCAGTCATGTGGGTTGTGCAACCACTATCAAGAACCCACTCAGTACTCTGGGGGTTGTCATCCTGTAGATGAATTAGTACAGCTTACCATCTCATATGCTTCAGACTTGAAGAATGTGATATCAATTTCATCAGATAGGAATTTCATCATAAACAGTAAATTTGAGGACGTGTGAAATGTTATCATTTCATCAATTTTAGCTTGCGTCCAATCAAGCATTTTTCTCAGGTCTCCAGCAAATTCTTCAGATGATGATTTTCATCTGGAGACCTGACGTGGAGAAGTAATTAGTTCAAATTCTTCACCATCCACATCTGAAGGGGTGGAAAAAAGTTCATCATCCTGCAAGCACCATATGAGAGAGGGGGCATTGAAGCTAATGCACTTCTCTTCACAGTAAGGGGGTTGGACACTCAAATGAATAGGCAGAGAAATTCTTTGAGGATTTATGAACATAATGATTTGAGGTATAATGCTCATATTCATATCCCTTGTAATTTCCGTGCATATCAGAACCATTAGCACGAGTACGAGCATAGTTTTGACCAGTTGAGGATTTTGATCCTCTTGACGACTTTGGTCCACCTGAGGAATTTGATCTGGGGTTCAGGTTCTTCAAAAGTGGTGTCATGAGGACATTCACCTGAAGATCTTCCAAGAAACTTTTGGGGTCCCAGATTTTCCTTAGGGGCGGTCCACTCCTGCAGTTAGTTCCAACATATCGAGCAAATACTTCACCAGATTGATTTTTGAAAAGTTTATAGTTGGAGTCAAATGACTCGTCTGAGGAATAGGATAATTCACATGCAAAGCCTGTTAGATTGGATGGATCAACAGGAAGTCCTTTAGCAGCAACCCATGAGGTTCTGGGATACTGCTCAGGTTTCCAGTATGATCCATTATCATTCAGTTTCCTTTCAATGGCAATTCCTTCTTTTCTCTGGTTCTTATTCAAAATCTGCTTTTTGAGCACAATACAAAGGGTTTGATACACACAATTCCTTCAACCCTGCATTTTCGTCAGTAACATTTGTGGTTTCCTCAAGTGAGGAATTGGATACCACAGGAGCAGTTGAAGAATTTGTAGCAATAGAGGGATTTGATGATTCTGGTGAAGAATTGGCAGTTTCACGCTCGATGCATTTGAGACATGATGGAGTGAATTCAACCTGAGCGACAATGATCTGTTGAGCATGCAATGAATCATTTTCCATTTTAAGATCATCATGAGACATCTTCAACTTATCAAGATCAAGTTTCCTTTGAATAAATTCATAGGAAAGTTTCTCATGATCACCCAAGAGTGTGCCATAACGATCTTGAAGACTATCAAATCTAGACTGAAGACTTTGCACATCTTCAGTAAGGATTTGAGTACGATTCATTTCATCATTCAACAGGTCATCGCTTCTGTCTAGCAGTTTTTGAAGCTTTTCAATGGTACTTTGTTGCTTAGTTGCAATGTTGGCAAGTTTACTGTAACTGGATTTTTATAATCATCAGGTTCACAGTCACTTGAATTAGAGGAGGAAGTGTCATTCGGTACCTTTGAACCTTTTGCCATGAAGCAATAGGTTGCAGCGAAGTAGTCAGCATAGTCATCACTGTAGATAGCGTTGTCATTTTCTTCAAGGTTGAACATTGACTTGCTGAAAAATGTGGTAGCTATTGCAAGACTTGCCACACCAGACTCTGAGTCTTCTTCAGAACCTTCCTCTTCATCACATTCCTCAGATTCTTCCTCATAATCCATTTCCTTGCCAATGAGTGCCCGAGCCTTTCTGAAACTAGTCTTCTTGTGCGATGAGGACTTTGAGGATGAGGATTTTGAAGATTTCTTCTTTTTCTTCGAGTCAACAGAACTTTCATCCTTGCATTTCTTCTTCTTTGATTCCGTCACCCGGTGAGGACAATCAGCAATATAATGACCAAATTTCTTGCATTTGTGGCAGGTTCTTTTCTTGTAGTCCTCAGATGAAGATTCTGATTTCCTCATATCTTCTTGAAGATTTACCAAACTGGCCACGCCTTGTAAACTTCTAGAATTACCTTACGAGCATTGCAAGCTCCTGTCCAAGCTCTTCAGGATCACCAATGCTGCAATCTGAGTCTTGTACTTCAGATGAGGAAATTGCTTTTGCCTTCAGCGCACGAGGTCTAGAGTAGCTTGGTCCATACATATCTCTCTTTTCTTCCTCTTCGAATTCATGAGTATTGAGCCTTTCGAGTATATCAGCAGGATCAAGCATCTTATAGTCTGTTCTTTCTTGAATCATCGGAACAAGTGTATAAAATGATGGATCCAGAGATCTTAGCAGTTTCTTCACAACTTCATGGTCAGTGATGTCTCGAGCTCCCAGTGCTTGTAGTTCATTTGAGATGTCAGTGAGGCGATCAAAGGTATCTTGGCAGCTTTCATTGTAAATCCTCTTGAAGCGATTAAAGAGAGTGCGAGGAACATCAACACGAGAGTCACGCCAAGTTGAAATTCCTTCATTAACTTTGGACAACCTATCCCAGATAAGCTTCGCTATGCCCAAAACACTCACTCTTCCATACTGACCTTTGCTAAGATGGCCACAGATGATATTCTTCGCTTTGGAACCAAGTTGCTTGAATTTCTTCACATCAGCGGCAGAGACAGTAGCAACGATGGAGGGAATCCTATGTTCCACAATGTACCAGAGATCATTGTCAATAGCCTGAAGATGCATCTACATCTTGGTCTTCCAGTAGGGAAAGTCCTTTCCTTCGAATGTAGGACATCCTGCAGTAACCTTGATCATACCTGCAGTCGACATAATTAAAACTCCAGGTAGTTAAACCAAAATCACACAAAACAAGGGAGTACCTTGCTCTGATACCAATTGAAAGTGCGTTATATCGACTAGAGGGGGTGAATAGGCAATTTTTAGAATTCCTTCGCTGAGGAAACTCCTTTTGAGGAAATTCCTCACTGGTGAATAACGTGTAGCGGATATAACACAGGATCAAAGGTGCAAAGATTACAAGAGCAGTTTACATGATGAAGATTATGAGAGTCGGTTTGCACAGTATGCTGGCACAAAATGAGTAGGTGAAAATTAACTGGTATGAAGAATTTGAGGCTGAGGAAATTCAGTGAAAGCCTTCAGCAAATTCTTCAAAGAGTGACAATGAAAGTCTTCAACATACAACATTGAGGAATTGAAAGAGCTGAAGAAATAGAACCCATATCACGATGAACACAGTTGTTGATGACCCAGTTCCAACTGTTGTGACACTCGTACATCTGGTTTGGAACGGCTTGGTATTGAAACCAAAGGACACACAATCCTAGGACACACAGTCCCTACCGGATTCTCCTTGAGCTAAGGACACACAGTCCTCGCCCAACACTCATGGTAAGTCTTCAGGGCAGACTTTCAAACCCTCACAAACTCGGTCACCTGGCGATCCACAATTGCCAGCTGGATTCTCTAGACCATGATGCCTAACCGTGTGGAGGATGAACGGTCCTCAATGGTAAAAGGCTTCAGTTCCACACAGGAGAAATTCTTGAGTGATGCTCAATCACTTGGTTTTTGGTTTGTGGTTTGGTGTTTGGGGTATTTCCTCACTTGATGATTTACTCTCGAAGACTTTGAGGAGTTTGGGTTGCTCTAAATGACAAGTGTCAGTTTCTCTCGGAGTATCCAACCAGCTAGTGGTTGTGGGGGGGGGGGGGGCTATTTATAGCCTGGGAGCACCCCGACATGATTTGACATAAATGCCCTTAAAAAATGTGACCGTTGGTGTGGATAAGATCAGTGAGGTGGCGCGTGTCGCGGCAACGGTCAGAACTGTCAAGTGTGAATGTCCTCATGTCTCTCATATTTCTCACTTGAGGCTTTTGTAGATTAGGCTTGGGTTGAGCATCATGAGGAAATTCATTCCGTAGTATTACCTCGACCCCCTTTAACTGTACGGTGTTTCTATGACTCAAGAATAAAGAAAATGAAACAGAAAGAATAAATCTTCACGCTTCAAAGTCTTCAGACAATATTTCTTCAGGAACCATCAGATTCCTCATCATCAATATCTTCATGAGGAATATCAATTTCATCGCAATTTCTTCTTGATCAAAGTCTTCAAGGTAAGACCAAAATCTTCAACCGAAGACATACATTTTTAGGGGTCAATATTCATCATATAACTCAAACTCCTCCGCGACTTTTAGAGCCTGTGTACACTTATAAACACATTAGTTACTTAACCTATAAGTCTTCAAACCACCAAAATCACTAAGGGCACTAGATGCACTTACAGTTTAGGCTCGATTGGGACGACTCACAATTGGGTCATGAAGACGTATAACTATATCAACCGCATTTTTAACGCTTTCGCGTAGCGATCTACAAGGGTATGTAGACACACTACCTCTCGCGTAGTTATGCATCTCCATGGATAGATGTGTGCTACTGCAACAAAAGACCTTCAAATGGTGCGAGAAATAGGCACGTTGACGGGAGAATACTTGACTTGATCTTTCTGCTGCGGCTACGCCTTAAGGGACTTCCTAGGCAAGTATGCAAAGGATTTCCCCCGTGGCCTTGGAGCCTTGCGTTGGTGTTCCCTCGAAGCGGAAAGGGTGATGTAGCGTAGCGGTGGTAAGTATTTCCCTCAGTTTGAGAACTAAGGTATCAATCCAGTGGAGGAGTATCTCAAGATCCTGCAGAAAGACAAAAGCTAGCTCCCAACGCTATGAAGGGGTTGTCAATCCCTTATATATTGTTTGCCAAGTGAGAACTGAAAGCAACAAAGTAACAAAGCAAAGTAAAAGCAGGGGTGTAAACGATGGATGTGAATAGACCCGGGGGCCGTAGTTTTTACTAGTGGCTTCTCTCATGAAAGAAAGTAGACGGTGGGTGAACAAATTACTGTCGAGCAATTGATAGAACCGCGCAAAGTCGTGACGATATCTATGACAATGATTATATCTATAGGCATCACGTCCAAAACAAGTAGACCGATACTTTCTTCATCTACTACTATTACTCCACACGTCGACCGCTATCCAGCATGCATCTAGTGTATTAAGTCCATAAGAACAGAGTAACGCCTTAAGAAAGATGACATGATGTAGAGGGATAATCTCAAACCAATGATGAAAACCCCATCTTTTTACCCTTGATGGCAACTACTTAATGTGTGCCTTGCTGCCCCTACTGTCACTGGGAAAGGTCACCACATGGTAGAACGCAAAACCAAGCACTTCTCCCATTGCAAGAATCATAGATCTAGTTGGCCAAACAAAACCCAAGACTAGGAGAGACTGACAAGGATATCAAATCATGCATATAAGAAATCAGCAAAGACTCAAATATATATCATAGATAATCTGATCACAAATCCACAATTCATCGGATCTCGACAAACACACCGCCTAAGAAGATTACATCGGATAGATCTCCACGAAGATCATGGAGAACTTTGTATTGAAGATCCAAGAGAGAGAAGAAGCCATCTAGATACTAACTACGGAACCGTAGGTCTGAAGTGAACTACTCATGAGTCATTGGAGGGGGGATGATGATGATGAAGAAGCCCTCCAACTCCAAAGTCCCCTCCGGCAGGGCGCTTGGAAGGGTCTCCAGAAGAGATCTCGCGGAAATGGAAGCTTGCGGCGGCGGAAAAGTATTTTCAAGTCTCCCATAATTTTTTGCTGAATTTTTGGGAATATATAGGCCAAGGATCTAGGTCAGGGGGCGGCCACGGAGGCCACAACCCCTGACACCGCCGCCTCCCCCTGGTGGTGGAGTGGGAGCTTGTGAGCTCCCTGGAGCCAACCTGGCTTGTCGTAGAGGCCCCCTGATCTTCTTCCGTTTGGGAAAAAATCATTTCGGGGTTTTCATTCTGTCTGGACTCCGTTCCAAAATCAGATCTAAAAAGAGTCAAGAACACAGAAAAAACAGGAACTGTCACTTGGCACTGAGTTAGTAAGTTAGTCCCAAAAAAGATATAAAAGGTACGTAAAACATCCAAAGATAACAAGATAAAAGCGTGAAACCATCAAAAATTATAGATACGTTTGAGTCGTACCAAGCATCCCCAAGCTTAACTCCTGCTCGTCCTCGAGTAGGGAAGTGATAAAGAATGAATTTTTGATGCTTACATGCTACCTATCATAGGTGTCCTTTGTAATTCCTCTTATGTGACGTGAATGTTCAGATCCATTAGATTGAAAACAATAGTTTGCTATTGACGTGGAAACAATAATAATTCAAGCAAACTAGAAAGGTAATCATGAACTTTCAAAATAACAAGGCCAAAAGAAAGTTATCCCTACAAAAGCATATAGTTTGGCTATGCTCTATCATCATTGCACAACGAATTTAAATCATGCACAACCTCGGTATTGGCCAAGTAATTGTTTCACACCTTTTACTTTCTCAAACCTTTTCAACTCTCACGCAATAATGAGCGTGAGCCATGGTTATAGCACTATAGATGGTGTGGAGTGTGGTGGAGGTTGCAAGACAAAAAGGAGAAGATAGTCACATTAACTAGGCATATGAATGAGCTGTGGAGATGCTCATCAATAGATATCAATGTGAATGAGTAGGGATTGCCATACAAATGATGCACTAGAGCTAAGAGTATGTGAAAGCTCTTAAAGAAAAACTAGTGGGTGTGCATCCAACTTGCATGCTCACGAAGACCTCAGGCAATTTTGAGGAAGCCTATCATTGGAATATACAAGCCAAGTTATATAATGAAAATTTCCCACTAGCTATATGGTGGTGACAAAACGAGAGTCTCTCAATCATGAAGATCATGGTGCTTAATGTGCACAAGTGTGGAAAAAGTGGTAGCATTGTCCCTTCTCTCTTTTTCTCTCATTTTTTCTGGTGGGCTCTTTGGCCGCTTTTTTATTTATTTTGGTGGGATTCTTTGGCCTCTTTTATTTCCTCACATGGGACAATGCTCCATTAATGATCATCATCATACTTTCAACTCAAAACTTAGAGCAACTATGACTCTATATGGAATGCCTTCGGTAGTGTACCCTGGCAATGATCTAGCATGGCATAGACATCAATGGAAACATCATGCTAGCTATCTTACGATCATGCAATGGCAATGTAGACGTGGGAGCACATGTCATGGTGGTAGTTGCATGGCAATATATCTCGGAATGACTTTGAAAAAGCCATAGTAGGTAGGTATGGTGGCTGTTTGGAGGGAGGTTAATGGTGGGTTTTGTGCACCGGCGAAAGTTGCACGGCACTAAGAAGATAGTAATGGTGGAAGGTGAAAGTGCATCTAAACCATGGACTCAACATTAGTCATGAAGAACTCATATACTTGTTGCAAAAGCTTTATTAGTAATCGAAACAAAGCATTCAACGCATACTCCTAGGGGAAGGGTTGGTAGGTAAAACCATCCCGCGATCCCGACCGCCACACAAAGGATGACAATCAATAGACTAATCATGCTCAGATTTCATCACATAGCGGTTCACCATACGTGCATGCTACGAGAATTACTAAATTCAACACAAGTATTTCTAGATCCACAACACCTTACTAGCATGACTTCAATATTACCATAACCACAACTCAAAACTAATTGAGATGAATCAAACTTCTCTAACTATTCAATGCACATGAAGGTGGAAGTTTTCATATCCCTTTGGATAACTACCCCTTTTGAGACTACTTTCAAAGCGTAGATCAACTACCAAGCCACGCACCGCTGCGCTCTAAAAGATACAAGTGAAGCACATAGAGCAAAAGTATCTAGCTCAAAAGATATAAGTGAAGCACATGCGAGCTAAATTGTCTACCAAAAAATATAAGTGAAGCTCAACAAAATCACGGTGTGTGCATGTATCTCTATCTTGTGGTGCAGCAAGGATGATTGGGTCACAACAAAAATAAAAGACTCCTACGATACAAGACGCTCCAAGCAAAAACACATAACATGTGGTGAATAAAAATATAGCCCCAAGTAACGTTATCGATGGATTGAAGACGAGAGAGGGGATGCCTTCCCGGGGCATCCCCAAGCTTAGGCTTTTATGGCATCCTTGAATCTCTTGGGGTGCCTTGGGAATCCCCAAGATTGAGCTCTTGCCACTCTTTATCTTTTTGTCCATAAGAACTTCACCCAAAACATGAAAACTTCACAACACGAAACTTAAACAGAAACTCGTGATAACATTAGTACAAGAAAGCAAACCACCACTTCCTTAGGTACTGTATAAAACTTAAATTATACTTGTGCTGATGTTGGGTTATTGTATTTTCAATCTTCCATGGCTAATACCCCCCGATACTATCCATAGTTTCATCAAAATAAGCAACCAACACAACAAAAACAGAATCTGTTAACAGCAGACCAGTCTGTAATAATCTGTATATTTCACATACCTCTGTTACTTCCAAAATTCTGAAAACTTATGACAGTCTGAAAGATTTGTGAAGAAATAATAAGGAAAAAGAATCAACTCAAAAGATCTTACAAAAAAAAATGAAAATTCTTTTCGTGAGCAGAAAGTTTCTGTCTTTTCCAGCATGACCAAACGATCATCCCCAAGACTACTCATAACGGTTTTGCTTGGCACAAACGCAAAAAGAAACACAAAAAACACAATCATAACAGAATTATGAAAGTGTGGAAAACACAAAACAGAAAGAAAAAGGATAGATTCGTTGGGTTACCTCCCAACAAACGCTTTTTTTAACGCCCTTAGCTAGGCAAAAAGTGATGGAATCACGTATAGTCATCTTTGGTGCTCAAACCATAGGTATCCCTCATCATAGATTCATAAGGCAATCTTATTTTCTTTCTAGGAAAGTTCTCCATGCTCTTATTTAAAGGAAATTGAAATCTAATATTCCCTTCCTTCATATCGATGATAGCACTAATAGTCCTTAGGAAAGGTCTACCAAGAATAATGGGACATGAAGGATTGCAATCTATGTCAAGTACAATGAAATCCACGGGTACATAGTTCTTATTTGCAACAATAAGAACATCATCGATCCTTCCCATGGGTTTCTTGATAGTAGAATCCGCAAGATGCAAATTAAGAGAACACTCTTCAATCTCATGAAAACCAAGAATATCACATAAAGACTTTGGAATCGCGGAAACACTAGCACCCAAATCACACAAAGAATTGCACTCATAATTTTTGATATTGATTTTGATAGTAGGTTCCCACTCATCATGAAGTTTTCTAGGCATAGAGACTTCTAGTTCGAGCTTCTCTTGAAGAGATTTCATCATAGCATCTACGATATGCGCGGTAAAGGCTTTGCTTTGGCTATAAGCATGTGGAGAGTTTGCAATGGATTGCATCAAAGAAATGCATTCAAACAAGGATCAATTATCATAATTTAATTCCTTGAAATCCAAAGTGGGAGTTTCATTACTACCCAAAATTTTGACTTCTTCTACTCCACTCTCCACACCTTTATCATCAAGATAGGTGGACTCCGAATCATTGGGGCGTTTTTCAACCAAAGTGGATTCATATCCAGCCCCTGCATAAGTAGGTTTGACACGCGAATACAAAGATGCAAGAGGAGACACACCAAGCACTTTAAGATCTTCGTGATTTCCATCACTAGAACGCACCCTTTTAAACCATTCATGTCTATCGCGAATTTGGGCGGTTCTTTCTTTGCTCTCATTCATGGAGATACGCATAGCTTTCAAAGTTTCATCCAAGTTGACCTTGGGAGGAGCGCATCTAACTTTCAAAGCATCAATATCACAAGACATCCTATCAACGCTTTTAGCCAAATCGTCTATTTTGAGTAGTTTTTCCTCTATGGACGCATTGAAAATCTTTTGAGAGTTGATGAACTCTTTGATATTACTCTCTAGATCAGAGGGTAATTTGTTGTGATTTCCATAAGTGTTGCCGTAGGAATTGCCATATTTGTTAGAGGAGTTACTAGGAAAAGGCCTAGGAACATAGTTTCCTCTAAAATCATTGTTGTTGCCAAAATTGTTCCTACCAACAAAATTCACGTCCAAACTAGCGTTGCTACTCTCAATCAAAGAAGATAGTGGCATGTCATTAGGATCTACGGTAGCGTTTCTACTAGCAACCAAATTCATCAACTCGTCCATCTTAGAACTAAGCGAGTTAATCTCTTCTATAGCATGCACCTTTTTGCTAGCACGCGACCTTTCAGTGTGCCACTGAGAGTAGTTGGTCATGATATTGTCTAGGAGTTTTGTAGCGTCTCCTAACGTGATTTCCATGAACGTTCCACCTGAGGCGGAGTCCGAGATATTGCGAGAAGCGAAATTTAAGCCAGCGTAAAGATTTGTATCATCCACAAACTCAAGCCATGAGCGGGACAATTTCTAATCATAAGCTTCATCCTCTCCCAAGATTGTGCAACTTGTTCATGATCAAGTTGCTTGAAATTCATGATATCGTTACGTAAGGAGATGATCTTAGCCGGCAGAAAATACTTGGATATGTAAGCATCTTTGCACTTATCCCAAGAATCGATACTATTTTTAGGCAAAGAAGAAAACCAAGTTTTTGCGCGATCTCGCAACGAGAAAGGAAAAAGTTTCAACTTAGTCACGTCATTATCCACATCTCTTTTCTTTTGCATATCACAAAGCTCAATGAAGGTATTGAGATGGGATGCGGCATATTCACTAGGAAGGCCAGAGAATTGCTCTTTCATAACAAGATTCAGCAAAGCTGCATTGATTTCATACGATTCTGCACTAGTGGCGGGAGCAATCGGAGTACTAATAAAATCATTATTATTAGTGCTCGAGAAGTCGCAAAGTTTGGTGTTTTCAGCCATGATGACTTCAACAAACAAACAAGCACACAAACAAGCGAGAAAACCGGCAAAGGGAAACGGCAAAGGCAAAAGAAAACAGCGAAGGAGAAAGGCAAATGGAAACGACAAATGTGAAGTGGGGGAGAGGAACACGAGAGGCAACTAGCAACAAAAGTAAATGCAAGAGATGAGTTTGTGAGACCTACATCGATAGATCTTGATTTCTCCTCCCTGGCAACGGCGCCAGAAATACTTCTGCTACTGCAACAAAAGACCTTCCAATGGCGCCAGAAATAGGCACGTTGACGGGAGAATACTTGACTTGATCTTTCTGCCGCGGCTACGCCTTAAGGGACTTCCTAGGCAAGTATGCAAAAGATTTCCCCCATGGCCTTGGAGCCTTGCATTGGTGTTCCCTCGAAGCGGAAAGGGTGATGTAGCGTAGCGGTGGTAAGTATTTCCCTCAGCTTGAGAACCAAGGTATCAATCCAGTGGAGGAGTATCTCAAGATCCTGCACAAACACAAAAGCTTGCTCCCAATGCTATGAAGGGGTTGCCAATCCCTTATAGATTGTTTGCCAAGTGAGAACTGAAAGCAACAAAGTAACAAAGAAAAGTAAAAGCGGAGGTGTAAACGATGGATGTGAATAGACCCGGGGGCCGTAGTGTTTACTAGTGGATTCTCTCATGAAACCAAGTAGACGGTGGGTGAACAAAATTACTGTCGAGCAATTAATATAACCGCGCAAAGTCGTGACGATATCTATGACAATGATTATATCTATAGGCATCACGTACAAAACAAGTAGACCGATATTTTCTTCATCTACTACTATTACTCCACACGTCGACCGCTATCCAGCATGCATCTAGTGTATTAAGTCCATAAGAACAGAGTAACGCCTTAAGCAAGATGACATGATGTAGAGGGATAATCTCAAACCAATGATGAAAAGCCCATCTTTTTACCCTTGATGGCAACTACTTAATGTGTGCCTTGCTACCCCTACTGTCACTGGGAAAGGTCACCACATGGTAGAACCCAAAACCAAGCACTTCTCCTATTGCAAGAATCATAGATCTAGTTGGCCAAACAAAACCCAAGACCCGAAGAGACTTACAAGGATATCAAATCATGCATATAAGGAATCAGCAAATACTCAAATATATATCATAGATTATCTGATCACAAATCCACAATTCATCGGATCTCGACAAACACACCGCCAAAGAATATTACATCGGATAGATCTCCATGAAGATCATGGAGAACTTTGTATTGAAGATCCAAGAGAGAGAAGAAGCCATCTAGCTACTACCTACGGACCCCGTAGGTCTGAAGTGAACTACTCACGAGTCATTGGAGGGGCGATGATGATGATGAAGAAGCCCTCCAACTCCAAAGTCCCCTCCGGCAGGGCGCCTGGAAGGGTCTCCAGAAGAGATCTCGCGGAAACGGAAGCTTGCGGCGGCAGAAAAGTATTTTCGAGGCTCCCCTGATTTTTTGATGAATTTTTGGGAATATATAGGCCAAGGATCGAGGTCAGGGGGCGTCCAAGGAGGCCACAAGCCCTGACACCGTCGCCTCCCCCTGGTGGCGGAGTGGGAGCTTGTGGGATCCATGGAGCCCACCTGGCTTGGCTCAGAGGCCCCTGATCTTCTTCCGTTCCAAAATCAGATCTGAAAAGAGTCAAAAACACAGAAAAAACAGGAACTGGCACTTGGCACTGAATTCATAAGTTAGTCCCCAAAAAGATATAAAAGGTACATAAAACATCCAAAGATGACAAGATAAAAGTGTGAAACCATCAAAAATTATAGATACGTTTGAGACGTATCAATGTGGCATGTGCGTAGGAAATGTTTTTTTTCCAATGTAACGTTCCCCAATAGTGGCATCATGATCTAGGTCTATGCGTAGATGATATGCATGAGTAGAACACAAAGAAGTTTTGGTTGTTGATGTCCACATTGCTTACCTCCCATGTCTTATCTAGATTCGACAGTATTGTGGGATGAAGCAGCTCGGACCAACCTTACGTGTCCTCGCACAAGAGACCGGTTCCACCATTTTACATGCAATTTGGTTTGCATAAATGTGGCTGGCGGGTGCGTGACTCTCTCACTTTAGTTGAATCGGGTTCGACAAAAGTGTTGCTTGTAGCAGGTTAAAAGGAAACTTGGTTATCAACATTGTGGCTTTGTGTAGGTAAGAACAATTCTTGCTACTTGCCCATATGGTTGTATTTATTTTATTTTATGCCCTTTGCTTTACTTTATCGCTATGAGGTAGCAATAGTTGTAGAAGCAATAGTTAGCGAAACAACCACATGACAAAAAAATGATGGAGATCATGGTGTCATGCCGGTGACGATGGAGGTCATGCTGGTGCTTTGAAGATGGAGATCGAAAGCACAAGACAATGATGGCCATATCATGTTACTTATTTGATTTGCATGTGACGTTTGTCTTCTATGCATCTTATTTTGCTTCGGATGACTATAGAATCATAAGATCATCCCTCAATTAATTTCAAGATAAAATTGTGGTCTCCCCAAGTATGCACCATTGCAAAAGTTCGTCGTTTTGAAGCACTTCGTGATGATCGGGTGTGATAGACACTTCACTCACACACAACGTGTGATACCCGAGACCGACGCTCCAGAAGATTCCCGTTTTACTCTGTTTCCGCCAGTTTTCAAACTTGCATCCGTTATTAGTTGTCGGTTCTCTCCGTATTCGTTGTTGTCTGTTTTGAGCCCGACCACACACGCACACGCTTGCGGCATCGATAAAATATTGTTTTTCAAAGTGTCTGGGAAATATACTTCGATTGAGACAAAACTTGGCATGTGGTCTTATTTTATTGTAGGTAGGCCGCCTGCCAAATTACGTTGCAATCGGAGTTATTTTGATACCCAAACGGTCGATCATGGTGGAAACATTGTCGGTTTATCGTCGGACGTTTCTCGGTGTTTGAAAAATCTCGTTGCTAGGCCGCAAACTTCCCTCTCTACCCACCTAGCCTTTTCTACACAGCCACTAAGACCTAACCCGGCCCTACCCGCAACCGGAACCGTTTGATCAAGATTGGAGGGTCCGAAAACGCCCCAAAACTGCTAACCCTAGCCAGAACTGCTATAAATGGACACCCCCTCGTCCAATTTGGCTAGCCTAGCCATCCTAACCGCAGCCAGCCGCCACGCAGCTATGTCTTCTCCACCGGTCCCGTCCTCCGCAGCCACTTTGTGGTGAGCCAACGGCCGCGCCGCTGCCAACTGCCGTTCTGAACCAGCCCACGCCCGCCACTTGTTCCTCCACCGCCAGCCACCGATGTAGTCCCGTGCGGCCCAGATCGGCCCCGCCCGGGACCGAAACCCTGCCGCCGCCTTGCAGCCACCAGGAGCAGGCGCTCATCCCCGAACTGATCTGGATCGAGGGAGAGATGTTGCGGAACGTCGCATGGGAAACAAAAATTTTCCTATGCGCACGAAGACCTATCATGGTGATGTCCATCTACGATAGGGGATGTGTGATCTACGTACCCTTGTAGACCGTACAACAGAAGCGTTAGTGAACGCGGTTGATGTAGTGGAACGTCCTCACGTTCCTCGAACGGCCCCGCGAACCGTCCCGCGATCAGTCCCACGATCTAGTGCCGAACGGACGGCACCTCCGCGTTCAGCACACGTACAGCTCGACGATGATCTCGGCCTTCTTGATCCAGCAAGAGAGACGGAGAGGTAGAAGATTTCTCCGGCAGCATGACGGCGCTCCGGAGGTTGGTGATCATCTTGTCTCAGCAGGGCTCTGCCCGAGCTCCGCAAAAACGGGGTCTAGAGGAAAAACCGTGGAGGTATGTGGTCGGGCTGCCGTGGAAAAGTCGTCTCAAATCAGCCCTAAAACCTCCGTATATATAGGGGGAAGAGGGGGAGCCTTGCCTTGGGGCTCAAGGAGCACCAAGGGGGTCGGCCAAGCCAAGGGGGGAAGGTCTCCCCCCAAACCGAGTCCAACTTGGTTTGGTGGGTGGAGTCCTTCTTCCCTTTCCCACCTCTTCCTTTTTTTTCTCTTTGATTTTCTTCCTATGGCGCATAGGGCCTTCTTGGGCTGTCCCACCAGCCCACTAAGGGCTGGTGTGCCACCCCCAAGGCCTATGGGCTTCCCCGGGGTGGGTTGCCCCCCCGGTGAACTCCCGGAACCCATTCGTCATTCCCGGTACATTCCCGGTAACTCCGAAAACCTTCCGGTAATCAAATGAGGTCATCCTATATATCAATCCTCGTTTCCGGACCATTCCGGAAACCCTCGTGACATCCGTGATCTCATCCGGGACTCCGAACAACATTCGGTAACCAACCATATAACTGAAATACGCATAAAACAACGTCGAACCTTAAGTGTGCAGACCTGCGGGTTCGAGAACTATGTAGACATGACCCGAGAGACTCCTCGGTCAATATCCAATAGCGGGACCTGGATGCCCATATTGGATCCTACATATTCTACGAAGATCTTATCGTTTGAACCTCAGTGCCAAGGATTCATATAATCCCGTATGTCATTCCCTTTGTCCTTCGGTATTTTACTTGCCCGAGATTCGATCGTCAGTATCCGCATACCTATTTCTCTTTACTCGTTTACCAGCAAGTCTCT
The DNA here is from genome assembly GCF_904849725.1 of Hordeum vulgare subsp. vulgare. Taxonomy (NCBI): domain Eukaryota; kingdom Viridiplantae; phylum Streptophyta; class Magnoliopsida; order Poales; family Poaceae; genus Hordeum; species Hordeum vulgare. The sequence continues at coordinate 111,524,014 of NC_058522.1, read as the reverse complement.
TTACTCGTTCCGTAATACAAGATCCCGCAACTTACACTAAGTCACATTGCTTGCAAGGCTTGTGTGTGATGTTGTATTATCGAGTGGGCCCCAAGATACCTCTCCGTCGCACGGAGTGACAAATCCCAGTCTTGATCCATACTAACTCAACGAACACCTTTGGAGATACCTGTAGAGCATCTTTATAGTCACCCAGTTACGTTGCGACGTTTGATACACACAAAGTATTCCTCCGGTGTTAGTGAGTTATATGATCTCATGGTCATAGGAACAAATACTTGACACGCCGAAAAACAGTAGCAACAAAATGACACGATCAACATGCTACGTATATTAGTTTGGGTCTAGTCCATCACGTGATTCTCTTAATGACGTGATCCAGTTATCAAGCAACAACACCTTGTTCATAATCAGAAGACACTGACTCTGTTTGATCAACTGGCTAGCCAACTAGAGGCTTGCTAGGGACAGTGTTTTGTCTATGTATCCACACATGTAAATGAGTCTTCATTCAATACAATTATTGCATGGATAATAAACGATTATCTTGATACAGGAATTATAATAATAACTATATTTATTATTGCCTCTACGGCATAATTCCAACAGTCTCCCACTTGCACTAGAGTCAATAATCTAGCCCTCACATCATCATGCGAATTACATTGTAATAAATCTAACACCCATACAGTTCTGGTGTTGATCATGCTTTGCCCGTGGAAGAGGTTTAGTAAGCGGGTCTGCTACATTCAGATCCGTGTGCACTTTGCATATATTTACGTCCTCCCCTTCGACATAGTCGCGGATGAGGTTGAAGCGTCGTTTGATGTGTCTGGACTTCTTGTGAAACCGTGGTTCCTTTGCTAAGGCAATGGCACCCGTGTTGTCACATAACAAGGTTATTGGATTCAGTGCGCTTGGCACCACTCCAAGATCCGTCATGAATTGCTTCATCGAGACACCCTCCTTAGCCGCCTCCGAGGCAGCCATGTACTCTGCTTCACATGTAGAATCTGCTACGACGCTTTGCTTGGAACTACACCAGCTTACCGCACCCCCATTAAGAATAAATACGTATCCGGTTTGCGACTTAGAGTCGTCCGGATCTATGTCAAAGCTTGCATCGACGTAACCTTTTACGGCGAGCTCTTCATCACCTCCATACACGAGAAACATCTCCTTAGTCCTTTTCAGATACTTCAGGATATTCTTGACGGCCGTCCAGTGATCCATTCCTGGATTACTCTGGAACCTACCTGCCATACTTATGGCCAGGCTAACGTCCGGTCTAGTGCACATCATTGCATACATGATAGAACCTATAGCTGAAGCATAGGGGACGGTGCGCATATGCTCTCTATCCTCATCAGTTGCTGGGCACTGAGTCTTACTCAATCTCGTACCTTGTAAAACTGGCAAGAACCCTTTCTTGGAGTGTTCCATTTTGAACCTCTTCAAAACTTTATCAAGGTATGTGCTTTGTGAAAGTCCTATCAGGCGTTTTGATCTATCCCTGTAGATCTTTATTCCTAGAATGTAAGCAGCTTCTCCTAGGTCCTTCATAGAGAAACTTTTATTCAAGTAATCCTTTATGCTCTCCAAAAACTCTACGTTGTTTCCAATCAGCAATATGTCATCCACATATAATATTAGAAACGCCACAGAGCTCCCACTCACTTTCTTGTAAATACAAGATTCTCCAACCACTTGTATAAACCCAAATGCTTTGATCACCTCATCAAAGCGTTTGTTCCAACTCCGAGATGCTTGCACCAGTCCATAAATGGATCGCTGGAGCTTGCACACCTTGTTAGCATTCTTCTGATCGACAAAACCTTCGGGTTGCATCATATACAATTCTTCCTTAAGGAAACCGTTAAGGAACGCCGTTTTGACATCCATCTGCCAGATTTCATAATCGAAAAATGCAGCTATTGCTAACATGATTCTGACGGACTTAAGCATCGCTACGGGTGAGAATGTTTCATCGTAGTCAACTCCTTGAACTTGTGAAAAACCTTTGCCACAAGTCGAGCTTTATAAACGGTCACATTGCCGTCAGCGTCCGTCTTCCTCTTAAAGATCCATTTGTTCTGAATAGCCTTGCGGCCCTCAGGTAGTACTTCCAAAGTCCACACTTTGTTCTCATACATGGATCCTATCTCGGACTTCATGGCTTCTAGCCATTTGTTGGAATCTGGGCCCACCATTGCTTCTTCATAATTTGCAGGTTCGTTGTTGTCCAGCAACATGATTGATAAGACGGGATTACCGTACCACTCTGGAGCAGCACGTGGTCTCGTCGACCTGCGTGGTTCGACAGAAACTTGAACCGGAGTTTCATGATCATCATCATTAACTTCCTCCTCAACTGGCATCGCAATGACAGAGGTTTCCCCTTGCCCCGCGCTACCATCCAGAGAGATGAGAGGTTCGACAACCTCGTCAAGTTCTATCTTCCTCCCACTCAATTCTCTCGAGAGAAACTCCTTCTCGAGTAAAGCTCCGTTTTTATCAACAAACACATTGCCCTCGGATTTGAGATAGAAGGTGTACCAAACTGTCTCTTTTGGGTAACCTATGAAGATGCACTTTTCCCCTTTGGGTTCCAGCTTTTCAGGCTAAAGCTTTTTGACATAAGCATCACATCCCCAAACCTTAAGAAACGACAACTTTGGCCTTTTGCCATACCATAGTTCGTATGGTGTCATCTCAACGGATTTTGATGGTGCCCTATTTAAAGTGAATGCAGCTGTGTCTAATGCATAACCCCAAAACGATAACGGCAAATCGGTAAGAGACATCATAGATCACACCATCTCTAATAAAGTACGATTACGATGTTCGGACACACCACTACGCTGTGGTGTTCCAGGCGGTGTCAACTGTGAAACAATTCCACATTGTCTTAAGTGAGCACCAAACTCGAAACTCACATATTCACCCCCACGATCAGACCGTAGGAACTTGATCTTCTTGTTACGATGATTTTCAACTTCACTCTGAAATTGCTTGAACTTTTCAAATGTTTCAGACTTGTGCTTCATTAAGTAGACATAACCATATCTACTCAAATCGTCAGTGAAGGTGAGAAAATAACCATATCCGCCGCGTGCCTCTACGCTTATCGGACCACACACATCGGTATGTATGATTTCCAACAAGTCACTTGCACGCTCCATTGTTCCTGAGAACGGAGTCTTAATCATCTTGCCCATGAGGCATGGTTCGCACGTGTCAAGTGAATCAAAGTCAAGTGACTCCAAAAGTCCATCGGCATGGAGTTTCTTCATGCGCTTTACACCAATATGACCTAAGCGGCAGTGCCACAAAAATATGGTGCTATCATTGTTAACTCTAACTCTTTTGGTCTCAATGTTATGTATGTGTGTATCGCTATCAAGATTCAATATGAACAATCCTCTCACATTGGGTGCATGACCATAAAAGATGTTACTCATAGAAATAGAACAACCATTATTCTCTGACTTAAAAGAGTAACCGTCTCGCAATAAACAAGATCCAGATATAATGTTCATGCTCAACGCAGGCACTAAATAACAATGATTCAAGTTCATAACTAATCCTGATGGTAACTGAAGTGAAACTGTGCCGATGGCGATTGCATCAACCTCGGAACCATTTCGTACGCGCATCGTCACTTCATCTTTCGCCAGCCTTCGTCTATTCCGCAGTTCCTGTTTCGAGTTGCAAATATGAGCAACAGAACCGGTATCGAATACCCAGGCACTACTACGAGAGCCGGTTAAGTACACATCAATAACATGTATATAAAATATACCTGATTTTTCTTTGGCCGCCTTCTTATCTGCCAGATACTTGGGGCAATTGCGCTTCCAGTGACCCATACCCTTGCAATAGTAACACGCTATTTCAGGCTTAGGTCCAGCTTTGGGTTTCTTCGTCGGATTGGCAACAGGCTTGCCGCTCTTCTTTGAATTACCCTTCTTGCCTTTGCCGTTTCTCTTGAAACTAGTGGTCTTATTCACCATCAACACTTGATGCTCTTTACGGAGTTCAGACTCTGCGACTTTCAGCATCGCAAACAACTCGTCGGGAGACTTGTTCATCCCGTGCATGTTGTAGTTCAACACAAAGCCTTTATATCTTGGCGGCAGTAATTGAAGGATTCTGTCAGTGATGGCCTCTTGCGGGAGTTCAATCCCCAGCTCAGCTAGACAGTTTGAGTACCCAGAGATTTTGAGCACATGTTCACTGACAGACGAGTTCTCCTCCATCTTGCAAGCATAGAATTTATCGGAGGTCTCATACCTCTCGATCCGGGCGTTCTTGTGAAAGATAAACTTCAACTCCTGGAACATCTCAAATGCTCCATGACGCTCAAAGCGACGTTGAAGTCCCGGTTCTAAGCCATACAAGACTGCACATTGAACTACTGAGTAGTCCTCCTTACGTGCTAACCAAGCGTTCTTAACATCCTGATCAGCCGTAGCGGGTGGTTCATCTCCTAGCACAACATTAAGGACATAATCCTTCTTCCCAGCTTGTAAGATTAGCTTAAGATTACGATCCCAGTCTACAAAGTTGCTTCCATCATCTTTCAACTTAGCTTTCTCTAGGAACGTATTAAAATTCAGGGTGACTGTCGCGTGAGCCATGATCTACAACACAAATATATTCAAAGTGGACTTAGACTATGTTCAAGATAATTAGAGTTTAACTTAATCAAATTATTCGCTAAACTCCCACTCAAAAAGTACATCTCTCTAGTCATTTGGGTGGTTCATGATCCACTTACACTAGCTCAAGTCCGATTATCACGTGAGTTGAGCATAGTTTCAGTGGTAAGCATCCCTATGCTAATCATATCATCTATATGATTCATGATCGACCTGTCGGTCTCATGTGTTCCGAGGCCATGTCTGCACATGCTAGGCTCGTCAAGCTTAACCCGACTGTTCCGCGTGCGCAACTGTTTTGCACCCGTTGTATGTGAACGTTGAGTCTATCACACCCGATCATCACGTGGTGTCTCGAAACGACGGACTGTAGCAACGGTGCACAGTTGGGGAGAACACAATTTCTTCTTGAAATTTTAGTGAGAGATCACCTCATAATGCTACCGTCGTTCTTAGCAAAATAAGGTGCATAAAAGGATTAACATCACATGCAATTCATAAGTGACATGATATGGCCATCATCACGTGCTCCTTGATCTCCATCGCCAAAGCACCGGCACGATCTTCTTGTCACCGGCGCCGCACCATGATCTCCATCAACGTGTCGCCATCGGGGTTGTCGTGCTACTCATGCTATTACTACTAAAGCTACATCCTAGCAAAATAGTAAACGCATCTGCAAGCACAAACATTAGTATAAAGACAACCCTATGGCTCCTGCCGGTTTCCGTACCATCGACGTGCAAGTCGATATTATCTATCACAACATGATCATCTCATACATCCAATATATCACATCACATCGTTGGCCATATCACATCACAAGCATACCCTGCAAAAACAAGTTAGACGTCCTCTAATTTTGTTGTTGCATGTTTTACGTGGTGACCATGGGTATCTAGTAGGATCGCATCTTACTTACGCGAACACCACGACGGAGATATATGAGTTGCTATTTAACCTCATCCAAGGACCTCCTCGGTCAAATCCGATTCAACTAAAGTTGGAGAAACTGACACTTGCCAGTCATCTTTGAGCAACGGGGTTACTCGTAGCGATGAAACCAGTCTCTCGTAAGCGTACGAGTAATGTCGGTCCAAGCCGCTTCAATCCAACAATACCGCAGAATCAAGAAAAGACTAAGGAGGGCAGAAAAACGCACATCACCGCCCACAAAAACTTTTGTGTTCTACTCGAGAATAAATCTACGCATGAACCTAGCTCATGATGCCACTGTTGGAGAACGTCGCATGGGAAACAAAAAATTTCCTACGCGCACGAAGACCTATCATGGTGATGTCCATCTACGAGAGGGGATGTGTGATCTACGTACCCTTGTAGACCGTACAGCAGAAGTGTTAGTGAACGTGGTTGATGTAGTGGAACGTCCTCACGTCCCTCGAACCGCCCCGCGAACCGTCCCGCGATCAGTCCCACGATCTAGTGCCGAACGGACGGCACCTTCGCGTTCAGCACACATACAGCTCGACGATGATCTCAGCCTTCTTGATCCAGCAAGAGAGATGGAGAGGTAGAAGAGTTCTCCGGCAGCGTGACGGTGCTTCGGAGGTTGGTGATGATCTTGTCCCAGCAGGGCTCCGCCCGAGCTCCGCAGAGACGCGATCTAGAGGAAAAACCGTGGAGGTATGTGGTCGGGCTGCCGTGGAAAAGTCGTCTCAAATCAGCCCTAAAACCTCCGTATATATAGGGAGAAGAGGGGGAGCCTTGCCTTGGGGCTCAAGGAGCCCCAAGGGGGTCGGCCGATCCAAGGGGGGAAGGTCTCCCCCCCAAACCGAGTCCAACTTGGTTTGGTGGGTGGAGTCCTTCTTCCCTTTCCCACCTCCTCCTTTTTTTTCTTTTCTCTTTGATTTTCTTCTTATGGCGCATAGGGCCTTCTTGGGCTGTCCCACCAGCCCACTAAGGGCTGGTGTGCCACCCCCAAGGCCTATGGGCTTCCCCGGGGAGGGTTGCCCCCCCGGTGAACTCCCGGAACCCATTCGTCATTCCCGGTACATTCCCGGTAACTCCGAAAACCTTCTGGTTATCAAATGAGGTCATCCTATATATCAATCTTCGTTTCCGGACCATTCCGGAAACCCTCGTGACGTCCGTGCTCTCATCCGGGACTCCGAACAACATTCGGTAACCAACCATATAACTCAAATACGCATAAAACAACGTCGAACCTTAAGTGTGCAGACCCTGCGGGTTCGAGAACTATGTAGACATGATCCGAGAGACTCCTCGGTCAATATCCAATAGAGGGACCTGGATGCCCATATTGGATCCTACATATTCTACGAAGATCTTATCGTTTGAACCTCGGTGCCAAGGATTCATATAATCCCGTATGTCATTCCCTTTGTCCTTCGGTATGTTACTTGCCCGAGATTCGCTCGTCAGTATCCGCATACCTATTTCAATCTCGTTTACCGGCAAGTCTCTTTACTCGTTCCGTAATACAAGATCCCGCAACTTACACTAAGTCACATTGCTTGCAAGGCTTGTGTGTGATGTTGTATTACCGAGTGGGCCCCAAGATACCTCTCCGTCACACGGAGTGACAAATCCAAGTCTTGATCCATACTAACTCAAAGAACACCTTTGGAGATACCTGTAGAGCATCTTTATAGTCACCCAGTTACGTTGCGACCTTTGATACACACAAAGTATTCCTCCGGTGTTAGTGAGTTATATGATCTCATGGTCATAGGAACAAATACTTGACACGCAGAAAAACAGTAGCAACAAAATGACACGATCAACATGCTACGTCTATTAGTTTCGGTCTAGTTCATCACGTGATTCTCCTAATGACGTGATCCAGTTATCAAGCAACAACACCTTGTTCATAGTCAGAAGACACTGACTATCTTTGATCAACTGGCTAGCCAACTAGAGGCTTGCTAGGGACAGTGTTTTGTCTATGTATCCACACATGTAAATGAGTCTTCATTCAATACAATTATAGCATGGATAATAAACGATTATCTTGATACATGAATTATAATAATAACTATATTTATTATTGCCTCTAGGGCATTATTCCAACAAGAGAGCCCCAAGCTCTTCCCGTCCCCGCCTTGTCGGACCAAGGATCCTACTGCGCGCCTCCGGCGACCGTGCCCCGCCACCGGAGCGCCGCGCCGCCGCTTGAGTCCGCCCTGACCAATAGCAGCCAGCCCTACGCCATCGTCTTGCCGGCCACCGCACCATATAGCCCCGCCGCCACTTGCATGTCGCTGCTCGCCCCCTCCGCCAGCCGGATCAACCCAGATCCGGGCCGGGGGTCACCCTTCCTCACAACGCCTCGCCCCGCCGGTGCCCCAACCGCCGCTGCCGCCTCCCCCGCAAGCCACCGCCATGGTGCCGTCCCCTTGTCTCGGGTAGGACGACAGGGACGAGCGCCCACTCGTCCAATCTGCAGCATAGGCTGCTGCCTCGTCAAGCCCAGCGTGGCCCAACAGCTCGCTTGACCGCATCAACGAGGCCAGGCCTGCCTCCGTCTCTCCTCCACCATGGGCAACGGCCCACCAAGGTGAGCACCCGAGCTCTATCCCCCGTGCCCGGTGCTGTGTTGCTATAATGCGCCCATGCACTGTTAGGCCCATTAGGACAATTCTGCCCGTCTAGTTTTTTTTAGGTTTTGCGAATTTAGTATTTTCAGAAAAATGCATATTTTTAAAACGCCCATAACTTTTAATCAGTGCGTCGGATCAAGGCAAGTTTTATATGTAGAATGTGTGGAATTTCGAGTAGATTAATATTTTACAACTCTCATGCATATTTAAAACTGTTTTACATGTTGTTTGCGTCGGTTTTGCATGTCGACGTGATATAAACGGTTTAATCCGCAACTAGTTAACCGTAGCTCCGTTGGAGATGAGCCATATATGTAAATGGACTAGAACGACGAACAGAATCACGTGAACCACTTCGTTTTGCCATTTAACAAACATAAATAATGTTTAGGACAGTTTTGGACAAATTTTGAAGTTAACATTGGGGTTAGTTCGAAGATGTTATGTGTTGTTTGTGGCCTCATTTAAAATGCCTAGATAGGTACATTATTTGAGCTTCACCCCTTGACATATTAACAAGATTTTAATATTGTTGTGTTAGTAAACAGGAGTGAACTAAATAATTAAATGTGGAGTTTCTTTAATATGCAACTCGTTGCATATTGAGCTTCACTTAATGTGATGTGTTTGCATGATGTGAATTGCCATGCCATGCCTTGCATAATTTAAACTGATCATGCATGATATTAGGGTGTGCATCATGTCGTGCATGTGCTGTGGAGAATATCGTGTGTTGATTCTTGTTTCCGCTTTGTTTCATCTCGATAGAGTTCCGCAAGTGTGTCATAATGTGAGAATTCATTTGAATACGTCGGTTTGTGTGCTTCACGGAGTCGTATTCTTCCAAGCGGGATCATAGGCAAGATGATCATTTCCCTAGATACCATTACTATCATTCCCATGCTAGTTGTTTCGTTTCTAACGCTATGTCTCGCTGCCTACCACCTGTTAAATGTTAGCCTCCCAACAATGCCATGAAAAACAACTAACCTTTCCATAGCTTAGCAAACCATTGTTTGGATATGTTACTGCTTGCTCAGCCTTTTGTTAGCGGTGCTAGTTGCAGGTGCAGTTGCTTCCATGTGAAAACACAGGTTCGTTGTTATATCACCATATTAATGCTATTTAATTTAATGCACCTATATACTTGGTAAAAGGTGGAAAGCTTGGCCTTCTATCCTAGTGTTTTGTTCTACCTTTGCCGCCTTAGTTTCGGCTACCAGTGTTATGTTCCATAAATGAGCGATCCTAACATGCTTGGGGTTGTTATGGCAACGCCCTTGACATTCGTTTTGTGATAAAGCTCGTATGTCAAGGCCCAACATTGGTATTATATTTTCCTAACATAATAATTATGTTAATACTGAAAACATAGGGCGTCATGAACCCGAGGAGTAATTCGACATAATACAGGGGGGCTAGCGCTGCTGGTGTTGGTCCCAAACAGAGCCACTTGCTGGGCCACCAGGGGCAACTCGGGGATGTCTATTAGGCCACCGTACATATTGCTCATCCGTCGTGTTCTGAGAACGAGATAGGCGACTCCTATCGAGATCGTCAAAACGCCGGGCGGCCTCTCTGGACTTGTTTTACCTTTCTCCAGCGTCTTGTGTGAGGGATTCCGAGGATACTTTGGGCTATCTCAAGGTTGAGGTTTTCCAATAGGAACCCGAGGAGATCACGGGTTATGCCTGATCGAGGTCATTCCGTCGCAGGGTTAAATCTTTCGGAAAGCCATGCCCGCGGTTATGTGGCAATGTGGAAACTTTGTTTAAGATCCAGTTCTAGATAACTTGAAGTAAGCATAATTAAAATGTGCCAACTGAGTGCGTAATCATGACTGTCCCTTTTGCAAGCTCCTTCTCCAATCTAGGACACAGTGGGGTAATGTCTGACGTAAGTAGGTGTTCAGGATCATTCGTTTGATCATCATTAGACACATCTGTTATGCGTAGATATTCCCCCTCTTTTATTCTTGTACTCGTAAGTTAGCCACCTCAAATAAATGCTTAGTCGCTTGCTGTAGCCTCACCACTTAACCGTACATCACCCACTAAGCTTTGTTAGTCTTGATACCTTTGGAAATGAGATTACTGAGTCCCCGTGGCTCACAGATTACTACAACACCAGTTGCAGGTACAACTAAAGAGTTACTTTGACGTGAGCGAGCTGATTGTTCTATTTGGAGTTCCTCTTCTTCTTCGATCTAGGATGGGTTCCTGGCCGGCAGACTGGGAGTGCAAGGATGGACGTCGTTCTTTTATCATTTTTTTGGTCAGTAGTCGGACCCTGCTATTTTTCATGATGACTGTATATTGATGTATTGATGTGATATTGACGTAGCTTGTGGCGAGTGTTAGCCAACTCCTTATACTCATATTTTAGTACATGTACTTGTAATGATATCTATTCTTGTGAAACGACGAGATGTGTTTCTATCCCTGTTGAGGCCCTCGCGCCAAAATAAGGACAGGACGGCATCTTGGGTGTTACAAGTTGGTATCAGAGGAGTACCGACCTAGGAGCCCCCTTGATTGATCGAACTTGGCCGAGTCGAGTCTAGTGAAAAACTACTTTCGCTCTAGTTATATATCGGAGAATAAGATTCGTTTTTCTCCTCTTCTATGCTCTGGTGAGGAATCTTGACGTAATAATTTTAATTCTACTCCTCTTCTCACTCAAAAAAAAATTAGGATCACGCGGATATTTTTGGAATCTATATGATGTCGATGTGATAGAGTTCTCACATCGTGCCTCCCGCTGTGTTGATTTTATTCCAGGGAGTGGAGCTCTAGGGGATTCTTGAGCACATCGTTATCATTTAGATTTCTTAGTACCTCGGGATGGAGGATGTTCGAAATTGCTTCAATACTAGTAGTGGCGAGATAAGCCCGGCATCCCCAGTACTGGTTCAGAGAGTTCGGGGGTACCGCCATACTTGGTATCGTTGTGATTACGAGGGTCTGAGATAGATGAGTTTCCGAGATCTCTGGTTATGTGTTGACGGATGTGATACACCGGACGGGTAGTGTTATTGCTATGAGTTGGGTGATGGATTTTTACTCCTTGTATTTGTGGACCCGATTGCAAGACCAGAAATTTTGGGAGTTCTTAGCTGGGAATTCAAGTAGTTACTTATAGGACAATCTTCCAACAAATGCATGATGTGAGGGTGGGGTTCGACATCTAGTGCATTCGTTTGTTCACGATCGTCTTATAGCGGTTCTCGCTGTGTCTTAAAGAGTCATTGTAGCTTGCTACGACTCGGGAATGCTTCGTATGTTGTGTTCACAGCCTTGTACATGATGGCTACTGTAGGATAGACCCCGTGTGATCCTATCCACGAAAATATCGGACGAAGTCTCTGTCATGAATTTGTTCTGGCTTGTGTTGTAAGCATCATCCTTTGTTTTGTTGGAGTATGGTAATTCGAGTTGCTTCGATGGCAAGTGGTGAATTCATAACTTTCAAAGTAGTGTTCTCATATTCTTACCGGTGTGCTTCTCTTCAAGTCAATTATGTCATTTTCAAGATTTGCAAGATCAATCTCTCATTTCTTTGGGGAGTTTGTCTGATCCATCCCTAGTTGTCTTTGTTTTTCCCTGCCCTCACTCCCTTTTCTTTAGTGATTTAATTATCATCCAAGTGCATTTCAATTCATTGATGCTTCTGCTATCTTCTCTTCCATATTGAATCTGGTCATTCATTGTGAAGATTCTCAGAAGTTCTTGATTTCCACCCTTTCAATTATTTCGAGGTTCTCAACCCCATCAAGTTGTCATTTTTACCGGTGCAATATCTACCTTCCTAGCAATCCATTCAATGGTGTTTTCTTTTAGTGGGCCCATAACCCACTGGTTTACCCAGGATCTTATCTGGCTCTTCTAATCTTTTCCGGAGGTTTCTAAATCGTTTCAAAGGTGACCTAAGTATGATTTCATCAGTCATATCTCTTCTCCAAGATCTATTCGAATTAATTTCCTTCGTTGTCTCAACCTTTCCTGTTCATTATTCTGGAGTGTCTCAATAATTCTTGATGGTTGTTCTTGCATCATTCTCAGATTGGAAGACTGAAGAAGTATTTTTCTTAATTCGTGGTCCATTCTTTTGAAGATTGTCATTTCAGCTTCATGCTATCTTCTCAATTGTCCCAACCATGAGAATTATTTCCATACCTATCCGGTGCATTTTAGTGTTGTATTCATTTATCGATCCTCCGAAGGACATCATTTCAGAACATTGTTTCGTTCTTGGCCTTTAGCTTTCATCCTCAAATTCTGCTCACTTGTTCGTCCCTTCATTCGTCTCTCAATTATTTCGGTACCTTGTTGAAGTTTCCCCTCAGGTGGCTCATGATCTCTTCATTCTCATCTATCTCCATTTCATTCTTGTTATCCCCATTCATTCCAAAATTTACCGGTGTCTCCTTCAAGACTTCTACAAGTTTGTGCTCATATCTCTCCTAATCTTTTCAAGAAGAATAAGTGGTATGCTAAATACATTGTTCTCATTAATTTAACTTGACGAAGGATAAGAATAACATAATTCTTATTCTTGTTTCATAGTGATTACAATTTTTCTTTTGGAGTGGCTCATGATATCAGTTATTTTCCCAACTTCCCCATCTTTTCTTTTCCTTTATCCTCTGAGGTGGTGTTATAGCATTCTTATTAGTGGAAGAGTCTCAAAGCAAAGTTGTTTGAAGAATACAATATGTAAACTCAACAAATTCTTTGCTCTTGAAATATTTAACCCATGGCTTCTTCATTGAGCTATCTTGGTTTACACATCACTTAAAGCTTTGTCTCAGGATAGTTGCTATTGTGGTGTTGCCATTAATCCAAGTTTTCAATGTATCCTCTTGGTGTAAGAAGTTTTGCCTTTCTTGCTAAATCCAATCAATCCTTGTTTCTGTTAGTGGCTGGTTGTCACCTCATAATTGTTGAGATGGTTTCCATAAGCCCACCACAAGCTTGTTCTTTTCGTTGTTGGTTTTCCAACAACTCCATTCAATTCTTCTTGCAAGGAGGCTTCCAAATTCAGTTGTAAAATTAGTTGACATTTTCTTCTTCATTCTATTCTTCTCAAAGATCTAGTTTCTATTCTCTTGTTCCGGAGTTGTGCTGATGTTGCTCTCTTCAATCTATTTTCTAGTTTGTCAAGATCATATTCCTTCCTTGCTTCTCATTTTAGTTGTGTGTCATAATCTTGTCAAGATCTTTCCTTCATATCAAATTTTGTCCCCTTTTCCTACCAAAGTACTGCCAAAAGTTTGTTCGAATTCTTGCTTGTTTCTCATATCATTCTTCATCTCTTTGCAACCAACAAGGATCGTTGGTTTCACTCGTTTGTCAAAGAAGCAACCAAGTTTTACATCTTTCTCTTCCTCTTCCCCTTTCATTCTTAAATCTCGGGGCGAGATCTCTTGTTAGTGTAGGAGAGTTGTGATAGCCCGAGACCGACGCTCCAGAAGATTCCCCTTTTATTTTGTTGTCGCCGTGTGACTAGATTGTCTGTCGCATTCATATTTGCATCATCGACATTGCATCGGCACTCCGTTGCCGGCTATTTTCAAACTTGCATCTGTTATTAGTTGCCAATTCTCTCAGTATGAATTGGGTTGAAACTTGGCATGCAGTCTTATTTTATTGTAGGTAGGTGTCCTACCAAAGTTCGTCACAATCGGAGTTCGTTTGGTACCCAAACGGTTGACAATAGCGGCACCATCGTCGGTTTATCGTTGGAGGATTTTTGGTGTTTTAAAAATCTCGTTGCCGGGCCGCAAACTTCGATCTCTACCCCACCTAGACTTTTATACACACCTACTAAGCCCTAACCTAGACCTACCCACAACCGGAGCCGTCCGATCGAGATCGGAGGGTCGAAAAACGCCCCAAAATTGCTATAAATGGACATCCCCTCGTCCAAGTTCGGCAGCGTAGCTATCATAACCGCAGCCAGCTGCCACCCAGCTTCGTTTTCTGCACCGGTCCCGTCCTCCACAACCACTTGGCAGCCAGCAAACGTCCGCGCTGCCGCCAACCACCATTATGAACCAGCCCACGCCCACCACCTGTTCCTCCACCGCTAGCCACCGTCGCGGCCTGTGCGGCCTACATTGGGCCCGCATGGGCACGAAACCCTGTCGCCTCCCCGTAGCCGCCACGAGCGGGAGCTCCTCCCCAATTCTATATGGATTGAGGGAGAGAGCCCCGAGCTCCTCCCGTCCCCGCCTCACCGGACCAAGGAGCCTGCCGCGCGCCTCCGGCGACCGTGCCCCTCCACCGGAGTGTCGCGCCGCCACCTGCGGCCGCCCCGACCAAAAGCAGCCAGCCATGTGTCGTCGACTCGCCGGCCACCGCACCATCTGGCCCCGCTGCCAGTTTCATGCCGCTGCTTGCCCCGTCCACCGGCCTAATTCGGCCAGATCTGGGCCTAGGGTCACCCTTCCTTGCAACGTCTCGCCCCGCCGGTGCCCCAACCGCCGCTGCTGCCTCCCTGGCAAGCCGCCGCCACGGTGCCGTCCCCTTGTCTCGGGTAGGAGGACATGGACAAGCGCTCGCTTGCCCGATCCATAGCGTGGGCTACTGCCTCGTCAGGCCCAGCGCGGCCCTGCATCTCGCGTTGACCGCGTCAAGGTGGCCAGGCCTGCCTCAACCTTTCCTCCGCCATGGGCCACGGCCCACCAAGGTGAGCACCCGAGCTCTATCCCCCACCCCCAACGCTGTTTTGCCATAATGTGCACGTGCACTGTAAGGCCCATCAGGACAATTCGACCCCTTTAGTTTTTTTAGGTTTTGCGAATTTAGTATTTTCAGAAAAATGCATATTTTTAAAACGCATGTAACTTTTAATGTGTGCGTCGGATCGAGGCAAGTTTTATATTTAGAACGTGTAGAATTTGGCACGGATTAATATTTTCCAGCTTTTATACATATTTAAAACTATTTTACTTGTTGTTTGCATCTGTTTGTGTGTCGACGTGATAAAAACGGTTTAATTCGTAGCTAGTTAATCGTAGCTCCGTTGGAGATGAACCATATATGTAAATGGACTAGAACGATGAGTAGAATCATGTGAAACACTTTGTTTTGCCACATAACAAACATAAAACCTGTTTAGGATAGATCTATACAGATTTCGTAATTAAAACATGGGGCTAGTTTGGAGATGTTATATGTCATTTCCGGCCTCATTTAAAATGCCTAGATAGGTAGATTATTTGTGCTTCACCCCTTGCCTTGTTAACAACATTTTAATATTGCCGAGTTAATAACAGGAGTGTACTAAATAAATAAATGTGGAGTTTCGTCAATATGCAACTCATTGCATATTGAGCCTCACTTAATGTGTAGTGTTTGCGTGATGTGAATTTCCATGCCATGCCTTGCATAATTTAAACTGATCATGGATCATATTAGGGTGTGCATCATGTCGTGCATGTGACATGGCGAATATCGTGTGTTGATTGTTATTTCCAGTTTGTTTTGTCTCGATAGAGTTCTGCAAGCATTTCAGAATGTGAGGATCCGTTCGACTACGTCGGTTCGTGTGCTTCACGGATTCGTCCTCTTCCAAGCGGGATCACAGGCAAGATGATCATTTCCCAATATACCATTACTATCATTGCCATGCTAGTTGTTTTGTTTCTATCGCTATGTCTCGCTGCCTACCACCTGTTAAATGGCAGTCTCCCAACAATGCGATTAAAAACCTCTAACCTTTCCACAACCTACCAAACCATTGTTTGGGTATGTTACTGCTTGCTCATCCTTTTGTTAGCGTTGCTAGTTGCAGGTGCAGGTGCTTCCATGTGAAAACATGTGTCCCTTGTTATATCACCATATTATAGCTATTTAATTTAATGCACCCATATACTTGTTAAAAGGTGGAAGGCTTGGCCTTCTAACCTGGTGTTTTGTTCCACCTTTGTCGCCTTAGTTTCGGCTACCGGTGTTATGTTCCACAAATGAGCGCTCCTAACATGCTTGGGGTTGTTATGGGGACCCCCTTGACTCTTGTTTTGGGACAAAGCTTGTCTGGCAAGGCCCAACATTGGTACTATATTTGCCCAACATAATAATTTTGTTAATACTACAAACATTGGGCGTCATAAACCCGAGGAGTAAGTCAACATAATACAGGTGGGCAATGATGTGGGTGTTGGTCCCGAACAAAGCCACTTGCGGGGCCACATGGGGCAACTCGGGGGATGTCTATCCGGCCACCATACGTACTGCTCATCCGTCGTGTCCTCAGAACAAGATATGTGGCTCCTATCGGGGTCGTCGACACGTTGGGCGGCCTTGCTGGACTTGTTTTACCTTTCTCGAGTGCCTCGTGCGAGGGATTCCAAGGATACTTTGGGCTATCTCGAGGTTGAGGTTTTCCAATAGGAACCTGAGGAGATCACGGGTTATCCCTGATTAAGGTCATTTCGTTGCAGCGTGTGGTAGTTTGTGATAGACTAGTTGGAGCAGCCCTGCAGGGTTAAATATTTCGGAAAGTCGTGCCCGTGGTTATGTGGAAACATGGAAACTCTGTTTAACATCCAGTTCTATATAACTTGAAATAAGTTTAATTAAAATGTGCCAACTGAGTGTGTAACCGTAATAGTCCCTTTCGCGAGCTCCTTCTCCAATCGAGGACACGTTGGGGTTATGTCTGACGTAAGTCGGTGTTCAGGATCATTCGTATATTCATCATTAGACACGTCCGTTATGCGTAGATCTTCCCCCTCTTTTATTCTTGTACCCGTAAGTTAGCCACCTGAAATAAATGCTTAGTTGCTTGCTGCAGCCTCACCACTTAACCTTACATCACCCACTAAGCTTTGCTTGTCTTGATACCTTTTGAAATGAGATTGTTGAGTCCCTTTGGCTCACAGATTACTACAGCACCAGTTGTAGGTATAGGTAAAGAGTTACTTTGACGTGAGGGCGCTGATTGTTCTATTTGGAGTTCTTCTTCTTCTTCTTCGATCTAGGATGGGTTCCACACTGGCAGCCTGGGATAGCAAGGATGGACGTCGTTCTTTTATCGTTTGTTTTTGTCCGTAGTCGGACCCTGCTCTTCTTGATGATGATTGTATATTGTTGTATTGATGTGATATTGATGTATCTTGTGGCGAGTGTAATCCAACTCCTTATACTCATCTTTTCAGTACATGTACTTGTAACGATATCCATTCTTGCGAAACGATGAGATGTGTTTCTATCCCTGTCGAGGCTTTCGTGCCAAAATAAGCATAGGACCGCATCTTGGTCGTTACATAATGGGTGTAAGCTAGTTTTGCAGATGCAAAATAATTGGGTTAAACTTGACGAGCCTACCATGTGCAAACATGTCCTCGGAACACAGGAGACCTATAGGACAAACATGAGTCATATAGTAGATATGATCAACATGGAGATGTTCACCACTGAAAGTTTGAAACCATCTCTTCTCACGTGATGATCGTACTTGGGTTGGTGGGTTTGGATCATGTCACAGTTCAACAAGCTGAGGGATGTTGATTTGAGTGGGAGTAATTTAGTAATATGATTAAATGAACTAATTATCATGAACATAGTCAAAATATCCTTGCAAATTAGGTTGTAGATCAATGGCTCGCATTGTAGCTCCCTTGAATTTATTACGTTCCTAAAGAAAACTAAGTTGAAATATGATGGTAGCAATTATGCGAAATAGGTTCATAATGCGAGAATTGTCCTCACCACTGCATAAATGGCTTATGTCCTTGATGCACCACCGGTGCACCACCCCCTCAAGTGTTGTCTGTGGATGTTATGAACATATGGCACACACGTTTTGATGACTACTCGATAGTTTTGTGTGCCATGCATTACGACTTAGAACTAGGGCTCCGAAGACGTTTTGAACACCACAAAGAATATGAGATGTTTCAAGAGCTGAAATTGGTATTTCATGGTCATGCCCATGTTGAAAAGTATGAGACCTCTGAAAATTACTTTTCCAACAACATGGAGGAGAATAGATCAGTCAGTGAGCATGTGCTTAGAATATCCGGGTGCTACAATCGCTTGAATCAAGTCAGACTTAATCTTCCAAATGAGATAGTGATTGACAGAGTTCTCTAGTCGATGTCACCTAGCAACTAGAGATTTGTGATGAACTATAGCATGCAAGGGATGGAGAAGATGATCCCTGAGCTACTCACGATGTTTTGCACTGTGGAGGTTGAAATCAAGAAGGATCGTCAAGTGTTGATGGTTATTAAGACCACTAGTTTGAAGAAGGGCAAGGGAAAGAAGGGAATCTTCAAGAATGGAAAGTCGGTTGTCGCTCCAGTGAAGAAACCCAAGGGTGGACCCAAACCCAACACTTAGTGCTTCTATTTGAGGGGAATGGTCACTCCAAGCGGAACTGTCCCAGATACTTGGTAGATAATAAGGCTGGCAACGCCAACAATAGTATATTTGATGTACATGTTATTGATGTGTACCTTGCTAGTGCTCATAGTAGCCCCTAGGTGTTTGATACCGGTTCAGTTGCTAATGTTAGGAACTCAAAACACGAGCTACGAAATAGACATAGACTAGCTAAGGACAAGGTGACGATGCACGTTGGAAGCACGCTCACTCTACCTTCGGTATTAGTTTTAAACCTAAATAAATGTTATCTCGTGCCTGCGTTGAGGATGAACATTATATGGATATTGTTTATTGCGAGACAATTATTCATTTAAGGCAAAGAATAATGCTTGTTCTATTTATACGAATAATATCTTTTATAATCATGCACCAATGTGAATGGTTTATTGAATCTCGATTGTAGTGATACACGTGTTCATAAAATTGATGTCAAAAGATGCAAAGTTAATGATGATAGTACTACATACTTGTGGCACTACTACGTAGGTCATATTGGTGTAAAGCGCATGAAGAAACACCATACTTATGGATCTTTGGACTCACTCGATTTTGAATCATTTGCGACATACGAACCATGCCTCATGGGCAATAAGACAAAGACCCTGTTTCCCGGTACGATGGAGTGGGCAAGTGAATTATTAGAAATAATACAAATTGATGTATGCGGTCCAATGTGTGTTGAAGCACGTGGTGGATAAGGTTATTATCTTATGCTAACAGATGATTTGAGTAGATACATGTATATTTAATAGATGAAACACAAGTCTTAAATTTTGAAAATTTCAGGCAATTTCAGAGTGAAGTTTAAGATCTTCATAACAAGAAGATAAAATATCTATGATATGATCGTGGAGGTGAATATCTGAGTTACGAGTTTGGTATACATTTAATACAATGTGGAAATTGTTTCACAACTCACGACACCTAGAACACCTTAGTGTAATGGTGTGTTCGAACATCATAGCTGTACTTGATTGGATATGGTGCATTCTATGATGTCCCTTGTCGATTTTCCACTATCGTTTTGGGATTATGCATTATATACATCTACATACACTTTAAATAGGACACTATATAAATCCATTGAGATGACATCATATGAATTATGGTTTAGCAAGAAACCTAAGCTATCATTTCTTAAAGTTTGGGGATGTAACACTTATGCATGATAAGCTCGAACCAAAAGCAGAAAAGTGCACCTTCATAAGATACCCTAAAGAAACAATTGGGTATACCTTCTACCATAGATCCAAAGGAAAGGCCTTTGTTTCCAAGAATAGATCATTTCCAGAGAAGGAGGTTCTCTCAAAAGAAGTGAGTGGGAGGAAGGTAGAACATGATGAGGTTATCGAATCTTCACTTGAATTGTAAAGTAGCGCTACATAGAAATGTGTTCCGATGGTGCGTACACCATTTTAAGAGGAAGCTAATGATGATGGTCATGAAACTTTGGATCAAGTTACTACCTAACCTCATAGGTCGACAAGGACACATACAAATGGATATTTAAGAAGAAAACAATCGCTAATAGTAATGTCACCATTTAGAAAGCTCGACTTCTCCCAAAGAGGTTTCCCACAAGTTAAAGGAGTTGAATACGATGATACTTTCTCACTTGTAGCGATGCTAAAGTCTGTTAGGATTATGTTAGCACTTGCTGCATTTATTGATCATGAAATCTGGCAAACGGATGTCAAAACAACGTTTCCTTAGGGAAAGGTTGTATGTGACACAACCGGGAGGTTTTTTCGAACCTAAGGATGCTAAAAGGTAGGCAAGCTCCATCGATCCTTCTATAAATTGGTGCAAGCATCTTGGAGTTGCAATATACACTTCGATGAGGTGATAAAAGCTTTTGATTTAATACAAAGTTCATGAAGAAACTTGTATTTACAAGAAAGTGAGTGGGGGCAGTATAGCATCTTTAATAAGTATATGTGGATGACACATTGTTGATTGGAAATGATGTAGAATTTATGGTAACCATAAAGGGTTTTTTGAAAGGAATTTTTGAAAGGAAGACATGGGTAAAGCTGCTTACATATTTGGCATCAACATCTATAGAGATAGATCAAGACACCTAATAAGACTTTCACAGAGCACATACCTTGACGAGATTTTGAAGGAGTTCAAAATGGATAAATCGAAGCAAGAGTTCTTGGATATATTGTAAGGCGTGAAGTTGAGTAAGAATCAAGGGTCAACCACGACAGAATAAAAATAAAGGATGAAGGTCGTCCCCTATGCCTCAGCCATAGGCTCTATAATGTATGTCGTGCTATGTACCATACCTGATGTCGGACTTGCCATGAGTGTGGCAAGGTGGTACAAGAGTAATCGAGGAGTGGGTCACGAGATATATGTTAAACATATCCTTATTAGGTACCTAAAAAAGGAATAAGCTAATGTTTCTCGGTTATGGAGGTGATAAGGAGTTCGTCGTAAAGTGTTAGTCGATGCAAGCTTTGATACCGATCCGGTTGACTCAGAGTAGCAAACCAGATACGTAGAGTGGAGTAGTCATTTCGAATATCTCCAAGTGGAGCGTTGTAGTAGCATCTACAATATGACATATAGATTTTCAAAGTACATACGGATCTGAATGTTGCAGACCCATTGACAAAACCTCTCTCACGGGCAAAACATGATCATCACCAAAACTATATGGGTGTTAGATTGATTACAATGTAAAGCTAATTATTGACTCTATTACAAGTGGGAGACTGTTTGAAATATGCCCTTGAGGCAATATTGACGATGTTATTTTCATATTTCCTTGTTCATGATAATCATTCTTTATCCATGCTAGAATTGTATTGGCCGGAAACTTGAATACATGTGTGGATATATGAACAACACCGTGTCCCTAATGAGCCTCTACTAGACTAGCTCGTAAACCAAAGATGGTTAAGCTTTCCTAAACATAGACATGAGTTGTCATTTGATAACCGGATCGCATAATTAAGAGAATGATGTGATGGACAAGACCCAATCCTAAGCATGGCATTGATTGTATCACGTAGTTTGTTGCTACTCCTTTCTTCATGTCAAGTATATGTTCTTAAGACCATGAGATCATGAAACTCTCGGACATCGTAGGAATGCCTTTTCTGTATCAAACATCACTACATAACTCGATGATCATAAAGGTACTCTACATGTATCTCCGAGTGTGTCTGTTGGGTTGGAAAGGATCAAGATTGGGATTTGTCACTTCGTATGATGTAGAGGTATCTCTGGACCCCCTAGGTAATACAACATCACAAGAATCTTGCAAGCAATGTGAATAAGGAGTTAGTCACGTGATCTTGTATTACAGAACGAGTAAATAGACTTGCCGGTAACGAGATTGAACTAGGTATGGAGATACCGACGATCGAATCTCAGGAAAGTAACAAACTGATAGACAAAGGGAACTGCATACGGGATTGACTGAATCCTTGCATCGTGATTCGGCCAATAAACATTATCTTGGAATAAGTAGGAGCCAATATGAGAATCTAGGTCCCGCTATTGGTTATTGACCAGAGAGGTGTCTCGGCCATGTCTACATGATTCTGGAACCCATAGTGTTCGCACGCTTAACTTCGATGTCAATACAATATTATTGAGTTATCTATGTTGGTTACCGAATGTTGTTCACAGTCTTGGATGAGATCCTAGACATGATGAGGAGCTCCAAAATGGTGCCGAGATAAATATTCATATATGGGAAGTTGGTATACGGTTTCAAAATAGTTCCAGAACTTACCAGTTTTATATCGGAATGTCGAAAGGGTTCCGGGGGTCCACCTTCCCGTGAGGGCCCCATGGGCTGAGAGGGGAGGTGCACCAGCACCTGCTGGGCTATGCAGCCCACCTCCCCAAGGTCCATGCGTCCAAGGGTGGGAAACCCTAGGGTGGTCGTCGCCCCCTTGCCTTGGGGGGCACGACAACCCTTTAGGGCGCTGCCACCACATCTAGGGAAACCCTAGAGGGGATGGCCTCCTCCTCGTTCCCCCTATATATAGATGAGAGGAGGGAGGGGATGCACATGCATTATTCCCATATCCCGGCAACAAGCCTCCCTCTCTATCTTTTGCTACTTCGTCCTAGTTCTAGTAGCACTTGACGAAGCCCTCTTGGTTTACCTCCATGACCACTGTTGCCATGTTCTTGTGCTGCTGGAGAACTCATCTACATCTATGCACTTTCTCATTGTATCATGGAGGCGGAGACGTCATCGAGCTTCATGTGTGCTAAACATGGAGGTGCCGCCCATTTGGCCTGGATTGGGATGGATCACGATTGGATCATAAAGACATATGAATACATCAACCGCATTTCTAACGCTTCTACTTAGTGATCTACAAGGGTATGTAGACACATTCTTCCTCTCCATAGCGATGCATCTCCATGGATAGATCTTGCGTGTGTGTAGGAATTTTTTTGTTTCCCATGCAACGTTCCCCAACACTTTCAACTTTGTTTTTTCTTGGAACACATCAAAATACAAGGTAGATAAAATGAGAGCTATTGATCTACAACATAATTTGCAAAGACATTCAGACTGTGTTGATGGTAATTGGTTCAGTTAATCGAATTACTAATGAACTCCCACTCAAATCAACATCCATCTGGTTGTCTAAGTGTAACATGATCAAAATGCACCAACCCAAGTCCGATCATCACATGAGATGAAGTAATTTCAATGGTGCACATCTCCATGTAGATCATATCTACTATATGACTCATGTTCGACCTTTCAGTCTTCCATGTTTCGAATCCATGTCTGTACATGTTAGACTCGTCAATCTTAACCCACGTATTTTGCATGTGTAAAACGGGCTTACACCCATTGTATATGAACGAAGAGTCTATCACACTCGGTCATCACGAGGTGCTTCAAAATGACAAACTTTCGCAACTCTGCATATGTGGGGAGAACACAATTTTATCTTGAAATTAAGTGAGGGGTCATCTTATAATGCTACCTTCGTCCTAAGAAAAATAAGATGAAAACACTACAAACATCATATGCAACCAATAAGTGACATGATATGGCCATCATCATTTTGTGCTTTTGATCTCCATCTTCCAAGCACCAACATGAGCTCGAACATCATTGGCATGACACCATGATCTCCATCTTGGTGTCGTCATGTGGTTGTCCCGCCAACTGTTGCTTCTACAACTATTGCTAACTCATAGCATTGAAGGATAACAATGTCATAAAATAATTTAAAGACAACCCTATGGCTCATGTCAGTTTCCAAACTCATCAAAATGCAAGTCGTGATAACTATTACAAAACATGATCATCTCAAACATCACATATATCAAATCACGTCTTGGCCATATCACATCACAACATACCTTGCAAAAAAAAAATTAGACGTCCTCTACTTTCTTCTTGAGAGTTTTACGTGGCTGCTATGGGCAACTAGGAAGAACCGTTCTTACCTACGCAAAGACACAATAGTGATAATCGAGTTGTCTTTTAACCTTCTACAAGGACCGCCTTTGTTGAATTCGATGTAAGTAAAGTGGGAGTGAGAGACACCCTCCAGCCACCTTTATGCAAGAAGAGTTGCATGTCAAACGATGGAACCAGTCTCTTGTGAGAGGACAATAAGGTTCGTCTGAGCCGTTTCATCCCACAATACCAACGAATCAAAATAATACATGGGAGGTATGCAATTTCAACATCAACACCCACAACTTTTTTGTGTTCTACTCATGCATATTATCTATGCATAAACCTAACTCTGGTACCACTTTTGGGTAACGTTGCATGGGAAATAAAAAAATTCCTACAAAGACCAAACATTTATCTATGGTGATACATAGCAACGACATGGGAGAGTGTGTCTACATACCTTCATAGATCGTTAAGAGGAAGGATATATAACATGGTTGATGTAGTCATACGTCTTCACGATCAAATCACAATCTGTCTCGATCTAGCGTTGAATGGACGGCACCTCCACATTGAACACACGTACGGATCACACACGTTTGGCCGAGGAGGAAAGCTCCCATCAGACATTTTTTCACAGCCAGGCCCAAGCGATGCAACTCGAGTCGTGTGTGTTTGGGAGGCTGCATGCAAGGAGCCGCACTCAATGACATGTTGCTTCTCGAAGCATCACCATAACTCCCACCTCCCTTGTCTCACTTCTCACTCTCCCTCTCTCCACTCTCACACCCAGTGGCGTCTAGCACAAGATCTAGATGGCGACCATCAGAATGAAGATGTGGATGGCGAGCACGAACGTCCATCATCGAGCTCATCACGTCACCGACACACATTCGTTAATGGCGATAAGCACTTTCTCCCAATGAAATTTATTTATCATTCCCGCATACAATTTACAGATCACGCAATAGGCATCGAATGTATCTCTTGGGTACAATTTGGAACTCGATTTAGGCAAATCCGAATGGGATTGATTATGATTTTCACCATAGGGGTAGGAAATCGAGATTTCATCCATTGACATCCATCCCAAAAAGCACTCTATCCTAGATGTGGTGACACTTCAAGTACTTGGAGCAGTGGTAGCCTTAAGGGTTGTAATCGTCGACCTTGAAGGGTAGTGTACGATTTCGTAACTCAAGCGCCGTAACCACCATTTGTTGGGGAATGTTGCATGGGAAACAAAAAAATTCCTACGAACACCCAAGATATATATGTGGATATATGATGACCCACAAGTATAGGGGATCTATCGTAGTCCTTTCGATAAGTAAGAGTGTCGAACCCAACGAGGAGCAGAAGGATCTGGCAAGTGGTTTTCAGCAAGGTAATGTCTGCAAGCACTGAAATTATGGGTAACAAGTAGTTGTGTGGTGAGATGATTCGTAGCAAGCAACAAGTAAAAAAAGTAGCAACGGTGCATCAAAGTGGCCCAATCCCTTTTATAGCAAGGGACAAGCTTGGACAAAGTCTAATAGGAGGAAAAACGCTCCCGAGGACACATGGGAATTTCTGTCAAGCTAGTTTTTGTCATGTTCATATGATTCGCGTTCGCTACTTTGATAGTTTGATATGTCGGTGGACCAGCGCTTGGGTACTGCCCTTACTTGGACAAGCATCCCACTTATGATTAACCCCTCTCACAAGCATCCACATCTACGAAAGAAGAATTGTACCGTGCAGTGAAATAACAGCCCAAGAAGCGATAAATATCAACATGAAAACATGATGCAAAATGGAGTATCAACTCCCGCAAGCTTAGACCTCGCTTGTCCTCAAGCGAAAGCCTAAATCAATAAACATGCCCACATGTTTAGAGAGAGAGGTGTCGACAAAACAAGATACGAACATGCAGGCATCATGATCATGATCAGAACAGCAATACCATCATATCAACTCTTATGCTAAAGTGACAATTCCTTCACAAAGTAGAGTATGGATCAAGAACCTTACCGAGAATTAACAACCGATAGCCTTTAGTAATTGAAGCAATTGCAATTTATCACAACATCGGAAAGAGTCAAATAAGAGCTTGTAAAGCAAATCCACATACTCAATCATCTTTTCGTTCTCTACAATTGCTACAACTCACGTGGTACTCATGAGATCAAAGTTTCAGCTGGACACAGAGAAAGATAGGGGCTTATAGTTTTGCCTCCCAACCATTTACCTCAAGGGAAAAGTCAACAATAATAACATGAATACTTACCTCCAAGTTGACATATGAATATAGATCTTTCCCAAGCATATGACGTTAGCCAAGATAAAGGCGAAACAAGGAATTGGTGAAGATCGCCATGACTCTTTCAAGGGAAAAAAGTAAAGGTACAAGATAGGGTCTTCGCAGAGGGAAGCAGAGGTTGTCATGCGCTTTTGAGGTTTGGATGCGTGTCCTCTTAGTGTGGAGGAACGTCACTTTACATTGCCTCCTATGATAAAGAACTTTATTATGCAGTCTGTCGCATTTATGTCTTCCTCATCACAGGTTCGTACAAAGATTATTTTCCACACACTAATAGATCATACATATTAGAGAGGAATTTTTATTGCTTGCAACGATGACAACTTACTTGAGGGATCTTATTCAATCCATAGGTAGGTATGGTGGACTCTCATGGCAAAACTGGGTTGAAGGTTTATGGATGCACAAGTAGTATCTCTACTTAGTGCGGGAGTTTTGGCTAATATGAGGTGGAAGCAATCGTCACATGCTAAGGGATCTCTAGTCATATAACATTGTTCGGAACCAAGCAAACACAATTCATTATGTTGTCTTCCTTGTCCAGCATCTACTTCTAGGCATGCAATAGTTTAGTGAGTGTTCACAATCATAGATGGTGTCAAAGATGATATATTTATATGTGACCCTCTCCTTCTTTATCACCTCCTATTAATTGCAACAATGACCAAGGTCTACGTTTGTCTACCATCAACAAGTTTCAATCATCATTCTTTTTATATGTGAAGCCATCACTTCCCATAAGATCATTACATGATCTTTCATGATTTTGTTCCTTCCTCAATCTTTTGATCATGGCATGAGGCAAAGCCCTTAACTAAGACACTCTTTATTATATGGCTCACGAGCTCGAATACATCGGGGGTGACACAAAACAAAACTCAAGCCTAAAACACTAAGACCTTTATTCTACTAGAGAAAGAGAAAACTGAAAAAGGAACAAACTAAAACAAAGGTAAAGGCAAGAGATGTGATGGTGATACGATACCGGGGCAACTCCCCCAAGCTTGGCACAAGCCAAGGGGATTGCCCATACCCCTGTTCAGTTGTCTTCCTTTGGAGGTGATGGTGGTGGAGTTGTTGCAGAGGTCTTGAACTTGTTTAATTTCCACTTGAGCATAAAATTTTGCTCCCTCAGATCATCATTTTCCTCTTCAAGCTTCAACACCCTTTGGCATAATTCATGCTTACTCTCCTGCAAGAAACGTGAAGGGATAAACAAAGTCTTAGGCTTCTTCCTTGAGTCAGGGAGGCTCGACTTCTTGAACTCCACATGCGTCTGTCCAGGTTGAGATAGAGGAGCCTCCTCTTCATCGGAACTTGTTTGTTCCTTCCCCTTGGGATCATTATATTCTTCCTCATCAGTGGTCCAGCCATAAGGATCCAAGTCCCCATAGACCGTGGGGTCAGCAAGGTCATCTGCCACATAGCTCTCCCCCTATGAATCTTGAGAAGACATCTTGCCCTAAATCTGTGGCAGAAAACAAGCTCAAAACGAAAATAGAGGAAATTTGGGTGATACGAAGATCAGACCCTTCGGGAGAATATATAATGATTTTTTCCAGACCAGAAGGAGTACTCCGCATGAAACGGAGTCCGGGAGGCACCCGAGGTGGCCACAAGCCCCCCAGGCGCGGCTAGGGGGTGGGCCCGGGCCTGACAGGCTTGTCGCCTCGTCGTGCGCTTTCCGGGCTACTTCCAATTTTTCTATTTTTTCAAATAATCCAAAACGGAGAAAAAATCCTACTGGAAAAGTATTGGAGTCTGTTTTCTTACTGAATAACATAGCTCTTCGTTTTCGGAGTCTGAAACAGGCTGATAAATATCCCTTAGGTATTCTTCCGGAGTTATGGTATTGATAATGTTGCTTTCAACATTTATGGGAGTACCTGAGATATAATGCTTGATTCTCTGCCCATTTACCACTCTCGGACAATTACCTTCCGTGTTGTTGATCTTGATAGCACCGGAACGATATACTTCCTCAACAATGTAGGGACCTTCCCATTTAGAGAGAAGCTTGCCTGGAAAGAATCTTAAATGAGAATTATATAGCAAGACATAATCACCTACATTGAACTCACGCTCTTGTATCCTTTTATCATGCCACCTCTTAACCTTTTCTTTGAACAACTTGGCATTCTCATATGCCTGAGCTCTCCATTCATCAAGCGAGCTAATATCAAATAACCTCTTCTCACCAGCAAGTTTGAAATCAAAGTTGAGCTCTTTGATTGCCCAATAAGCCTTATGTCTAGCTCAAGACGGAAATGACATGCTTTACCGTACACCATTTTGTACGGAGACATGCGCATGGGATTTTTATAGGCAGTTCTATAAGCCCATAGTGCATCATCGAGCTTCTTAGACCAATTCTTTCTATACCTATTGATAGTATTTTGCGGAATTAGTTTAATATCTGTATTGCTTAACTCTACTTGACCACTCGACTGAGGGTGATAGGGAGATGCAATTCTATGGTTGACATCGTACTTAGCAAGCGTTTTACAGAAAGCACCATGAATAAAATGTGAACCACCGTCGGTCATTAGATATCTAGGGATTCCAAATCTAGGGAAGATAACTTCTTTAAGCATCCTTATAGAAATGTTGTGATCAGTACTACTAGTGGGGATAGCTTCTACCCACTTAGTGACATAATCAATAGCAACTAGGATATGAGTATACCCGTTGGATTTTGGAAAAGGTCCCTTATAATCAAAGACCCAAACATCAAATGGTTCAATGACAAGTGAATAGTTCATAGGCATTTCCTGACGTTTACCGATATTACCTATTCTTTGACATTCGTCACAAGACAAGACAAACTTACGGGCATCCTTGAAGAGAGTGGGCCAATAGAAACGTGATTGCAATACCTTGTGTGCAGTTCTATCTCCCGCATGGTGTCCTTCGTAGGCCTCGGAGTGACACTTCTGTTGGATGTGTCCATGTTCATGTTCAGGTACACAACGTATAATAACACCATCTACTCCTTCCTTATAAAGGTGGGGATCATCCCAAAAGTAATGTATCAAATCAAAGAAGAATTTCGTCTTTTGCTGGTATATCAAACTAGGTGGTATATATTTGGCAACAATATAATTTGCATAATCAGCATACCACGGTGCACTACGTGAAGTATTGATGACATTCAATTGCTCATCGGGAAAGCTAACATCAATAGGTTGTGGGTCATCAAGAACGTTCTCCAACCTAGACAAGTTATCTGCTACTGGGTTATCAGCACCCTTCCTGTCGACAATCTGCAAATCAAATTCTTGTACCAAGAGAACGCATCTGATAAGTCTAGGTTTATCGTCTTTCTTCTCCATGAGGTACTTAATAGCAGCGTGATCACTGTGAATAGTGACTTTGGAATCAACTATGTAAGACCTGAACTTTTCACATGCAAACACGACTGCTAAAAGTTCATTTTCCGTAGTAGCATAGTTTCTTTGGGCACTATCTAGAGTTTTACTAGCGTAGTGAATAACATTCAACTTCTTATCAACTATTTGCCCTAGGACAGCACCAACAACATAATCACTAGCATCACACATGATCTCAAAAGGTAAATTCCAATCAGGTGGTTGACAATTAGGTGCGGTTATC
Organism: Hordeum vulgare subsp. vulgare; assembly: GCF_904849725.1. Lineage (NCBI taxonomy): Eukaryota > Viridiplantae > Streptophyta > Magnoliopsida > Poales > Poaceae > Hordeum > Hordeum vulgare. Next base: position 111,494,066 of record NC_058522.1, on the reverse strand, counting down.
AAAGCCTTCTTAAGTATTTCGAAGGCTTCCTCACAATCGTCGTCAAAAACAAAAGGAATATCCTTTTGCAAGAGATTGGTAAGAGTCCTAGAAATCTTAGAGAAGTCTTTAATGAACCTTCTATAGAAACCAGCATGACCAAGGAAACTTCTTATACCTTTGATATCTATGGGGTATGGCATTTTCTCGATTGCATCAACCTTAGCCTTATCGACTTCAATACCTCTTTCAGAAATTTTATGTCCTAAGAAGATGCCTTCATTAACCATAAAGTGGCACTTCTCCCAATTCAAGACAAGATTGGTGTCTTTACATCTCTGCAAGACTCGATCAAGGTTGCTGAGGCAATCATCAAAAGAAGACCCATAAACGGAGAAGTCATCCATGAAAACCTCAACAATCTTTTCACAAAAGTCAGAGAATATAGCCATCATACATCTTTGAAAGGTGGCAGGTGCATTACATAAGCCAAAAGGCATACGTATGTAAGCAATGGTACCGAAAGGATAGGTGAAAGTGGTTTTCTCCTTATCAGATTGTGCAACTGGTATTTGGGAGAAACCAGAATAACCGTCTAGAAAGCAGAAGTGTGTGCGTTTAGACAGTATTTCTAGCATTTGGTCGATAAAAGGCAAAGGGTAATGATCTTTCCTAGTGGCCTTATTCAATTTCCTAAAATCGATCACCATCCTATAGCCAGTAATAATCCTCTGTGGGATCAATTCATCCTTATCATTAGGGAGAACGGTAATGCCTCCCTTCTTAGGTAAGCAATGCACCAGACTCACCCAATCACAATGAGCAACAGGATAGATAATACCTGCTTCAAGGAGCTTTAGTATTTCTTTTCTTACTACCTCTTTCATCTTAGGATTTAATCTCCGTTGATGATCAGCAACTGGTTTGGAATCAGGATCAGTCTTAATCTTGTGCTGGCATAGAGTGGGACTAATGCCCTTAAGATCATCAAGAGTATATCCAATAGCAGCACGGTGCCTCCTCAGAGTTTTTAGTAACTTCTTTTCTTCGTGCTCTAAGAGGCTAGCACTAATTATGACAGGATATATCTCCTTCTCATCAAGATAAGCATACTTAAGAGTATATGGCAACTGTTTAAGCTTGAACATAGGATCACCCTTTGGTGGGGGTGGATCCCCAAGCAGTTCAACAGGCATGTTATTCTTAAGGGTAGGATATTGTTCTAAGACAACTCTATCTATCTCATCCCCTTCATCCATATGCATATCATTTTCATACTCAAGCAAGTATTACTCTAAAGGGTCAGTAGGAGGCACGGCAATAGAAGCTAAGGCAACAGTTTCATCCTTACTAGGCAACTCTTTTTCATGAGGTTGTCTACCAAACTTGGAGAAATTGAAATCATGTGTCACACCTTCGAAGCCAACAGTGACAGTTTGCTTCTCAGAATCAATATGAGCATTGACAGTATTGAGAAAAGCTCTACCAAATATGATGGGACAAAAGCTATCTTGGGTGGTAGCAAGAACGAGGAAATCACCAGGATACTTCGTTTTACCACACAAGACTTTAACATCCCTAGCAATTCCCACAGGGCAGATAGTATCTCTATTGGCAAGCTGAATAGTGACATCAATAGGCTCTATCTCAACAGGTCCAATCTCGTCTTTAATTTCATCATATAAGGATTGAGGTATTGCACTAACACTAGCACCCACGTCACATAAACCATGATAACAATGATCTCCTATCTTAGCAGAAACAACACGTGTGCCAACAACAGGCCTATGTTTGTCTCTAGCATGGGGTTTAGCAATTCTAGCAGCATCTTCACAGAAGTGAATATCATGGCCATCAATATTGTCGGACATGAGATCTTTGATAATAGCAATGCTAGGTTCAAATCTAATTTTCTCAGGAGGTGTAGGTGTTCTAATGTAGCCCCTACCTATCACAGTTGAAGCTTTAGAATGATCCTTTATCCTAACAGGAAAAGGTGGTTTCTCAATGTAAGCACTGGGAACAACAGGATCATTATAGGCAATCACTCTCTCTTCAACTGAATTGGGTTTAACTACATTGACTTCTACGGGAGGATGATATTTAAACCACTTCTCTTTGGGGAGATCAATATGAGCAGCAAATGATTCAGACAATGAAGCAACTATCTCAGAGTCAAGTCCATACTAAGCGCTAAAATCACAAAAGGTATTTGTTTCAACAAAGGATTTAACACAGTCAAACTTGAAATTCATACCTGACTCCTTACCTTCATCAAGCTCCCAATCTTCAGAGTTGCGTTTAATTCTCTCCAATAAATTCCATCTGAAGTCAATATCTCTCTTCATAAAAGAACCGGCACAAGAAGTGTCAAGCATGGTGCGATCATCATGAGAAAGCCGAGCATAGAAGTTCTGAATGATAATTTCTCTCGAGAGCTCATGGTTGGGGCATGAATATAACATTCATTTAAGCCTCCCCCAAACTTGAGCGATGCTTTCTCTGTCACGAGGCCAAAAATTATAAATATAATTCCGATCACGATGTACTAAATGCATAGGATAAAACTTTTGATGAAATTCCAATTTCGACCGATTGTAATTCCATGATCCAGTATGATCACATAGCCTATACAATGTCAATGCCTTATCCCTCAAAGATAAGGGAAATACCTTATTCTTGACCTCATCCTCGAGCAAACCTGCACGCTTAAATAAACCACAAACTTCATCTACATAGATTAGATGCAAGTCTGGATGTGATGTTCCATCTCGTGTAATAGGATTAGCCAACAGTTTCTCAAGCATACCCGAAGGAAATTCATAGAAAATATTTTCAGTAGGCGCAGCAGGTTGAGGATCAACTCTTTGTGCTTCCGTTCGAGGTGAAGATACCCCAAACAATCCCCTCAAAGGATTAGTTTCCATAGTGACAAGTGACAATAAATTTCAGGACACTATATGAATGTTTCCTTACCAAATTCCACTTACCAAAGGCGCTTCATTCCCCGGCAACGGCGCCGGACAAGAGTCTTGATGACCCACAAGTATAGGGGATCTATCATAGTCCTTTCGATAAGTAAGAGTGTCGAACCCAACGAGGAGCAGAAGGTTCTCGCAAGTGGTTTTCAGCAAGCTAATATCTGCAAGCACTGAAATTATCGGTAACAAGTAGTTGTGTGGTGAGATGATTCATAGCAAGCAACAAGTAACAAAAGTAGCAACGGTGCAGAAAAGTGGCCCAATCCATTTTGTAGCAAGGGACAAGCCTGGACAAAGTCTTATAGGAGGAAAAACACTCTCGAGGACACATGGGAATTTCTGTCAAGCTAGTTTTCTTCATGTTCATATGATTCGCGTTCGCTACTTTGATAGTTTGATATGTGGGTGGACCGGCGCTTGGGTACTTCCCTTACTTGGACAAGCATCCCACTTATGATTAACCCCTCTCGCAAGCCTCCGCAACTATGAAAGAAGAATTAAGACAAAGTCTAACCATAGCATTAAACTAGTGGATCCAAATCAGCCCCTTACGAAGCAACGCATAAACTAGGGTTTAAGCTTCTGTCACTCTAGCAACCCATCATCTACTTAGTACTTCCCAATGCCTTCCTCTAGGGCCAAATAATGGTGAAGTGTTATGTAGTCGACGTTCACATAACACTACTAGAGGGAAAACAACATACAACACATGAAAATATCGAACGAATACCAAATTCACATGACTACTTATAGCATGACTTATCCCATGTCCTCGGGAACAAAAATAACTACTCATAAAGCATAATCATATTCATGACCAGAGAGGTAATGAGTAGCATCAAGGATCTGAACATAAACTCTTCCACCAAGTAATCCAACTAGCATCAACTACAAAGAGTAATTAACACTACTAGCAACCTTACAAGTACCAATCGGAGTCGCGAGACGGAGATTGGTTACAAGAGATGAACTAGGGTTTGGAGATGAGATGGTGCTGATGAAGATGTTGATGGTGATGAGTCCCCTCCGATGAGAAGAGTGTTGGTGATGTCGATGGAGACGATTTCCCCGTCCGGGAGGGAAGTTTCCCCGGCAGGATCGTCCTGCCAGAGCTCTAGATTGGTTCTGCTCAAGTTCCGCCTCGTGGCGGCGGCGAATCCTCCGAAAATCCTCCTCTTGATTTTTTCCAGACCGAAACCCTTCTTGTAGCAAAAGAGGGGGGCCAGTGGGCCAGCAGGGAGCTCACAAGCCCCCTAGGCGCCGCCATGGGGGAGGCCACGCCTAGCAGGCTTGTGGCCTCCTGCTGGCGCCCCTCTCGCACTTCTTCGGCTCAGTATTTTTATAAATCCCAAAAAAATCCATGTTGATTTTCACGGCTTTTGGAGTTGCGCAGAATAGGCATCTCAAACTTGCTCCTTTTTCTGGCCAGAATTCCAGCTGCCGGCATTCTCCCTCTTCATGTAAACCTTGCAAAATAAGAAAGAAAAGGCATAAGTATTGTACCTTGAAGTGTAATAACAGCCCGAAAAGCAATAAATATCAACATCAAAGCATGATGCAAAATGGATGTATCAATATACATTGCAAATAGATGGGAGACTGTGTCTACGTACCCTCATAGACTGTTAAGCAGAAGCGTATATAACGTGATTGATGTTGTCATACGTCTTCACGATCCAATCGGAATCTGTCCCGATCTAGCGCAGAATGGGAAACCTCCGTGTTCAGCATACGTGTGGCCCGATGATGTCTCCGCCTCCTTGATTCAGCAAGCAAGTGTGGAGTACTAGACGGGATATCAACCGGCACGACGGCATGGTGGAGATGATGGTGGAGTAGTGCCGGCAGGGATTTACTGCGCGCTACCGGATCTATGAACGGAGGAGCAACACAGTAACGGGAGAGAGGGGTTCCAAGGTCTTTGTGTTTCCTCTTGGGGAGCCCCTCCCCTTTGTATATACGTGGAAGGGCTAAGAGTGTCCAGGTGGTTGGACTTCTAGTCCTCCTCCCTCCTTTCGTTACACACGTAGACTTTCCACCTATTTAAGGTTTATGAGCCTTGAGGGACCTATGTGCCTAGCCCAATAAGGCCAGGGAGCCTATCCTTAGCCCATGATGGCCATTGGGATGCGGTGGAACCCTTGGTGTTCTTTCGAACTCCTCCGTATGTTTTCAGAACCTTCTAGAAGCTTCCTAGTACAATACCAAAAAACCTAAAACTTTTTTGGGAACCCCGAAAAAAACTTTCCATATATAAATCGTTACCTCCGAACCATTCCAGAGCTACTCGTGATATCCCAGATCTCCTTCGAAACTTCGAACAACATTTTATTACCAACATCAATTATCCCAATACTAGTCTAGCATCACCGAGCATTAAGCGTGCAGACCATATAGGTTCGAGAATCATGTAGACATGGGCAAGACACATCTTCGGTCAATAAGTAATAGAGGGACCTGAATGCCCATATTGGTTGCTACATATTCCATGAAGATCTTTATTGGTCGAACCACGATGTCAAGGATTCAACCAATCTCGTATACAGTTCCCTTTGTCCAACGGTATGTTACTTGCCCGAGATTCGATCGTCGGTATCTGCATACCTAGTTCAATCTCATTACCGACAAGTCTCTTTACTGGTTCTATAGTACAAGATCCCGTCACTAACTCCTTAGTCACTTTTCTTGCAAGCTTCTTGTGATGTTGTATTACTGAGAGGGCCTAAAGATACCTCTCTGTCATACGGAGTGAGAAATCACAGTCTCGATCCATGCCAACCCAACAAACACCCTCGGAGATACCTATAGAGCACCTTTATGACCATTCAATTACAAAGTGATGTTTAATAGCACACAAGGTGTTCATGTGGTGTCAGGGAGTTGCATGATCTCATGGTCTTAGGAATAGAAACTTGACATGAAGAACTGTAGCAACCAAACTAAGTGATATGCTCAAATGCTATGCTTACGGTTGGGTTTTGTCCATCACATCATTCTCCTAATCATGTGTCACACCCCAGTTTTTGGCTTTCCTGACTAACTAACTTATTTCAAAATTTAGGACCAATTAAAAATTTTGTGAATGCTTGTGATGCTTGGAGTGACTATTGCTTGCCTTGCTTGTTTGCATGAATGTGCTTGATACCTAATAGATCCTGTCACTCTCCTAATCACCTCCTCATTCCATGATCTCCTGCCTAATGATCATGCCATGTGTTTAGGATAAATATCTATTTTTACCAAATATTATTTTTCCAAAAAGATTTTCTTTGAATTAAACTTTCAAACCCCTGAGATGAGGTTTGTACTACAAGTCCTCAAATTAGGGAGTTTATCTTGCACCAATTGTTTTATTTAAAACCATTATCAAAATGACTTTCAGAAACCACCATATTATTATTTTAAAAGTTATTTTATTATTTTATTTAAAAGCCTTTCTGTGAGGCCAGAAATGGTCTCCTATGAAGGAAATTTATCTTTATTGCTTTAAAAATATTTCAGAAAATTTAGGGAAGCTCAGTGGATATATTTATTCCATATTTATGAGTTTCAACACATGGTCATGTTCAAAATATTGGGCAAACCCCTCCAAAACCATTCCTGCATATTTCAAGCTTTTGGTATATGTCTATAAGAAATATTCTCAATAAATTCCAGTACAATTCTACCATGTCATCTATAATATTCTTGATGATCTTGCCAAGTTTCATTTCAATCCAAGTTGATTTGACTCCCCTAATCACTCTAAAACCCTATCTGTCCAGAATCAAATTTGAGCAACTCTACATTGTGAAGTGTGTCCAATTGTGCTCAGATTTGGTGGACATGTTCCAGTACTCCAATGAGGCATCCACACCAAGTGGTGCACCAAGGAGAATAGAGGAACTTGTCCTAAAACCCTCAAAACCCTCTCTGTTGATTTCTGACTTTGACAAACTTTACATTATAAAGTTTGTCCAATTGACCTCAAACTTTTTGTGCATGCCTTAATGCTCAAATAATGCCCCTACACCAAATATTGGGTTTGTGGGAGTTTATTTGAATAGGGTTCTAAGCAGAAACCCATTTCAGCCCCTTTCTAGGGTTTTTCAGGTCTACATTGGAAAACTTCTCCAGCAAATCCCAAATTTGGTGTGCAAGCCTATTTGCATCTATTATTTGATCCTGTTAAGTTTCATAGCCATTGGAATCCATATGGTAGCCTAACCATAGATCAAACACCTTGTGTGCACTCACTAATTTGGCTTCTATTGCCCCTTCCACTTTAGTCATTGAGCTCAACCATCTACCACAGCCTTACATAGTTACATTTCACCTCCAGTAACATTCCCATGGCCACTAGTCAATTATTGGAGAAGGTCCCTTTGTAACCTTCTCTCATTTTCACCCTTGGCAGCACTGTTTTACCCTTCTTTCCATTATTCACAGCATCTATTATATGCCAAGGCTTCATTTAGAGCAAAGATATGGCATGCTCATGTGGAGGATATGAGCAGCACTTCTACAAATGGATTTCTGGCTGAATCATGACTTTGTACAACAAGTACTAGCTAAACTTGCTTTCTTGAGCTGAAACTTTGCAGTCTCGTAGTCCTTCCATGCCTAACACTGCCAGACATAATTTCTCTCCAAGGATCCCCACCTAAGACCCACTTTTATCAGCTATAAGTTTGCTGTTAGAAACTTAACAGCAGTCAAAGCAAGTTCAAACCAACCCCAGATGCTTCCAAACTCCTCCAGTGCATCGTGGCAAGCATGCCTTGCATGGTTGACACCTTGGCCTGGCCAAGGGGTGCCCTAGGACACCAGGTGGGGTGGTGACCACCACCCTGGCATGCTGAAACGATGCTCTGCACCATTGGACTCTAGCTGCAGCTTGGGTCCAGCGAGGGGAGCGTGTCCCAGAGCGCCGCAGAGCATCCTTGACCCCCTCCACGACGCTAGGTAGACTCCAAGACGCCTCTGGGACGTGTGGCGCCCATGCCCACGTGAGCTCCAGAGAGCTCCCGAGCCCTCTCGGCTCATCCTCCCCCTTAGAGCCTCCCGAGCCTCTTGGCTCCCAGTTAGCTTCTCCTCTCTCTCCCTGGAGCCCTCTCGTCCTCCCTGCTCCCTCCCCTCGCTTCCTCCTCCTCTTGCCATAGCCATGGCCGAAGCTCCCAAAAATCTCCGCGCGAGCCTAGCCAACCCAGGGGGTTTCTCCTCGTCCCTGGGCTCTCCAGTGAGCCTCCCGAGGCCGCTGCAGCTCCTCCCTAGCGCTCCTGCTCCCTCCCTTCGCTCCTGGTGCCGAAGCCAGGGGGTAGACGACCTCCCGCAACCACCGCCGTCGACTTTCCCTGCGGTCCCTATGCGGGCACCCTGTGTGGGAATGGGGAGCGGGAGGTCCCTGAGCTCGCTGGCGCCTTTCCCTTGGTCAGGGGACGGTCGGAGGCACGGCACCGCGCGGCCTCCTCTTCCTCTCTGGCGGTCTCCCTGCAACCACGGCGTCGGCACCCTTGCGGCCCTCCCCTGTAGGCGCGGGGCAGGGGAACGGAGGCGGCTAACTCCCCCTAGCACGCCGGTGGCCGGCGCACCGCCGGGGGGTGGCCAGAGCCACCTGGGGAGCTCCTCCCGCGGCAAGGTCTACCCCCTGCCTCCCCTGCATGCGAGCAGATGGAAGGAGAAGACCCGACGGGCGAGGCGCCCGCGTCAGCCACACGCCGGTCGGGCCCCCAGCTTCAAGTGGCCGCGCCCTCCCGCGTTCCCGTGTCCCTGCGCAGGAGACGTACTCCAGGAAGTGCGCCTTCGGGTCACCAGGGTTCCTGGGAGACTACGCAACTGGGCCGGCCCGAAGGCCTAACTGACGCCCTGCGCGCCAGATAGCCCCACCAAAGCTGAGCCCTTTTATCTTTTTCCATATTCCTTAATCTTCTAAAATCTTCCATAAATTTATTCTAACTCCAGATCTCTTGGTTCAAATTTCTGCAGGTTCCTAAATTCAAACTCTATCCACCCATGTGCTTTGCACATTTTTCCAAGATATGTTTCTGTGGTGTGTTAATTAAAATCCAAATCTGGATATTATTAACACCATCTTTCAAAAATCCCATAGGCTTTATTTCAACTCCAAATGGAGTGATTCAAACTCCGAGAGCCTTCTAAAATCATTCTCCAGTTTTAGAACCCTGGTCAACATTTTTGTGTGACTTACTTCTGTTGCAATAAATAAATAGCTCCTATTGCTATTTATTCCACCTTGTAAAATCTCTAGAATATTCATACCATCTCCAAATCCAGTGAAACCACTTCCTAAATATTTCTAAAATCATTCTCTGTTAAATGGGTGCCTCCACTCATTTTTAACAGAATGTTTTCTGTTGACCTCTTCAGTGGTCACCTATCCCTCCTTTCCTTCCATCTAGACACCCCTGATGATTCAAACCCCTTGGCAAGGATTGAGGTATTTTTCTTATGACTAGAGAGGTCCAAGAAAAATAAGACTCCTATTTATAGAACACTTTTATTCTGCTGGATATATGGCTTACTATAGTTGTTTCCGACGATAGTTGACGGTACACGGAGTATTTGGGGACGGAGCGGAAGACCTCGAAGACCCCGAGGACTTACGTGAGCAAGGCAAGTAGCCCTTTGACCATGACTTGAGCATATGAAATGATGCATGCTAGAATAGCAAGTACTTTTCCCGTTGCATGTGATCATAGTGCCGGTTCATCATTGATGTGATGGTACCGAAGGCTTCTTCGAAGCACTTGCATGATAGAAATGATATTCGCATGGCTCCTCGGAGCACAAACATTTTGAGCTGACCCTACTGTCTATGAGGATCATACTACTGTCATGTTGATTAATAAGGTTATAAGATCCTTGCATTGAGCTTGACCCTACCCCTTGTGGGTCATGATATACCATGTTGACAAGTAAAGATAGAGCATTTTATTTATTAGCATGATGATGAGTTAAATAAAGAGTTTATGAAAACCCCGTCGGGTGCCACTAATGCCCGAGGGTGATGATGAGTTGGTGATCACTTTTGGTGAAGTGATGCACCGGTGATTTTGTGTGAGTATGGTTTCGGAAATGGGATTAGATTTATGATGTGTCGACCGTCCCAACCTTACCAGTACGACCACGATACCCCTTTATGGGACGGGGCTTTGTTGATTACTCTGTTCGATTCTAGCAAAGAGCCACATTACTAGTGGCGGGAGTGATCGGTGTCACTCTCGTGATGGGGTCGTGCCAGGTAGGACGACTATGCCATTATTATGAGTTCCAGGCACACCGTTGGTCCCCGCATGGTTGATACTGTCCAGAGTCGGTGCTCGTAAGACGTACAACATGTGGGCTGGGTACCAACCGAGTAGACCTCTTTTTCTAGTATCGTCAGGGGAAAGATGATGATCGGGTACTTACCTCGGGTATATGTGATATACCGCGAGCCGTGGATGACACGGAAGTTTCCCATTTCTCGTGGGTCCAGCGTACTACCTCTATAGAGTGTAAACTATTCGAATAGCCGTGTCCACGGTCAAGGACAGTTGGGTGGTGCTGCTTAAACTACGTCGAGCGTTTCCGCATAAACCAAGTGTGTGTGTGGTATTAAAAAGGTGTTGTTATAATCATGATAATAATATGACCAAGTTCGGTGACTTGGCATATAGGGTAAACCCGGATGGTTTAACCCTCAGCTGATACATTGAGGTTATGACAAGTCAGATGACTTGGCATATAGGGTGAACCCGAATGGTTCAGCCCTTAGCAGATATGTTGATATCTGTAACCTGTTCTTCAAGAGTAATTCTTTAACTTGATGCATAATCATGATCATTCCACCCAATTGACTTACACTAAAGATGCATGATATTGTTCTCCTTCACTTTCATTGTTCGTGTCATGGACTGTTTGCGAGTACATTCAAAGTACTCATTGGCTTGCCACTGGTTATTTCATTGACCAGGTGTGAAAGACAAGATACGGTGAAGATTAACTCGGTGACGTTCTTGCGAGCTAGGACGCTTCCCAGTCATAATGCCTGTAGGTTAAGGCTGATGGCATGGGTTCACGCTTTCAACCAATAATTCTGCTATTGGTCTAGTTTGGTGCTTGGGCCTTTAAGGCCCTATGTATGTAAGACTCGACCGAAGTGGTCATTTATTGTATCAAACGGTATGTATGGATGTAAGACTCTATTATTCAGTTTCTGTGTTTAGTGAGCATTGATCCTTGGGATCACTGGGCACAGCGATCTCGACTTACCAGTCGGGGTCCCCACATCATGTGAACCCATTATCAAAGGATAACTCATGTCTATGGTTAGGAAACCTTAACCATGTTTGATCAATGAGCTAGTCTAGTAGAGGCTCACTAGCGACAAAATGTTGTTTATGTATCCACACATGTATATAAGTTTCCAATCAATACAATTCTAGCTTGGATTATAAACATTTATCATGAACAGGTAAATATGGTAATAACCAATTCATTATTGCCTATAGGGCATATTTATAACACAATCTCCATCGCTTCACAATTGTAAATATGTTGAGGCGTGACTAGTTAACCATTGGCAACATCCACCATCTCCTCCTCCTCTTCGTCCTCCAAAATGGCGGTGGTCGCTGCCACTACAATGGTTGACTATTCATCAGGGGCCCTGACAAGCCTATACTTGGCCCATCTGGCTCTCTGACCTAGATAAGTCGACTTAGCCTCATCCACCACCAATTATAGTATGCCCACTGATGGTGCCTTTGGCTGGGTCAAGTATCAGCTTCTTCAACTCCATCTTCCCCGCCTTCAATAGCACATTATCTTCCTATTTATGCATCTCGTCCATGCTCGCGAACCGAGAGCACACCTTCATGGTTATTCCGCACTTGGTGCGGTCACTCAGCAAGCACCCGAGGAGGAAGATCCTACATCTAGGGCTGTTGGGGAAGGGATAATGGCGATGGAGCGGCGCTGAGACAAAGACAAAGAGTTGTGGAAGAGGGACAGTAGGTGAGAGAGAGAGAGAGAGATGGTTGGAACACTTTAGTGGACTACGGACATAGATGAATATGGGCTTAGGAGAGATGTAGGTGGTTGGCATAAATGAATATTGATCTTTGGTCAGAAACTATGGTAATTTGTGTGTTGCATTTTGTCCCTCAATTGACCTCCATTGATATTCTTCATATTGTAGATCGACCAGGATACTTCGGGGAACTCCAAGGGAAATGAGGTGGTTGAGGCTGACAAGAAAGGTAAGACGGTGGTGGAGCTCGGTAGAGCCCCTAAGAGGCCATAGAACAAGTCCATTTCCACGAGGATGTTGACCCAACCCACTTCTGCAAGGTAATCCTTGCACCAAAAGGTGAGTTCTTGCCAATGTCACTCTAGTTCACCAAGCAGTTGGCCACCACCAAAGAGGAATTCAGGTGAAGGACGAACATCGACTACGCTTGGAAAGTGACGGTCATGAGGATCAACTATAGGCTCACCCTTGATTAGGGTTGGGCCCCTTTGTTGTTGTTCAACATAGGGTACTAGGCCACCTTGAAGTTGTTGACTCCCAACATGCTGAAGGTGATTGTCATCAAAGACAACAGTGTCCAGGTGGTTATTTCTTATTATCGATGTTGGGATTCCCCAAAGATGAAGGCGAAGTAATATAGTAGCAAATTTTATTTCCCTCAGTTAGGAACCAAGGTTTATTGAACCATAAGGAGACGACACACAAACAATGCAAATGGTACATGCACAAACACACAAATCAAAAAATGTAGAGGAAGTAAGACCAAGCAATATGTTTTAATTCCATCATTTTATCCTTAGTGGCAACAATAGAATACGTGCCTTGCAATCCCTCCAGTCATAGAGTAAGGACACCACAAGATTGAACCCACCACTATACATCACTCCCTCTAAAGATCCAATCATTAACTTTGCCAAAGAAAACTCATAGATGAGAAAGCATACATACCTATAAAATTACACATAAATAAATCTCAAAAATGATTTAAATACTTTTAATCAACAATCTGATCATAAACCCACAATTCATCGAATAGGTATCCTAAGAGATCACTGTATTGAAGACTAGAGACAGACAAGGGGAGAGAGAGATATAGAGAGATCTAGCTACTTCTATGGACCCACAAGACCTAAAGCAACAAATCACACATCATCATGGAGGAAGCAAGGTTGATGAAGACTGCATCCATGATGGATCCCTCTTCCAATAGATTATTGGAAAAGGCCTCCAGATAGGACCGTCGAACTAAAAAATGCTTGTGGCGATGATAAAACTGTTTCGGGTCTTCCTTCGGGGGTTTCTGAATATTAGGGAATTTATACGACATGAATTAGGTAAAACGGAGCAACGAGTGGACCACAAGGCACAAGGGCGTACCCTACCCCCAGGGTGCACCCCTTCCTTGTGGATCCCTCGTGCATCGTATGGTCTTGTCCTGAAGATTCCAGATCTTTTTTTGTCTATAAAAGCATATCAAAAAGTTTCTTCACGTTTGGACTTTCTTTGGTATGGATTTCCTGGAAAATAAAAAACAAGAACCTACACTGGACACCGAGTTAATAGGTTAGTCAATAAAAACATTATAAAATGACATACAAAGCATACAAGAATAATAATATAATTGAATGAAACAATCAAAAAATAATGATAAGTTCCATACGTATCTATGGTGACTAAGTTCAAGAAGTACGGTGTGGTCATTGCCATCAATCCTGAGTAGGAAGTTATCTCTACAGTTTCCGTGGGATGTTTAAGACTGTTTGTCCTTTAACTGTGTAGAACTTTGTTTAGGACTGGTTTATGGTTAGTTATGCTTGTTACTTGCTATATGTTGTCCCGATGTGTGTTTATGTGCTCTAACCTCGCCACTCCAACAATAGATTACTAGACCACATGTCTTGCATATATCCCAACAACAACACTTTGAATATGCCTAGAACATGCGTGCAACCAAAATAGTTCACGTATTTCTGCTCAGCCAGACTAGAGGGGATGCAGGCAAACAAACTATGTGCACAACATGGTTTTTGGCATGTTTCCGCTTAGCGAGGATGAGCCAGGTAGATGCAAAGTGCTCAAATTCTATGCAGACTACCAAATGCACCCTAAGACAAGTTTTATCGCCTCCGACAAGCCCACTTCTAGGCTGGGAGGAATAAAAGGGTCGGAGATGGTAAGCTTGACATGCCATGGTCGCTTTGGACTGGTCTATGACAAGAAGGATCACCAGGGAGGCCTTGAAGACCAGACATGGGCCTCCTCTGCCAACTCCTCTAAATGATGTCAAAGGCATTTACGTGTGATGTAGCTTCACCACAATGAGCATCAGTGATGATGAAGCATCTCTCCATCACTATAAATCGAGTCTCCACTTATATCCTACTTTGTGTGAACCACCTATTAGCCACTGAAGCTAAGAAGAATGTTGGTCAGACATCCTGACTAGGGAGATCCACGAACATTGATCTTCGCTATCAGAAGGACGATCGCATGCGACTGCACTTAGATTGGATACGGCAGCGACACGTTCCACCTCGGCATGATGTGATAAACATCTAAGGCACACCTAATCCTATATGTACTGTCGGCGATGCTAGGTCGACACCTATGGGAATCAACATGAAACCCTTGTGCTCGTAGGTCGAGGAAAGACGGGTCAAGAGCAGAGCTAACGATCAACACTCGACAAGCCTTTTTACCCAGGTTCGGGCCGCTTATGCATAAAACCCTATGTCCTGCTCGTCTGATCGTATTAAGCATTTTGTTGTTTTGTTACAGTGACTGATGATAACCGTCTTCTTGGCCAATCTCCAAAGAGTCTAACCACTTGTGAATGAGCTAAGGGCCTCCTTTTATAGGCAAAGGCGTCACCTATAGTGCTCGGTGGTAGGTTCATGAGAAGTTACAGTGAACCTAGAGCGGTGCTTATCCATCTACCGCTGTCACGTCCACTAAATGCACGTCTTGTCCTTGTCAGCAACGTGCTGGGGAAGACATGTGTCCAGGTGTTTCCACACCTGGACGCCGCGCTGGCGCATGCGGAATGCGCTGGAACTTGGGGGTGGCATTGTGGCAAGGGTGGTCGCCCTCCAGTGCCTAGCCTCATCATCTCAGCAAGGGAGCTTGCCAGGGCCTTGGGTCTTCGTCCACACAAGGAAGCTTGCCCGGGGCTTTGGTTGTCATCCCGACGAGGGAGGCTTGCCGAGGTCTTACGCTTGGTGCGTTCGCCACATCCACTAAACGGGTGTGGCCTTGGATATCTTCCCGGCCACGCAGGCTTGCCGGGGCCTTGGTAATCTTGGGGGTGCATCTTGTCTGGATCCCGCCATACCCTGCCGTCAGGGGTTCTTTGCGCCCGTGCACAAGGCTGGGGCACTAGGGACCCCAATCATTAGTGCACCGACAGGATCCCGGGGCCTGGGCCACACACACGTGCGGAGCATTGTTGGGCCAGGCCCAAACAGGTGCACGGGCCTTCGTGACTGGATCTGCTGGCGGTTGTGTTTCCCCACGCCGCGCATCAGATGTGCGAATTGGGAGGTCGTGCATGGAGTGGCCTCTCCGCCTCCTGAAATGCCTCTGCCCCACGCGTGGCTTGCACAGTTATGGACGGGCAGGTGGTAGGCGTGGCCTCAAAAGGCGCAGTTGTGGCTGGGCCCGCCCGTGCATGCATTGGTGCATCAGGGCGGTTCTCTGTTCCCCCGTGATCTCGAGCGATTGGGCGAGGAGGGTGGTGGCTTCTGGAGTAAGGGAGGCTAGCCCCCGTGCCCTGTCCTATAAATTGGGAGGGTTTGCGAGGGGTTTGGCTCACCCAGCTCCTCCTGAATCCACCAACTCCTTGGCCTTGGTCTTCAGAATCTTCTTCTGTCTGCTGGTGGCATGCTACCTCTTGAGCTTGCGTTGGTTTTTCCCTTGAAGAGGAAAGGGTGATGCATCACAGTAGAAGTAAGTATTTCCCTCAGTTTGAGGACCAAGGTATCAATCCAGTAGGAGTATCAAGGCAAGTCTCCAAAGTACCTGCGCAAAAACAGCAAACTTGCACCCAATGCTACAAAGGGGTTGTCAATCCCTTCATGATTGATTGCAAGGTGAGATCTGAAGGCGGAAAGTGCAACAAAGTAAAAGTTTAAGGCTGAAAATATGATGTGAAGTAGACCCATGGGCCATAGTGTTCACTAGAGGCTTCGCTCATGATAGCAAATATTACGGTGGGTGAACGAATTCCTGTCGAGCAATTAATAGAACCGCGCAAAGTCATGACGATATCTAAGGCAATGATCATACATATAGGAATCACGTACGAGAGAAGTAGACCGATACTTTCTGCATCTACTACTACTAGTCCACACATCAACCGCTATCCAACATGCATCTAGTGTATTGAGTTCATAACAAACAGAGTAACGCCTTAAGAAAGATGACATGATGTAGAGGGATAAATTCATGAATAGATATAAACCCCATCTTTTTACCCTTGATGGCAACAACACGATGCGTGCCTCGCTACCCCTTCTATCACTGGTTGAGGTCACGGCACGGTATGAACTCAAAACCAAGCACTTCTCCCATTGCAAGAATTATAGATCAAGTTGGCCAAACGAAACCCACAACTCGAAGAGAATTACAAGGATATGAAATCATGCATATAAGAGATCAGAAGAAACTCAAATAAGATTCATAGATAATCGGATCATAAATCCACAATTCATCGGGTCTCGACAAACACACCGCGAAAGAGGATTACATCGGATAGATCTCCATGAAGATCATGGAGAACTTTGTATTAAAGATCCAAGAGAGAGAATAAGCCATCTAGATACTAACTATGGACCCAAAGGTCTGTGGTGAACTACTCATGCATCATCGGAGAGGCAATGGTGTTGATGAATATGCCCTCCGTGTCCGGATCCCCCCTACGGCAGTGCACCCGAACGTGCCCTAGATGGGATCTTGCAGAGACAGAAGCTCGCAGCGGTGGAAAAGTATTTTCGTGGCTCTCTCCCGTGGTTTCAGATTTTTCGGGGATTTATTGGTGGAAGAAGTAAGGCAAAGGAGCCACGGGGGGCCCACAAGCCTGCTAGGCGCCCCCCCTCCAGGCCGCGGCTAGGGGGCTTGTGGCCTCCCCCGGGACTCTTTGCCTTGGTTCTCAAGCTTCCTGCGTATCTTCTGTTCCGGAAAAGATCTTTTCGGAAGTTTTATTCCGTTTGATATTCTCCTCTGAAAAAGGTCAAAAAACGGAAAAAACAAGAACTAGCACTTGGCACTTAGTTAATAAGTTAGTCCTATAAAAGATATAAAATGCATACAAAACATCCAAAGTTTGACAAGATAATAGCACGGAACCATCAAAAATTATAGATACGTTGGAGACGTATCATGGAACTCGCCCCTAACTATGGTTAGGGGATGGGTTCGGCCGCCAGGGCGGCAAGGGGATCCTGTTCGGGTCTTGCCACAGCTTCTGGGGTTGTCGTGACGGAGGACGGCCTAAGCGCCCGTGGCGGAGGAAGGGCGAGGGGTCGCAGCCGTCGTGGAGGCCGAGGCCGGGGAGTCGGAGCGCTACTCCAACGCCTCCGCCTTCCCCGGGGCTTGATCCTGAGGCAATCCTCCCTGTTGCTTTAGGGGGCCCCACATGTGCTTCTCGGCTGCTGCAAAGAGGGACTGAGCAACGCCAGTTGTCCTACCTCGAGCGATAGAGACAAGGGGGACAACGGTGGTGGTGAGGTCCATGTTGGGTTAGGGCCACGGGGTGTCAAGTAGGAGGCCGACTCCCCGGGCCCCAACCGGACGTAGGCCGCACCGCCCCAGCTAGCCCATGGCTCTCCCCCTCCTGGTGGGGGCGCCTTGCCGGAGGTAGCGTCGGTGCCTCGTGTTCGAGGAGGAGGCACCTCCGCTAGCGCTGACTTCTCCAGGTCCTCTGCTTGGGCCACCTCACCGGGGCGGATATTGGCTCCCCAGCCCTGGGAGGGGGTGCGCCCGTGGACTCTGGATCCTTCGCCCCTTCCTGTGCCGTGCCTTCTTCTCCTTGGCCAGAGGGGGGCTAGGTGGCGCTCACCGGGGGCCGTCCCGTTCTCGTCAGCATAGTCCTAGCCCTAGGGGTCAGCCCTGGCTGCGCCGCGAGACCCGCCTTTTGTCTTTTTGAACTTCACTCCTCCGCGCAGGTCGGTCCTCGTCAAATGACAGGGTCTTTAGGTTAGGATAACCACGCTTTGTAAGTGAAGCCAAATGTATCCATTCGAATGAATGAAAAGACTGTTTTCCCTTTTTCCGATTCTGTTCTTTGTATGATTCGCCTTTGCATAATCTGGGAGCTTGTCGGCAACTACCGGCAAGGCTCCTTCCCGCATTCAGTGCAACCATGGAAATCACTAAGCGCAGCTTCAAACAAAATCAGGTGCTACGTAGCCGCTTGCTCTGTTGATCAGGTTCGCAACTGTTTGAAGGCACTCCGTGGCCGTTCAGGTTGTTGGAACGAGGTCGAAGCAAAGACAAGGTGCACTGAACTTTGGGAAGGTCCCAGTATGCGCAAACTCCACACACAAAGGTTGGGAACTTCCAAAGGGAAAGAACAAAGAATCTTTCTATCTCATATCTGAATCTAAAACTTGAAAACTTATTTGTCCACGCAGTGGTTGCGAGGCCCTTGAATCTTTTGTTGGGGAGTCGGATCCCTTGGCAAGCAAGAAATCACCGCTCCTGGCGGTCTTTTCTCCGGCAAAGGCTTCTTGCCGATGGTCTGTGACCGTCGCTTCGAGAAAGAGCCAGCCAGGGTGTAACCCCTTTGCTTTTCTCTTGCTAGGCAGTGCTTGCGGAGCCCCCGAGCGCGTCCTTGGACGA
Source organism: Hordeum vulgare subsp. vulgare (assembly GCF_904849725.1). Taxonomy (NCBI): domain Eukaryota; kingdom Viridiplantae; phylum Streptophyta; class Magnoliopsida; order Poales; family Poaceae; genus Hordeum; species Hordeum vulgare. The sequence continues at coordinate 111,475,256 of NC_058522.1, read as the reverse complement.
TGATGCGATGCTCTCACGGGCACAACACTCGCGCTGGAGTGCGTGCCGGGGCTTCGGAACTGTGTGGCGCATCCTCAACGACTGTGCATCATTCCACGGAGGTGCGTCTGCTGGAGTATGCGTCGAGGCCTCTGTGAAGCGCCGGGGCGCACCCTCGACAGCTTCGCGTCGCCCCGAGCGACGCATCGGCCCGTCGGCGCTGCCCTTGGAGTCTCCGCCTCCCTGCCCCGCACGCGCATGTAGCAACGCGCTCGCGCAGGCCTTGGGAAGCCATAGTAGAATAGAGCATCCATCGAGGTACCCCGCTTCCGGGGGAACGCGGCGTAGCGCCCAAACTTCGAAGAACCCGGTGCCGAGCATGCTCTGATTCACGCGCAACTCCGCCGCCTCTACCTAGCACGCGAAAGATGTCGGCGATGCTAGGTAGACACCTATGGGAATCAACGTGAAACCCTTGTGATCCTAGGGCGGGGAAAGACGACCTCAAGAGCAGAGCTAACGATCAACACCCGACAAGCCTTTTTACCCAGGTTAGGGCCGCTTACGCGTAAAACCCTACGTCCTGCTCATCTGATCGTATTAAGTGGTTTGTTGTTTTGTTATAGTGACTGATGATAACCGTCTTCTTCGCCAATCTCCAAAGAGTCTAACCTCTTGTGAATGAGCTAAGGGCCTCCTTTTATAGGTAAAGGGGTCACCTACAGTGCTCGGTGGTAGGTTCACGAGAAGTTACAGTGAACCTAGAGCGGTGGTTATCCATCTACCGCTGTGAGGTGCATTAAATCCACGTCTTGTTCTTGTCATCAACGTGCTGGTGAAGACATGTGTCCAGGTGTCTCGACACCTGGACGCCGCGCTGGCGTATGCGGAATGCGCTGGAACTTGGGGGTGGCACTCTGGCAAGGGCGGTCGCCCTCGAGTGCCTAGCCTTGTCATCCCGGCAAGGGAGCTTGCCGGGGCCTTTGGTCTTCGTCCCGACAAGGAAGATTACCAGGGCTTCGGTTGTCATCCCGGCGAGGGAGGCTTGCCGAGGTCTTGCGCTTGGTGCGTTCGTTACGTCCACTAGACGGACGTGGCCTTGGATATCTTCCCGGCCAGGTAGGCTTGCCGGGGCCTGGATAATCTTGGGGGTGCATCTTGTCTGGATCCCGTCATACCCTGCCGCTAGGGGCTCTTTGCGCCCGTGCACAAGTCTGGGGCACTAGGGACCCCAGTCTTTAGTGAACCGACACCTACTATGTACAAGACTTCCCCTCATGCCTCTACCATCACTAAACCCATAAGACTTTCCACCAAAGAAGAAATGGGATCATGCTAGGGCCCCTTTGTCATGAGAGACCCTCAAGGGGGAAACTCTCTCTGTATAGCAATAATCGATCGTAGTTTACATATTGATAAGCATGAATTGGGGAAAAACTCCAATTCAACTAACATGAATATCTACAAATGGAGTGTCCTTTTTTATTTTGTTCCATTACTCCATGAAGAAAGTTGTGACTAGGCTCCACAACACCACTCAAGGCCTCTTTGATTAGAAGGGTTTCTAAAGGAATTTGGAGGGATTTGATGCTTAGGGAAAAATGCTTATGTATGCCATTTGATTCGTACGACTGATTCCTATATGAAATTTCCCTAGCGATTTCTTAGTACTTCCTTCGTCCGGGTGTATAGGGTGCACGCGTATTCTAGATCAACCATTTTCCTAACTAAACGTATGTTTTATGTAATCAGAGGAATATCATTTGTCGGCCCAGAGGAATATAAGACTTCCAAAATCCACAAAATATTATTTTTAAATATTATTTTCTTACTTTACTTAACGCCTTTTTCTTAAGTATAGAAATGGTCTTGAAAGCACAACTGCTCCATAAGGTGGTTTTGGTAATTAATAACAACATATATATCATTGAACTAATAATCTTATCCATGTATATTTCAGAAAAGTTCGAAGATGCATTGGACAAATGATTGTGAGGAGAAACCCCTTGATGCAAGGAAAGGAATAGGATTGGCTCAAGCTTCAAGCAAGAGGACTCTACATTTTACATTTGTGAGATATCACTTTTGAGTCCATAGGAAAGCCAATACTATAAAAAGTTGGTGAGGTACTATGATGAATTGGTTGCTCAAGTGCTTAGAGATAGCCACCAAAAATATTCACTCGTTTCTACCACAAATATCTCTATCCCAAACCAAACCAGCAAAATTGGTGCCACCAACTTTTTCCACTCGACCCTACCAATTTTTCAAGTGAGAGATCCTTTGCGAAACCCTAATCTCTCGGTACCACCAAGTTTCACATCGGTGCCACCGAAAGCATGTGACCAACTTTCTGGTGTTTTAATTCCAAGAATCAGAATTTTTGAGATTGGAATCGGTCTCACCAAGATTTGTAAACTGCTCTAGGTCATCATATCGGTACCACTGAGATTGATACATCAGTCTCACTAAGAATTAAAAAGTTGGCACATTTAGTGCAACTCGGTACCATCGAGATCCATTTCAGTGTCACCGAGTTGGGCAATAATGTTGTAACGGTTGGATTTTGCGGATGACTATATATGCTTCTCCACATCCTCTCATTCGCAGAGGAAGCACTAAGAACACACTTACACTTTCCAGGTCCATTTTTCTGAGAGAGAACCACCTACTCTTGTGCTGAGACCAAGAGATTTCAATCGAACCATTTGAAACTTGATCTCTAGCCTCCCAAGTTGCTTTCCACAAAATCAATCTCTCCTACCCATGCCAAATCTGTAGAGAGTGATTGAGTGTTGAGGAGACTATATTCTGAAGCACAAGAGCAAGGAGTTCATTGTTCTACCGCGTATATTGCCTTTTGGAGGGTGGTGCCTCCTAGACTGTTTAGGTGTCTCTTGGGAGCCTCCTACTTTGTGTTGTGGAGTTGAACCAAGAAGTTTGTAAGGGCAAGGAGATCGCCTACTTCGTGAAGATCTAGCATGAGTGAGGCCAGTCCTGTGTGGGCGTAAGCCATGGCGGAATAGACAAGGCCACTTCTTAGTGGACCCCTTGTGGGTGGAGCCCTTTGTGGACTCTCGCAATAGTTACTCCCTATGGGTTGAAGTCTCCACTAACGTGCACGTACAATAGCACCACCTAGAAAAACCATGCCAAAAATCGTCGTGTCAACCTTTGTGTTTGATCTTCCTACCCTACCCTCTACATTACATTCGCATGTCTTCACTTTCTGCCGCTATACTCTTAGATATGCATGTGTAGGGTGAACATAACTAGTTGTAATTGCTAAATCTCGCCCACAACAAAAACTTGGAAAAGGCTAAGCTCTGATTCTGTCAAGTAGTATAATCACCCCCACTAGACACACTTCGGATCCTACAGGTATTTGATAGGGGGAAATTATTTTAATGGTTTCAAATATTTGAATTTTTTTTAGGGAAGATCAGTGAACATATATTTTCCATATATACAAGTTTCAATACATGGTCATGTTCAAAATATTGGACAAAACCCTCCAAAACCCATTCTGCATATTTCCAATATTTGAAATATTTCTATAATAAATATTCTCAAATAAATCCATGAAACTTCTAGCATGTCACATATGCCATATGTGATGATCTTGCCAAGTTTAATCTCCATCCCAGTCATTTTGGTTCACCAAAATATCCTAAAACCCTTTCTATCCAAATCCAAACTTGAGCAACTTTGCATTGTAAAGTTTCTCCCTTGGGTCCCAAACTTTGTGGGCATGCTCTAGTCCCATAATGATGCCACCACAGAAAGTGAACCTTCAAGGAGAATATTTAGCATGATTAGATCTAAAGAAACCTATTTCTGTTGATTTCTAGGGTTTATAAAATTTGCGTGAGCAACTTTCTTCAAATGAGCTCAAACATGGCGGTCAGCCCCATTTTCTCCCACCATTTGATAATATTAAATCTCATGGCTAGTAGAAACTTTTACATTTCCCAATCACCCATCAAACAACTTCTGGTGAAATGGTAAAAGCCTTGTCTTGAGCCCTTTCACTATTCTCCTTCACCCCAGACTTCTACCACAACTCCATCTAGTCACCTTTCACCCCCGGTAAGAATCCCATGGTACCAGATCAAAGATTGGGGGGTGTGAAAACCCACTTTTACTCCTTTGGACAGCCAAGACCACCAACATTTCTACCTATTTTTCATCTTACCTCTACTTCCCTGATCGCCCAAGCATCCAAAGGACTTCTCCAAAAACCCCAGCAGCTAATGGACAAACTGTTCGTGTCTAGAGTACATGGAGGCATGGCCATACTTCGGATATGTGGGGAACCCGACTCCTAAGTCGTGATGACCGAATGAACGTGCACTGTGATCCTACAGATCAGTGCTTACTGAACACATGAACTGAATAACAAGAGTCCTACATCCATTACATACCGTTTAGCTTGGATATGACCTTTATGGCCAAGTCCTCATATATTTGCAGCGGAAAGTCTTCATCGATAATGTGAACCCATGCCATGTGCCTTTACCCTACAAGCATTCTAAGTGGGAAGCGTCCTAGCTCGCACGTATGTCACCAAGGTAATCTCCATCATATCTTCTTCTCTCATGCCTGGCCAATAAAATAACCAGTGGCAAGCCAATGAGTACTTTGAATGTACTCTCAAACAACCCATGTTTTGAACAAGGCAATAACAAAGCATGTAGCACTAAGTAGGCAGTTTGCAGAAAGCTAATTTTGAGTCCAATGACATGAGCAATCTTGCAAAAGCATGCATCAACATATTGCATATATCCATATGAAAAAGTAATAGATATCATCATAAGAAGGGGGTTGAACGTCCCACGTTCATTTGTTATACCAAGTCATCTGACTTATCTCAAGTATCATCTTTCTCACACCATCATTTTCTCACGCACACACACTTGGTTTATGCAAAAACAACTCGACGTAGTGTAAGAAGGATTACCCAACTTTCCTTGACCATGGACATGGCTATTCTAATAGTTTTACACTCTGCAGAGGTTGTGCGCTATACCCACAAGACTCGGGGAACTTCCGTGTCATCCATGGCTCACGGTATATTACATACCTGAGGTAAGCAACCGAACAATGCCTTTCCCCTGGTGACACTAAACAAAGAGTCCACTCGTTGGCCCACGTCCTCATGATGTACATCATATGAGTCCCGCTTAAGATTGTACCATCCCTGAGGGGACACAACGGTGTGCCTGGTGCCTGCGAAAACAACTCATGGTCGCCCTACCTGGCACGACCCCATCTTGAGAGGGTGACTCGGCCCTCCCGCGACTAGTAATGTGGGCTCTCTGTTAGCATCGACCAAGGTAATCAACAAAGCTCCATCCCATAAGTATTATCATGGTCGCACATGTAAGGTTTGGATGGTCACCCAATCTTAAATCTATCCTGTTTTTGAAACCACACACACAAGACTTTTCTTGGTACACCACTTCTTTACCAAGTTGTCACCCATATCACACCATCTCCCTTGGGCATTAGTGGCACCCGACGAGGTTTTCGAAAATCCTTTGACATCACTTTCCTCATCTTCACCATGCATAGTCCCATGCCGTTTACGTAGCAACTACTAGCAACCTAACTACTTCTCCTCTGCACAACCCTCATAGGTGGTAGGTTTATGCTCAAGTGCAATTATCAATGAGGAGTTTCTAGTTGACAACTGATACGTCTCCGTCGTATCTACTTTTCCGAAGTCTTTTGCCCTTGTTTTGGACTCTAATTTGCATGATTTGAATGGAACTAACCCGGACTGACGCTGTTTTCAGTAGAATTGCCATGGTGTTGTTTTTGTGCAGAAATAAAAGTTCTCGGAACGTCCTGAAAATTTACGGAAATTTTTTCTGGAATAAAATAAAAATACCTCCGGAAAGATCCACGCTCAAATCGAAAAGATAATTGCAAACAAAACTCGCCCAGGATTGATGTTGGTATGGACGGTACCCGAGGATTCTGCTAGCCGTGGAGTGTGATGATTGGTGGCGGGGGAGTCAAAACTTTACTTTTCTGTTTGGGAACCTCCTATAGCATGTGTAGCGTGGAAGATGTTGAGAACTCTTAGGCATTGCGTTGACAATGAAAGCATGACACCCAAAATTATTATCTCTGTCTTCCAAGCTTGAGCTCTGGCACCTCTGCAAATCAATGCTTTCCTCTGCGAAGGGCCTATCTATTTATGTTCCTGTTGAGTCATCCTCCTCTTACAAAAGCACCAATTAGAGAGAACCTCTGTCATTTTTATGCTTTGCTTTTAACTATGTTGAGTGTGACTATGACTGGATTTTCATTGCCTTGAATTACAATGTTTAGTCAGCCCTTGGTCTTTTAAGGTGCTCTGCATTTATGTTTTGCGGTCTCAGAAAGAGCTAGTGAGATACCATCTATTCGTACTGCTTCATGTTGTTTTGATTGAAGTGTTGACGTTTGAGACTTATTATTATTTGCTCGCTAGTTGATTATGCCTTTGATATGAGTTTTCCGTGAGACCTAGATGCCATTTGCTTATGTGGTTTGCTTGTGATCTTGCTGAAACTCTGGATATGAGTTAGACATAGTTGCAACAACAAGATCAAATAGAGTTCGTCAAAGTTTTTGTTTTGTCTCTTTCAGTTTGTCAACTGAATTTTTTGAGGACAAGCAAGGCTTTAAGCTTGGGGGAGTTGATACGTCTCCGTCGTATCTACTTTTCCGAACTCTTTTTCCCTTGTTTTGTACTCTAATTTGCATGATTTGAATGGAACTAACTCGGACTGACGCTGTTTTCAGCAGAATTGCCATGGTGTTGTTTTTTCTGCAGAAATAAAAGTTCTCAGAACGTCCTAAAAATTTACGGAGATTTTTTCTGGAATAAAAGAAAAATACCTGCGCAAAGATCCACCAGAGGAGGTGGACCAGTGGGCCACAAGCCCACAGGCCGCGGCCACCCCCCCTCACCGCGCCGTGAGGGCTTGTGGGGCCCATGTGGCTCCACCGCCCCCAAACTCAGCTCTTTATCTTCCGTCTCGCCCGGAAAGAAATCAGAGAGAAGGTTTCATCGCGTTTTACGATACGGAGGCGCCGCCACATCCTATTCTTCATCTCGAGGGCAGATCTGGAGTCCGTTTCGGGCTCCGGAGAGGGGAAATCGTCGCCATCGTCATCATAAACCTTCCTCCATCGACAATTCCATGATGCTCTTCATCGTTCGTGAGTAATTCATCGTAGGCTTGCTGGACGGTCATGAGTTGATCAGATCTATCATGTAATCGAGTTAGTTTTTACGGGGATTGATCCCTAGTATCCACTATGTTCTAGATTGATGTTGCTACTACATGGCTATGCTTAATTCTTGTCACTAGGGCCCGAGTGCCATGATTTCAGATCTGAACCTATTATGTTGTTGCCAATATGTGTGTGTTTTAGATCCTATCTTGCAAGTTGTAGTCACCTACTATGTGTTATGACACGGCAACCCCGGAGTGACAATAGCCGGAACCACTGCCGGAGATGACCATAGCATGAGGAGTTCATGTATTCACCGCGTGTTAATGCGTTGGTCCGGTTCTTTATTAAAAGGAGAATCTTAATATCCCATAGTTTCCATTAGGACCCCGCTGCCACGAGAGGGATGGACAATAGATGTCATGCAAGTTCTTTTCCCTAAGCACGTATGACTACATACGGAATACATGCCTACATTAGATTGACGAACGGGAGCTAGTTACATATCTCTTTGTGTTATAGCTGTTACATGATGAATCATATCCGTCATACTCATCCATCACCGATCCACTGCCTACGAGTCTTTTATACTGGTCCTCGCTACGTTACTTTGTCTAGACTTGTCCCTTGCTACAAAAGGGATTGGGCCACTTTGCTGCTACTGCTGTCACTTTGCTGCTACTGTTGCTACTGTTGTTACTTTGCTGCTGCTGCTACTGCTGTTCCTTGCTACTCCGCTGCTACTTGTTGCAAGACCTTTTCTGGAGCAGTTGCTGGGGACGAATAGTCCCCCGTCAACGTGTTGTCTACTGGCGCCATTGATACAACAGTTAGGAATAGCCTGACTTGTCAACAGATCGTTTCTGGCACCATTGCTATCATACTACTTTGCTACTGATACTTTGCTTCAAACACTAATCTTTCAGGTGTGGTTGAATCTGATAAACTCAGCTGCTAATACTTGAGAATATTCGTTCGCTTCCCTTGGCGAACCAACAAATTTGGGTTGAATACTCTACCCTCGAAAACTGTTGCGATCCCCTACACCTGTGGGTTATCGACAACCCACCAAGGTGGTCACCGACTCAACATGAATTAAATGAAACAAAATATAGTGCTATATGGCATGCAAATAAATGATTTCTTAGACATGGTCAAATGGCTACTTGTTTGGTTCAGCATAGTCTTCGAGGTCTTCTCACGCTTCTCGTCCACTCCTAGCACTTCGTCTACTTTGTCAACTATTGTCGGAAACAACCACGATGAGCCACACAACAAGAGGAAACGCAAAGTGATGTATCAACAGGTGTTTTTTTTCTTGGACATCTCTTGTCATAAAAAAAATACCTAAAGTTGTGCTAAGGGATTTGAATGGTGGAAATGGAGGCATCACTGGCCCCACAAGAAGTCTACAGAAAATCATTTATTAAAAATGATTGGGGCACTCATTTAATAGGGCATGATTTTAGAAACATTTAGGAGGTGGTTTCATTGGATTTGGAGTTGGTATGAATTTATTATGGATTTACTAAGATGTATTAAATGGAAATAGGTGCTATTATTTAGTGCAACAGAAATAATGCAAAGGAGAAATGTTGACTAAGTCTAGAAAAATAGTTTATGGTTTTTGAAGTCTGTGGAAATTGGAATCTTTCCATTTGGAGTTGATTTGAAGGCTCTAGGATTTTTGCAAAGAGGGGTTTGAATAGATCAAATTGAAATTTGAATTTGATCCCTATAGAGAATATTTCTAGAAAAATATGGAAATCACATATTTGGATAGGCCTTGATTTTAGGAACTCCTAGAAATTTGAATCGGTACATTTGGAGCCAATATGATTTAATTGTCAATTAAATAGTCTCATAGAAAAAAGGAAAAGGAGAGGGGATTACCCATGGATAAGGCGTGCCCTCGGCGCTGGATAGAGACTGGGTTGGCCTAGTGGCTCGACCGCGCGGCTAGCTGGCTATGTCAGTGGCGCCTTCGGTCAAATGGGCTTCCACCGCAGGAAGACACAACGTAGGAAGCCGCATCCACTTAAACTAGGGGCGAGCCGTCGTGTGGCTGACAGGTGGGGCCCGCTTGGCAGGACCTTCTCCCACCTCCCGCCCAAACAGGGGAGAGGCAAGGGAGCCCGGCCAAGCGCATGCCGATGCCTACCCCCGGTGGCACCGGACATCTCCGGCGAAGCCCCAACCACCGGCGTACTCGGGGAGGCGAGTCGCACCCGCCTGGTGTTCCAGTTCCGCCGGGGGAGCGTCCGGGAAGTGGGGTTGCATTCACGGCAGAAGACAACATCAGGCGACCGTGGGAGGGACACTTAGGCCATCGGGGGGAAGGAAGAAGTGCGCAGGAGGGTCTGAGGAGATGACGGTGAGGTCCCTTGGTAGCCTAGATGAGGATGGAGTGGTGGGGAAGATCGGATTTGAGGAGGTGCCGCCAGCAATTCTCCGGCTGTTGTTCGGAATGGGGGGCAAGAGGGTGAATGGGAATCTCTAGGAGCTCCGCGGGAGGGAGAGAGAGCAAAAGGGGCTGAGAGAGGGGGCTCGGGTGGTTTAAATAGCCCGTCGTAGTGCACAATGGACTAGATCCATGGGTGGCGCTCGGGCGTGCTCTATCGGGGCAGTAGGAGGGTAAGGGAGGATGGGAGCGATAGTGAGGCATGTCCCACACACCGAGTTATTCTTGGGGGACACCAAGGAGGGATCGTGGAGGGCAGTGCAGTGGTGGCACTGTGGCGCGCTCCAGTGCGCGAGCTCTGCATGCCTTTTGTAGGATGAGCATGGCCAATGTTATCCAATAGCTGCGGGAGGGAGTAAACAACATGAAACGGTCCTCGGATGCTGTTGGGGGTGCCTTGGTTGAGAAGGAAAGCTGAGAGGGAGAGAAATGAGTGTTGCCTAGAGAGTGCATGTGGGGGTTTCACCCATGGAATCACGGATCTGGGTGCTAGAAAGTTTACTTGAGGTAGGTGGTGGTCAGGGTGATGTGTGGTAAAAATTGGGGCTGGAGGAAAACACTACTGGTCCTCCAATTATTGAGCAAGAGCAATGGGCAGAAGGTGTTTTATGGCTGTTAGGGCTAGCAAATGGAGTCCACTTGCTCTGAAACTTAACATGATCACATGTTATGTGAAAATGAGGTTGGAAACAATTTTTTAGATTTGTTGGAGAAAGTTTCCAATGTAGACTTGAAATCCCCTCGAAATGGGTTTTAAGGTTTTCTGAAGATAAACCCATGCAATTTAATCCCCACTAATTCACAACTTGGTGTGGTGATATTATTTGAGCATAAGAGCATGCCCAAAAAGTTTGGAATCAATTCGAGAAACTTCACAATGTAAAATTTCCCAATTCTAGAAATCAGCAGAAGGGATTTTCGGGGTTTTGGACAAGTCCATTTGTTCTCCTTGATGCACCACTTTGTGTGGATGCATTATTAGAGTATGAGAACATGTCCACAAAATTTGAGCATATTTGAAGACACTTGCCAATGTAGAGTTGCTCGAATTTGCTTCTGGACAGATAGGGTTTTGGAATATTTAGGTCAATCAAATCAACGTAGATTGAGATGAAACTTGGCAAGACCATCACATATATCATGTGTGACATGCTAGAATTTTATTGGAATTTATTGAGACTACTTATTGTCGAAATATTTCAAAAGCTTCAAATAGGCAGAAATAGTTTTGAAGGGTTTTGTCCAATATTTTGAACGTGACCATGTGTTTAAACTCTTTTATATAGAATATATATGTACACTGAGTTTCCCTAAATTATCTCAAATATTTTGAAAGCGTGAAAAAATCCCTTCATAAAGGACCATTTCTGGCCTCACAAAAATGTATTTAAATAAAATAGGAAAATATATTTAAAAATAATAATTTTGTTGTTTTGGGAAATCTTTTTGGTAATAGGATTTAAATAAAATATTTGGGGCAAAACATATTCCCTAAATTGACGAGTTGTAGTACAAACCTCAACTGAGGGGTTTTGGAAAGCTAAATCAAATATATGCTTTTTGGTTAAAACAATATTTTATAAAAATAGTTTCCAGCCCTATACACATGGCATGATCATTAGGCAAAGGTTTGGGCAAATAGTTTCCAGCCCTATACACAAGCAAGCAAACAAGCAATCAACCACATCAAGCATCCCAAGCACTCACAAAAAATTTAATTGGTCCTAAATTTGGGGTTATGTTAGCTTAGCAAAGTAAGGCAAAACACAGGGTGTAATAGGATGTTGGGGAACGTCGCATGGGAAACAAAAAATTTCCTACGCGCACGAAGACCTATCATGGTGATGTCCATCTACGAGAGGGGATGAGTGGTCTACGTACCCTTGTAGATCATACAGCAGAAGCGTTAGTGAACGCGGTTGATGTAGTGGAACGTCCTCACATCCCTTGATCCGCCCCGCGAACAATCCCGCGATCAGTCCCACGATCTAGCACTGAACGGACGGCACCTCCGCGTTCAGCACACGTACAACTCGACAATGATCTCGGCCTTCTTGATCCAGCAAGAGAGACGGAGAGGTAGAAGAGTTCTCCGGCAGCGTGACGGCGCTCCGGAGGTTGGTGATGAGCTTGTCTCAGCAGGGCTCCGTCCGAGCTCCGCAGAAACGCGATCTAGAGGAAAAACCGTGGAGGTATGTGGTCGGGCTGCCGTGGGAAAGTCGTCTCAAATCAGCCCCAATACCTCCGTATATATAGGTGGGAGGGATGGGACCTTCCCTTGGGGCTCAAGGAGCCCCAAGGGGGTCGGCCGAGTCCAAGGGGGGAAGGCTCCCCCCCCAAACCGAGTTGGACTTGGTTTGGTGGGTGGGAGTCCTTCCCTTCCTTCCCACCTCCCTTTTTTTTCTTTCTCTTTGATTTTTCTTTGTATGGCGCATAGGGCCCTTTTGGGCTGTCCCGCCAGCCCACTAAGGGCTGGTGCGCCACCCTTATGGCCTATGGGCTTCCCCGGGGTGGGTTGCCCCCCCGCTGAACTCCCGGAACCCATTCGTCATTCCCGGTACATTCCCGGTAACTGCGAAAACCTCCCGGCAATCAAATGAGGTCATCCTATATATCAATCTTCGTTTTCCGGACCATTCCGGAAACCCTCGTGACTTCCGTGATCTCATCCGGGACTCCGAACAACATTCGGTAACCAACCATATAACTCAAATACGCATAAAACAACGTCGAACCTTAAGTGTGCACACCCTGCGGGTTCGAGAACTATGTAGACATAACCCGAGAGACTCCTCGGTCAATATCCTATAGCGGGACCTGGATGCCCATATTGGATCCTACATATTCTACGAAGATCTTATCATTTGAACCTCAGTGCCAAGGATTCATACAATCCCGTATGTCATTCCCTTTGTCCTTCGGTATGTTACTTGCCCGAGATTCGTTCGTCAGTATCCGTATACCTATTTCAATCTCGTTTACCAGCAAGTCTCTTTACTCGTTCTGTAATACAAGATCCCGTAACTTACACTAAGTCACATTGCTTGCAAGGCTTGTGTGTGATGTTGTATTACCGAGTGGGCCCCGAGATACCTCTCCGTCACACGGAGTGACAAATCCCAGTCTCGATCCATACTAACTCAACGAACACCTTTGGAGATACCTGTAGAGCATCTTTAGAGTCACCCAGTTACGTTGCGACGTTTGATACACACAAAGCATTCCTCCGGTGTCCGTGAGTTATATGATCTCATGGTCATAGGAACAAATACTTGACACACAGAAAACAGTAGCAACAAAATGACACGATCAACATGCTACGTCTATTAGTTTGGGTCTAGTCCATCACATGATTCTCCTAATGATGTGATCCCGTTATCAAGTGACAACACTTGCCTATGGCCAGGAAACCTTGACCATCTTTGATCAACGAGCTAGTCAACTAGAGGCTTACTAGGGACAGTGTTTTGTCTATGTATCCACACAAGTATTGTGTTTCCAATCAATACAATTATAGCATGGATAATAAACGATTATCATGAACTAAGAAATATAATAATAACTAATTTATTATTGCCTCTAGGGAATATTTCCAACAGTCTCCCACTTGCACTAGAGTCAATAATCTAGTTCACATCACCATGTGATTCCAACGAATCCAACACCCATATAGTTATGGGGTCTGATCACGTCTTGCTCGCGAGACAGGTTTTAGTCAACGATTCTGAAACTTTCAGATCCGTGCGTTCTTTACAAATCTTTATGTGCTATTCGGAAATGCTCCAAATATCTACTCTACTATATGAATTCGTTTTCACTACTCATAGTTATTCGGATTAGTGTCAAAGCTTGCATCGACGTAACCCTTTACGACGAACTCTTTAACCACCTCCATAATCGAGAAAAATTCCTTAGTCCATTAGTTACTAAGGATAAATTTTGACCGCCGCTAGTGATTCAATCATGGATCACTCTCTGTACCTCTCAACATACTTTGAGTCAAGGCACACATCAGGTGCGGTACACAGCATGGCATACTTTAGATTCTACGGCTAAGGCATAGAAGACGACCTTCGTCTATTCTCTTTATTCAGCCGGGGTCGGGTTTTGAGTCTTACTCAAATTCACACCTCACAACGCAACCAAAACTCCTTCTTTGCTGATCTATTTTGAACTCTTTCAAAAACTTGTCAAGGCATGCATCTTGTTGAAACTTCTACTAAGCGCTTTCGATCTATCTCCATAGATCTTTGATGCTCAACGTTCAAGTAGCGTAATCCATGTACTCCTTTGAAAACTTCTTTCAAACAACCTTGTATGCTTTACAGAAATTCTACATTACTTCTGATCCACAATATGTTAACCACATATTCCTATCAGAAATTCTATAGTGCTCCCACTCACTTCTTTGGAAATACAAGTTTCTCATAAACCTTGTACACACCCAAAATCTTTGATCATCTCATCAAAGTGTATATTCCAACTCCGAGATGCTTGCACCAGTCCATTGAAGGATCACTGGAGCTTGCATACTTGCTAGTATCTTTAGGATCGACAAAACCTTCTGGTTGTATCACATACAATGTTTGCTCAAGGAAACCGTCGAGAAAACAATGTTTTGACATCCTACGTGCAATATTTCATAAATAATGCATCAACAACTAACATAATTCTAACAGACCTTTAGCATCGCTACGAGTGAGAAAGTCTCATCATAGTCAACTGTTTGATCTTGTCGAAAACATCTTTGCGACAAGTCGAGCTTTTCTTAATAGTGACTTATCACCATCATCGTCTGTCTTCTTTTAAAGATCCATCTTTACTCAATAGTCTTATAACCATCAAGTAGTTCTTTCAAAGTCTACACTTTGTTTTCATACATGGGTCCTCTCTCGGATATCATGGCTTCCAGCCATTTGTCGGAATCTGGGCCCACCATCGCTTTCTCCATAACTCGTAGGTTCACTGTTGCTCAACAACATGACCTCCAAGACAGGGTTACCGTACCACTCTGTAGTAGTATGCGACCTTGTCCTACGAGGCTTGAAGTAACTTGATCCGATGCTTGATGATCACCATCATCAGCTTCCACTTCAATTGGTGTAGGCGCCACAGGAACAACTTCCTGCGCCCTGCTACACACTGGTTGAAGTGATGGTTCAATAACCTCATCAAGTTCTACTACCCTCCCACTCAATTCTTTCGAGAGAAACCTTTCCTCGAGAAAGGATCCGTTTCTAGAAACAAACACTTTGCTTTCGGATCTAAGATAGGAGATGTACCCAACTGTTTTGGATATCCTATGAAGATGCATTTATCCTCTTTGGGTTCGAGCTTATCAGAATGAAACATTTTCACGTAAGTGTCGAAGCCCCAAACTTTCAAGAAACGACAGTTTAGATTTCTCTAAACCTCAGTCTATACTGTGTCATCTCAACGGAAATACACGGTGCCCTATTTAAAGTGAGTGCGGTTGTCTCTAATGCATAACCCATAAATGATAGTGGTAATTCGATAAGAGACATCATAGTATGCACCATACCAAATAGTGCGTGGCTATGACGTTCAGACACATCATCACACTATGATGTTCCAGGTGGCATGAACTGCGAAACAATTTCCATATTGTCTTAACTGCGTACCAAAACTCGTAACTCAGATATTCATTTCTATGATCATATCGTAGACAGTTTATCCTCTTGTTACGACGAACTTCACTCCGAAACAGAATTGAACTTTTCAATATTTCAGACTTGTGATCCATTAAGTAAATACTCTAGTATCTACTCAAATCATCATTTAAGTAAGAACATAATGATATCCACTGCGTGCCTCAGCACCCATTGGACTACATACATCAAAATGTATCACTTCCAACAAGTTACTATCTTGTTTCATCTCAATGAAAACAAGGACTTGCTCATGTGGTATGATTTGCATGTCACTAGTGATTCGAAATCAGGTGAGTACAAAGATCCATCAGCATGGAGCCTCTTCATGAAATTTATACTAACATGACTCAAGCGGCAGTGCCACAAGTAAGTGGTACTATCATCATTAACTCGTATCTTTTGGCACCAATATTATGAACATGTGTAACACTACGATCGAGATTCAATAAACCATTGAAGGTGATTATTCAAGAAAATAGAGTAACCATTATTCTTTTTAAATGAATAATCGTATTGCCATAAACACGATCCAATCATGTTCATGCTTAACGCAAGCACCAAATAACAATTATTTAGGTTTAACACCAATCCCGATGGTAGAGGGAGCGTGCGACGTTTGATCATATCAACCTTGGAAACACTTCCAACACGTATCGTCTCCTCGCCTTTAGCTAGTCTCCATTTATGCCATAGCTTTCATTTCGCGTTACTAATTACTTAGCAACCGAACCGGTATCCAATACCCTCATGCTACTAGGAGTACTAGTAAAGTACACATCAACATCATGTATATCAAATACACTTCTTTCGACTTTTGCCAGCCTTCTTATCTACCAAGTATCTAGAGTTGCTCCGCCTCAGTGACTGTTCCCCTCATTACAGAAGCACTTAGTCTCGGGTTTGGGTTTAATCTTGGGTCTCTTCACTAGTGCAGCAACTGTTTTGCCGTTTCACGAAGTATCCCCGCTAGCCCTTGCCTTTCTTGAAACTTAGTGGTTTTACAAACCATCAACTATTGATGCTCCTTCTTGATTTCTACATTCGAAGTGTCAAACATCGCGAATCGCTCAAGGATCATTGTATCTATCCTTGATATGTTATAGTTCATCACGAAGCTCTCACAGCTTGGTGGCAGTGACTTTGGAGAACCATCACCATCTCATCTGGAAGATTAACTCCCACTTGATTCAAGTGATTGTCGTACTCAGACAATCTGAGCACACGCTCAACGATTGAGCTTTTCTCCTTTACTTTGTGGACAAAGAATCTTGTTGGAGGTCTCGTACCTCTTAACAAGGGCACAAGCATGAAATCACAATTTCATCTCTTTAGAACATCACTTATGTTCCGTGACGTTTTACAACGTTTTCGGCACCTTGCTTCTAAGCCATTAAGTATTTTGTACTGAACTATTGTGTAGTCATCAGAAACGTGTATGTCGGATGTTCATAGCATCCACAGACGACGCTCGAGGTGCGGCACACCGAGTGGTGCATTAAGGACATAAGCCTTCTGTGTAGCAACGAGGACAATCCTCGGTTTTACAGACTCAGTCTGCAAAGTTTGCTACTATCAATTTTCAACTAAATTTTCTCTAGGAACATATAAAAACAGTAGAGCTATAGCGCAAGCAACATCGTAATTTGCAAAGACCATTAGACTATGTTCATGACAATTAGTTCAATTAATCATATTACTTAAGAACTCCCACTCAAAAAGTACATCTCTCTAGTCATTTGAGTGGTACATGATCCAAATCCGCTATCTCAAGTCCGATCATCACGTGAGTCGAGAATAGTTTCAGTGGTAAGCATCTCTATGCTAATCATATCAACTATACGATTCATGCTCGACCTTTCGGTCTCATGTGTTCCGAGGCCATGTATGCACATGCTAGGCTCGTCAAGCATAACCCGAGTGTTCCACGTGCGCAACTGTTTTGCACCCGTTGTATGTGAACGTTGAGTCTATCACACCCGATCATCACGTGGTGTCTCGAAACGACGAACTGTAGCAACGGTGCACAGTCGGGGAGAACACAATTTCGTCTTGAAATTTTAGTCAGAGATCACCTCATGATGCTACCGTCGTTCTAAGCAAAATAAGGTGCATAAAAGGATTAACATCACATGCAATTCATAAGTGACATGATATGGCCATCATCACGTGCTTCTTGATCTCCATCACCAAAGCACCGGCACGATCTTCTTGTCACCGGCGTCACACCATGATCTCCATCATCATGATCTCCATCAACGTGTCGCCATCGGGGTTGTCGTGCTACTTATGCTATTACTACTAAAGCTACATCCTAGCAAAATAGTAAACGCGTCTGCAAGCACAAACGTTAGTTATAAAGACAACCCTATGGCTCCTGCCGGTTGCCGTACCATCGACGTGCAAGTCAATATTAACTATTACAACATGATCATCTCATAATTCCAATATATCACATCACATCGTTGGCCATATCACATCACAAGCATACCCTGCAAAAACAAGTTAGACGTCCTCTAATTTTGTTGTTGCAAGTTTTACGTGGTGACCATGGGTATCTAGTAGGATCGCATCTTACTTATGCAAACACCACAACGGAGATATATGAGTTGCTATTTAACCTCATCCAAGGACCTCCTCGGTCAAATCCGATTCAACTAAAGTTGGAGAAACCGACACTTGCCAGTCATCTTTGAGCAACGGAGTTACTCGTAACGATGAAACCAGTCTCTCGTAAGCGTACGATTAATGTCGGTCCAAGCCGCTTCAATCCAACAATACCGCGGAATCAAGAAAAGACTAAGGAGGGCAGCAAAACTCACATCACCGCCCACAAAAACTTTTGTGTTCTACTCGAGAAGACATCTACGCATGAACCTAGCTCATGATGCCACTGTTGGGGAACGTCGCATGGGAAACAAAAATTTTCCTACGCGCACGAAGACCTATCATGGTGATGTCCATCTACGAGAGGGGATGAGTGATCTACGTACCCTTGTAGATCGTATAGCAGAAGCGTTAGTGAACGCGGTTGATGTAGTGGAACGTCCTCACGTCCCTCGATCCGCCCCGCGAACAATCCCGCGATCAGTCCCACGATCTAGCACCGAACGGACGGCACCTCCGCATTCAGCACACGTACAGCTCGACGGTGATCTCGGCCTTCTTGATCCAGCAAGAGAGACGGAGACGTAGAAGAGTTCTCCGGCAGCGTGACGGCGCTCCGGAGGTTGGTGATGACCTTGTCTCAGCAGGGCACCGCCCGAGCTCCGCAGAAACGCGATCTAGAGGAAAAACCGTGGAGGTATGTGGTCGGGCTGCCGTGGGAAAGTCGTCTCAAATCAGCCCCAATACCTCCGTATATATAGGTGGGAGGGAGGGGACCTTTCCTTGGGGCTCAAGGAGCCCCAAGGGGGTCGGCCGAGTCCAAGGGGGGAAGGCTCCCCCCCCCAAACCGAGTAGGACTTGGTTTGGTGGGTGGGAGTCCTTCCCTTCCTACCCACCTCCCTTTTTTTTCTTTCTCTTTGATTTTCCTTTGTATGGCGCATAGGGCCCTTTTGGGCTGTCCCACAAGCCCACTAAGGGCTGGTGCGCCACCCTTATGGCCTATGGGCTTCCCCGGGGTGGGTTGCCCCCCCCCCCCCGGTGAACTCCCGGAATCCATTCGTCATTCCCGGTACATTCCCAGTAACTCCAAAAACCTTCCGGTAATCAAATGAGGTCATCCTATATATCAATCTTTGTTTTCCGGACCATTCCGGAAACCCTCGTGACGTCCGTGATCTCATCCGGGACTCCGAACAACATTCGGTAACCAACCATATAACTCAAATACGCATAAAACAATGTCGAACCTTAAGTGTGCAGACCCTGCGGGTTCGAGAACTATGTAGACATGACCCGAGAGACTCCTCGGTCAATATCCAATAGCGGGACCTGGATGCCCATATTGGATCCTACATATTCTACGAAGATCTTATCGTTTGAACCTCAGTGCCACGGATTCATACAATCCCGTATGTCATTCCCTTTGTCCTTCGGTATGTTACTTGCCCGAGATTCGATCGTGAGTATCCGTATACCTATTTCAATCTCGTTTACTGGCAAGTCTCTTTACTCGTTCTGTAATACAAGATCCCGCAACTTACACTAAGTCACATTGCTTGCAAGGCTTGTGTGTGATGTTGTATTACCGAGTGGGCCCCGAGATACCTCTCCGTCACACGGAGTGACAAATCCCAGTCTTGATCCATACTAACTCAAGGAACAACTTTGGACATACCTGTAGAGCATCTTTACAGTCACCCAGTTACGTTGCGACGTTTGATACACACAAAGCATTCCTCCGGTCTCCGTGAGTTATATGATCTCATGGTCATAGGAACAAATACTTGACACGCAGAAAACAGTAGCAACAAAATGACACAATCAACATGCTACGTCTATTAGTTTGGGTCTAGTCCATCACATGATTCTCCTAATGATGTGATGCCGTTATCAAGTGACAACACTTGCCTATGGCCAGGAAACCTTGACCATCTTTGATCAACGAGCTAGTCAACTAGAGGCTTACTAGGGACAGTGTTTTGTCTATGTATCCACACAAGTATTGTGTTTCCAATCAATACAATTATAGCATGGATAATAAACGATTATCATGAACTAAGAAATATAATAATAACTAATTTCTTATTGCCTCTAGGGCATATTTCCAACATAGGACACTACAAGTGGTATTAGAAATTTGGTTTCCATTGCATTGGTTTCACAACCTAGGAGAGTATGGTGTCTAGTGAGGGAAATTATCACCAGAGAGGTCCATATTTTGATGGTACAAACTTTGCTAGTTGGAAGCATAAGATGAAAATGCATATTCTTGGTCATAATCCTGACGCTTGGACTATTGTTCATGTTGGTGTGCAACTTGAATTCTTCGAAGAAGGAAGAGAACCGGATCGTGATGCGAAAATAGAAGAATTGAAGATGTTGCAATACAATGCTCAAGCCTGTGACATCGTGTTCAGCTGCTTGTGCCCCGAAGAATTCAACAAAATCAGTCGCCTTAAGAACGCAAAGGAAATTTGGGGTACTTTGATTGATATGCACAAATGTATTGATTCTGTTAGGGAATCTAAGTTGGATGTGCTTCAAAGTCAGCATGACAAGTTCAAGATGAAGGATGGTGAAGGAGTCGCTGAGATGTACTAGGCTAGCTCTCATCACAAATGAGATTGCCGTCTTAGGAAGCAAAGAGATGATCGACGAAGTCATCATCAAGAAGATTCTTAGAGCCTTGGATGGAAGATACGACACCGTGTGCACATTGATCCAAAAGATTCCAAACTACATTGATCCTTTGATGTTTATGTTGTCATCAATTACCGAACGGGGGAGAATGAAAGCACAATTGCTCCCCAAGGAGGTTTTGGTAATTAAAAACAACATATGTATCATTGAAATAATGATATTATCCAAGTATATTTAAGAAAAGTTTAAAGATGCATTGGCCAAAGGATTGTGAGGAGAAACCCCTTGATGCAAGGAAAGGAATAGGATTGCCTCAAGCTTCTGGCAAGAAGAATCTACATTTTACATTTGTGAGAAATCACTTTTGAGTCCATAGGAAAGTCAATACTATTAAAAGGGGGTGGTACTATGATGAATTGGTTGCTCAAGTGCTTAGAGATAGCCACCAAAAATATTCACTCATTTCTCCCACAAATATCTCTGTCGCAAACCAAACGAGCAAAATCGATGCCACCAACTTTTTCCACTCGGACCTACCGATTTTTTCAGTGACACATCCTTTGCCAAACCCTAATATATCGGTACCATCAAGTTTCACATCTGTGACACCGAAAGCATGTGAAAAAAATTCTCGTGTCTCAATTCAAAGAAACAGAATTTTCGAAACTGGAATCGGTCTCACCGATATTTGGAAACTGCTCTAGGTCATCATAGCGGTACCACCGAGATTCATATATCGGTCTCACCGAGAATTCAAGGTTGCCACATTTAGTGCAACTCAGTACCATCGAGATTGTTTTTGGTGTCACCGAGTTGGGCAATAATGTTGTAACGGTTGGATTTTGGGAGATGCCTATATATACCCCTCCACCTCCTCTCATTCGCACAAGAAGCACTCAGTGCACACTTGCACTTGACAGATCCATTTTTCCGAGAGAGTGCCACCTACTCATCTATTGAGATGAAGATATTCCAATCCAACCATTTGAAACTTGATCTCTAACCTCCCCGAGTTGCTTTCCACAAAATCAATCTCTCTTACCCATGCCAAATCTATGAGAGAGCGATTGAGTGTTGAGGAGACTATCTTTTGAAGCACAAGAGCAAGGAGTTCATCGTTCTACCACATGTATTAACTTTTGGAGGATGGTGCCTGCTAGATTGGATAGGTGTCACTTGGGAGCCTCCTAATAACCCACAAGTATAGGGGATCACAACAGTTTTCGAGGGTAGAGTATTCAACCCAAATTTGTTGATTCGACACAAGGGGAAGCCAAAGAATGTTCTCAAGTATTAGCAGTTGAGTTGTCAATTCAACCAGACCTAAACACTTATTATATGCAACAAAGTATCAGTAGCAAAGTAGTGTGATAGCAACAGTAGCAACAGTAATAGTAGCAGCAGTGACAGCAGTAGCGACAGAGTAACAGTAGCAGCAGTGACAGCACTAGCAACAGAGTAACAGTAGCAGCAGTGACAGCAGTAGCAACAAAGTAACAGTACCAGCAGTGATAGCAGTAGAGGCAAAGTAACAGTAACAAGGACCAGTAGGAAAAACTCGTAGGCATTGGATCGGTGATGGATAATTATGCCGGATGATATTCATCATGCAACAGTTATAACACGGAGAGATATGTAACTAGCTCCAGTTCGTCAATGTAATGTAGGCATGTATTCCGTATGTAGTCATACGTGCTTAGGAAAAAGAACTTGCATGACATCTATTGTCCATCCCTCCCGTGGCAGCGGGGTCCTAATGGAAACTATGGGATATTAAGGTTCTCCTTTTAATAGAGAACCGGAACAAAGCATTAGCACTCAGTGAATACATGAACTCCTCATACTATGGTCATCTCCGGGAGTGGTTCCGGCTATTGTCACTACGGGGTTGCCGGGTCATAACACATAGTAGGTGACTACAACTTGCAAGATAGGATCAAGAACACACATATATTGACGAGAACATAATAGGTTCAGATCTGAAATCATGGCACTCGGGCCCTAGTGACAAGCATTAAGCATGGCAAAGTAGTAGCAACATCAATCTCAGAACATAGTGGATACTAGGGATCAATCCCCATCAAAACTAACTCGATTACATGATCGATCTCATCCAACCCATCACCGTCCAGCAAGCCTACGTTGAGATTACTCACGAACGGTGAAGAGCACCATGGAATTGGCGATGAAGGGAGGTTGGTGATGACGATGGCGACGGTCTCCCCTCTCAGGAGCCTAGAACGGACTCCAGATCTACCCTCGAGAGGAAGAACACGTGGTGGCGGCGCCTCTGTATCATAAAACGCGATGAACTCTTCTCCTTGATTTTTTCCGGACGAAAGGGACTAAATAGAGATGGAGTTGGAGGTGGTGGAGCTCTGAGGGCCCCACAAGCCTACTAGGCGTGGCCAGGGGGGCCGCGCCTGGTGGGCTTGTGGGCTCCTCGCTCCACTTCTTCGGTTGATTCTTGCGCCAGTATTTTTTATATATTGCACAAAAAATCCTCGTAAATTTCCAGGTCATTCCGAGAACTTTTATTTGTGCGCAAAAACAACACCATGGCAATTCTGCTGAAAACGTCGTTAGTACGGGTTAGTTCCATTCAAATCATGCAAATTAGAGTCCAAAACAAGCGCAAAAGAGTTTGGAAAAGTAGATACGATGGAGACGTATCACCTCCTACTTTGTGTTGTGGAGTTGAACCAAGAAATTTGTAAGGGTAAAGAGATCGCCTACTTTGTGATGATCTACGTGAGTGAGGCCAGTCCTGTGTGGACGTAAGCCATGGTGGAATAGAGAATGTCATTTCTTCGTGGACCCCTTGTGGGTGTAGCCCTCCGTGGGTTTAAGTCTCTGCTAGCATGGACGTACGATAGAACCATCTAACAGAACCATGCACAAAATCGCCGCGCCAAGCTTTCCATTTGAGCTTCCTACGCTACCCTGTACATTACATTTTGGTTCACCAAAGTATCCCAAAACCCTTTCTGGCCAGATCCAAACTTGAGAAACTTTGCATTGCAAAGTGTCTCCCTTTGGTCTCAAACTTTGTGGGCATGATCTAATCCCCAAATGATGCCACCACACCAAGTGGACCATCAAGGACAATAGCTTAGCATGATCAGATCTAAAGAAACCTATTTCTGTTGATTTCTAGGGTTTATAAAATTTGCACTAGAAACTTTCTTCAAATGAGCTCAAACCTGGTGGTGAGCCCCATTTTTAACCACCATTTGATCATCTTAAATCTCATGGCTAGTAGAAACTTTATCTTGCCCAATCACCCATCAAACACCTTCTTTTGAAATGGTAAAAGCCTTGTATTGAGGTCTTTCACTATTCTCCTTCACCTCAAACTTTTACCACAGCTGCATCTATTCACCTTTCACCCCCGGTAAGAATCCGATGGCACCAGATCAATGATTGGGGGGGTGAAAACCCACTTTTACTCATTTGGACAGCCAAGGCCACCAACAGTTCTACCTCTTCTTCATCTTACATCTACTTCCCTTATCCCCCAAGAATTCAAAGGAAATCTCCATAAGTCCCAGCAACTATTGGACAAAGTGGTTGTGTCTGGAGCATGTGGAGGCATGGCCATGATGGCCATTTGGGCGCTCTGGAGCATGCTACAGTGTGCTCCCGCTCGTATCCTGAGGCCCCGACCACCTTAGGCCTCCCCCTTTTGTCCCCTGATGCCTCCCCGGCATCCGGGACATGCCTCCCTGTTACCCCCTCCCCTATGTCCCTCTGGTGGCCTCCTAGCACGGATGCCATGGTTGGTCCAGCACACTAGTGAGCACGCTCGCACGCGCGAGTCTCTAGCTCCTCCCATCTATCTCTCTTTCATCCCCTAGTCGTAAACCACTTCCTCCAACACCCGTGACTCAAACAAAGATCTCATGCAGCCTCCTATCGACACCGGCGACCCGGGCCTCTCCGACGACAAATTCCACCACCACCTAAACGACGGTTTACTCCCAAGTCCATTCATGCACTCCCCTGTAGTTGTTGTGCCCTCTATTGCCGCCGGTGATCCCCGACCCCTCTTTGGTTGAGAGGTTAGGGATGACATGCAGGGACCGCCTGTCATCCGCACCATTCTCTGCCTCCCTCCCTCTCTCTGCTGCTGAAGTTTGCCCCCGCATGTCGGGTTTAAAACTTGACTGGCACACGAACCTGGCTCGGCTGGACCGCCTCAGCTCTGAGTTGTCCCAACTGTGACTAGTTTTGGCCCACGACACAGTGCCCTTTTCTTTTTATTTTTCTAAATTGGTTTTGCAAAAAATCCTCTGGATTAAATAATTATCCAAATCCAAATATTCCACCTCCTACAATAATGTAATTTTCAACCTATTTGATTATGCCATTTGTGCACCTTTTGGAAAAAGTTCTATGACTTTTCTATTTAAAAACCATGTTTTGAATATGTAAAACCACTTTTTAATGCTTTTCACAATTTTAGCATTCCAAAACCAGAAACTAATAATTCTGGTATTTTAGTTTTTAGCCTAGTTTTTACAAAAGGTGTTTGACATTTTTAGTAGTGATTTATTTTCTCTGTTTTTGCCATGGATTTATTTTACCCATTATTACTGTGACGATAGATTGCATTGTTGATGAAGGAGCTGGACCATAAGCTTCCAAAGACCTCGAAGACTTTGTTGAGCCAGGCAAGCAACCCCTAGACTATGCTAAAGAAACCTTTTTATGGATGTCATATAGCACTTCAAATTGATGCATTATAATCATGCTGATGGTGACCACTATGGTGGATGCCTCCGTTACTTTCCTCGTTGATACTTGTATTAACACGACTCTACTTTCAGCTTAGAGTTGTGTGGGTGGGAAGTGGATAGAATGCTAGTAGATGCTACACAAGTGGGACGGGAATATGCATGGTGTTGGAAACAAAAGTATTTTCAAAGACTTTTCGAAAATCCCGTCGGATTCCACTAATGCCCGAGGGAGAAGAGGAGCTAGGTAACCACTTGAGAAAGAAGTAGTGTACCGGAGCAAGTGTGTGAGTTTCTCTTTTCAAAAACAGATTAGATTTAAGATTTGTCGACTGTTCCCAACCTTACATGCACAACCATGATACCCCTTATGGGACGGGGCTTTGTTGATTACTTTGGTAGGTCCTAGCAGAAATCCCAAATTACTAGTGGTGGGAGTGACATGGTCACTCCCAACACGGGGTCGTGCCGTGAAGGACAACCATGGATGTTTTGATAGACATCAGGCACACAGTTGGTCCCTTCATGGATGCT
This sequence comes from Hordeum vulgare subsp. vulgare, assembly GCF_904849725.1. NCBI lineage: Eukaryota > Viridiplantae > Streptophyta > Magnoliopsida > Poales > Poaceae > Hordeum > Hordeum vulgare. The sequence goes on along the minus strand of NC_058522.1, from coordinate 111,449,400 downwards.
ACATGTGGTGTACATCATGCGGGTTGTGTGCCAACAAGTGGACTCTTTGTTAGTATCATATAGGGAAACACATTGTTCGGGTACTTACCTCGGGTTTGCAATATACCGCAACTCGTGGCTTGACATGGAATTTTCCCGAGTCTTGTGGGTAAAGTGTGCAACCTCTGCAGAGTGTAAAACTATTGGAATAGGCATGTCCACGATTGCGTGATGCTGCTTAAACTATGCCAAATATTTTACTGAACTTGGTGAGTTTGTGAGAAGAGCGTACTTGTGTTGACTCAGGATAACTTGACGTGATGAATGAACATGAGATGTTCAACCTCTATTAATGTTGATATATGTGACCTGTTCACATGGATATCTGCACCCTCATGATGCATGTTTACAAGTTGATAGAACATGTCATTGCAATCAAATAAGCTTTCTGCAAAATACCAACTTAGTGTTATACCATGCATCATCGTACCTTGTTCCAAACATGGTTGCGTTCGAGTACATTCAAAGTACTCATACCCTTGCCACTGGTTATTTAATTGGCCAGGCATGGAAAATGAGGATTATGGTGAATATAAGTTGGTGATGGACATGCGAATTAGGATGCTTCCCTGTTCGAATGTGTCTAGGGTTAAGGCAGATGGCATGGGTTCACGCTATCTTTCTAGATTTCCATTCCGAGTTTATGTTTGTTGTTTGACCTTCATGGCCTATCTATGTAATACTTGGCCATAATGGTCATAATTTGTGTATGACGATATGTATAGATATAAGACTCTTGATTATCCAACTATCATCCATTCAGTGAACATTGATCTCTGGGGTCACTATACACGTTCAATCCGTGATCACAACTTATGCGTCGGGGTCCCCACAGAGCTTCTATTTGAGCCGTCCTGACTGTGGGAAACCTTAGTTAGCATGGACGTTAGTTAGGATAAAACCATTTTCAAAAACTATACCTAGTACTAATGACCCACAAGTATAGGGGGTCAATTGTAGTCCTTCTGATAAGTAATAATTTCAAACCCAACGAGGAGAAGAAGGTTATAACAAGCGGTTTTCAGCAAGGTAATTTCTGCAAGCACTGAAATAGCGGTAACAAGTTGTTTCATAGCAAGATAATTGTAACAAGTAATGCGTAGCAATTCTAACAATAGGTGCAACAAGGTAGACCAATCCTTTTGTGGCAAACGACACGCCGAAATATTTTCTTATGAGAGGCAAAGCGTTCTTGAGGGCACACGGGAATTTCATCTAGTCACTTTCGTCATGTCGAGTTGATTCGTGTTCGGTACTTTGATAATTTAATATGTGGGTGCACCGGTGCTTGGTTGTTGTTCTTACTTGAACAAGACTCCCACTTATGATTAACCCTCTCGCAAGCATCCTCAACTACGAGAAAAATATTAAGAATAAATTCTGACCATATCACTAAACATAGGGATCCAAATCAGCCCCTAATGGAATAGCACATAAACTGCGGTTTAATTTTCTGTCACTCTCGCAAAGGCCCAAAGATGGGAATAGCATCTAATTACTTCTCCATTATGCATTCCCTTAGTCCCAAAGATGGTGAACTGTTATGTAGTCCACATTCACATAACACCACTAAGGGAATCACAACATTCATATCAGCAAGATATCAAACGAATATCAACTTCACATGACTACTTGCAACATGACTTCTCCCATGTTCTCAAGAACAAAAGTAAGTACTCACAAGTGATAAACATGTTCATGATCAGAGAGGTATTAAATAGCATATTGGATGTGAACATATGATCTTCCACCATATAAACCATAAAGCATCAACTACAAGAGGTAACCAACACTACTAGCCACATCCTAGGTACCAATGTGAGGTTCTGGTGCAAGATTGAGCACAAGAGATGAAGTAGGGTTTTGAGATGAGATGGTGTTGTTGAAGATGTTGATGAAGATTGGCCTCCCCAAGATGAGAGGGTTGTTGGTGATAAAGATTGCATCGATTTCCCCCTCCGGGAGGGAAGTTCATTTGGCGGAAAAGCTTCGCGAGAGGGTAAAAGTTCTCTTGCCCACTGTCACACCCTATTTTTCACCACCAATGTTTTGAGTTGCAAAAATCAGGGCTTCTTAAAACTTTTTCAAATGATGTTGTGAATGCCATGAATGCCTTGTATGATTGTATGATTGTTGCTTGTTGAACCAAACCCATGGCTAAATCATTTATTTATTTAAAATGAATTTCCAAAACTCCTTTCTTTGACATCAGATCACCTCTACCTTGCTTGGGTTACACTACTAGCTCATGATGTCTAGTAGTACTCCCAACCAAAGTTGGTGATCTGAACTCAAATACTATTATGTTTTGCGAAACACATTATTTAATGATTTAAAACATTATTTTTATATTTTAAATACATGTTTGTTTCTAAGGCTAGAAATGATATTTCCACAAGGAAAAATGCTTCTCTGCCTTAGAAAATTCTAAGTAAATTCATGGAAACTCAGAAGGACATATATTTTCCATACATAACATTTTCAACCCTATTTTATATTATAATTATTTGAGTAAAACCCTGAAAACCATTTTTGTCTGTTTTAACCTTTTGAGATATTTCCAAAGGAAATATTCTCAATAAAATCCCATTAAATTACAGGAGCCTCCCCAAGCCATATTTGGTGTCCACATAAACTCTCACCTTGATCCAAGGTGGGGAAGGTCACCAAATGAGCCTAAAACCCTCTCTCTCCAGAATAGAGTTGGAACAACTCTACATAGCAAAGTTTGTCCAATGGGGCTGAAACTTTGCAGGAGTATTTTGCACCTCAAATGAGGACTCCACACCAAAAATGAGATTTGCTAGACTCTGTTTAGTCACACTCCCTTTGGAGAAGACAGATCTGGCCATTTTCATGCATTTTCAAGTTTACAAAGCTAAACTTGTGCAATGGAGCTCAAAATTGGTGGAATCCTCTACTTTAACCCCAAGACCAAACCCATTAAGTAGCAGTTCCAGTGGTGGAGTGGAAGCACCCCAAACCACTGTCGAACACCTTGTGACAGCAAGGTAAAAATCCACCTAGCCACTGTTTTACCCCATGTCAGAGCCTCAAACTTGTTGTATTAATGCATCAGACCAAGCTAAACACCCAGTCAACTGGCCCCTCCCAAGTTCAAAGCACAAGTGACCAAAACTCCAATTTGTGCCATAGGTCAGGACTGGCAGCACTGGTAAACCATGTCCCCCTTGATCAGCCAGTGCTCTCACTAGCGCACAACGGCTAGATACACTCCCAGCAACACCCAGGACATGAGGGACACGTCTGAAGTGCCCCAGAGCGCGCCAGCATGCCGTGGCATGCCAAAACTGCGCTCTGGACGCGCTACAGAGATCAACCAAAAGGGGACGACGCTCCCGACCAGTTCCAACCTCCCTCGAAGTGTCCAAGACCTCCCCGACAACCCCACAGTGAAAAGTAGCCGCCAGGGACCCTCCTCCCCCGCGCTAGAGCTCGGGCGATGCGTGCCAGCGCGCACCTGACCCAGCCGAGCATGCACGGACACCGCAGCTCGACACCACACCTTCTCCCTGTGCGGCTGATGCTTCAGAGCGTCCTAAACCATGTCCGGAGACCGTGGTTTTGTACCCAGCTCCTCACTGTGCACCCACGCGCGCCACGGTGAGTCACCGGCGCACCGAGTTCGGCTCACTGTCGCTAGCCTATAAATAGGCCCCCCCGACACCTCAACACCCCTCCAACAGCCTCTACACGACCATTAGCTCCCCCCTAGCCACCCAATCGAGCTTGCAGAGCCCCGTTACTCGAGATCGACCGAGGCCCCTCCGTCTCGGAGCTCCGGTCGATCTCCGGCTACACGCCGACTCCTGCGACACTCGACCCACCAGAACACTCCCCTCGACACCAGGAACCTTTCCCCCAACAGCCCCAAGCTTTTCCGTGCCCCTAGCTATCAGTTCAACCACCTCCCGAAACTCCTCCGCCACGGCCACCTCGTCGCCGGCGATTCCAAGCCTCTCCGGCGCTGTCCCGACCACCTGCAGGTAGGCGTAGGCATGCTGAACCCATTCCTGCCCTTAGCTAGGCCCATGGACAACGGTAACCTCGCCGGTGTTCGTCTCCTCCTCTCTGGCTAGAGGTAGGGGAAGAACCCGACAGGTGGGCTCCACCTGTCGACGTCCTGGAGCTGCCCCGCGCACAGCCACTGCCGCTGACTCCAGGGGCCCGCACGTCAGGTTCAAACCTGGCGCGCGCGCGCGCCTGACAGCCTGCTGGCTGGCTGGGCCGGCCTGCTTCCTAGGCCAGGCTTTGGCCTTTTCTTTTATTTTTAAAACCTGAGACTAAATGATTTTTGTAAAAATAACTATCCAGTGGAAAAATATGATTCTTCCACTGATATTTTTTCTAAAAATGAGTAGTATTTGATTCTGCCATTGTTGATATTTTTCAAAAGTAGAATCTGCTTTATAACAATATAAAGGCATTAAAAGCAATAATTTGCTTCTGTTTTGTAATTATTAAAAATGCTTTGCTAGTAAAAACAAAGAGAAGATATTTTTCAAAGTAACAACTTGATTTTTACCAAGACTTGCAACATTTTTAAAAGTGGTTTGTGATCTGATTTTGTGTGAGCTACTTCTTATTTATTCTATTCTCGATGATAGAATTACCGAGTGACGAAGGATTCGAAGCGGAAGACCTCGAAGACCTAGGATACTTAGCTGACCAAGGCAAGCAGCCCTTTGACCATGACTTGAGCATATGAATTGATGCATGCTAGAATAGCAAGTACTTTTCCATTGCATGTGATCACAATGCCGGTTCATCATTGGTGTGATGGTACCAAAGGCTTCTTCGAAGCACTTGACCCTACCATCTATGAGGATTATGCTACTGTCATGTTGACTAGTAAAATTAAAGAACCATTGCATTGAGATTGACCCTACCCCTTGAGGGTCATGCTAATACCATGTTGACAAGTAAAGATAGAAGTATATTATCAAGAGCATGATGATGAGTTAAATCAAAGGTTTATGAGAACCCCGTCGGGTGCCACTAATGCCCGAGGATCATGATGAGTTGGTGGTCACTTTTGGTGAAGTGATGCACTGGTCTTTTTGTGTAAATATGGTTTTGGAAATGGGATTAGATTTATGATGTGTCGACCGTCCCAACCTCACCAGTACGACCACGATACCCCTTTATGGGACGGGGCTTTGTTGATTACTCTAGTCGGTGCTAGCAAAGAGCCACATTACTAGTGGCGGGAGTGATTGTCGTCACTCTCGTGATGGGGTCGTGCCAGGTAGGACGACTATGCCATTATTATGAGCTCCAGGCACACCGCTGGTCCCCACATGGTTGATACTGTCCAGAGTCGGTGCTCGTAAGACGTACCACATGTGGGATGGGTACCAATCGAGTGGACATCTTTGTCTTGTGTTGTGAGGGGAAATATGATGATCGGATACTTACCTCGGGTATATGTGATATACCGCGAGTCGTGGATGACACGGAAGTTTCCCGTTTCTCGTGGGTCCAGCATACTACCTCTGCAGAGTGTAAACTATTCGAATAGCCGTGTCCACGGTCAAGGACAGTTGGGTAATCCTGCTTAAACTACATGCTGATATTTCTGAATAAACCAAGTGTGAGTGAGTGTGTGTGTGGTGTTAAAAAGTGTTGTTACAATAATAATAATATGACCAAGTTCGATGACTTGGCATATAGGGTAAACCCGGATGGTTTAGCCCTCAGTTGATACATTGAGGTTATGACAAGTCCGATGACTTGGTATATAGGGTGAACCGGATGGTTCAACCCTTAGCAGATATGTTGATATCTGTAACCTGTTCTTCAAAAGTAATTCTTTAAACTTGATGCATAATCGTGATCATTCCACCCAGATGAATTATACTAGAAATGCATATTATTGTTATCCTTCTTTTTCATTGTTCATATCATGGGCTATTTGCGAGTACATTCAAAAGTACTCATTGGCTTGCCACTGGTTAAATATTGACCAGACAAGGAAGGACCGGAGTTTGGTGACGAGTACGTCTTCGGAGACGGACCTGCGATCTAGGACGCTTCCAAGTCAGAATGCCTGTCGGTGTAGGCTTGATGGCATGGGCACCGCTTAGCCCTTATGAGTTTCCGCTACCCGTTGTACCCACTTTATTTGGCCTTAGGCCCTGTTTGTGAACCTGACCCTTCGGTCATGTGATGTAATATTCGGTATTTGGATGTAAGACTCTATTATTCAGTATCTGTGTTCAGTGAGCATTGATCCTTGGGATCACAGGGCACGGCGATCTCGACTCACGAGTCAGGGTCCCCACACCCAAGTTCCGCCTTGAGACGGTGACGCTTCATCCTGAAAGTACTCCTCTCAGTGTTCCCAGGTCAAAAGAGAGTTTATACCAGAAGAAGGTTGTTAGAGGTGGGTTGGGTGGCCTACTAGCCACCAGGCCGTGCTAGGGGGGCTAGCAGGCCCTGGTGCCTAGTGGGCACCTCGCAGTCCCCCTCCAGTAATTATTTCCTCCAATATTTCTTATATATTACATAAAAATCCTTGTGAAGTTTAAGCCCATTTGGAGATGTGCAGAATAGGTATCTCTGACGTAGCTTTTTCAAGTCCAGAATTCCATCTATCGGCATTCTCCCTCTTGGTGTAAACCTTGCATATTATGAGAGAAAATGCATTAGAATTACTCCATAAAGTGGTATAATGCATAACAACGCTGTAAATAATATGAGCTAAACATGATGCAAAATGGACGTGTGAAGTACCTATACTTAGGAGTTTCTGCACTTCTTACCTCTTCTAGTCTACTTTCAAAACATTACCGAATCCCCTCTCTTTAAACCCTTGTAGATGGTCGTCGTACCCGAAGAACTCCTAGCATCCGACTTTCCCCTACTACTTGAGGATAGCCCAGAGAAGTGCTAGTTTTTTCGACCACCCATTTTCCTCTACCACGATTACTGGATTGATGCCACCACGAAGGAGTACCACGTTGTTGTGGTTGTGAAGGAAAATGACTCCCCGACAAGATGGTTCTTTGCAGGACCACATATGTAGACCCTCGCATTAGGATTGGAGAGGGCTGCACGGAAGGCACTCATCCACCTTCGATACATCATCCTACACATGGTTGATGAGCCAGCTAGTCGCCACCTACCTTTCAGGAAGGATGATATTGGGAAGAGTTGGACATTGGTGCCATCCAACGAGGATGGGACACCACTTAGGTTCCAGACCTACTTCAGCCTCTCCGCTGACAGTCTGGCTCACAACCAGATAAAGGAGTGTGTGAAGCTCCACAACGAACTTCACCACACCCGAGAGCTACTTCGTCAAGCCAAGATGAAGCCAGACAAGTTCAATAAGGATGGATCCCCCGAGGGATGAGCAGCTCTCGCTTACAGAGGAGGGTATCCCCAACTAGAGATGCACCCACACATCGCCGTCACATGGTGTAATGACTAAGATGCGGCCCTTTCCTTTGGGGGCAAGGCCTCAAAAGGGAAAGGGGCGCATCTGCATGTTTCGCAAGCGAGATAATCATAACATTACATAACTAAAAGAGTGACAAGTAGGGCATACACTTGCCATCTGTTAACAATATAGCATATAGCTTACACACATACTTTATTCCGAGCATGGTTTAGTCCAGCTACGGATCAGATGAAAAATAGATAAAGCTATGAAATCTCGCATGCTTGCCCCACGATCACGACCACGGCCTCTAGTCCTCCGGATAAGTCATGTACAGTCTAGCAGAGTCCTCATCGAACTCCCACTTCAACTGGCTATCACCAGGATCTCCTGCATCAGGTGTACCTGTACCTGTGGGTGTTTGTAGTAAACCGTGAGCCACAAGGACTCAGCAATCGAATGACCTTGGTATCGAATCTAGCCGAGTTCTTGATCACTAAGTGATCCTGAACACCTACTTACGTCAGACACAACCCCACCGTGTTCTTGATCGGAGAAGGATCCCTGAAAGAGACAGTCACGGTTATGCACTCAGTTGGCAGTTTTATTAGAATTACTTTAAGTTGTCTAGAACCGGATGTTAACAAAATATCCATATTTGCCACATAACCGCGGGCACGGCTTTCCGAAAGATTAAACCTTGCAGGTGTGCTCCAACTAGTCCATTACAAATTACCACAGGCCGCATAGTAATCCTCTATCATGAAACTCATGATCTCGTCGGATTCCTTGGACGGAAACCTCAACTTTGAGGAGACCCAAAGTTTCACCGGAATTCGAATGCGCAAGATATATCGCTAAGGTAAGACAAATCAGGAAAGACCTCCCGACGTGTCAACGAACCCGATAGGAGCCGCGTATCTCGTTCTCAGGACACGACGGATGAGCACAGCGTACAGTGGCCTGATAGAAATCTCCCGAGTTGCCCCGGGTTGGCCCCGCACACGACTCTAGTTTAGACCAACACTCATGAGGAGCACTGGCCCGGGTTGTTGATTAATTCCTCGGTGTAGCTATTCCCTATGCATTTAATTATTAGGTTATTAGCAGATTAAAACCAAAGTTGGGTCCTGCCAGACAAGCCTTAACACTAGACGATTTATCAAGGGGGTCCCCATAACAACCCCGAACGTGTTAGGAGCGCTCAGTTATGGAATCAAACACCGGTAGACGAAACTAAGGCGACAACAATTGAACAAATCACCCGGCAAAAGGCTAGGCCTTCCGTTATTTACCAAATATATAGGTGCATTAATTAAATAGCAGTTGAACATCATGATATCAAAATGCCCATGTTATCACATGGGCCAGCTGGCACCTGCAACTAGCAATGCTATCCATTAGAGGTTGAGCAAGCCTACTTAGCCAAACAATATTTGCTAGGACAGGGAAGTGTTTGACGTTTCATGGCAAAGACAGATGGCATAAATATCATGTGGTAGGCAGCGGGCATGTAACGAAGGAAACGTGATTCTAAGCATAACAAAGCTAGAAACGGTGTCAAGGTCACGGTCATCTTGCTTGTGATTTCTTCATACTAGAACTCCTCCTGTTCTTCCTGCACGAACTCCCCAGAATCCAAGCACTCGCTCTCCGTTCCCGTTGCTACCCAAGATAAATACCAGCAAACATAATGCAACAACCAATATGATGCATGGGGATGAAGAGGTCATGCATCACTAATCTAGTCACTTTCACATGCATTAGTTGAGTTACTTCAATTCTGGACAGAACCTCAGGTTAAATTATCTTGACATGCATGAACATGGCATAGTCATGTTCATCACGAGAAAACGATGCAAAAACATATGAAGAACCTCGTGAATGGAATCTTGGATCAACCGGAAACTACAAAACAAGTTACGAAGGTCTATGGGTTCAAAACAGCCACAAATTCAAATAAATGGGCACTCGCTGGTGTAACCAGGTTGCCAAGTGATCAAGCATCATGATACAAGTGGAATGGTTCTTGAGAACACACCACACCATCAACCCTTGTTCACACAAGCTCTAAAACCATGTAGGCACACAATCTATTTTTAACAGCAACATAGCATTTTGACTACAAGATCTACAGCAGCTACAACCCTCTAAATAATTCAAACAAGACATGAAACGGAAGCCATCTAACTGCATTACTACCTCTAACAAAAATCTAAGGCAAAGGAATCACCCATGAGCAGATCTACATCCTCTAACTTGGACAAAATATCACAGATTAGGACTTTGTGAAAATTATAGATTGTCCACCAGCTGCTTATGCTCCGAAGCATTTTGGCAGCCTCCAAAATGATATCTACAGGAGATACCTGGGCATGAAATTTTGCAGGGAGCTAGACAATCATAACATCAAACAAACACTAGTTTGTTGCTTGGGCTAATTCCCAACAGAGGAGCAAATGTACACAAAACAACAGGAGAAGAAAATACCTCCAGATTCCCAGACTTAGTGAAATTCACAGTTTTTCTCAAAACTGTCATTTTCAGCCAAGTGTTCATTTTGACAAGGTGTAATAGCAACATGCAAAAACCTATGAACAAAATATATGTCCTAGGTTGTAGAGGGGTTCACCCACTACCATCTACCAAGGGATCAACATCAATAGATCAAAGCTACACTTAATACAAAGCTCTAAACAGGGCATGAAAACATAAGTTGCAACACTTAGGAAATAAATAAAAGATAAAAGGGGCCAGGGGGACACTGCCCCCTGCTTGCACACATGAAACCACGCCAGTGCGCTCCAACCTCGAGTCTGACCACAGAGGGGAGGCTAACGAGCTAATCTATCTGCACTGCTACTCGCAACAGGTAGGAAAACAAGAAATAAAAAGGGGTGCCGGTGGGAATCGAACCCACGACCTCTCTGGTCGGGGCGCGGCGCTGGAACCAGTCGGGCTACAAGGGGGTTCTGAACCAGAAGGAGTTCTGAACCAGCTAAGCTACAACACACGACAACTACACGTCGTCTTCTACCTCCAGACCGGGGAAGGAGCAGCTCGGCTCCGGCGATGATGCAGCAACGGCGGCTGCTCCTAGGGACCGGCGGAGATGCAGGAACCCTAGGGGGTTCCATTTCCGTGCCTAGCTCCACGGGAGGGAGCCCGTAGCGGCGATTCGACACGGCCTCTGCTCCGGCCCGAACAGAGCTCGATTTGGCGAACTACGGCACGCAGAGGGGAGAGTCTACACGTGAAAAAGAAGAGAGGGGGACGGCGCTCACCCTGGGGCTGCTCCGCAGCGCGCTTGACACTGAGAAGAAGGAATAAGAGGCGGGGCAATGGCGACGGCTCTGCTCCGCTCCGTCCCTGATGAAGACAGCGAGGAGGGGCCGATAGAGGAGGGGAACCACCCTCCTAGAGCCGGGAATGGATCGAAGGAGGATCCAGCATCCTCCCTGCGCGCTTGGACTCGACGGGGTAGGACCGGCGACGAGGGAGGGATGCGTTGGCAACGAGCTCTCTCTCTGAATCTCTATCCCTCTCTGAAACTCTGTGGAACTCTTACCTACAGAGGGGGAGAAGAGGAGAAAGGAGAGGCTAGGGGCGGCAAGAGGGAACCCTAGACTCGCACCCCGAGGGGGGGCTCTAAATAGGCGCGATGGGACGGCACCTCGACGTCCATGAGGACGGCGCAGCTCTCTCTCTCTCACGAACTGACGGAAAGCATGGGAAGGAGAAAACAGCGTCAGGAGGAGGAAGAAAGGAAAGGGGGCTGGGCTCCTGTGCGCGAGAGAAAACAAATGGGACAAAGCCCAATCAACTGCCTGCTCCTCTCTTTAAAACAAAACAGGTTCTCTCTTTTAAATAATTCAAATCAGACTTTGAAAAGTAAGAGAGAAGTTAAAAACGGAATAAAAGAACAAAAGGAAAATAATTATAAGTCTCTAAAATGTTGCTCCTACTTATAAAAATAGAGGTGGCATTTTAGAGCAAAGTAAATTAATTGTTTTGTTATAAATCAGCCCCTTTTTTAAATAAAACAAAAACAAAAATAATTTCAAATCAGTGAGGTATGTCATCCACAAATATTTTATAGAGTTTCCAAAGAAGTGGAACATTTTTAAAACCCCAAAACAACAACATAATTATGCCTCAAAGAAATATAATTGGAAAGGGGTTTTTTGGGCTATGGTGCAACTTGATGTTTGAGGTCATTGTTGCACCCACACCACAGTCCACAATACCACACAAGCCACATGAATTCACCACAACAAGGTAGACAAGAAGAAGGCTAACACAAAAATGATGGTATGATGCTTGAGATGCACATGAAATGACAACACATGGAATGATAACCACTTTATCAATTCCATAACAAAGGTTCAACAAGGTCTCCACAATTGGAAAGGGGTACAAATAAGGAAAGAAAGCATCTGGGCTGTTACACATGGGTGCAAAGGACTATCGTGCGCTCCTCAATGACCCATTGGCGAAGGATCATCGGGATGTACCTCCTTGTTCTTAAACCCCCTCGATCGGAGACGACACACGTATGGATGATGATCATGAGTAAGACCCAGAGGAGCATGAGTATGAGACTGAGCACTCCACCACTTGAGTCCGAGAACCCCTAGGGTAGGATAAGTCATGTATACCTCATGCAAAGCTGAGTCCGTGTAATGGTTCATATGAGACCATGTGTGCTTGTTGTTTGTTTTTGTTGTTTGTGTATCGATGCAAGTCGCTCTTTTGCCTTAGGCAACATGTAAGCGACTACATCGCCTATTTTATCTTAATGTCATGTGTTTGGTATTTTGACCCCTGTTTGATCACACTTTCACTATAACAACCCCCTTAGGTGCGCTTCCTCTATTATTGCTTTTCCCTCTCATTTATCCCAGTTATTTGACTGGGCTGCTCCAAACATGATGGTGACTGCAACCTGCAATAGCTCCTTCACCAACCCTGGCGCCGACGACTCTAGCTAGTAGTAGGGAACGGGTGGGACTGCTCGGGCTTGAGAACACCAGGAGTAGCCACATGGCGACATTCCCCACCACCACCTCCACCAAAGAACAAGATCATAGCTCACTTTTTCCAAGTTCTCCGGGAGGAACGCCAAGCCAACACTGATAACATCCAACGGATGGCTCCGGTCCTTGTGAACAACCAACATCCACGAAGGAATGGCAATGGCCACTCCACTTTGTCGAAGTTCATGAGGAATTCACCCCCAACCTTCACCGAGACTGCTGAACCTCTGGATGTCGATGCCTAGATCTGCACCATCGAGTACCTCCTTGCACTGGTCAACTACAATGAGGATCAAGAGAACGTTCTTTATGCCTCTCACTGCCTTGGAGGTACCACCATAGCTTAGTGGGATTGATTCAAGGTTATGCAAGCTGACCATGTGATCACTTGGGCTGATTTCAAGGATGGATTTCACAAAGCACAAATTCCTTCCAGGATCATGGCTATCAAGAAGCGATAATTATGAGCGCGGAAGCAAGGAAGTGGCTCTGTCAAGGAGTTCATGCATAAGTTCAACATCCTGTCAAGGTATGCACCTGAAGATGTCAACCCTGAGGCGGCTAAGAAGGAACAATTCATGGGAGGACTCCAGCAAGCCCTGCAGTATCTGCTTATTGTCTGCGGCTCTCGGACCTTCTTCGACCTGGTAGTCAAGGCTCTCATGCTAGAAGACAAGTGTCGTTCATGTCAAGGACTCAAGCAACCAGAAGCTTCGCCCATGACAGATAATCCTAACAATGCCAACCTATCAGCCTCAGCAAGTTAGGACTCCCGCACCTCGTCTGAGCTACCAGCCTCAGCAGTATGCCAATCCCAGGACAGCTTTCAATAACCCCAATAATATGTGGTGAGAACAACAATAGCTCAAACCAAGTCACTTGCTTTGGGTGTGGTCAACCTGGGCACATCTCAAGGCAGTGCCCCAACAAGAATCCAGACGCACTGCACCTCAATGCGCCAAACCAAGGTCAAGGTCGTGGAGCGCCACCAAGAAACCAAGCTCCCTGCAACCAGCCCAACAATGGCAAGGGTCGTGTGAATCACATCACCACTGAGGAAGCTGAGGAACACCCAGACATCATACTGGGTACATTCCTTATCAATTCAACCCCATCAACCGTTCTCTTTTATTGTGGAGTTTCACATTCTTTTGTTACCCAAAAATTTGCACTAGAGAGTGGTATCAAGCCTACACCCCTAGGTAGTCATATGATAGTACAAACCCGGGGTTCAATTTTGAGGACCAAGATAGGATGTAAAGGAGTTGGAATTGTCATCAATGGAGTAGAATTCTTAGCAGACCTTATCATCGTAAAGTCGCAAGGCTTGGATGCGATCCTAGGCATGGATTGGTTAAACAAGCATCAAAGCTTGTTATATTGTTGATGTCTACGCACGCTTCTATTCTTGTAGACTATGTTGGGCCTCCAAACGCAGAGGTTTGTAGGACAACGGCAATTTCCCTCAAGTGGATGAAATAAGGTTTATCGAACTCATGGAAGTAGAGGTTGAAGATGGTCTCTCTCAAGCAACCCTGCAATTAAGATACAAGAAGTCTCTTGTGTCCCCAACACACATAATACAATTGTGAGTTGTATAAGTGCACTAGTTCAGCGAAGAGATGGTAAAATATGGGTGATAGGTGTGGCAAAGCAAGGTAATATAAATCTGAAATAAAAATGGCAGCAGGGTAGCAAGTGACAAAAGTGATCATAAACGGTGTAACAATGGTGAGAAATAGGGCCTAGGCTTCATACTTTCACTAGTGGCAACTCCCAAGAACATTAACATAGTCTAATCACATGATATTTCCACTAAAACATGCAATGGAGACGTACTCGGAGGTCATTCCTTTGTGATCAAGAGAGGACGAGAATTATGTAGGGCTACAAAAGTACAGCCCGGAGTTCGTAGTTCTCTCTATGGATTTCCCAATGTCAGCGCGGCCATCCAAAGAGAGTACCACAATCACCATAACCTATCTCAAGGATAGTCAAAGACAAGTACCAAGAGACTCTCAATCTTCAATAAAATCAGAAAAGAGGAAATCACCCACGAAAATATTCTTCTAATCCATGTCCAATAGACCGCTATCACCATGGTCTCGGGGATTATACTAGATAAGATCAAGTGAGTACATCAATCCAATACATAGAAGAAGGGGAAACATCATGGGATCACCCTAGATTAACATAGCGTATGATCACAATCAAGATCACATCATGGGAGAGAGAGTTAACCATATAGCTACTGTAGAAGACCTCAGCCTCGAGGAGGAACTACACCCGCTTCATGGAGGGAGGAAGCAATGTCGATGGAGATAAATCCGGGGGCACTTCCCCGTCCCTGCAGGGTGCCGGTATAGGAATCCTGGTCCCCCAAAACTTGTTGGTGATGGAGGCGGAGATTGGAATTGCTTCTGGAGAAAAGGGTTCCAGGATCAGCGTTTCCTCCACGGGTGTAAAAATAGGAGCCAAGGTAGGGCACTAGAGGAGGTGGGGCCCACCCAGGCAACCTGTGGGCGCGACCAGGGGCCGGCCGCACCGGGAGACTGCATGGGCATCCCCTGGCTCCCCTCTAGCCCATCTTTGGTGATCTGGAAGCTTCTGTCACGCTGATTTATATTTTTTTTTCTCGGGATTTTTGGGACTGTGTAAATTTGGGTAAAAGTCCATGCAAAATATACATCAGCAGCAGGAACTGGCACTGGGTGCACTGAGTTAGTAGGTTAGTCCAAATATGTGTAAAAAGATATAAAAGCGTAGCAAAACATATAACAATGTCACGCAAAAGATCATGGAACAAGCAGAAATTATAGATACGTTTGGGACATATCAACATCCCCAAGCTTAATTCCTGCTCGTCCTCGAGTAGGTAAATGATAACACAATAATTTCTATGGTGACATGCTAACACACATATAAGAACTTCAAAGTAAACAAAGTAAGACATGCAATTAAAGCCTATACAATAACAAGCAAGAGTCTATATCTAGTATTGAAATTAGGAAAGTAAGAACATAAAGGTGCAAGAGCTCTCGCTGTTTGTGACTCGAATGTCTCCAAATGGTGTTTGCGTGCAAGAAATGGGAGATGTGTTGAGAGTATAAAAATATTTTTTAATTGAGAACTCAATCTACTAAACTTCACACTTGGTCTCCTTCCGAATCTTATTTTGACTCATCCCCAGACCACTAGTCAGGCACAAGGCAAAAAGATCCTCTCCCTTTCGACTTTGAGCACTCATGCAATGGATGAGCGCAAGCAAGATATGTTGGAACTTAGGATGGCAAATAGAATAATGATGGGGAAGGAAGACAAAAAGGTGTGAAAGGCTCACATCAATGAGGACAACCATAGGCGAGAGAAAGACAAATGATAGATATGATGTCAGGAGTAGGGATTGCCATGCAACGGATGCACATATGAGCTAAGATAAGCTCTCCAGTGGAACTAGTGGGGGTGCATCCAACTTGCTTGCTCATGAACACCTAGAGCTCATTTGAGGAGGCTCATCATTGGAATATACAAGCCAAGTTCTACAGTGTGAGGGTCCCCACATAGTTATGCATGGATGATAATCTCTATGGAGTACAAATATAACAATGGAGTACGAGTGTGGATCTTTCAAAAGGAATAGTAGTGTTGCCCCCTTGTCTTTTTTTCTTTTTTATTTTTATTTTTTTGTGGCCTCCTTGGCTCTTTCTTTTTATCTCTCATTTGTCCTCTTTGGGATCTTTTCATTTGTCCTCTTTGGGATCTTTTAATTTTTCCACTTCGGGATCTTTTCCTAACTTAAGAGCAACACTCTATGTTTTACAAGAATTAAAAGAAGATCATCACACTTTATAAGAAGTACTCACATAAAGACAAATCAAAACTATCATGATGTATGCAAATGTATGCCTCTGCCAGTGTAGCAGGATACGCAATGAAACTAGCGCATCATGTAGGAATAATAAGGGCAAGGCCCAAGTAGCTTGCGGCTCCTCGATCAAGCAAAAGCATGTATGATATGAAGATCAAGTCATGAGATGGTGGATGTTGCATGGCAATATATCTTGGAAAGGCTATGGAAATGCCTTAATAGGTAGGTATGATGGCTGTTTTGAGGAAAGATATAATGAGGCTTATGATGACAGAGGGTATCATGCCAAGGGTTTGGATGCACCTACGAAGTTTGCACCAACTCTCAAGACGAGAAAGGGCAATGCATGGTACCGAAGAGGCTAGCAAAATATGGATGGTGGAAATGCCAACAATCAAATACTCGCATTAGTCCGAAGAACTCATACACTTATTATCGGTAACTCTCTATCTAGTCAGGAAATTCACAAAGAGACAAGAACCCCGAGGAGGAGTGTTTGGGGGTTTGGTTATCCTTGCGCATCCTCGACCCATGGTAACGTGAGGGTACTCTATATATTCCAGCCCCTCCAGAGGTTAGTGATCAATCTAGTAGCTAGAGTTCTCAACTAATTTTTTAGTTTTTGAAAAACACACGGATTTCCCAAAATATGACACCTATCACTAATAGGCTCAATCTCTTGGCACCAATAGTCCAAACATTACTCAAAACAATACCTCAAAACTATTGCAAGTTACTACTATACTTAAATAGAAACCTCAGTTACCTACTCATGCAAGACACACAACTCAGTGCAATAAGCCAACTCTCTAAACAAGATAAGCATGATAACTCAAGAGAGTTCCAAAAGAAACCTAAATAAAAGTTCTTTAAAAATATAAAGCATGAAAAATAAGAGCTAAGCATGACAGCAGCTATGAAAAGATAAGCATGAAAACCTATGGTGTGTTCTAGAGTGGAATGGAGCGTGTTTCTCTCCCAAACAAAGAAGGCTAGGTTCCGAATTGTTATGAACAGCAAGCAAAACTAAAACAAACTAAAAAGTAAAGAGCGGGACGCTCCAAGTATAGCACATAACATATGAACTGATAAAAATATAGCATGGAGATGGACGAACTCATGATTGTTGATAGAGAAGGGGATGCACGGGGGCATCCCCAAGCTTAGATGCTTGAGTCTCCTTCAATATTTCTTGGGGTTGCATGGGGGCATCCCCAATCTTGAGCGCTTGACACTCCTGGATCTTCTCTCATCATCTTCCATCGCATACTTGAAAACTCCCTTCATACGAAACTCATCATAAGCTCATTAGAGTGGTTAGTACCCATGATAAAATAATTCATTATCTACTGGAAATAAAGATTTTCATGAAAAGCTACTGTTTGTCATGATTGCCAATAGGTTTTTGCAAAGGAAAAGCAACCTTAAGATTTGCAAAATGATGAAAACGGAAAATGTGGCAGAATCTGTGAAAAACAGAACAACACGTAGTAAGTAATTTTTCTGGGGCACTTCTGCAACTCAAATCAAAAAATTCAGAATAGATGCCAGAAAGAAAATTATATAGAGCATTCTTTTAAAAACATTCATATCAAAAAGATGATCTTGTGATTTTTTGCGAATTTTTCCGTCAAGCAGACAAAATCTGTTTTTTGACAGCATGTCACAACTTTTGAACTTTCTTGCAACCGGAGGCTAAAACTTGGCACAAAGATTAAAAATAAAGATACAATTGCATTGCTACATAAGTAACACACATCAAGACCACTAAAAACTAAAAGTAAAAAACTCAAAGTGAAGGTAACAAGGGTAGTCTCCCTAGAGCTCTTTCTTTATAGCCATAAAGATAGGCTTAAGATTTTAATGATGCTCTCGTAGGAATAAGAGTTGTAGAACAAAAGAGAGCATCAAGAAGAAAATACCAAACACATTTAAGTCTAACATGCTTCCTATGCATAGGAATATTGCAATAGAATAATTCATTGAAGCACAAAGCAATAAGCATAGGAAGGCAAAACAAGTGCAACTTCAAAACCTTCAACATAAAGAGATGGAACTTGATATTATTGCAATATCTATAAGCATATGTTCCCTTCTCATAATTATTTTCAGTGGGATCATGAATAAACTCAACAATATAAGTTTGACATAAAGCATTGTTTCCATGATCCACATGCAAAAAGGTACTCTTACTCTCCACATCTTTGGGGAGCCCATGGTTAGGACATTTTAGCATTAAAGTTTTCAGTCTCCCCCAAGCTTGCGCTATGCTATCTCCGGCATGAGGGTAGAAGCTATAAACATAATTCCTATTCTCATGGACTTCATGAAGAGGATAAAAAGTGGAGTAAAAGAGAGACTGAATCTCTTCCCAATCCTGTATGTGAGAATCATCTAGTAGCCTATACCATTCCAATGCTTTTCCTTTCGATGACAAGGCAAATAATTTCCTCATAACTCCATCTCTTGTCAAACCTGAAATCTTAAGCAACTCACAAAGTTTTGTAAGTTTCAACAAATGAATACTAGGATTGACTATCCCATCTCCTGCATAACAATCATTACTAATTATTTCAATTATCCCAAGTGGTATTTTGAATGGGATACATTCAGTACGTGGAGGAGACTTTTCTACCACGTGTGTGGTAAGGCGGCCTTCCCCAAGCAGCGAACTAAGAGTGCAGTTTTTCATAAGCCTAACTAGTGAAAATAAAAACAAGAAATGGAAAGATTTAATTGCAAGATATAAAGATATACCTTCAAGCACTCACCTCCCCAACAACGGCGCCAGAAATAGCTTGATGTCTACGCACACTTCTATTCTTGTAGACTATGTTGGGCCTCCAAGCGCAGAGGTTTGTAGGACAGCAGCAATTTCCCTCAAGTGGGTGACCTAAGATTTATCGAACTCAGGGAAGTAGAGGTTGAAGAGGGTCTCTCTCAAGCAACCCTGCAATTAAGATACAAGAAGTCTCTTGTGTCCCCAACACACCTAAAACAATTGTCAGTTGTATAGGTGCACTGGTTCGGCGAAGAGATGGTAAAATATGGGTGATAGGTGTGGCAAAGCAAGGTAATATAAATCTGAAATAAAAATGGCAGCAAGGTAGCAAGTGACATAAGTGAGCATAAACAGTCTAACAATGGTGAGAAACAGGGCCTAGGCTTCATACTTTCACTAGTGGCAACTCCCAAGAACATTAACTTAGTCTAATCACATGATATTTCCACTAAAACATGCAATGGAGATGTACTCGGAGGTCATTCCTTTGTGATCAAGAGAGGACGAGAATTATGTAGGACTACAAAAGCACACCTCAGAGTTCGTAGTTCTCTCTACGGATTTCCCAATGTCACCGCGGCCATCCAAAGAGAGTACCACAATCACCACAACGTATCTAAAGGATAGTCAAAGACAAGCACCAAGAGACTCGCAATCTTCAATCAATTCACAAATGAGGAATTCACTCATGAAAATATTCTTCTAATCCATGTCCAAAAGACCGTTGTCACCATGGTCTCGGGGATTATACTATATAAGATCAAGTGAGTACATCAATCCAATACATAGAAGAAGGGGAAATATCATGGGATCACCCTAGATTAACATAGCCTATGATCACAATCAAGATCACATCATGGGAAAGAGAGTTAACCACATAGATACTGTAGAAGACCTCAACCCCGAGGAGTAACTACTCCCGCTTCATGGAGAGAGGAGGCAACATCGATGGAGATGAATCCGGGGGCACTTTCCCGTACTGATGGGGTGCCGGCACAAGAATTCTGGTCCCCCGAAACTTGTTGGTGATGGCGGCGGAGATCGGAATTGCTTCCGAAGAAAAGGGTTCCGGAATCAGCGTTTCCTCCACGGCTGTAAAAATAGGAGCCAAGGTAGGGCACTAGAGGAGGTGGGGCCCATCCAGGCAACCTATGAGCGCGGCCACGGGCCGGCCGCACCGCGAGACCGCATGGGCATCCCCTGGCTCCCCTCTGGCCCATCGCTGGTGATCTGGAAGCTTCCGTCACGCTGATTTTTATATTTTTTTCTCAGGATTTTTGGGACTGTGTAAATTTGGGTAAAAGTCCCGGCAAAAAATACATCAGCAGCAGGAACTGGCACTGGGTGCACTGAGTTAGTAGGTTAGTCCAAATATGTGTAAAAAGATGTAAAAGTGTAGCAAAACATATAACAATGTCACCCAAAAGATCATG
The DNA here is from genome assembly GCF_904849725.1 of Hordeum vulgare subsp. vulgare. Classification (NCBI taxonomy): domain Eukaryota; kingdom Viridiplantae; phylum Streptophyta; class Magnoliopsida; order Poales; family Poaceae; genus Hordeum; species Hordeum vulgare. The sequence goes on along the minus strand of NC_058522.1, from coordinate 111,428,837 downwards.
GAACAAGCAGAAATTATAGATACATTTGGGACATATCAACATCCCCAAGCTTAATTCCTGCTCATCCTCGAGTACGTAAATGATAACACAATAATTTCTATGGTGACATGCTAACACACATATAAGAACTTCAAAGTAAAGCAAGCAAAATATGCAATTCAATTCAATACAATAACAAGCAAGAGTCTATATCTAGTATTGAAATTAGCAAAGTAAGAACACAAAGGTGCAAGAGCTCTCGCTTTCTATGACTCGAATGTCTCCAAATGGTGTTTGCGTGCAATAAATGGGAGATGTGTTGAGAGTATAAAAATATTTTTTAATTGAGAACTCAATCTACTAAACTTCACACTTGGTCTCCTTCCGAATCTTATTTTGACTCATCCCCAGACCACTAGTCAGGCACAAGTCAAAACGATCTTCTCCCTTTCGACTTTGAGCACTCATGCAATGGATGAGCGGAAGCACGATATGTTGGAACTTAGGATGGAAAAGAGAATAATGATGGGAAGGAAGACAAAAAGGTGTGAAAGGCTCACAACAATGAGGACAACAATAAGCGAGAGAAAGCCAAATGATAGATATGATGTCAGGAGTAGGGATTGCCATGCAACGGATGCACATATGAGCTAAGGTAAGCTCTCCAATGCAACAAGTGGGGGTGCATCCAACTTGCTTGCTCATGAAGACCTAGAGCTCATTTGAGGAGGCTCATCATTGGAATATACAAGACAAGTTCTATAGTGTGAGGGTCCCCACATAGTTATGCATGGATGATAATCTCTACGGAGTACAAATATAACAATGGAGTACGAGTGTGGATATTTCAAAGGGAATAGTAGTGTTGCCCCCCTTCTCTTTTTTTCTTTTTTCTTTTTATTTTTTTGTGGCCTCCTTGGCTCTTTCTTTTTATCTCTCATTTGTCCTCTTTGGGATCTTTTCATTTGTCCTCTTTGGGATCTTTAAATTTTTCCTCTTTGGGATCTTTTCCTCACTTAAGGGAAATACTCTATGTTTTACAAGAATAAAAATAAGATCATCACACTTTATAAGAAGTACTCACATAAAGACAAATGAGAACTATCATGATGTATGCAAATGTATGCCTCTGCGAGTGTAGCAGGATACGCAATGAAACTAGCGCGTCATGTAGCAATAATAAGGGCAAGGCCCAACTAGCATGCGGCTCCTCGAACAAGCAAAAACATCTATGATATGAAGATCAAGTCATGAGATTGTGGATGTTGCATGGCAATGTATCTTGGAAAGGCTATGGAAATGCCTTAATAGGTAGGTATGGTGGCTGTTTTGAGGAAAGATATAATGAGGCTCATGATGACAGAGGGTATCATGATAAGGGTTTGGATGCACCTGCGAAGTTTGCACCAACTCTCAAGACGAGAAATGGCAATGCACGGTACCGAAGAGGCTAGCAAAATATGGATGGTGGAAGTGCCAACAATCAAATACTCGCATTAGTCTGAAGAACTCATACACTTATTATAGGTAACTCTCTATCTAGTCAGGAAATTCACAAAGAGACAAGAACCCCGAGGAGGAGTGTTTGGGGGTTTGGTTATCCTTGCGCATCCTCGACCCGTGGTAGCGTGAGGGTACTCTATATATTCCAGCCCCTCCAGAGCTTAGTGATCAATCTAGTAGCTAGAGTTCTCAACTAATTTTTTAGTATTTGAAAAACACACGGATTTCCCAAAATATGACACCTATCACAAATAGGCTCATGCTCTTGGCACCAATAGTCCAAACATTACTCAAATCAATACCTCAAAACTATTGCAAGTTACTACTATACTTAAATAGCAACCTTAGTTACGTACTCATGCAAGACACACAATTCAGTGCAATAAGCCAACTCTCTAAACAAGATAAGCATGATAACTCAAGAGAGTTCCAAAAGCAACCTAAATGAAAGCTCTTTAAAAATATAAACCATGAAAAATAAGAGCTAAGCATGACAGCAGCTATGAAAAGATAAGCATGAAAACCTATGGTGTGTTCTAGAGTGGAATGGAGCATGTTTCTCTCCCAAACAAAGAAGGCTAGGTTCTGACTTGTTATGAACAACAAGCAAAACTAAAACAAACTAAAAAGTAAAGAGCGGGACGCTCCAAGTATAGCACATAACATATTAACTGATAAAAATATAGCATGGAGATGGACGAACTGATGATTGTTGATAGAGAAGGGGTTGCACGGGGCATCCCCAAGCTTAGACGCTTGAGTCTCCTTGAATATTTCTTGGGGTTGCATGGGGGCATCCCCAAGCTTGAGCACTTGACACTGCTGGATCTTCTTACATCATCTTCCATCGCATACTTGAAAACTCCCTTCATACGAAACTCATCATAAGCTGATTAGAGTGGTTAGTACCCATGATAAAATAATTAATTATCTACTGGAAATAAAGATTTTCATGAAAAGCTATTGTTTCTCATGATTGCTAATAGGTTTTTGCAAAGGAAAAGCAACCTTAAGATTTGCAAAATGATGAAAACGCAAAACGTGGCAGAATCTGTGAAAAACAGAACAATAGGTAGTAAATAATTTTTCTGAGGCACTTCTGCAACTTAAATCAAAAAATTCAGAACAGATGCCAGAAAGAAAATAATATAGAGCATTCTATCAAAAACATTCATATCAAAAAGATGATCTCATGATTTTTGGCATCAGCGTTTCCTCACGGGGATAAAAATAGCAGCCAAGGTAGGGCACGAGAAGAGGTGGGGCCCACCCAGGCGACCTGTGGGCGCGGCAAGGGGCCAAGCCGCGTCGGGAGGCCGCTTGGGCAGCCCCTGCCTCCCCTCTGGCCTATCTTTGGTGATCTGGAAGCTTCCATCATGCTGAATTTTATATAATTTTCTCAATATTTTTGGGACTCTGTAAATTTGGATAAAAGTACCTGCAAAAAAGACATCATCTGACAGGAACTGGCACTGGGTGCACTGAGTTAGTGGGTTAGTCCAATTATGTGTAAAAAGATATAGAAGTGTAGCAAAACATATAACAATTTCACCCAAAAGATCATGGAAGAAGCAGAAATTATAGATATGTTTGGGACGTATCAATTGTGCCTAGAGGACTGTTACCATGACCAATAGGCAAGGAGTTGAAGTCAAGTATGTCCCCAACCCTCCCTCCGCTCAAGCCCCTTGGGTTATTTGTCTATCGGGAGTTGAGTTGGATCAATTAGAATTGGTATGTGAATACCCAGATGTCTTTCCTGATGAGATTCCCGGAATGCCTCCTGACCATGACAATGAGTTCATCATTGAGATAATGCCCGGAGCTGGACCCATCTATAAGAAGCCGTTTAGAATGGGTTCCCAAGAGTTGGCTGCATTGAAGAAGCAAGTGGTTGAGCAGCTCAAAAAATAATTTATTCGCCCTAGTGCATCTCCTTGGGGATCACCTATTCTCTTCGTTTCAAAGAGGGACGAAACTATCTAAATTTGTGTTGATTACCGCCCCCTAAGTGAAGTCACGATCAAGAACAAGTACCCACTCCCCAAGATTGAAGATCTATTCGATGAGTCGAATGGTGCCAATGTGTTTTCCCAAGATTGATCTCAGGTCTGGGTACTATTAGTTGAAGATCAGACCCCAAGAGATTTTGAATACAACATGTGTAACCCGGTACGGCCTGTATGAGTATACGGTCATGTCATTTGGGTTAACCAATTCCCCTATCTACTTCATTTACCTCATGACCAAAGTTTTCATGGAGTACCTCGATAAGTCTGTAGTTGTCTTCATTGACAACATACTCATCTACTCCAAGTCGGAAGAAGAGCATGAGCAACACTTGAGAAAGGTCGTGGATAAGCTTTGAGAGCACCAACTTTATGCCAAGTTCAACAAGAGTGAGTTTTTGCTGCACGAATTTAGATTCCTTGGTCGTGTGTTGACTGCAGAAGGATTGTGAGTGGATCCTGCCAAGATCAAAGCCATGACTGAATGGCAACCCCGAAGCAATGTGAAGGAAGTCAGAATATTACTCGGACTCGTGGCGTACTACCGCAAGTTCGCTGAAGTGTTCTTCAGCTTTGCTAGACCCATGAATCAACTCTTGAAGGACAAGAATTTTGAATGGACACCGAAGTGTGAAGAAAGCTTCCAAGAGATCAAGAAGAGATTGACAACAACCCCAGTTTTGGCGACCCCGGATATTCATAAGGAGTTTGTGATATATTGTGATGCATCAAGAATCAGGCTTGGTGTTGAACTGATGCAAGAAGGGAGAGTTGTAGCATATCTATATAGAGAGCTACATCCTCACGAAGACAACTGTGCTACTCATGATATTTAGTTGGTGGCTGTGGTTCATGCCATGAAGACATGGTAACATTACTTCCTAGGGAAGCCATGTGAGATATATAAAGATCACAAGAGTCTGAAGTATATTTTTACCCAAAGGGAATTGAACATGAGTTAACAAAGATGATTGGAGTTGATGAAGGACTTGGACCTTAGTGTTCAATACCACCCTGGAAATGCCAATGTGGTAGATGATGCCTTAAGCAGAAATGCTTGTTCCTTAAATGCTATGATTAGGGAAAGGCTGCTCGCCTCGTATGAAGAGCTTGAAATCTTTTGCTTGAATGGGAAGCAAATCCTACCTTGATGAACGATATTAAGGAAGCACAGAAGGGACACGTGAGTGTTAAAGGCATCAAGAGGAAGATCAAGGCATCCAAGGCCCTAGGATTCTCGGTGGATGAACAAGGAGTCATGTGGTTTGGGAATCAGACCTGTGTAACCAACAAAGTTGAGTTCAAGAATTTGATCTTGCAAGAAGTGCATGACACTCCATATGCCATCCATCATGGAGGAACCAGGATGTACCAAGACCTCAAAGCAGGATTGTGGTAGCATGCCATGAAGAGGGAGATAGCCACTTTTGTCGTTAAGTGTGACATATGCCAAAGAGTCAAGGTTGAGCTCAACGGCCCACGGGATTGTTAAAACCTCTCAAAGTACCCAAATGGAAGTGCAACAAAGTCGGATGGACTTCATCACCGGATTTCCCAGGTCAACCAAGGGACACGATTCCATTTGGGTCATTGTTGACCATCTAACCAAGGTAACCCACTTCATTCCCGTCAAGACCACCTATGATGAAAGACAGCTAGCAAACCTCTACATCAACAGGATCGTGAGCCTTGAGGAATCCAAAGAAAATTATCTCACACCGAGGTACCTAGTTTACCTCAACATTTTGGAAGAAGTTTCAAGAAACAATGAGAACCAAGTTATCCTTCAGCACCATTTTTCACCCTCAGACCAGAGGACTGACGGAACGAGTAAATCATATACTTGAAGGTATGCTTAGTGCTTGTGTTTTGGCGTATGGAGTCAAGTGGGAATATTACCTACCATTTGCTGATTTCTCCTACAAAAACAGCTATCAGTCCAGTCTTTAGATGGCATAGTTTGAGGTGTTGTATGGATGCAAAGGTCGCACTCCCCTCAACTGGTCAGACATCGGAGAAGGACTAGTCTTCGGACCGAATTTCCTCCATGAAGAAGAGGAGCATGTTCAACTCATCAGAGAGCGTCTAGAGACCGCCAAGTCAAGATAGAAGAGCCACATAGATTGGCACCGCTGAGAAGTGAACCTCATTGTCGGAGATCATATCTATCTCCAAGTCACGCCTCTCAAAGGAACCAAGTATTTCGACGTCAAGGGATATCTCGCACCAAGATATATTAGACCCTTCAAGATCACCAAAAGATGAGGATTAGTTGCCTACCGGGTGGCGCTACCTTCCAAGCTATCAGATGTGCACAATGTTTTCCATGTATCGCACCTCTGGAAGTATATCCAAGTTTCCAACCGCCCCGAGCTCTACAGGGACATCGATCATGAAGCCATCGACATTCAGCCAGACATCACTTATCTTGAGAAGTCATATCGCATCTTGGATGAAGCCGAGCGTTGCACCCGAATCCGCACCATCAAGTACTTCAAGGTCTAGTGGAGCAACCACACTAAAGCAGAAGCAACCTCGGAGCATGAAGACTACCTTACATCTAAGTTCCCTTATCTATTTAGCGCCTAGCTCGGGAATCTCAAGGACGAGATTCTTGTAAGTGGGGTAGGTATGTCATAGCCTATGTTTGTAACACCTTGCTATGTTATGAGTTTATAAAAAAATTGAACCAATCAAAAACATTTTGTGTGCTTGGATTGTTTGCTATTTGCTTGCTTGCTTGACTTTGTTTTAATTCTAAAAGATCCTTCTTCTCTCGAAACTCATCTCCTTGATCCAAACCTTAGCCCAAGGATCATGCCATGTGTATAGAACCTAAAACTATTATTTAATACTCCCTCCGTCCCAAAATTATTGTCTTAGATTTGTTTAGATATGGATGTATCTAGTCACGTTTTAGTATCTAAATGCATTAATATCTAGAAAAATCTTAGACAAGAATTTTGGGATGGAGGGCGTATTATTTAAGCCAAAAGCATTTATTCAATTCATGTTTTCAAAACCCCCCTGAAATGAGGTTTGTACTACAAGTCCTCAAACTAGGGTGAAAGTTTTGCTCCATAGACTTTATTTGGAACCTACCACATATAAGACATCCCGAAACCTGAAAAAAATATTTTTAAAGATTATTTTCATATTTTATTTAAAGCCTTTTTCTTAAGGCTAGAAATGGTCTTTTACAGGGGAAACTTAATTGAATGCTTTCAAAATACTGGAATTTTTAGGGAATCTCGCTAGACATATATTTTCCATATGTAAGAGTTTTAACACATGGTCATGTTCAAAATATTGGACAAAACCCTCCAAAACACTTTCTGCATAATTCCAGTACCTGAAATATATCTATAAGAAATATTCTCAAATAAATCCATAAAAATTGCCGCATGTCACATATGCCATATGTGATGATCTTGCCAAGTTTCATCTCTATCCCATCATTCTGGTTCACCAAAATATCCCAAAACCCTTTTATGTCCAGATCCAAACTTGAGCAACTTTGCATTGTAAAGTTTATCCCTTTGGTCCCAAACTTTGTGGGCACGTGCTACCTCTTGAGCTTGCGTTGGTTTTTCCCTTGAAAAGGAAAGGGTGATGCAGCACAGTAGTAGTAAGTATTTCCCTCAGTTTGAGAACCAAGGTATCAATACAGTAGGAGTATCAAAGCAAGCCTCCAAAGTACCTGCACAAAAGCAGCAAACTTGCACCCAACGCTACAAAGCGGTTGTCAATCCATTCAAGATTGATTACAAGGTGAGATCTGAAGGCGGAAAGTGCAACAAAGTAAAAGTGTAAAGCTGAAAATATGATGTGAAGTAGACCCGCGGGCCATAGTGTTCACTAGAGGCTTCTCTCATGATAGCCAGTATTACGGTGGGTGAACGAATTACTGTCGAGCAATACATAGAACCATGCAAAGTCATGATGATATCTAAGGCAATGATCATACATATAGGCATCACGTCCGAGACAAGTAGACCGATACTTTCTGCATCTACTAATATTACTCCACACATCGACCACTATCCAGCATGCATCTAGTGTATTAAGTTCATGACAAACGGAGTAACGCCTTAAGCAAGATGACATGATGTAGAGGGATAAATTCATGCAATAGATATAAACCCCATCTTTTTACCCTTGATGGCAACAACACGATGCGTGCCTCGCTACCCCTTCTGTCACTTGGTGAGGTCACCACACGGTATGAACCCAAAACCAAGCAATTCTCCCATTGCAAGAATTATAGATCAAGTTGGCCAAACAAAACCCACAACTCGAAGAGAATTACAAGGATACGAAATCATGCATATAAGAGATCAGAGGAGACTCAAATAACATTCATAGATAATCTGATCATAAATCCACAATTCATAGGATCTCGACAAACACACCGCAGAAGAAGATTATATCGGATAGATATCCATGAAGATCATGGAGAACTTTGTATTGAAGATCCAAGAGAGAGAAGAAGCCATCTAGCTACTAGCTACGGACCCGAAGGTCTACGGTGAACTACTCACGCATCATCGAAGAGGCAACAGTGTTGATGAAGAAACCCTCCGTGTCTGAATCCCCCCTCCGCCAGGGCACCAGAACGTGCCCCAGATGGGATCTTGCGGAGACAGAAGCTTGCGGCGGCGGAAAAGTATTTTCGTGGCTCCTTTCCGTGGTTTCTGATTTTTAGGGAATTTATAGGCAGAAGAGCTAGGGCAGGGGAGCCACATGGGGCCCACAAGCCCGCTAGCCCCCCCCCCTAGGTCGGGCCTGGTTGGCTTGTGACCTCCTCCGAGGTCCCCTGCCTTGGTTCTCAAGTCTCCTGTGTGTCTTCTGTTATGGAAAAAAAATCATTCGGCAGGTTTTATTCTGTTTGGACTCCGTTCAATATTCTCCTCTGAAAAAGGTCAAAAACAGAGAAAAACTGGAACTGGCACTTGGCACTCAGTTAATAGGTTAGTCCCAAAAAAGATATAAAATAGCATATTCATGCATACCAAACATCCAAAGATGACAAGATAATAGCATGGAACCATCAAAAATTATAGATACGTCGGAGACGTATCAAGCATCCCCAAGCTTAATTCCTGCTCGTCCTCGAGTAGGGAAGTGATAAAGACTGAATTTTTGATGTGGAATGCTACCTAACATATTTGTCCTTTGTAACTTCTTTCTTGTGGCATGAATATTCAGATCCGTAAGATTCAAAACAATAGTTTGCTATTGGAATGAAAGCAATAATACTTCAAGCAAACTAGCAAGGTAATCTTGAACTTTCAAAATAACAAGGCCAAAGAAAGTTATCCCTACAAAATCATATAGTCTAGCTATGCTCCATTATCCCCACACAACGAATTTAAATCATGCACAACCCCGGCATAGGCCAAGTAATTGTTTTCGCACTCTTACTTTCTCAAACTTTTTCAACTCTCGCGCAATCCATGAGCGTGAGCCATGGATATAGCACTATAGGTGGAATAGAGTGTGGTGGAGGTTGTGAGGAAAAAAGGAGGAGATGGTCACATTGACTCGGCGTATTAATGAGCTATGGAGATGCCCATCAATAAATATCAATGTGAATGAGTAGGGATCACCATGCAACGGATGCACGAGAGCTATAAGTGTGTGAATGCTCAAAAGAAGAACTAGTGGGTGTGCATCCAACTTGCTTGCTCACGAAGACCTAGGACAATTTTGAGGAAGCCCGTCATTGGAATATACAAGCCAAGTTATATAACGAAAATTCCCACTAGTATATGGAAGTGTCAAACCAAGAGACTCTCTATCATGAAGAACATGGTGCTATTTCGAAGCACAAGTGTGGAAAAAGATAGTAGCATTGTCCCTTCTCTCTTTAGCTCTCTTTTTTTGTTTGGGCACTTTGGCCTCTTTTTTCTCATTTTTTGGTGGGCATCTTTGGCCTCTTTTTTTATTTCCTCACATAGGACAATGCTCTAATAATGATGATCATCACACTTTTATTTACTCACAACTCAATACTTAGAACAATGATGACTTTATAGGAAATGCCTCTGGGAGTGTACCGGGATGTGCAACGATCTAGCTTAGCATATGAAGTTGGAACATCTCGTTAGCTATCTTACGACCATGCAATGGCAATATGAAAGTGACGGCACATGTCATGAGACGGAACGGTGGGAGTTGCATGGCAATATATCTCGGAATGGCTATGAAAATGCCATAATAGGTAGGTATGGTGGCTGTTTTGAGGAAGGTACATGGTGGGTTTGTGCACTGGCGAAAATTGCACGACACTAGAGAGGCTAGCAATGGTGGAAGGTGAAAGTGCATCTATACCATGGACTCACATTATTCATGAAGAACTCATATACTTATTGCGAAAGTTTTATTAGTAATCAAAACAAAGTGCTAAATGCATACTCCTAGGGGAAGGGTTGGTAGGTGTTAACCATCGCGCGATCCCGACCGCCACACAAAGGATGACAATCAATAAATCAATTATGCTCCGACTTCCTAACATAGCGGTTCACCATACGTGCATGCTACGGGAATCACTAACTTCAACACAAGTATTTCTAGATTCACGACATCCTACTAACATAACTCTAATATTACCAAATCCATGTCTCAAAACTAATTGAGAGGATTCAAACTTCTCTTTATAATCAATGCACAAGAATATGGAAGTTTTTAGTATATCCTCTTTGGATGCCTATCATCTTTTGGACTACTTTCATAGCACAAGCCAATTACCAAGTTACTCAGAGAGAGCACTTTCAAAAAGATATAAGTGAATATAGAGAGTTCTTATTTCTCCAAAATATGACACCACCATGATCTAAAAAGATCTAAGTGAAGCACTAGAGCAAAGTTATCTAGCTCAAAAGATATAAGTGAAGCACATGCGAGCTAAATTGCCTAACTCAAAAGATATAAGCGAAGCTCAAAGAGTATTCTAGCAAAATCACGATGAGTGCATGTCTCTCTCAAAAAGGTGTGCAGCAAGGATGATTGTGACACAACAAAAAGAGAAGACTCCCATAATACACGACGCTCCAAGCAAAACACATATCATGTGGTGAATAAAATATAGCTCCAAGTAACGTTACCGATGAATTGAAGACGAAAGAGGGGATGCCTTCCCGGGGCATCCACAAGCTTAGGCTTTTTCGTGTCCTTGAATTTGGTTTGGGATGCCCTGGGCATCCCCAAGATTGAGCTCATTCCACTCTTTATCCCATTGTCCATGAGAACATCACCCAAAACTTGAAAACTTCACAACACAAAACTTAAACAGAAACTCGTGATATCATTAGCATAAGAAAACAAACTACCCACTCTTTAGGTACTGTAGCAAACTTTATTTCTATTTATATTGATGTTAGATTACTGTATTCTCACTTTTCCATGGCTACTACCCCCCGATACTATCCATAGTTTCATCAAAATAAGCAATCAACACAACAAAAACAGAATCTGGCAAAAACATACCAGTCTGTAGCAATCTGTATACTTCGTATACCTCGGGTATCTCAACAATTCTGAAAAATTATGAAAATTTGGGTAATTGGCATATCAACCAGCAGCATAAATAATAAACTCAAAAGATCTTCCTGGATTAAAATGAAAAATAATTTCATGAGCGCAAAGTTTCTGTCTTTTTCAGCAAGATCAAACAACCAACACCAAAACTGATCATAAAGGTTTTGCTTGGCACAAACACAAAAAGAAACACACAAAAACAATCATAACAGAATTATGATGGTGTAGATGCAACAAAAACAGAAAGCAAAAAAGCAAAGATAAATTCATTGGGTTGCCTCCCAACAAGCGCTATTGTTTAACGCCCTTAGCTAGGCATAAGGCGATAGAATCACGTCTCGTCGTCTTTGGTGCTCAAACCATAAGTAGCCCTCATCGTGGATTCATAAGGCAATCTTATTTTATTTCTAGGAAAATGTTCTAGGCCCTTCTTTAATGGAAATTTAAATCTAATATTCCCTTCCTTCTTATCGATGTCAGCACCAATAGTCCTTAGGAAAGGTCTACCAAGAATGATAGGACATGTTGGATTGCAATGAATATCAAGCACAATGAAATCCATGGGTACATATTTCCTATTTGCAAGAATAAGAACATCATTGATCCTTCCCATGGGCTTTTTAACAGTAGAATCGCAAGATGCAAATTAAGAGAGCACTCATCAATCTCATTGAAGCCTAGAACATCACATAAAGACTTTGGAATCGCGGAAACACTAGCATCGAAGTCACACAAAGCATTGCATTCATAGTTTTTGATTTTGATTTCGATAGTAGCTTCCCACTCATCATGAAGCTTTCTAGGAATAGAAACTTCCAATGCAAGTTTCTCTTCAAGAGATTTCATCATAGCATCAACGATATGATCGGTAAAGGCCTTGTTTTGGCTATAAGCGTGTGGAGAGTTTAGCATAGATTGCATCAAGGAAATACATTCAATCAAAGAGCAACTATCATAATTGAATTCCTCGAAATCCAAAGTAGTAGTTTCATTACTACTCAAAGGTTTGATATCCTCTACTCCACTTTCAATGCTTTTAGCATCAAGATAGATAGGCTCCGAATCATTAGGGCGTTTCGCAACCAAACTAGATTCATATCCAGCCCCGTCATCATTAGGTTTGACACTAGAAAACAAGGATTCAATGGGATTCACACCAGGCACTTTAAGATCTTTGTGTTTCTCATCACGAGAACATGCCTTTTTAAGCCATTCATGTCTAGAACGAATTTGGGCGGTTCTTTCTTTACTCTCATTCATGGAAACATGCATAGCTTTCAAAGTTTCATCCATATTTATTTTGGGAGGAGCACATCTCACTTTCAAAGCATTAATATCAAGAGACATTCTATCAACGGTCCTAGCCAAGTCATCTATTTTGAGTAGTTTTTCTTCTATGGACACATTGAAAATATTTTGCGAGTTGATAAACTCTTTAATATTACTCTCTAAATCATAGGGTAATTTGTTGTAATTTCCATGAGCGTTGTTGTAGGAATTGCCAAAGTTATTAGAGGGATTACTAGGAAAAGGCCTAGGAATATAGTTACCTCTAAAAGCATTGTTGTGGCCAAAATTATTCCTACCAACAAAATTAACGTCCAAGCTCTCATTGCTACTCTCAATCAAGGAAGACAAGGGCATATCATTTGGATCTAAAGGAGCACCTTTACTAGCAAACAATTTCGTTAACTCATCCATCTAAGCACTCTACGAGTTAATTTCTTCTATAGCGTGCACTTTTTTACTAGTAGGTGAACTTTCAGTGTGCCATTGAGAATAGTTTGTCATGATATTTTCTAGGAGTTTTGTGGCTTCTCCTAATGTGATTCCCATGAAATTCCACCGGAGGCGGAATCAAGGATATTTCGAGAAGTAAAATTCAAACCAGCATAGAAGATTTGTATAATCATCCAAAGACTCAATCCATGAGCGGGACAATTTCTAATCATCAATTTCATTCTCTCCCAAGATTGTACAACATGTTCATGATGAAGTTGCTTAAAATTCATGATATCATTATGGAGAGAGATAATCTTAGCCGGTGGAAAATACTAGGATATATAAGCATCTTTGCACTTGTTCCAAGAATCAATACTATTCTTGGGCACAGATGAAAACCAAGTTTTTTCTCGATCTTCCAATGAGAACGTGAATAGCTTCAATTTAATCACATAATTATCCACATCTTTCTTATTTTGCATATCGCATAACTCAATGAAGGTATTAAGATGGGATGCGGCATCTCCACTAGGAAGGCCGGAAAATTTCTCTTTCATAACAAGATTCAGCAAAGCAGCATTGATTTCATATGATTCCGCACTAGTGGCGGGAGCAATCGGAGTACTAATAAAATCATTATTATTAGTATTGGAGAAGTCACAAAGTTTTGTGTTTTCAGTCATGGTGACTTCAGCAAGCAAGACAAGCACACAAGCGAACAGAAAGCAAGCGAAAGAAAAGGACAAACGAAAAAGGCAAATACATTTGTTGTAATTTTTGTTTTTCAGAAGTGGGGGAGAGGAAAACGAGAGGCAAAAAAGTAAATGCAAGAGATGAGTTTGCGACAGTTACTTGGATAAGTTTCACTTAGAACAGTCCCCGGTGCCAAAAATTGACACGTTGGAGGAAGACTATTCTTGACTTGATGCTCCCCGGCAACGGCGCCAGAAATTCTTCTTGCTACCTCTTGAGCTTGCGTTGGTTTTTCCCTTGAAGAGGAAAGGGTGATGCAGCACAGTAGTAGTAAGTATTTCCCTCAGTTTGAGAACCAAGGTATCAATCTAGTAGGAGTTCAAGGCAAGTCGCCAAAGTACCTGCGGAAAAACAGCAAACTTGCACCCAACGCTACAAAGGGGTTGTCAATCCCTTCACGATTGATTGGAAGGTGAGATCTGAAGGCGTAAAGTGCAACAAAGTAAAAGTGTAAGGCTGAAAATATGATGTGAAGTAGACCCGGGGGCCATATTGTTCACTAGAGGCTTCTCTCATGATAGCAAATATTACGATGGGTGAACGAATTACTGTCGAGCAATTGATAGAACCGCACAAAGCCATGACGATATCTAAGGCAATGATCATACATATAGGCATCCCGTCCGAGACAAGTAGACCGATATTTTCTGCATCTACTACTATTACTCCACACATCGACCGCTATCGAGCATGCATCTAGTGTATTGAGTTCATAACAAACAGAGTAACGCCTTAAGCAATATGACATGATGTAGAGGGATAAATTCATGTAATAGATATAAACCCCATCTTTTTACTGGGTGAGGATACCGCACGGTATGAACCCAAAACCAAGCACTTCTCCCATTGCAAGAACTGTAGATCAAGTTGGCCAAATGAAACCCACATCTTGAAGAGAATTACAAGGATATGAAATCATGCATATAAGAGATCAGAAGAAACTCAAATAATATTCATAGATAACCTGATCATAAATCCACAATTCATCGGATCTCGACAAACACATCATAAAAGAGGATTACGTCGAATAGATCTCCATGAAGATCATGGAGAACTTTGTATTGAAGATCCAAGAGAGAGAAGAAGCCATCTAGCTACTAGCTATGGACCCGAAGGTCTGTGGTAAACTACTCACGCATCATCGGAGAGGCCATGGTGTTGATGAAGAAGCCCTTCGTGTCCGAATCCCCCCTCCGACAGGGCACCAGAACGTGCCACAGCTGGGATCTTGCCGAGACAGAAGCTTGCGGCGACGGAAAAGTATCTTCGTGGCTCCCTCCCGTGGTTTCAGATTTTTTGGGGATTTATAGGCGGAAGAAGTAGGGAAAGGGAGCCACGGGGGGCCCACAAGCCTTCTAGACGCCCCCCAGGCGGCGGCTAGGGGGCTTGTGGCCTCCCCCGGGACACTTTGCCTTGGTTCTCAAGCTTCCTGCGTATCTTCTGTTCCGAAAAAATCATTTCAGAGCTTTTATTCCGTTTCGACTCCGTTTGATATTCTCCTCCGAAAAAGGTCAAAAACACGGAAAAAACAGGAATTGGCACTTGGTAGTGAGTTAATAATTAATCCCAAAAAAGATATAAAATGCATACAAAACATCCAAAGTTTGACAAGATAATAGCATGGAACCATCAAAAGTTGTAGATACGTTGGAGATGTATCAGTTGCCTGCAGTTCATCCAGTGCTTCATCCACGTCCGCGACAGGATCATGGAGGCTTCCCACACCACAATTGTTTCTTGGTTCACCAATACTGTAATGGATATGAAGATGTGAGGGTGTCATGGCATATTTCTTCTTAAGTGGTAATAGTGATTGATGACAATGCATGTCCAGACTAAACGTCTGCATTGAGTATTTCATATAATTCATGACTAGGCACAAGACGATTCGATGCCCCTCAGAGTCTTTCAAAGACGGTTGCTTTCTACGGTTCTATTTGGTGGATTAGAGTCGTAGGAAAGCCGTACTATTAAGAGGGGGTCTGCTTCGGAAAGGTTTGGGTGGAATCAACACGTACACATTTATATTGCACCACCTTTCCCTTGCTTCAAATGGATCTCCTACCATGTTTTCCATGTATGTGCAAAAGGGCCAGCTGTAGTACTGCTGGCACAGCGGTAGTACCGCTCGCACAGCGGTACTACCGCCCTTGGGGCGGTAGTAGTTTTTTAGTGCCGCTCTGTGGGCGGTAGTACCGCTCTATGGGCGATAGTAGTTTTTTTTACTACCACTCCATCGGACTTTTTTGCATTCTTTTGCCTCTGTTGTAGTAGGCATAGTAGTATTTTCTTACTACCGTGGTTGGTGAGTTGTCGTGCGGTAGTACCGCTCCTAGCACCGGTAGTACCGCTTGGCTAGTGCAGTAAGTGTGGGGGGGTAACGGTTGGATTGTTCCCCTCACTATATAAAGGTTTCTTCTTCCGTGAGAAGACTACCTTTTACCTCCCAAAGCTCCATTGTTGCTCCAAAGCTTATTCTTGCCCGATCTCTCTCCCTAACCAATGAAACTTGTTGATTTCCTAGGGATTGCTTGAGAAGTCCTTGATCTACACTTCCACCAAGAGATATTTGATTCCCCCCACTAATCCCTTGTGGAACTTATTACACTTGGGTGTTTGAGCACTCTAAATGGTTGAGGTCACCTCGGAGCCACATTCCATTGTGGTGAAGCTTCGTTGTCTTGTTGGGATCCTCCAAGCTTTGTGTGGAGATAGCCCCAACCTTGTTTGTAAAGGTCCAGTCGCCGCCTCCAAGGACACCAATAGTGGAATCACGGCATCTCTCATTGTGTGAGGGCGTGAGGAGAAAATGGTGGCCCTAGTGGCTTCTTGGGGAGCATTGTGCCTCCATATCGCTCCATGGGAGACGTACTTCCTATCAAAGGGAAGGAACTTCGATAACACATCCTCGTCTCCACCGGTTCCACCTGCGGTTATCTCTTACCATTTATTTGTAGTTAGTATTGTTGTGGTGTAATACTTGCTTGCACTTGTTGTTGGTGTAAGTGCATCTAGTGCCCCTTAGTGATTTTGGTGGTTTGAAGACTTATAGGTTAAGTATCTAATATGTTTGTGAGTGTACACAGGATCTATAAGTCATTGAGGAGTCTGAGATATTTGAAGAATATCGACCCCTAAAAATATATGTCTTTAGTTGAAGAAATTGGTCTGAAGCTGAAGAAATGAATCGCGAGGAATCTGCGATGAAATTGATATTCCTCATGAAGATACTGATATTGAGAAGTCCGGTGGTTCCTGAAGAAAATCATTCTGAAGAATTTGAAGCATGAAGATTTATACTTTCTGTTTTACTTTCTTCGCATTTGAGTAATAGGAACACCGTACTGTTAAAGGGGGTCGAAATTACACTATGGAATGAATTTCCTCATGATGCTCAACCCAGGCCTAATCCTACCAAAATCCTCAAGTGAGGAATACGAGTGACATGAGGACTCTCACAGTTGAGGGTTCCGACCATTTCGATAACCACGCCAAGTCATTGGTCTTATCCACTCCAACGGTCATATTATTTAAGGGCATTAGTGTCAAATCATGTCGGGATGCTCCCAGGCTATAAATAGCCACCCCCACAACCACTAGCTGGTTGGCCGCTCTGTTAGAAACTGACACTTGTCATAAGAGCAACCCAAATTCCTGAGAGCCTTCGAGAGTAAATCATCAGTGAGGAAATACACCACCCACCGAAATCACAAACCAAACCTAGTGATTGAGCATCACTGAAGAAGTTGTTCATGTGTGGGACTGAAGCCTTTTACCTTTGAGGACTGTGCATCCTCGAGACGGTTAGGCGTCATGGTCTAGAGCAATCTAGCAGTCAATTGTGGTTCGCCAGGTGACCAAGTTTGTGAGGGTTTGGAAGTCTGCCCTGAAGACTTACCACGAGTGTTGGGCGAGGACTGTGTGTCCTTAGCTCAAGGAGAATACGGTAGGGACTGTGTGTCCCGGGACTGGGTGTCCTTTGGTTTCAATACCAAGCCGCTCGAAACCAGATGTACAACTGTCACAGCAGTTGGAACTGGGTCGTCAACAACAGTCTTCACTCAGAAACGGATTCTAATTCCTCAACTCTTTACTTTTCTTGTATTGTGTGTTGATGACTTTCACTGTGACTGTTTGAAGAATTTCCTGAAGACTTTCTCTGAATTTCCTCAACCCCAAATTCTTCATGATAGTTAATCATCATCTGTATTCTGTGTGCCTCCTTACTGTGCAATCTGTTTTCACATTCTTCACTCTGAAATACTGCAGTTGTGAACGTTTGCACGTCTGATCCTTTACTGTTTCCGCTGTAAGTTAGTCATCAGTGAGGAATTTCCTCAAAAGGAATTTCCTCAGTGATGAAATTCTAAAAATCTCCTATTCACCCCCCCCCCTCTAGTCGATATAACACACTTTCAGTTGGCATCATATAGGTTGCTCACCTAGTTGTTCATATAGAAAACTGTTTTTTGCTAACCCTAATTTGTTAAGACAAGTTAAAAATTGGTAGTGGCCTATTCACCCCCCCCTATAGTCAACCATATTGATCCTTTCAATTGGTATCAGAGGCACGTCTCTTTATTAAGGGTTTCACCACCCGAAGAGTATGGTTGACGACGGTGTAGTTGGACCCGAAGGGTCTGAGGCCCTGGAGTTGGTTTCGACCACACAGGACGACTTGAATGAGGCCATGGCCTCATTCAATACGTCCATGACGACCAAAGTCAAATCCAAGCTTAAAGAATTACTTGAAGGGATGAAGAATTCTCCCAACCCATTGCTTGTGGTTAAACCCACCACATCGGAGTCAGAGGCTAACTCTGACAAAGAAATGGTTAAGGTACTCGAACTTCTTCCCTTCTTGACAAGAATGGGACGGGAACCTTTGCCTCGGTTCCTCCTCCCCGGGTCTATGGAGGACCAGTCCCTACACCACATATTAATAACCTCGGTCCTCCTCCTAAACTTGTTAAAGGTGATTTCGCTAATTGGGTCTTTTCCATCATGTCTAATTTGAAACACACCTCAACAAATCTTTGGAGAATCATCGAATAAGGATATTACTCACATGATCCAAAGAACCTAACTCCAAGAGAAGAGGCGGACAATCAATACAATCATTCCGCATTGTTCATCCTTCAATCTGTGGTTCCTCCAGAAGATCTACCTCACTTGTGCCCCTTCTCCTGTGCAAAGGATTGTTGGGAGCACGTCATGGTTTCGTACAAGGGGAGCTCAAGCATTCAATGATCTAACTTTGAAGTTGTTCTTGATCAGGCCGATGAGTTTGTGATGCTATTAGATGAGGACACTCGTGATCTCTATCGAAGGGTCACTGCTCTTGTCGTTGCTCTCCAAGACCATGGGAGCAAGGATACGAATGACACTTGGATAAAACGCAAGTTTCTCAAGGCCATCGTGCCATTCAACAAAACCATGTCTTCCGTCATTCGTCAAAGGCCATATTTCCACACCTTGATCTCAGGCGAAGTGTTGGATGAGTTCATTGCTATGGATATTATGAACAAGACTGCGGAGAATGCTCTTTCTCGTGTCCGGTCAAAGATAGCCTCACCCAACCTTGCTTTGAGAGCCAAGTCCATTGTTGATGAAGAATAAGAGGAAGAAGATGGCAGCCCAGAAGACACAAAGTATGCATATCACGAGCACATGGCTCTTGCATCAAGGCAGTTTTGGGGCAACAAGCGAAACTCAAGGCCCAACTTCTCCAAGGACAACTCAAGTGGGTCCAAGAACTAGCAACGAGTAAGGACATGCTACAACTGCGGCAATGTGAATCACTTCATGGCAGCTTGTCCTAATGAGAAGAGGGAAGACAACGAGGGCAAGCTCATTCGCAAGGACAGAGACAAGTCCTTCCCAAGCAAGAACACCTTCACCAAGAAGACTCCTCCAAGGGGTTTGGTGGCCGATGAAGAGTACGCCTCCGATGATGACGAAGATGATACAGGCAGTGAGGGGATGGCAACGGCTATTGTGGCCATTGCCACTTCCTCCCCCAAGGTGTCTCTCTTCGGCGCCACCAACGAGAACCGCATCGCCAAGTGCCTCATGGCCAAGGGTATCAATAAGATAACCCCCAACATTACGACCACTTTCAATACCTCTCCTTCTTTGTTAGTTTGTGTTGATGATAGTAAAGTAGTGGAGCTTGATGAGAATGAGTTTGACAAATTCCTGTGTAAGATCAAAGGTGAAACCAAGAAGCACTTTGTTGCTCTTTTGGAACAACTTGGTCAGGCCAATGGTCTCATTGAGACTCATGAGGATACTACCTCCATGTTGCAAGAACATAGTAGTGATTAGGCCGATGAGATAGCGGAACTATCCATTGCTCTAGAAGAAGAGCATGGTCTTCGTTTGGCTCTTGAGGAGTCACACAATGTTGATCATGCTAAATTAAAAAAAGGATCTTGATCATTCTATTGTTCTTACTCGTGTGCTTAAATCCAAGAAAGTTACACTTGGGGTTGGCCACGGTAGACTCAAGGAAGAATTTGACAGACTTGACAAGGCCCACAAGGTCTTGAAAGGTGCTCATTTCTCTCGTAAGGAGTCTCATGATCAACTCCAAGTAAAACTAGCCAAGGAGATTTCTACTTGTCCTCCTTTTGTTCTAATTTATAATTCTTGTGCTACTAACCCTTGTTGTGAGCATGCGAATCTTGTGGAGGAGAATGCCAAGTTGAAAGAACAACTTGAAAAGGGCTTTGTGTCATGCATACAAGGTGAGAAGAATCTAAATGACCTTCTGAATAATCAAAAGGAAGTGGTACGAAAGGAAGGACTTGGGTTTGCACCCAAGTCTAAAAATAAAAAGAAGAACAAGATCAAGCTTTCTCCCCCTCTCAATGACATCTTTGTCAAAGAGGGTGAGAGTACTCATAAGAAGATGAAGAACAAGGAAGGGGGTGAAACTGCCAAGAAGGGCAAAACTACCTCTACCAGTAAAGCCAACAACTTTAACCCCTCTTATGTTTTATGCCATGCTAGTGACTGATGACCCACAATTATAGGGTGTCTACCGTAGTCCTTTCGATAAGTAAGAGTGTCGAACCCAATGAGGAGCAGATGGATCTGACAAGTGGTTTTCAGCAAGGTAATATTTGCAAGCACTGAAATTATCGGTAACAAGTGATTGTATGATGAGGTGATTCGTAGCAAGCAACAAGTAACAAAAGTAGCAACGGTGCAGCAAAGTGGCCCAATCCCTTTTGTAGCAAGGGACAAGCCAGGACCAAGTCTTATAAGAGGGAAAACGCTCCCGAGGACACACGAGAATTACTGTCATGCTAGTTTTCATCATGTTCATATGATTCACGTTCGTTACTTTGATAGTTTGATATGTGGGTGGACAGGCGCTTGGGTACTGCCCTTACTTGGACAAACATCCCACTTATGATTAACCCCTCCCGCAAGCATCCGCAACTACAAAAGAAGAATTAAGACAAAGTCTAACCATAGCATTAAACTAGTGGATCCAAATCAGCCCCTTACGAACCAACGCATAAACTAGGGTCTAAGCTTCTTTCACTCTAGCAACCCATCATCTACTTACTACTTCCCAATGCCTTCCTCTAGGCCCAAATAATGGTGAAGTGTTATGTAGTCGACGTTCACATAACACCACTAGAGGAAAAACAACATACAACACATCAAAATATCGAACGAATACCAAATTCACATGACTACTATTAGCATGACTTATCCCATGTCCTCAGGAACAAAAGTAACTACTCACAAAGCATAATCATATTCATGACCAGAGAGGTAATGAGTAGCATCAAGGATCTGAACATAAACTCTTCCACCAAATAATCCAACTAGCATCAACTACAAGGAGTAATTAACACTACTAGCAACCTTACAAGTACCAATCAGAGTCGTGAGACGAAGATTGGTTACAAGTGATGAACTAGGGTTTGGAGATGAGATGGTGTTGATGAAGATGTTGATGGTGATGAGTCCCCTCCGATGAGAGGAGTGTTGGTGATGACGATGGCGAAGATTTCCCCCTCCAGGAGGGAAGTTTCCCTGGCAGGATCCTCCTGCGAGAGCTCTAGATTGGTTCTGCTCAAGTTCCGCCTCGTAGCGGCGACGGTTCCTCCCGAAAGCTCCCTTCTAATTTTTTCTGGAACGAAACCCTTCATATAGCAAAAGATGAGCGCCGGAGGGGCAACAGGGGGCCCACAAGCCCCCAGGCCCGGCTAGGGGAGTAGGACGGGCCTGGCAGGCTTGTGGCCTCCTAGTGGATCCCCCTGGCACTTCTTCCGCCCACTATTTTTATATATTCCCCAAAAAATCTACGTTGATTTTCATGGCTTTTGGAGTTGCGCAGAATAGGCATCTCAAACTTGCTCCTTTTTCGGGCCAGTATTCCAGCTGCCGGCGTTCTCCCTCTTCATGTAAACCTTGCAAAATAAGAGAGAAAAGGCATAAGTATTGTACCTTGAAGTGTAATAACAGCCCAAAAAGCAATAAATATCAACATGAAAGCATGATGCAAAATGGACGTATCAACTCCCCCAAGCTTAGACCTGGCTTGTCCTCAAGCGAAAGCCTAGATCAATAAACATGACCACATGTTTAGGGAGAGAGGTGTCGACAAAACAAGATACGAACATGCAGGCATCATGATCATGATTAGAACAACAATACCAACATATAATCTCTCAGTTAAAGTGACAATTCTTTCACAAGGTAAAGTATGGATCAAGAACCTTACCGAGAAGTAACAACCGATAGCCTTTAGTCATTGAAGCAATTGCAATTTATCACAACATCAGAAAGAGTCAAATAAGAGCTTGTAAAGAAAATCCACATACTCAATCATCTTTTCGTTCTCTACAATTGCTACAACTCACGTGGTACTCATGAGATCAAAGTTTCAGCTGGACACAAAGAAAGATATGGGCTTATAGTTTTGCCTCCCAGCTGCTTACCTCAAGGGTAATGTCAACAATAATAATTCATGAATACTTACCTCCAAGTTGACATATGAATATAGATCTTTCCCTAGCATATGACGTTAGCCAAGATAAAGGCGAAACAAGGAATTGGTGAAGATCACCATGACTCTTTCAAGGGAAAAAAGTAAAGGTACAAGATAGGCCCTTTGCAGAGGGAAGCAGAGGTTGTCATGCGCTTTTGAGGTTTGGATGCATGTACTCTTAGTGCGGAGAAACGTCACTTTATATTCCCTCCTATGATAAAGAACTTTATTATGCAGTCTGTCACTTTTGTGTCTACCTCATCACAGGTTCGTACAAAGCTTATTTTCCACACACTAATAGATCATACATATTAGGGAGCAATTTTTTATTGCTTGCACCGATGACAACTTACTTGAGGGATCTTATTCAATCCATAGGTAGGTATGGTGGACTGTCATGGCAAAACTGGGTTGAATGTGTGTGGATGCACAAGTAGTATCTCTACTTGGTGCGGGAGTTTTGGCTAATAAGAGGTGGAAGCAATCGTCACATGCTAAGGGATCTCTAATCATATAACATTGTTCGGAACCAAGCAAACACAATTCATTATGTTGTCTTCCTTGTCCAACATCTACTTCTAGGCATGTAATAGTTTAGTGAGTGTTCACAATCATAGATGGTGTCAAGGATGATATATTTATATGTGAACCTCTCCTTCTTTATCACTTCCTATTAATTGCAACAATGACCAAGGTCTATGTTTGTCTACCCTCAACATGTTTCAATCATCATTCTTTTTATATGTGAAGCCATCACTTCCCATAAGATCACTACATGATCTTTTATGCTTTTGTTCTTTCTCAATGTTTTGATGATGACAAGAGGCAAAGCCCTTCAACTAAGACACCCTTTATTATAAAGCTCACGAGATCGAATGCATCGGGGGAGACACAAAGCAAAACTCAAGACTAAAACAATAAGACTTTTCTTCTCCTAGAGAAAGAGAAAATTGAAAAGGAACAAACTAAAACAAAGGTAAAGGCAAAAGATATGATGGTGATACGATACCGGGGCAACTCCTCCAAGCTTGGCACAAGCCAAGTGGATTGCCCATACCCATGTTTAGTTGTCTTCCTTTGGAGGTGATGGTGGTGGAGTTATTGCAACATGGGTTTGATCCTCCGTCTTCCAAGGCATAGGTGCTCCATCATGGAAAGAAGAACGAGTCTCTGGAATCCTCAAATCTGCAGCCAACCTTATTGATTTAAATCTATACTCATACTCACAGTTTTGGTTATGTAGGTCATAGATCTGGGACTAGAGGTGATCAATCCTGTCATAGAGCCTGGAGAGGTGCTTCCCAATGTCATTGGCATCAATCCTGTGCTTACTAGTGAACTCCGTGATCATCACGTGGTTGGCGTTGAGTCCACACACTACCATCCCTTGGCACTTGAAGACCTGTTGCTCCATTGCTTCGAGCCTCGTCTGCACGCTTCCGGTCTTCTTGGGCCCCTCAACATCACGGATGTGCAACATGCCCTCACGCATCTCGATAGATTGAGGGTGTTGCAGCACTACGTGAGGTAGGGATTGATGACCTTCTCGAAGATCTTGTCCTTCGGAGCTTTTGGGGATGTCATACCGATCTAGATCTGGAACAGAAATAGGATCGAAACGAAAAACAAAGGAGCTTTTGGGGACGTCATACCGATCTAGGCCAGGGGGGTAGGCCGGGCCGAGCAGACTTGTCGCCTCCTCAGGCACTTTTCGGACTACTTTAAATTTTTCTATTTTTTCAAATATTCCAAAACGAAGGAAAATTTCTACCTGAAAGGTTTTGGAGTCGGTTTACTTACCGAATCACATACCTCTTCGTTTTTGGATTCTGAAACAGGCTGATAAATATCCCTTATGTACTCCTCCGGAGTTATGGTATTGATAATATTTCTCCCAACATTTATGGGTGTACCTGAGATATAATGCTTGATTCTCTGCATGTTTACCACTCTCGGACAATTACCTTCTGCGTTGTTGATCTTGATAGCACCGGAACGATATACTTCCTCAACAATATAGGGACCTTCCAATTTAGAGAGAAGCTTGCGTGCAAAGAATTTTAGACGAGAGTTATATAGCAAGACATAATCACCTACATTGAACTCATGCTTTTGTATCCTCTTATGATGCCACCTCTTTACCTTTTCTTTGAACAACTTGGCATTTTCATATGCCTGGGTTCTCCATTTATCAAGCGAACTAATGTCAAATAACCTCTTCTCACCATCAAGTTTGAAATCAAAGTTGAGCTCTTTTATTGCCCAATAAGCTTTATGCTATAGCTCAAGAGGTAGATGACATGCTTTACCGTACACCATTTTGTACGAAGACATGGCCATGGGATACTTATAGGCAGTTCTGTAAGCCCACAGTGCATCATCGAGCTTCTTAGACCAATTCTTTCTAAACTTGTTGACAGTCTTTTGCAAAATCAGTTTAATCTCTCTATTGCTTAGCTCTACTTGACCACTGGACCGAGGGTGGTAGGTAGACGCAATTCTATGGTTGACATCGTACTTAGCAAGCGTTTTACGGAAAGCACCATGAATTAAATGTGAACCACCGTCGCTCATTACATATCTAGGGACTCCAAATCTAGGGAAAATAACTTCTTTAAGCATCCTGATAGAAGTGTTGTGATCAGCACTACTAGCGGGGATAGCTTCTACCCACTTAGTGACATAATCAACAGCAACTAGGATATGAGTATACCCGTTGGATTTTGGAAAAGGTCCCATATAATCAAAGCCCCAAACATCAAATGGTTCAATGACAAGTGAATAGTTCATAGGCATTTCCTGACATTTACCGATATTACCTATTCTTTGACATTCGTCACAAGACAAGACAAACTTACGGGCATCCTTGAAGAGAGTGGGCCAATAGAAACCTGATTACAATACCTTGTGTCCAGTTCTATCTCCCGCATGATGTCCTCCGTAGGCCTCGGAGTGACACTTCTGTAGGATCTGTCCCTGTTCATGTTGAGGTACACAACGTCTAATAACACCATCTACTCCTTCCTTATAAAGGTGAGGATCATCCCAAAAGTAATGTCTCAAGTCAAAGAAGAATTTCTTCTTTTGGTGGTACGTGAAACTAGGTGGTATATATTTGGCAACAATATAGTTTGCATAATCAGCATACCATGGTGCACTACATGAAGTATTGATGACATTCAATTGCTCATCGGGAAAGCTATCATCTATAGGTTGTGGGTCATCAAGAACGTTCTCCAACCTAGACAAGTTATCTGCTACGGGGTTATCAGCACCCTTCCTGTCGACAACGTGCAAATCAAATTCTTGTAGCAAGAGAACCCATCTGATAAGTCTAGGTTTAGCGTCTTTCTTCTCCATGAGGTACTTAATAGCAGCGTGATCAGTGTGAATAGTGACTTTGAAATCAACTATGTAAGACCTAAACTTTTCACATGCAAACACGACTGCTAAAAATTCCTTTCCGTAGTAGCATAGTTTCTTTGGGCACTGTCTAGAGTTTTACTAGCATAGTGAATAACATTCAACTTCTTATCAACTCTTTGCCTTAGAACAGCACCAACAGCATAATCACTAGCATCACACATGATTTCAAAAGGTAAGTTGCAATCAGGTGGTTGAACAATAGGTGCAGTTATCAAAGCCTTCTTAAGTATTTCGAAGGCTTCTTCACAATCATCGTCAAAAACAAAAGGAATATCATTTTGCAAGAGATTGGTAAGAGGCCTAGAAATCTTAGAGAAGCCTTTAATGAACCTTCTATAGAAACCAGCATGACCAAGGAAACTTCTTATACCTTTGATATCTATGGGGTATGGCATTTTCTCGATTGCATCAACCTTAGCCTTATTGACTTCAATACCTATTTCAGAAATTTTATGTCCTAAGACGATGCCTTCATTAACCATAAAGTGGCACTTTTCCCAATTCAAGACAAGGTTGGTGTCTTTACATCTCTGCAATACTCGATCAAGGTTGCTGAGGCAATCATCAAAAGAAGACCCATAAACGGAGAAGTCATCCATGAAAACCTTAACAATCTTTCCACAAAAGTCAGAGAATATAGCCATCATACATCTTTGAAAGGTGGCAGGTGCATTACATAAGCCAAAAGGCATACGTCTATAAGCAAAGGTACCGAAAGGGGAGGTGAAAGTGGTTTTCTCCTGATCAGATTGTGCAACTGGTATTTGGGAGAAACCAGAATAACCGTCTAGAAAGCAGAAGTGTGTGTGTTTAGACAGTCTTTCTAGCATTTGGTCGATAAAAGGCAAAGGGTAATGATCTTTCCTAGTGGCTTTATTCAATTTCCTAAAATCGATCACCATCGTATAGCCAGTAATAATCATCCGTGGTACCAATTTATCCTTATCATTAGGGAAAACGGTAATGCCTCCTTTCTTAGGGACGCAATGCACCGGACTCACCCAATCACAGTGAGCAACAGGACAGATAATACCTGCCTCCAGGAGCTTTAGTATTTTTTTCTTACTACTTCTTTCATCTTAGGATTTAATCTCTGTTGATGATCAGCAACTGGTTTGGAATTAGGATCAGTCTTAATCTTGTGTTGGCATAGAGTGGGACTAATGCCCTTAAGATCATCAAGAGTATATCCAATAGCAGCACGGTGCTTCCTCAAGGTTTTTAGTAATTTCTTTTCTTCATGCTCTGAGAGGCTAGCACTAATTATGACAGGATATATTTCTTTTTCATCAAGATAACCATACTTAAGAGTATCAGGCAACTGTTTAAGCTCGAACACAGGATCACTCTTTGGCGGGGGTGGAACCCCAAGCAGTTCAACAGGCAGATTATTCTTAAGGATAGGATATTGTTCTAAAACAACTCTATCTATCTCATCCCTTTCATCCATATGCATATCATTTTCATGCTCTAACAATTATTGCTCTAAGGAATCAGTAGGAGGCACGACAATAGAGGCTAAGGCAATAGTTTCATCCTTACTAGGCAAATCCTTTTCATGAGGTTGTCTACCAAACTTGGAAAATTGAACTCATGTGACACACCTTCAAAACCAACAGTGACAGTCTGCTTCTCACAGACAATATGATCATTGACGGTATTGAGGAAGGGTCTGCCAAATTGATGGGACAAAAGCTATCTTGGGTGGTAGCAAGAACAAGGAAATCAGCAGGATACTTTGTTTTACCACAAAAGACTTCAACATCCCTAACAATTCCCACAGGGCAGATAGTATCTCTATTGGCAAGCTGAATAGTGGCATCAATAGGTGCAATGTCATCTTTGATTTCATCATATAAGGATTGAGGTATTCCACTAACTCTAGCACCCACGTCACATAAACCATGATAACAATGATCTCCTATCTTAACAGAAACAACAGGCGTGCCAACAACACGCCTATGTTTGTCTCTAGCGTGAGGTTTAGCAATTCTAGCAGCATCTTCACAGAAGTGAATATTATGTCCCTCAACATCATCGGACAGAAGATCTTTGATAATAGCAATGCTAGGTTCAACTCTAATTTGCTCACGGGATGTAGGTGATGTAATGTAGCCTCTACGTATCACAGTTGAAGCTTTAGAATGATCCTTTATCCTAACAGGGAAAGGTGGTTTCTCAATGTAAGCACTGGGAACAACAGGATCATTATAGGCAATGACTTTCTCTTCAACTAGATTGGGTTTAACTACATTGATATCTAAAGGAGGATGATATTTAAACCACTTCTCTTTGGGGAGATCAATATGAGCAGCAAAAGTATTTGTTTCAACAAAGGATTAAACGCAATCAATCTGGAAATTCATACCTGACTCCTTACCTTCTTCAAGCTGCCAATCTTCAGAGTTGCGTTTAATTCTCTCCAATAAATTCCATTTGAAGTCAATATCTCTCTTCATAAAAGAACCGGTACAAGAAGTGTCAAGCATGGTGCGATCATCATGAGATAGCCGAGCATAGAAGCTCTGAATGACAATTTCTCTTGAGAGCTCGTGGTTGGGGCATGAATATAACATTGATTTAAGCCTCCCCCAAGCTTGAGCGATGCTTTCTCTATCACGAGGCCAAAAATTATAAATATAATTCCGATCACGATGTACTAAATGCATAGGATAAAACTTTTGATGAAATTCCAATTTCAACCGATTGTAGTTCCATGATCTAGTATCATCACATAGCCTATACCATGTCAACTCCTTATCCTTCAAAGATAAAGGAAATACCTTCTTCTTGACCTCATCCTCGGGCAAACCTGCAAGCCTAAATAAACCACAAACTTCATCTACATAGATTAGATGCAAGTCTAGATGTGATGTTCCATCTCCTGTAAAAGGATTAGCCAGCAAATTCTCAAGCAAGCCCAAAGGAAATTCAAAGAAAATATTTTTAGTAGGTGCAGCAGGTTGAGGAGCAACTATTTGTGCTTCCATTTGAGGTGAAGATACCCTGAACAAGCCCCTCAAAGGATTAGTTTCCATAGTGACAGGTGACAATAAATTTCAGCACACTATATGAATGTTTCCTTACCAAGTTCTACTTACCAAAGGCGCTTCACTCCCCGGCAACGGCGCCAGAAAAGAGTCTGGATGACCCACAAGTATAGGGGATCTATCGTAGTCCTTTTGATAAGTAAGAGTGTCGAACCCAACGAGGAGCAGAAGGATCTGACAACTGATTTTCAGCAAGGTAATATCTGCAAGCACTAAAATTACCGGTAACAAGCATGTACAAAGTCTTATAGGAGGAAAAGCGCTCCCGAGGACACATGGGAATTTCCGTCATGCTAGTTTCATCATGTTCATATGATTCACGTTCGTTACATTCATAGTTTGATATGTGGGTGAACCAGCGCTTGGGTACTGCCCTTACTTGGACAAGCATCCCACTTATGATTAACCCCTCTCTCAAGCATCCGTAACTACGAAAGAAGAATTAAGACAAAGTCTAACCATAACATTAAACTAGTGGATCCAAATCAGCCCCTTACGAAGCAACGCATAAACTAGGGTCTAAGCTTCTGTCACTCTAGCAACCCATCATCTACTTACTACTTCCCAATGCCTTCCTCTAGGCCCAAATAATGGTGAAGTGTTATATAGTCGACGTTGACATAACACCACTAGAGGAAAAACAACATACAACACATCAAAATATCGAACGAATACATAATTCACATGACTACTATTAGCATGACTTATCCCATGTCCTCAGGAACAAAAGTAACTACTCACAAATCATAATCATATTCATGACCAGAGATGTAATGAGTAGCATCAAGGATCTGAACATATACTCTTCCACCAAATAATCCAACTAGCATCAACTACAAGGAGTAATTAACACTACTAGCAACTTTACAAGTACCAATCGGAGTCGTGAGACCGAGATTGGTTACAAGTGATGAACTATGGTTTGGAGATGAGATGGTGCTGATGAAGATGTTGATGGTGATGAGTCCCCTCCGATGAGAGGAGTGTTGGTGATGACGATGGGGACGATTTCCCCCTCCGGGGGGGAAGTTTCCCCGGCCTGATCGTCGTGCCAGAGCTCTAGATTGGTTCTTCTCAAGTTCTGCCTCGTAGTGGCGGCGGCTCCTCCCGAAAGATCCCTTCTGATTTTTTCTGGAACGAAACCCTTCATATAGCAAAAGATGAGCGCTGGAAGGGCAACTGGGGGCCCACAAGCCCCCCAGACCCGGCCAGGGGGTAGGCCGAGCCTGGCAGGCTTGTGGCCTCCTGGTGGCGCCCCTCTGGCACTTCTTCCGCCCAGTATTTTTTATATATTCCCAAAAAAATCCATGTTGATTTTCACGGCTTTTGGAGTTGCGTAGAACAGGCATCTCAAACTTGCTCCTTTTTCAGGCCAGAATTCCAGCTGTCGGCATTCTCCCTCTTCATGTAAACCTTGCAAAATAAGAGAGAAAAGGCATAAGTATTGTACATTGAAGTGTAATAACAGCCCAAAAAGCAATAAATATCAACATGAAAGCATGATGCAAAATGGACGTATCAGTGATGGGCATGTTTATGCAAACTTTGTTGGTTCTTATTATGAGTACATTGAATGGGCTATTTTGGTTCCTAAGACCCTTGTTTCTAACATCATAGGACCCATTCAAGACTGGATACCTAAATCCAAGCATTGATCTCTTGTAGGAGTTTGCTTCCGGTGGAGTGTCATGGTTGCTCGACAGTGGAGCCACAAATCATATGACAGGGAGCAAGAACTTGGTGGTGGATGTGCAGGCAATTCCATCTATGCCTCAACATCTAATGTAATGGGATTTTGTAAGGTGGTCATCTCTCATCTTGCAATTATGGGCTTTGCCACATTCCTTAATCTTGATACCGTGGCCCTTTTGTGGAACAAGACTCTGAAAGTAGCCTTTGTTGGACATGTCGGGAATGGTCTCTATGTGGTGAAATTTTCGGAGCGGCCTTCTAAGATCGCGACTTGTCTAATGGCTAAAGTTGATGTGGGTTGGCTGTGGCATCGCCGGCTTGCTCATGTAAATATGAGATCTTTGCAAAGTCTCCTCAAAGGGGGCCATCTTCGTGGACTAAAAAATTTCAGTTTTGCCAGACAACGTGCTTGCAGTACTTGTATTGAAGGAAAGCTTCATGAAACAGCTCATCGTCCCACAACCATCATCTACTCTAAAAGGCCTTTGGATCTCCTTAACATGGATCTCTTTGGTCCTCCATCTTTTGATAGTCTTGGGGGAAGAAAGTATTGCTTGGTGATTGTGGATGACTACTCAAAATACACTTGGGTATACTTCTTCAAGAGGAAGAGTGAGACTCAACAAACTATCATCAACTTTGTTAATGAAGCTCAACGACAACATGAAGCAAAGATATTGATGATTAGAAGTGACAACGGCACCGAATTCAATAACTACACCTTGAATGAGTTCCTTAGTTACGAGGGGATCAAGCACCAATATTCAGCACCATATACCCCCTCAACAGAATGGTGTGGCAGAGAGGAAGAACCGGATGTTGATGGACGTGGTAAGAACCATGATGGGAGAGTTCAAATATCCGTACAACTTTTGGGCCGAAGCCATTAGCACCGCATGTCATGCATCCAATTGGCTCTACGTCCGCAAAGGCTGGACCAAGACTCCATATGAGATTCTTATCGTGAACAAGCCCAATCTCAAGTACTTCCGGGTGTTCGGTCGTAAGTGTTTCATACTTAAGAAAAGTGTTCGTTTGCCTAAATTTGAAGCTAGAGCTCAGGAGGCCATATTTGTTGGTTATGCTACAAACTCTCATGGTTACCGTGTTCTCCACAAGTCAACCGAACTCATTGAGGAGACGTATAATGTAGAGTTTGATGAAAATAATGGCTCCCAAGTGGAGCAAAGTGGTCTTTGTGATGTAGGTGATGAAATTCCTCCTCAATCCATAAGAAGAATGGGGATTGGTCTAATAATCCCCAATCAGGAACCCCTTGGGGCCGAAGGAGAAGTACAATGCTCTACTCAAGTGGAGCCATCACCGTCTCTAGACCCACACACTTCCGAAGAACAAAGTGAAGGCCCTTAACCCGATGAACAAGATCAAGGACAAGATCAACCTCATGAAGATGGTTTTGCACGAAATGATGTCCAAGATCATGCTCAAGGCTCCGAGTTTGCTCAAGATCAAGGGAAAACTAGTGAGCAAGCTCAAGTCGGTGCTCAAGATGTTCAATAAGAAACTCCTAAATTATCAAGTAGGGAAGTCTTGAAGCGCCGCACTGCCAGGATAGCTAACAGGCTCTGGGTACGACAACATATCTTCAAGAATGTGCTTGGAAGCTTCAATGAAGGGGTAACCACTCGTCAGCAATTATCAAACTTTTGTTTGTATCACGTGTTTGTTTTGTGTATTGAACCCCAAAAGGTACATGATGCGCTCGATGATGAGGATTGGCTTGAAGCCATGCATGACGAACTTAACAACTTCGGGCGCAATGAAGTTTGGGAAGTAGTGCCAAGGACAATGGAGGAACATAATGTCATTGGAACCAAATGGATCTTCA
This sequence comes from Hordeum vulgare subsp. vulgare, assembly GCF_904849725.1. Taxonomy (NCBI): domain Eukaryota; kingdom Viridiplantae; phylum Streptophyta; class Magnoliopsida; order Poales; family Poaceae; genus Hordeum; species Hordeum vulgare. The sequence continues at coordinate 111,396,302 of NC_058522.1, read as the reverse complement.
AGAACAAGCAGGATGAAACTGGTGTTGTCATTCGAAACAAGGCAAGACTGGTGGATCAAGGCTACTCCAAAGTCCAGGGTATCGACTACGGTGAAGCCTTTGCTCATGTCACTCGTCTTGAATCTATTCACATGTTGCTTGCATTTGCTTCTCATCATGATTTTAAATTCCAACAAATGGATGTGAAGAGTGCTTTTCTTAATGGTCCCTTAAATGAGTTGGTATATGTCAAACAACCCCCGGGATTCGAGCATCCCAAGCTCCCCACTCATGTATACAAACTCAAGAGGCACTCTACAGCCTTAAACAAGCCCCACGTGCGTGGTATGAGTACCTTACCAAGTTGTTGCAAGATCGTGGGTTTGAAATTGGTAAAATGGATCCCACCCTTTTTACCAAAAATGTCAAAGGGGATTTGCTCATATGCCAACTATATGTTGATGATACTATTTTTGGTTCTCCTAGCGGATCTTTCAATGAAGATTTTGCTGCACTAATGATCGAGAAGTTTGAGATATCTATGATGGCAGAGTTGAAGTTCTTTCTTGGGTTTGAGATCAAACAAGGAAGAGAAGGAACATTCATCAAACAAGCCAAATACACTCAAGACATGCGTATAAGGTTCGAGCATGAGGACATCAAGCCGGTCAAATTTCCCATGCCAACCAAATGCAAGCTCGGCAATGATCCCAATGGTAAAGCAGTGGATCAAAAGGTATATTGCTCCATGATTGGATCCTTACTTTACCTTTGTGCATCTAGACCAGATATCATAATGATCGTGTGGGAATTTGTGCATGGTTTCAATCCGCACCAAAGGAAAGCCACTATGCGGAGTCAAACAAATCTTTCCATATTTGGCTCATACCCCAAACTTTGGATTATGGTACCCCAAAGGAGCAAGCTATATTTTAGTAGGTTACTCAGATTGGGCTGGAGACTGTGTCGGAAGGAAGTCAACTTCTGGAGGATGCCAATGTTGGGGAACGTCGCATGGGAAACAAAAATTTTCCTACGCGCACGAAGACCTATCATGGTGATGTCCATCTACGAGAGGGGATGAGTGATCTACGTACCCTTGTAGATCGTACAGCAGAAGCGCTAGTGAACGCGGTTGATGTAGTGGAACGTCCTCACGTCCCTCAATCCGCCCCGCGAACAATCCCGCGATCAGTCCCACGATCTAGTACCGAACGGACGGCACCTCCGCGTTCAGCACACGTACAGCTCGACGATGATCTCGGCCTTCTTGATCCAGCAAGAGAGACGGAGAGGTAGAAGACTTCTCCGGAAGCGTGACGGCGCTCCGGAGGTTGGTGATGACCTTGTCTCAGCAGGGCTCCGTCCGAGCTCCGCAGAAACACGATCTAGAGGAAAAACCGTGGAGGTATGTGGTCGGGCTGCCGTGGAAAAGTCGTCTCAAATCAGCCCTAAAACCTTCGTATATATAGGTGGGAGGGAGGGGACCTTGCCTTGGGGCTCAAGGAGCCCCAAGGGGGTCGGCCGAGTCCAAGGGGGAAGGCTCCCCCCCCCAAACCGAGCTGGACTTGGTTTGGTGGGTGGGAGTCCTTCCTTCCCTTCCCACCTCCTTTTTTTTCTTTTCTCTTTGATTTTCTTTCCTAGGCGCATAGGGCCCTTTTGGGCTGTCCCACCAGCCCACTAAGGGCTGGTGTGCCACCCTCAAGGCCTATGGGCTTCCCCAGGGTAGGTTGCCCCCCCCCCCCCCGGTGAACTCCCGGATCCCATTCATCATTCCCGGTACATTCCCGGTAACTCCGAAAACCTTCCGGTAATCAAATGAGGTCATCCTATATATCAATCTTCGTTTCCGGACCATTCCGGAAACCCTCGTGATGTTCGTGATCTCATCCGGGACTCCGAACAACATTCGGTAACCAACCATATAACTGAAATACGCATAAAACAACGTCGAACCTTAAGTGTGCAAACCCTGCGGGTTCGAGAACTATGTAGACATGACCCAAGAGACTCCTCGGTCAATATCCAATAGCGGGACCTGGATGCCCATATTGGATCCTACATATTCTACGAAGATCTTATCGTTTGAACCTCAGTGCCAAGGATTCATATAATCCCGTATGTCATTCCCTTTGTCCTTCGGTATGTTACTTGCCCGAGATTCGATCATCAGTATCCGCATACCTATTTCAATCTCGTTTACCGGCAAGTCTCTTTACTCGTTCCGCAATACAAGATCCCGCAATTTACACTAAGTTACATTGCTTGCAAGGCTTGTATGTGCTTTTGTATTACCGAGTGGGCCCCGAGATACCTCTCCGTCACACGGAGTGACAAATCCCAGTCTTGATCCATACAAACTCAACTAACACCTTCAGAGATACCTGTAGAGCATCTTTATAGTCACCCAGTTACGTTGCGACGTTTGATACACACAAAGCATTCCTCCGGTGTCAGTGAGTTATATGATCTCATGGTCATAGGAATAAATACTTCACACGCAGAAAACAGTAGCAACAAAATGACACGATCAACATGCTACGTCTATTAGTTTGGGTCTAGTCCATCACGTGATTCTCCTAATGACGTGATCCAGTTATCAAGCAACAACACTTTGTTCATAATCAGAAGACACTGACTATCTTTGATCAACTGGCTAGCCAACTAGAGGCTTGCTAGGGACGGTGTTTTGTCTATGTATCCACACATGTAAATGAGTCTTCATTCAATACAATTATAGCATGGATAATAAACGATTATCTTGATACAGGAATTATATTAATAACTATATTTATTATTGCCTCTAGGGCATAATTCCAATAGTCTCCCACTTGCACTAGAGGCAATAATCTAGCCCTCACATCATCATGTGAATTACATTGTAATAAATCTAACACCCATACAGTTCTGGTGTTGATCATGCTTTGGCCGTGGAAGAGGTTTAGTCAGCGGGTCTGCTACATTCAGATCCATGTGCACTTTGCATATATTTACGTCCTCTCCCTTGACGTAGTCGTGGATGAGGTTGAAGCGTCGTTTGATGTGTCTGGTCTTCTTGTGAAACCGTGGTTCCTTTGCTAAGGCAATGGCACCCGTGTTGTCACAGAACAAGGTTATTGGATTCAGTGCGCTTGGCACCAGTCCAAGATCCGTCATGAACTGCTTCATCCAGACACCCTCCTTAGCCACCTCCGAGGCAGCCATGTACTCCGCTTCACATGTAGAATCTGCTACGACGCTTTGCTTGGAACTGCACCAGCTTACCGCACCCCCATTAAGAATAAATACGTATCCGGTTTGCGACTTAGAGTCGTCCGGATCTGTGTCAAAGCTTGCATCGACGTAACCTTTTACGGCGAGCTCTTCATCACCTCCATACACGAGAAACATCTCCTTAGTCCTTTTCAGGTACTTCAGGATATTCTTGACCGCTGTCCAGTGATCCACTCCTGGATTACTCTGGAACCTACCTGCCATACTTATGGCCAGGCTAACATCCGGTCTAGTGCACAGCATTGCATACATGATAGAACCTATGGCTGAAGCATAGGGGACGGAGCGCATATGCTCTCTATCTTCATCAGTTGCTGGGCACTGAGTCTTACTCAATCTCGTACCTTGTAAAACTGGCAAGAACCCTTTCTTGGACTGTTCCATTTTGAACCTCTTCAAAACATTATCAAGGTATGTGCTTTGTGAAAGTCCTATCAGGCGTTTTGATCTATCCCTATAGATCTTAATGCCTAGAATGTAAGCAGCTTCTCCTAGGTCCTTCATAGAGAAACTCTTATTCGAGTAATCCTTTATGCTCTCTAAAAACTCCACATTGTTTCCAATCAGCAATATGTCATCCACATATAATATTAGAAACGCCACAGAGCTCCCACTCACTTTCTTGTAAATACAAGATTCTCCAACCACTTGTATGAACCCAAATGCTTTGATCACCTCATCAAAGCGTTTGTTCCAACTCCGAGATGCTTGCACCAGTCCATAAATGGATCGCTGGAGCTTGCACACCTTGTTAGCATTCTTAGGATAGACAAAACCTTCGGGTTGTATCATATACAACTCTTCCTTAAGGAAACCGTTAAGGAACGCCGTTTTGACATCCATCTGTCAGATTTCATAATCGAAAAATGCAGCTATTGCTAACATGATTCTGACGGACTTAAGCATCGCTACGGGTGAGAAAGTCTCATCGTAGTCAACTCCTGGAACTTGTGAAAAACCCTTTGCCACAAGTCGAGCTTTATAAACGGTCACATTACCGTCAGCGTCCGTCTTCTTCTTAAAGATCCATTTGTTCTGAATAGCCTTGCGGCCCTCAGGTAGTATCTCCAAAGTCCACACTTTGTTCTCATACATGGATCCTATCTCGGATTTCATGGCTTCTAGCCATTTGTTGGAATCTGGGCCCACCATTGCTTCTTCATAATTTGCAGGTTCATTGTTGTCTAACAACATGATTGATAAGATGGGATTACCGTACCACTCTGGAGCAGACGTGGTCTCGTCGACCTGTGTGGTTCGACAGAAACTTGAACCGGAGTTTCATGATCATCATCATTAACTTCCTCCTCAACCGGCGTCGCAACGACAGAGGTTTCCCCTTGCCCTGCGCCACTATCCAGAGGGATGAGAGGTTCGACAACCTCGTCAAGTTCTATCTTCCTCCCACTCAATTCTCTCGAGAGAAACTCCTTCTCGAGAAAAGCTCCGTTTTTAGCAACAAACACTTTGCCCTCGGATTTGAGATAGAAGGTGTACCCAACTGTCTCTTTTGGGTAACCTATGAAGACGCACTTTTCCGCTTTGGGTTCCAGCTTTTCAAGCTGAAGCTTTTTGACATAAGCATCACATCCCAAACTTTAAGAAACGACAACTTTGGCCTTTTGCCATACCACAGTTCGTATGGTGTCGTCTCAACGGATTTTGATGGTGCCCTATTTAAAGTGAATGCAGCTGTTTCTAATGCATAACCCCAAAACGATAACGACAAATCAATAAGAGACATCATAGATCGCACCATCTCTAATAAATTACGATTACGACGTTCGGACACACCATTACGCTGTGGTGTTCCAGGCGGTGTTAACTGTGAAACAATTCCACATTGTCTTAAGTGAGCACCAAACTCGAAACTCAGATATTCACCCCCACGATCAGACTGTAGGAACTTGATCTTCTTGTTATGATGATTTTCAACTTCATTCTGAAATTGCTTGAACCTTTCAAATGTTGCAGACTTGTGCTTCATCAAGTAGACATAACCATATCTACTCAAATCGTCAGTGAAGGTGAGAAAATAACGATATCCGCCGCGTGCCTCCACGCTCATCGGACCACACACATCGGTATGTATGATTTCCAACAAGTCACTTGCATGCTCCATTGTTCCGGAGAACGGAGTCTTAGTCATCTTGCCCATGAGGCATGGTTCGCACGTGTCAAGTGAGTCAAAGTCAAGTGACTCCAAAAGTCCATCAGCATGGAGTTTCTTCATGCGCTTTACACCAATATGACCTAAGCGGTAGTGCCACAAAAATATGGCGTTATCATTGTTAACTCTAACACTTTTGGTCTCAATGTTATGTATATGCATATCGCTATCAAGATTCAATATGAACAATCCTCTCACATTAGGTGCATGACCATAAAAGATGTTACTCATAGAAACAGAACAACCATTATTCTGACTTAAAAGAGTAACCGTCTAGCAATAAACAAGATCCAGATATAATGTTCATGCTCAACGCAGGCACTAAATAACAATGATTTAAGTTCATCACTAATCCTGATGGCAACTGAAGTGAAACTGTGCCGACGGCGATTGCATCAACCTTGGAACCATTTCCTACGCGCATCGTCACTTCATCCTTTGCCAGCCTTCGTCTATTCCGCAGTTCCTGTTTCGAGTTGCAAATATGAGCAACAGAACCGGTATCGAATACCCAGGCACTACTACGAGAGCCGGTTAAGTACACATCAATAACATGTATATCAAATATACCTGATTTTTCTTTGGCCGCCTTCTTATCTGCCAGATACTTGGGGCAATTGCGCTTCCAGTGACCCATACCCTTGCAATAGTAACACTCCCTCTCAGGCTTAGGTCCAGCTTTGGGTTTCTTCGTCGGATTGGCAACAGGCTTGCCTCTCTTCTTTGAATTACCCTTCTTGCCTTTGCCGTTTCTCTTGAAACTAGTGGTCTTATTCACCATCAACACTTGATGCTCTTTACGGAGTTCAGACTCTGCGACTTTCAGCATCGCAAACAACTCGCCGGGAGACTTGTTCATCCCTTGCATGTTGTAGTTCAACACAAAGCCTTTATAGCTTGGCGGCAGTGATTGAAGGATTCTGTCAGTGATAGCCTCTTGCGGGAGTTCAATACCCAGCTCAGCTAGACGGTTTGAGTACCCACACATTTTGAGCACATGTTCACTGACAGACGAGTTCTCCTCCATCTTGCAAGCATAGAATTTATCGGAGGTCTCATACCTCTCGATCCGGGCGTTCTTTGAAAGATAAACTTCAACTCCTAGAACATCTCAAATGCTCCATGACGCTCAAAGCGACGTTGAAGTCCCGGTTCTAAGCCATACAAGACTACACATTGAACTATTGAGTAGTCCTCCTTACGTGCCAACCAAGCGTTCTTAACATCCAGATCAGCCGTAGCGGGTGGTTCATCTCCTAGCGCAGCATTAAGGACATAATCCTTCTTCCCAGCTTGTAAGATTAGCTTAAGATTACGAGCCCAGTCTACAAAGTTGCTTCCATCATCTTTCAACTTAGCTTTTTCTAGGAATGTATTAAAATTCAGGATGACTGTAGCATGAGCCATGATCTACAACACAAATATATTCAAAGTGGACTTAGACTATGATCAAGATAATTAGAGTTTAACTTAATCAAGTTATTCGCTAAACTCTCACTCAAAAAGTACATCTCTCTAGTCATTTGAGTGGTTCATGATCCACTTACACTAGCTCAAGTCCGATCATCACGTGAGTTGAGTATAGTTTCAGTGGTAAGCATCCCTATGCTAATCATATCATCTATATGATTCATGATCGACCTTTCGGTCTCATGTGTTCCGAGGCCATGTCTGCACATGCTAGGCTCGTCAAGCTTAACCCGAGTGTTCCGCGTGCGCAATTGTTTTGCACCCGTTGTATGTGAACGTTGAGTCTATGACACCCGATCATCACGTGGTGTCTCGAAACGACGAACTGTAGCAACGGTGCACAGTCGGGGAGAACACAATTTCGTCTTGAAATTTTAGTGAGAGATCACCTCATAATGCTACCGTCGTTCTAAGCAAAATAAGGTGCATAAAAGGATTAACATCACATGCAATTCATAAGTGACATGATATGGCCATCATCACGTGCTTCTTGATCTCCATCACCAAAGCACCGACACGATCTTCTTGTCACCGGCGCCACACCATGATCTCCATCAACGTGTTGCCATCGGGGTTGTTGTGCTACTCATGCTATTACTACTAAAGCTACATCCTAGCAAAATAGTAAACGCATCTGCAAGCACAAACGTTAGTATAAAGACAACCCTATTGCTCCTGCCGGTTGCCGTACCATCGATGTGCAAGTCGATATTTTCTATTACAACATGATCATCTCATACATCCAATATATCACATCACATCGTTGGCCATATCACATCACAAGCATACCCTGCAAAAACAAGTTAGACGTCCTCTAATTTTGTCGTTGCATGTTTTACGTGGTGACCATGGGTATCTAGTAGGATCGCATCTTACTTACGCAAACACCACAACGGAGATATATGAGTTGCTATTTAACCTCATCCAAGGACCTCCTCGGTCAAATCCGATTCAACTAAAGTTGGAGAAACCGACACTTGCCAGTCATCTTTGAGCAACGGGGTTACTCGTAGCGATGAAACCAGTCTCTCGTAAGCGTACGAGTAATGTCGGTCCAAGCCGCTTCAATCCAACAATACCGCGGAATCAAGAAAAGACTAAGGAGGGCAGCAAAACGCACATCACCGCCCACAAAAACTTTTGTGTTCTACTCGAGAAGACATCTACGCATGAACCTAGCTCATGATGCCACTGTTGGGGAACATCGCATGGGAAACAAAAAATTTCCTACGCGCACGAAGACCTATCATGGTGATGTCCATCTACGAGAGGGGATGAGTGATCTACGTACCCTTGTAGATCGTACAGCAGAAACGTTAGAGAATGCGGTTGATGTAGTGGAACGTCCTCACGTCCCTCGATCCGCCCCGCGAACAATCCCGCGATCAGTCCCACGATCTAGTACCGAACGGACGGCACCTCCGCGTTCAGCACACGTACAGCTCGACGATGATCTCGGCCTTCTTGATCCAGCAAGAGAGACGGAGAGGTAGAAGAGTTCTCTGGCAGCGTGACGGCGTTCCGGAGGTTGGTGATGACCTTGTCTCAGCAGGGCTCCGCCCGAGCTCCGCAGAAACGCGATCTAGAGGAAAAACCGTGGAGGTATGTGGTCGGGCTGCCGTGGAAAAGTCGTCTCAAATCAGCCCTAAAACCTCCGTATATATAGGTGGGAGGGAGGGGACCTTGCCTTGGGGCTCAAGGAGCCCCAAGGGGGTCGGCCGAGTCCAAGGGGGAGTCCTTCCTTCCCTTCCCACCTCCTTTTTTTTCTTTTCTCTTTGATTTTCTTTCCTAGGCGCATAGGGCCCTTTTGGGCTGTCCCACCAGCCCACTAAGGGCTGGTGTGCCACCCTCGAGGCCTATGGGCTTCCCCAGGGTGAGTTGCCCCCCCCCCCCGGTGAACTCCCGGAACCCATTCGTCATTCCCGGTACATTCCCGGTAACTCCGAAAACCTTCCGGTAATCAAATGAGGTCATCCTATATATCAATCTTCGTTTCCGGACCATTCCGGAAACCCTCGTGACGTCCGTGATCTCATCCGGGACTCCGAACAACATTCGGTAACCAACCATATAACTCAAATACGCATAAAACAACGTCGAACCTTAAGTGTGCAGACCCTGCGGGTTCGAGAACTATGTAGACATGACCCGAGAGACTCCTCGGTCAATATCCAATAGCGGGACCTGGATGCCCATATTGGATCCTACATATTCTACGAAGATCTTATCGTTTGAACCTCGGTGCCAAGGATTCATATAATCCCATATGTCATTCCCTTTGTCCTTCGGTATGTTACTTGCCCGAGATTCGATCGTCAGTATCCGCATACCTATTTCAATCTCGTTTACCGGCAAGTCTCTTTACTCGTTCCGCAATACAAGATCCCGCAACTTACACTAAGTTACATTGCTTGCAAGGCTTGTGTGATGTTGTATTACCGAGTGGGCCCCGAGATACCTCTCCGTCACACGGAGTGACAAATCCCAGTCTTGATCCATACTAACTCAACTAACACCTTCGGAGATACCTGTAGAGCATCTTTATAGTCACCCAGTTACGTTGCGACGTTTGATACACACAAAGCATTCCTCCGGTGTCAGTGAGTTATACGATCTCATGGTCATAGGAATAAATACTTGACACGCAGAAAATAGTAGCAACAACATGACACGATCAACATGCTACGTATATTAGTTTGGGTCTAGTCCATCACGTGATTCTCCTAATGACGTTATCCAGTTATCAAGCAACAACACTTTGTTCATAATCAGAAGACATTGACTATCTTTGATCAACTGGCTAGCCAACTAGAGGCTTGCTAGGGACGGTGTTTTGTCTATGTATCCACACATGTAAATGAGTCTTCATTCAATACAATTATAGCATGGATAATAAACGATTATCTTGATACAGGAATTATAATAATAACTATATTTATTATTGCCTCTAGGGCATAATTCCAACAGCCAATTCCTTGGTCACTCTTTGGTAAGTTGGTCTTCAAAGAAACAAAACTGTGTGTCACTTTCTTCCATCGAGGCTGAGTATGTAGCTGCCGCAAGTTGTTGTGCTCAATTATTATGGGTGAGGCAAACTTTAAAGGATTACAATGTTACTTGTGACGAAGGAGCTCTTTTGTGTGATAATGAAAGTGCCATCAAGATATCTCTCAATCCGGTGCAACATAGCAAGACCAAGCATATTGATATCCGTCATCATTTCATTCGAGATCATATCAAGCAAGGAGATATTGATGTCCTCTTCGTCAGCAATCAAGAGAAACTTGCGCATATTTTCACTAAACCTCTAGACGAAGCAAGGTTTCACGAGTTAAGGCATGAGCTAAATATCATTGAGTCAGGTAATGTAGATTGAAACTAGGCACACCACACCTCACTCATCATTATATTTGCTCTAGGTGTAGGCATGGACATAGGGGGAGTGTTGTTTTCTCAATGAACTTGCCCTCCCCCCATTATGCATAAATTGATCACGTCTTTCACATTAGCCATTCTTGATGGCACTTGTGCCTCAAAGACGGGTTGTGGTCATGAATCCAAGGATAATTATTTGCAGTGGCATACCATTTGTCTCAAACATTGGTGGGTCCGACCATCGCCCTTTCTTCGTCCAAAGATTCGGTTATGTGTTCAAGTGTGTGTGTGTGTCTATTTTTATCTTCACTTGGGTTTTCCTCTGCTTTTTCTGTTCCTCTGGCAAGGTTCAAAGTGTTTTCATAAAAATAGGGGAAAGTTTTAATGTGTTTTCACCAAAAGGGGCACGGTACTACCCCTCCATACACGACAGTGAACTTTTACAGCCGCTCGACGAGCGATACTACCGCTCAGCTAGCGGTAGTAAAAATTTACTACCGCTGGCCAAGCGGTACTACCGCACCGCCAAGGCCGCAGGGGCAGTTATTTCTCCCCATACCCATTCATCTTGTGGCTCTCTCTCCTTTTTCTCTCTCTCTCTTCTCAAGAGACGCTGCCGAAGGGACTCGCCGGATCTCCTTCTCCGGCCACTCTCCTCCGATTCCGGTTCGTGGGATTGTCTCCCTCCTCGCGCTCGTGCCATGGACCTCGGTATTGCCCCTCGTTCCCTTCTTTTTGCCTCATTTTTGTTGAATCTAGGGTTAGGGGCATGTATGTTCGTTCGTTGTATCATAGAACCATCTCTTCATGCTAGGAGGGTTGGGGAGTTCTTGTGTGGTAGAACTTTTTTGTGTAGGTTGCAACATGTGAGTTTGGGTCTCCGGTAGTACCGGATCTACAAGTTCTCTAGTCAAATCTGGTACTTCATCGCCTGTGCGGTACTACCACTCCTCCTGGAGCGGTACTACCACTGTGGAGTTGTACTACCGCTGTCAGAGCGGTAGTAATTTTATAATACCGCGTGAGCAGCGGTAGTAAAATTTTACTAATGTTGTCCCCTCAGTTCTCATGTTATGGCCTTCTAGTTAGCCTTGCTCTGGGATTTTCTGGTTTACTTTGGTCTTTGCCTTGACTTCTTTTATCGTTTTCCTGTGTTTGCGTTACATGTCATAGGTAGTGGCTCGCTCTAACCCACCTCGGGATGCCAGTTCCAAGCGACCTCGTTCTTCATATGTACCTGAGGGATCACACGCTCCGAAGCGCAATTTCAATAAGCCCGCTCACAAGAACAAGACAAACATTGTCGATTGGGATGCTATGCCACTTGCAGAGTTTCAGCTTCACCAAAAGGTCAACCCCTATGACAGCGCTAGGGTTTAGTTCCCTGGAGGTGAAATGTTTTGGTCTAAGTAGTAGTCTCTTATTTATGAAGATGTGATCAAGACGAAGAAGAATATATATGTACCGGTTCAGTGGACTGATATGCACCATCTGACCCTGCATACTTTGGTGAATCTTTGGCCATGGTGGAACAGCTTCAGATTGAGGAGCGCATCACATTTCAGTATGACTTTGATCCTGAGATAGTGGCGAAAGTTCTTTGTTACTGTCCACTTTCACTTTGATGACGAGCGCACTATGTCCTGGATGACCAATGAGGAGAGGTTGTCTGCTAATGGGAAGAGTTTATGGATTTGTCGAATGTCCGTGATGAGGGGCTTGAGCACTCAGTTGGTTTGCGCCCACACGCTAAGCCTTCTTTTATATCTAAGAAGAAGTTGCTGCCATTCTTTATTACTAAGGAATCCCCATCTGGTGAGGTCTCCCACGTGTTGAACCCTTTCCTTGATGTCATGCACCATATCTTTCGCAATACTTTATTTATGCGTGTTGGCAACAAGGACCATGTGCATTCATACCTGGTGGATATGCTTATGATGTGTCAGAAAGGGCAGACTCGTTCCTCTGGACCACTTAATGTATCTCACGTCATGTGCAGCGAGCTTCACTCGGCAGTCTTCCACCGTATGGTCACAATCTACGACCCTTATCTATTTTACCTGATCAAGCAGAAGTGGGTGCATGCCTTCCCAGCTATTGAGTTGCATGCTCCCGGGTGGATTCGCCATGAGCCTATTAAGATCTGACACAAGAACAAATGGGCCAACACCACCACTACACCTGATGCTGTCACTGTGGAGTCTAATGAGGATGAGGCTGCAGCTAAGAATGAGGCCGTTCCAGAGTCACATGTGTCTTCCTTTGTCGAGCCCTCTTGGGCCAAGAAGCTCACGGACCGGATGAAGACCTTGTTCTGCATGTAGGTGAAGGGGCGGTACATGACTCATGTTGCTTGTAAGGAGATTCATCAGCACGACCAGCTGATTATGAGGAAGCTCGACGTGCACATATCTAGTGGGCCTAAGCAATACATCACTCGTGGGGCTGCTTGGATGAAAAAGAACAATCTTTAGTGGGCTGAGTATGACTAGGAGTGTGCTGAGGAGACAGAAGACGAGACTGATGAGGAGTATGTTGAGGAGTGTGATGGCTGAGTCCTCTCCAGTTCGAGCTACCACCTGTGTCGTAGGTGTCCTCTCTACCTTTTTGGTGTCCCGATGCCAAAGGGGGAGAGAGTGTAGGATTTGCGAGTTTCCTTGTTTTCCATGTTGCTTTATTTGTTGAACTTTCGTTGCTACTTTGGTTGTCTTTGCTTTGTGTGTGAGACCAAGAGACGTCGTACTTTATCATATGGTGTGAGACATATGCTACCTCTCCTCTATATTTATTATCTCATTATTATCTAGTTTATTAGTATCTTGTGAGTCTAATTATTATGTGCCCTTATCTTCATGATCACATGTTATGCCTTGCTTCCATTCTTAGTGTTTATTCAGTTTGTTGGAACGATTGCCTTGTCTATAAAATCTAGGGGAGTGCTTTTCTTTGGTTGTGTTTGGGCAGTCCATATCCTTTTTCAAAAGTATGCACGCATCCAAGGGGAGCTTGTCTCTAGTTTGTAGATTTTCAGTTTGCATATGTTATTTCTATATCCTTTAGTGCAAATCATGTATTGTCATCAATCGACCAAAAAGGGCGAGATTGTTAGGGCATATTTCTCCTTGAGTGGTTTCAGCGAATGATGACAATGCATGTGTGGACTAATCGTGTGCATTAAGCATTTCAGATAATTCTTGACTAGGCACAAGATGATTTGATGCCCCTCGGAGTCTTTCAAATACGATTGCTTTCTACGTTTCTCTTTGGTGGATTTGAGTCATAGGAAAGTCGTAGTATTAAAAGGGGGTCAACTTCGGAAAGGTTTGGGTGGAATCAACACGTACACATTTCTATTGCACCAGCTTTCCCTTGCTTCAAATGGAGCTCCTACCATGTTTTCCATGTATGTGCAAATGGGCGAGCAATACACAGCGGTAGTACCTCCCTCGAGGCGGTAGTAGTTTTTTACTACCGCTCTGTGGGCGGTAGTAGTTTCTTTACTACCGCTCCGTGATACGTCCCAAACATATCTATAATTTCTGCTTGTTCCATAAAATTTTGGGTGACATTGTTATATGTTTTGCTACACTTTTATATCATTTTACACATATTTGGACTAACCTACTAACTCACTGCACCCAATGCCAGTTTCTGTCTGCTGATGTCTATTTTGCACGGGCTTTTACCCAATTTTTCGAAGCCCGGAAAAATGTAGAAAAAAATATATAAAAAATCAGCAAAACAAAAGCTTCTGGATCACCGAAGGAGGGCCGGAGGGGGGCCAGGGTCCTCCCAGGTGGTGTGCTGGCGCGGCCAGGCCCTAGGCCACACCAGGAGGTCGCCTGGGTGGGTCCCACCTCCTCTGGTGCCCTCCTTTGGCCTATATTTAGAGTCCCAAGAGGAAACCCTCGCAGACTTTTTGGAATCACGAATTTCTCCATGGTTTTGCCACCGCAGCGCTTCCAAGATCGGGAGGGTCAGGAGACCTCTTCTCGGCACCCTGCCGGAGCGAGAATTGACCTCCGGGAGTTTCTCCACCGCCATGGACGCTTCCCGGACGTGCCGTGAGTAGTCCTCCTTGGACCATGAGTCCATGAACAGTAGCTATGTGATGTCTTCTCTCCAATCTTGTGCTTCAATGGTTTGTCCTTGTGAGCTGCCGTACATGATCAAGGCATCTATGTAATTATCTTGCTATTGCTATGCTTGGTTTGTTGGGATCCGATGGATTATGAGATTATGTTCAGATTGTTATGAGTTATATATTTGATTATCCTTTTATATTATGTTCCTTAGTTATTATTGCATGTTCTCCGTTGCTTTTTATTGCTTTGGCCAAATAGTAGATCGTAACTCCAAGAGGGACCGTTATGCATGATTGTGGGTTCAGGCCCCTCGATGTCTAGCTTGAGTGACAGAAACATGAGACTAGGGGATTTGCTTGCTGCCACCAGGGAGAAAACAACGGTACTTGTGACCACAGTTGCAAGGATTGTTTACCTTACGCATAGTTCGTTAATGTAGTTGTCCGTTGCTTTGAGTTTACACTTTGGGTCGGGCTCGCAACTTAATACCAGAGAGATGTTCTGGATAGATATCTCAAGGTGGATGATTAGTAAGTAGATGCTAATGAATAAATGGTCTACTTGTCTTGGCGTAGTACCCATTACTATTGAACCTCTAACTATCAAGGAGCATAATTAGCATTGCGGTGCGATCATAATTCTGTCAATTGCCCAACTGTGATTTGTTTACCCAAGCATTGTTGTTTATCATATTTTGGGAGAGAGACATCACTAGTGAACATCATGTGACTTCGGTCCATATCACCATCATTTTTTACACCTCCATCATTTATCGCTTTCATTTACTTTTCCGTTGCAATCACTATTACCTTCTCGCTTGTGTTTTGATCCTTCGCAAACTACAAGGCTGGAGAGATTGACAACCTCTCTGTACTCGTTGGGAGCAAAGTTATTTGTTGTGTGTGCAGGTCCACATCTTCTGCTAGCTCCAGGGTGGAAGACACCTACTTGCTGAGCCTAGGAGTCCTCCTGGGTCGATAAACCTTACAGTCTCCGTGTAAGGGAAATTTGCTGCTCACTACATCTGCACCTTCCACTTGGGGTATCCAACGAGGGGCAAGAAATATATCCATCAACTCGTCATCACTCCATCGGACTTTTTGCGCATCCTTTTGCATCTACTGTGGTAGGCACGGTAGTATTTTCTTACTACTGTGGTTGGTGAGCTATCATGTGGTAGTACTGCTCCTAGGAGCGGTAATACCTGTCACACCCAGTTTCTGGCCTTCCTGATTAATTAACTTATTTCAAAATTTAGGACCAATTAAAAAAAATTGTGAATGCTTCTGATGCTTGGAGTGACTATTGTTTGCCTGTTTGCTTGATTGCATGTGATTGCTCCCCATTAATTCTTGCCATCCTCCTACTCACCTCCTCATTCCATGATCTCGTGCCTAATGATCATGCCATGTGTTTAGGAAAAATACCTACTTTTACCAAATATTATTTTTACCCAAAAGAGCATTTCTTTGAATTAAACTTTCAAACCCCTGAGATGAGGTTTGTACTACAAGTCCTCAAATTAGGGAATTTATTTTGCACCAATTATTTTATTTAAAACCTATTATGAAAATGTCTTCCAAAAACCACCATATTATTATTTTAAAAGTTATTTTTATTATTTTATTTAAAAGCCTTTCCGTGAGGCCAAAAATGGTCTCTTATGAAGGAAAGTTACTTTTATTGCTTTCAAAATATTTAAGAAAATTTAGGGAATCTCAGTGGATATATTTATTCGATATTTATGAGTTACAACACATGGTCATGTTCAAAATATTGGGCAAACCCCTCCAAAACCATTCCTGTCTATTTCAAGCTTTTGGAATATTTCTATAAGAAATATTCTCAATAAATTCTAGTAAAATTCTAGCATGTCATCTATGATATTCTTGATGATCTTGCCAAGTTTAATTTCGATCCAAGTTGATTTGGCTCCCCTAATCACTCTAAAACCCTATATGTCCATAATCAAATTTGAGCAACTTTACATTGTGAAGTGTCTCCAATTGTGCTCAAATTTGGTGGACATGTTCAATACTCCAATA
This sequence comes from Hordeum vulgare subsp. vulgare, assembly GCF_904849725.1. NCBI lineage: Eukaryota > Viridiplantae > Streptophyta > Magnoliopsida > Poales > Poaceae > Hordeum > Hordeum vulgare. Next base: position 111,379,905 of record NC_058522.1, on the reverse strand, counting down.
AGGCATCCACACCAAGTGGTACACCAAGGAGAATAAAAGAACTTGTCCTAAGACCCCCAAAACCCTCTCTGTTGATTTCTCACTTTGGTAAACTTTACATTATAAAGTTTCTCCACTTGACCTCAAACTTTTTGTGCATGCCTTAATGCTCAAATAATGCCCCTACACCAAATATTGGATTTGTGGGAATTTATTTGAATAGGGTTCTAAGCAGAAACCCATTTCTGCCCATTTCTAGGGTTTGTCAAGTCTACATTGGAAAACTTCTCCACCAAATCCCAAATTTCGTGTGCAAGCCTATTTTCGTCTATTATTTGACCCTGTTAAGTATCATAGCCATTGGAATCCATCTGGTAGCCCAACCACAGATCAAACACCTTGTGTGCACTCACTAATTTGGTTTCTTTTGCCCCTTCCACTTTTACCCTTGAGCTCAACTTTCTACCACAGGCTCACATAGTCATATTTTACCTCCAGTAACTTTCCCATGGCCACTGGTCAATTATTGGAGAAGGTCCCTTTGTAACTTTCTCTCATTTTCACCCTTGGCAGCACTGTTTTACCTCTCTTTCCATTCTTCTTCTTAAGCTATCACCCCCAACCCTTTCCAGAGCATCTATTATATGCCAAGGCTTCATTTAGAACAAAGATATGGCATGCTCATGTGGAGAAAATGAGCAGCACTTCTACAAATGGATTTCTGGCTGAATCATGGCTTTGAACAGCAAGTAGTAGCTACCATCCTTTGTTTGAGCTGAAACTTTGCAGTAATGAGGTCCTTCCATGCCTAAGACTGCTAGACATGCTTTTCTTCTAGTATCTCTCAAGTTAGTGCCCTATCTGCCCACCTTAAGTTTGTTGTCGCAAACTTAACAGCAGTCAAACTCATCCCTAACCAGCCTCAGATGCTTCCAAATTCTAGAGTCTCCCTCCTGCATGGGTGCCCTATGTGCCAGACATGTTTGACTGGTCTTGTGTGCCATGTGGACGTGAGTGGCCATGGTGACCACCTCCCTGGCGTGCAGAAACGGTGCTCTGCACCTTGTCTTCTTTCTCCAGGGCGTGTCCCATCATTTCATCATGTCTCAGAGCACCAGAGCATCCCCTTTGACTAGTCCAAGCTCTCCCCGGCGCCAGCTTGCCTCCAAAACCTCTCTGGCATGCGTGTCTACCATGTGCTCTCAGAGCTCCAGAGAGCTCCTGAGTTCTCTCCCTCCTTTCCCTCTATCATCTCCTCCTCCCCTTGAGCATTAGCAGCCGGGGGCATCTCTCCTCTTCCTGGGAGTCTCCTAGGCCTCTTCCCCGTCTCCCCTCGAGGTCCCCATTCCCTCCTTCCTCCTCATTCTGCCATGGCCGAAGCCCACCGGAGGCCTCCTCTCGAGCTGGCCAACCAAGGGCTTCTCCCCTCGCCTCTGCGCCCCTGGGGCTCTCGAGCCGGTGCCGCCCCTTCCCTCCCTTCCTCCTTCCTCCCTGGTGGCCAGGAGGGCGCCCTCTTCCTTGCGGCCCAAGCCGGTTGCACCATGGCCAAGGCCCGCTTGCCTTGGTGGCTTCCCGACGGGGATGGGACCCCAGGTAGGTGCAGTATGTCTGTCCAAGCACTCCAGTGGCCGAGCTGCCGAGGATAGGGCCCTGTGGCGCCGTGGCCTCGTCGGATCTCCCCTGCCTCCCCCACGGCGGGAGGTTGAAGATGAACCTGCAGGTGGGGCCCCCTGGACAGCCACTCCAGCCGGGCCAGCTAGATTAGGTGGTCGCGCCCTGTCTGGCAGGCGTCTCCCTCGCGCGGTGGCGCATTCCCAGAAATGCGTGTCCCCCGTGGCCGGTTGCTCGCGGCTGGAGCTATGGGTCGGCCCATTCGCCTATCTAGCACCATGGGCGGTAGTTAGCTCGAAGGATGAGTATCTTCTCCTTTTTCATTTTTTAACTTGTAAATTCCCTCACAAATTCATACTAACTCCAAATTCATTGATTCAAAATTATGCAGGTTTCTAAAATCATGTTCTATCCAGATTTGAGCATTGCACCTTTTTCCAAAGTATTTCCGTGTGATAATAATATCTAAATGCCCATTTAGATAATTTAAAACCATCCTTGCAAATTTCTAGCATATTCAAATCAACTCCAAATGGAGTGATTCCAATTCCTAGGGCCTTCTAAAATCCTTCCCTATTTTTAGAACCTTGGTCAACATTTTTGTGGGACTTATTTCGGTTGCATCAAATGAATAGCCCCTTTTGCTATTTATTCCACATTGTAAAATCTCTAGAAAATTCATACCAACTCCAAATCAAGTGAAACCACTTCCTAAATATTTCTCAAATCATTTTCTATTACATGGGTGCCTCCACTCATTTTTAACAGAATGATTTGTGTTGGCTTCTTCATTGATCACCTATTCCTCCTTTCATCCATTCAAATTCCCTGATGATCCAAATATCCTATATCAAGCTTCAGTTTTTTTTCCTATGACTAGAGAGGTCCAAGAAAAATAAAACTTCTATTTTTAGAACACTTTTATTCTGCTTGATGTGTGGCTTACTATAGTTATTTCCGACGAGAGTTGACGGTAGACGGAGTATTCGGAGTTGGAGCGGAAGACCTCGAAGACCCCGAGGACTTACGTGAGCAAGGCAAGCAACCCTTTGACCATGGCTGAGCATATGTTACTTTGCATGTTATAATAGCAAGCATTCCCGTTGCATATGATCATAAGTGCCGGTAATCATTTGATATGATTTTACCGAAGGATCCTCCGGAGTATTTTGCATTGAGCTTGACCCTACCCCTTGAGGGTCATGCTAATACCATGTTGACAAGTAAAATTAGCAGTAGTTCTATCATAAGCATGATGTTGTCACAAAGTAAGAGTTTATGAAAACCCCGTCGGGTGCCACTAATGCCCGAGGGTGATGATGAGTTAGGTGGTCACTTTTGGTGAAGTGATGCACCCAGTATTTTTGTGAGTAAGGTTTCGGAAATGGGATTAGATTTATGATGTGTCGACCGTCCCAACCTTACCAGTACGACCATGTTACCCCTTATAGGACGAGGCTATGTTAATTACTCTCGTCGGTGCTAGCAAAGAGCCACATTACTAGTGGCGGGAGTGATATGTGGTCACTCTCGTGATGGGGTCGTGCCGGGTAGGACGACTATGCCATTTTTATGAGTTCCAGTCACACCGTTGGTCCCCGCATGGTCGGTACTATCCAGAGTTGGTGCTTGTAAGATGTATGACACGTGGGCTGGGTACCAATCGAGTGGATCTCTTTGTCTAGTATCGTCAGGGGAAAGGCATTGATCGGGTACTTACCTCGGGTATGTGATATACCGCGAGTCGTGGATGACACGGAAGTTTCTCGGATCTCGTGGGTCCAGCGTACTACCTCTGCAGAGTGTAAACTATTCGAATAGTCGTGTCCACGGTCAAGGACAGTTGGGTAATCCTGCTTAAACTACGTCCTGATATTTCCGCATAAACCAAGTGTGTGTGAGTGAGTGTGTGTGGTGTTGGAAAAAGGTGTTGTTATGAAAGTAATAATATGACCAAGTTCGGTGACTTGGCATATAGGGTGATCCTGGATGGTTCAACCCTCAACTGATATATTGAGGATATGACCAAGTTCGGTGACTTGGCATATAGGGTGAACTCGGATGGTTCAGCCCTTAGCAAATATGTTGATATCTATAACCTGTTCTTCAAGAGTAATTCTTTAACTTGATGCATATTCATGATCATTCTACCCAGATGAGTTACACCAAAGATGCATGATATTGTTATCCTTCACTTTCGTTGTTCATATCATGGGCTGTTTGCGAGTACATTCAAAGTACTCATTGGCTTGCCACTGGTTATTTCATTGACCAGGTATGAAAGAACAGGATATGGTGGAGAGTAACTCAGTGACGTTCTTGCGAGCTAGGACGCTTCCCAGTCAGAATGTCTGTAGGTTAAGGCTGATGGCATGGGTACACGCTTTCAACCAATAATTATGCTATTGGTCTAGTTTGGAGTGTTGGCCGTTAAGGCCCTATATATGTAAGACTTGACCGAAGTGGTCATTTATTGTATCAAACGATCTGTAAGGATGTAAGACTCTTTTATTCGGTATCTTTGTTCGGTAAGCATTGATCTCTGGGATCACTGAGCACGACGGTCTCGACTCGTAAGTCGGGGTCCCCACAGTACCGCTCCTAGAAGTGGTACTACCACTTGGCTAGTGCAGTAAGTGGGGGGGTAACGGTTGGATTGTTCCCCCACTATATAAAGGTGTCTTCTTCCCTGAGAAGACTACCTTTTACCTCCCCAAGCTCCATTGTTGCTCCAAAGCTCATTCTTCCCCAATCTCTCTCCCTAGCTAATCAAACTTGTTGATTTTCTAGGGATTGCTTGAGAAGGCCTTGATCTACACTTCCACAAAGAGATATTTGAGTCCCCCCACTAATCCCATGCGGATCTTGTTACTCTTGGGTGTTTGAGCACCCTAGACGGTTGAGGTCACCTCGGAGCCGCATTCCATTGTGGTGAAGCTTCGTGGTCTTGTTGGGAGCCTCCAACTTTGTGTGGAGATAGCCCCAACCTTGGTTGTAAAGGTTCGGTCGCCGCCTTCAAGGGCACCAATAGTGGAATCACGGCATCTCGCATTGTGTGAGGGCGTGAGAAGAATACAGTGGCCCTAGTGGCTTCTAGGGAGCATTGTGCCTCCACACCGCTCCAACGAAGATGTACGTCCTGTCAAAGGGAAGGAACTTCGGTAACACATCCTCGTCTCCACTGGTTCCACTTGCGGTTATCTCTTACCTTTAGTTTGTACATAGTATTGTTGTGGTGTATTCCTTGCTTGCAATTGTTGTCCTTGTTGTTAGCATCATATAGGTTGCTCACCTAGTTGTTCATATAGAGAACCTTTTGTTGCTAACCCTAATTTATTAAGACAAGCTAAAAATTGGTAGTTGCCTATTCACCCACCCTCTATTCAACCATATCGATCCTTTAAGTGAGAATCTCTCTATCACGGACGATATCCACTCTGCGGCAGAGTTGTTCATCCTTGCCGACCGTTGCGCCAAAGCTGAACAGGGACGCCTTTTCCTTCACAACGACCCTGACATCGGGCCTGGTACGGCGAGGTCCAAGGGTAAGAACACCAAGCGCAAGGGCATTGTCGTTCTCATGGAAGACCTGGACAGCAAGCGTGGCTGCGATCGTGACGAGGACAAGATGGACGAGTGCCTTCCTTGTGCCTACCACAACATGACTTCCCACAGCAGTGAAGACAGCTACGAGCTAAAGCTGCTTCACAAGGGTCGCACCAAGCACCGCGGTAGATGCACCAGATGCTGAGCCTAGCACGGCAAAGTCCAAAGGAAAGCACACCAAGCGCAAGGGCCCTGTCGTGCTAGAGGCGGGGCCGGACAACAAGTGTGGTCGCAGCCGCGAAGAGGCCAAGAAGGACAAGCGCTTTCCTTGTGCCTACCGCAACATGACCTCCCACAACACTGAAGACTGCTACAAGCTCAAGCTGCTTCATGAGGGCTACTCGGAGCACCGTGGTAGCTGCAAGGAGCATAGTAAGGGACACGGTGGTGACAATGCAGGCGTCCTCTGGGGTGATAACAACAACAACAATAACACCGATGACAACAACCGCCAGGGCACGTAGAACCACCTTTGGCAGGCTAACCCTCATGCTAACGCCGCCCCGCCACGAGCCAGCGACCTCCTACCCACTGAGAAGGCTTGGGACTACCAAGATCCCCACAGGGTGGCCTTCATCCCCGACAGGGCCCAGGCCCCTCCATCCAACCGCTACATCAAGTGGTTCTCTTGTGAGGTGAACGCGGCCTTCACAGCGCTCGATTCTGCCAACCTCCTCAAGTGGTTTGAGTTCCCCATCACCTTCGGCACCACTGGCCACCCCAAGTCCACGAATGCCATGGGCGACGTCCCCATGTTGTGCACTCCTACTATCAGCAGTGTGGTCATCACCAAGACGCTCATCGATGGCAGGGCAGGCCTCAATGTACTCTCCATGGAGACCTTCGAGATAGTTCAAGTGCCCTATGAGCGCCTGATGCCCACCCAATCCCTTCTCGGGCGTCACCGATGGAACCACTCTTCCCCTGGGCCAGGTGCGCCTTCCCGTCACCTTTGGCACCTGCAAGAACTATGGTACTGAGTTCATTGTCTTTGATGTGGCTCACATTAGGCTGCCCTACAATGCCATCTTGGGCTACTCGGCACTCCCCAAGTTCATGGTCGTGACCCACCACGCCAATGGCCTCGTCAAGATGCTTGGCTGCAGGGTCATCCTTACCATCCGCTGCGACAAGAAGGACGGGATGCACACCCTCGAGCATGCCTACATGCCCGCCTATGCTCATACCCAGCCGACAAGGATGCCCCTGGGCTTGCCAAGGAGGCGCTCGCGAAGAAGAAGCCACTGCTCCCTCAAGAGAGGGCCGAGTCCATGAAGGTATCGTTGGATGAGGGCGACGCAAGCCCATCCCTCGCCGTCAGCGGTGGCCCCTCTCCAATATAGGAAGGCGTGCTCGTCACCTTCCTACGGGCAAGCTCGGATGCATAGGATTGGACAACATCAGGCATGCCTGGCCTACGGAGGTAATCGAGCACCACTCAACAGCATGAGAAGCAGGAAGTCATCACTAAAGAATGGCATGAGGCACCCGAGAAGCAGGAAGTCGTCAATAAGGAAGTCAGCAAGCTCCAGGATGCAGGAATTTCCTCTGAAACTACCCACCCCAAGTGGATAACCAGCCCCACACGTGTCGCCAAGCCGCACAACATAAGGTACCTCTGCGTCGACTTCGTCGCCCTCAACCAGGCTCGCCCCGTGAGCCCCTTCCTTCTCCTTCGCACTAGCTCATGTGTGTGCCTTTCATCCTAGAGGGTGCTAGAGCCACCTTCGCAAGGATGATGTGTATGATCCTCGAGTCCTGCATCACAAGAAATGATGACGTCGGGTGTTCTAGTAGAAAACACATGGAATGCCCGACATCACCGTAAGTCTTGTCTGTGCTTCATGGGCACGGGCGAGATAGAGATGTACACGCTCCGGGGCTCTCTCTACCCATGCTGCCTCTGGCATGTGAGATCCCTTACCACTCTCGTGGAAGCCCCATGCTCAGCGCTGGCGGATGCCCCATGCTCAGCACTGGCGGCCGACTTACTTAAGGGGCCCTCAGCCGTCACATCCTAAAGCTAACCCATGTCAAGCACGACATCATGTATCTTTCTGTTATGTAATGAAACTGCTTCATGCATTAGTAAAGGTTAGTTCCTTTAGAGTTTGATGTGCTCGCAGCTGAGTATCTCTCAGGAGGGGCGTGCGCTCGTGATCTCCCCCGTATTTTCCATGCGAGCAGGGCATGGGCATGGTGCATGTGCTCGAGTCGGTCCTAGCAGCACTACAAATTCCAAGCGACTAAGCTCTTGCTCGCGGGCGTGCACCTGTGTACGTCACCTCACCAGGTCCTTGGTGCTCTTATCATCTCATGTAACACCCACACGCAAACCCACAAGCGCACCATGTTGTATTACTTGCCAAAACTTGGCAGTTTCCCTTGTGCAGGTTATCGAAAGCCCCAGGAGCCCCCGCCCCCCTCAGGAGGCTTCGCGAGCAGCGTCCCACGGGTGGAAGGCTTTGTGAGGGATCACGCCCCACGAGGCGCTCCCTCCGGAGGATTCGCTCCAAGAAACGCACCTCAAAGGAGCTAAGTGTAAAGCACCCCTCGGGATTTCTCTGTTTCTTTCCCCTCTCAAGCATTCCTAATTTCCTTGGCATGAGCTGACTACGTGTTAATGAGGGGACCTTGAGCATCATACCTCAGGGGCACCTACCAGCCCTAAGATCCCTACACCCTCTGGCCTTGCTAAGAGCACGCTCCATGGCAACTAGGGACGGTTGAATCGCACCTTGGGGGCTGGGTCCCAGCGACACAAGGCACAAAAGGCAACTTAAAAGGAAAAGAAAGGCCTTGGGAGGAAAACAAAAACATATGAAATGTCAAGTACTTAAAGCAAAAATGCCACACGAACATTTTCATGCCCCACGTTGCCAAGTGATACACAATATAGCAGGAAAAGAAAAATCAAGCCTCAAGCGGTGGAGGCACCATCTTCGTCGTTGTTGTTAGGAAGGTTCGCGCCAAGGCTGTCGCCTTCTTCAGAGGGCTCGACCTGCACGAACCGCTTGATCAGAGAGTCCACGTGCCCGCTCACTTCATCCTGAGTGGCCCTTGGAGCTCTTCACGCACTGACTCCACCACGCTTGCGAAGTCAAAGGCAAAATCCTGGCGGCGAAGGTTGGAGAAGACGCGCATCACTGCACAGTCCAGGAGCTCGCGGGCTCCTCCCTCGATGGCTTCATCCACCTTCAAGACCCCCAACTCCAATGCCTCCATCACCTCGGTGAATAATTCAAGGTAGCCGCTGTCGTAGTTCATGCAAGGAAGCGCCGGAACATCCTCAACAAAGCGGCCGAGGACTACACCGACACACGTTGTGAGGCTGAAGAACAGTTTCGTGTGTTGTGGCTGCATCGTCTACGCCTATGTAGCATCACCACAGGCCTTGTTCACGGCGTCAAAGGCTGCACCAACTTACACCTGGAGCAACACTAGCTCCGCCTTGACATCCCGTTTGCCCTTAAGGGAAGCTTGGAGGTCCCTCTCAGCGTCTTGAAGCTGGGCCTTAAGCTCATCGACCTCCTCCTAGAGCTCGCCGCACTTTAGCTAAAAGCGAGCTTTCTTCTGCTCCAACATGTCGTGATACTCCTCAAGAGCACATGCCTGCTCCCTAGCTAACCTGGCATCGGCATCAGCGTTGACCGTTGTTGTCCTCCTCTCGAGCTGGGCGTTGGCCTTGGCGCGCGCTCACTCGAAGGTGTCCCTGTCAGCGAGGACATAGCCCTCCATGGTCGTGAGGCTCTCGCATTGCGCCTCCTGGTCAGAGGTGGTCCGTGCGGCCTCTCACTCTCCTATGGCCATGTCAGCCTCCTGCCTAACGCCGGCCTCCTCCCTCTTGACCAGCTCCTCCTTGCCAGTGGAGTATTGCTGCTCGTGCAAAGCCGCCGCGTCCTCATGTGCCATGAGCTCCTGCTTGCGGAGTGCGATCTTCTCCTCCACCTGTCGGGCACAGGACTCATCCTCTAGGTGCCTCTCACCGCCCGCTGATATGTCTCCATCGTATCTACTTTTCCGAACTCTTTTGCACTTGTTTTGGACTCTAATTTGCATGATTTGAATGGAACTAACCCGGACTAACGCTGTTTTCAGCAGAATTGCCATGGTGTTGTTTTTGCGCAGAAATAAAAGTTCTCGGAATGACCTGAAAATTTACGGAGAATTTGTCTGGAATTTATGAAAAATACTAGCGCAAGAATCAGCGGAGGATGTGGAATGTGGAGCCCACAAGCCCACCAGGCGCGGGGCCCCTGGCCGCGCCTTGCAGGCTTGTGGAGCCCACGACGCTCCACCACCTCCAAATCTAGCTCTATTTAGTTCGTCTTGCCCGGTAATAAATCGAGGCGAAGAGTTCATCGCGTTTTACGATACGGAGGCGCCGCCACCTCCTGTTCTTCATCTGGAGGGCAGATCTGGAGTCCGTTCTGGGCTCCGGAGAGGGGAGATCGTCGCCATCATCATCACCAACCTTCCTTCATCGCCAATTCCATGATGCTCTTCATTGTTCGTGAGTAATCTCATCGTAGGCTTGCTGGACGGTAATGGGTTGGATGAGATCTATCATGTAATCAAGTTAGTTTTGACGGGGGTTGATCCCTAGTATCCACTATGTTCTGAGATTGATGTTGCTACTACTTTGCCATGCTTAATGCTTGTCACGAGGGCCCGAGTGCCATGATTTCAGATTTGCACCTATTATGTTGTCGCCAATATATGTGTGTTTTAGATCCTATCTTGCAAGTTGTAGTCACCTACTATGTGTTATGACCCAGCAACCCCGGAGTGACAATAGCCGGAACCACTCCCGAAGATGACCATAGTATGAGGAGTTCATGTATTCACCAAGTGTTAATGCGCCGCTCCGGTTCTTTATTAAAAGGAGAACCTTAATATCCCGTAGTTTCCATTAGGACCCCGCTGCCACGGGAGGGATGGACAATAGATGTCATGCAAGTTCTTTTCCCTAAGCATGTATGACTACATACGGAATACATGCCTACATTAGATTGACGAACTGGATCTAGTTACTTATCTCTCTATGTTATAACTGTTGCATGATGAATCACATCTGGCATAATCATCCATCACCGATCCAATGCCTATGAGTCTTTTACTACTGGCCCTTGCTATGTTACTTTGCCGCTACTCCTGTCACTGCTGCTACTGTTACTCTGTTGCTACTGTTGTTACTTTGTTGCTACTGTTGTTACTTTGTTGCTATTGGTTACTGTTGCTACTGCTGATATAATACTACCTTGGTACTGATACTTTGCTGCAGATACTAAATTTTCAGGTGTGGTTGAATTGACAACTCAACTGCTAATACTTGGGAATATTCTTTGGCTTCCCCTTGAGTCGAATCAATAAATTTGGGTTGAATACTCTACTCTCGAAAACTGTTGCGATCCCCTATACTTGTGGGTTATCAAGACTATTTTCTGGCGCCGTTGCTGAGGAGGCACAGCTATATTCTCTGAATCACTTGGGATTTACGTCTGTTGCTCACTATGAGGAATCCGATAGATCCAAAAACCAAAGTCTTGCCCTCAACTACGAGGATAGGTAAGGAACTGCCATCTAGCTCTGCACTTGATTCACCTTCAGTTATGAGTAAGTTTGCGACACCACCTCCTGCTAGAAATCTTGATATGTCGCATGTGCTTGATGATGCTACTTCTGCTGCCCATGATGCTTATGATGATGCTATGCTTGATACTGCTTTGCCTGATGATGCTATGATTGATACTGCTTTGTCTGATGATGCTATGCTTAATACTGCTTTGCCACTAGGTGCATTCCTTGATGCACAAATTGCTAGAGTTGCTGCTAGATGTGATGATACTTTTGAAACTGCTGATACTATTGAAGTAGAACCTGCTATCTTGCAAGCTAGAACTAGCTCTCCTAGAAATGAATTACCTGATACGCCTGAGTGTTATTTTATGGAGGCAGAGATAGGTGAGGATTTTCTTGCGTGTAAGGATAGCTATGATGTTGAGAAATTACTGCGCAAGTGGAAAGAAAAATCTCTGAAAGCTAGGATGAAATACGACCCGAAGTTTGCTACTTCGCCTATCTTTGTGACCGATAAGGATTATGAATTCTCTGTCGACCCTGAGTTAATCACTCTGGTCGAATCTGATCCTTTTCACGGTTATGAGTTTGAAACGGTTGTAGCCCATCTTACCAAACTTCATGATATAGCCACCCTATTCAAGAGTGAGGAAAAGATCCGCCACTACTATATCCTCAAGCTGTTTCCTTTCTCACTAAAGGATGATGCTAAGACCTGGTTCACTTCTCTTGCTCCTGGTTGTGTGCGTAGCCCCAGGATATGGTCTACTACTTCTCTGAAAAATATTTCCCTGCCCAAAAGAAGCAAGATGCCTTGCAGGAAATATACAACTTTGCTCAAGCTGAAGAAGAGATTCTCCCACAAGCTTGGGGTAGGCTCGTCCAGCTACTAAATGCTTTGCCTGATCACCCTCTTGTGAAGAATGAAATACTTGATATCTTCTATAATGGACTTATCGATGCTTCCAAAGACCACCTAGATAGTTGTGATGGTTGTGTTTTTAGGGAACGAACTGTAGAACAAACTGATATTCTACTGAATAATATCTTGTGCAATGAGAATGCTTGGACTGTTCCCGAACCACCTCCTAATCCAACTTCGAAGAAAAGAGGTATTCTATTCCTCAGTCCTGAAGATATGCAAGAAGCTAAGAAATCTATGCGAGAGAAAGGCATTAAATCTGAAGATGTGAAAAATCTACCACCTATCGAAGATATCCATGGTCTTGTTAACCCGATACAGGTAGTAGAAGTAAATTCTCTGTGTAGGTTTGATGAGAGAAATATTCCTTTTGATAAACCTGCTAGCCTATGCGTGGATGAATTTGATAACTTTGTTGCCAAACAACAGAGTTTCAATGATTATGTTAGCAGACAATTGGAATAGAATGCTCGTATGCTTAGTCATTTAAGTGCTTGTGTGGACATAAATGTCAATGATCTTAAGCTTCTGAGGAAACATGCCTCTATGGTCACTACTCAAGTAGTACAAGTACTTAAGGCTCAAAATGACTTGCTCAATGAGTTGAATGACAATTCTGCTAGAGTCGTCACTAGAGGCGGTAGAATGACTCAGAAACCTTTGTATCCTAAGGTTCATCCTAAGAGAATTGAACAAGATTCTCGAGGAGTTAGCAGTGATGCACCTAGTCATCCTAGAAAGAAGAAGAAAGATGATAGGAACCTGCATGCTAGCAACCCTGTTGCTGCTAACCCTGAGAGTCCAAATGATGTCTCTGTCTCTGATGCTGAAACACAATCTGGTGATGAACATGAGCCTAATGATAATATCAATAGTGATGTTCATGATGATGCTCAACCTAGCAACGCTAAGGATGTGGAGATTGAACCTGTTGATCTTGATAACCCACAGTCTAAGAATAGAAGATACGATAAGAATGACTTCGCTGCTAGGAAGCATGGTAAAGAAAGAGAACCATGGGTTCAGAAACCCATGCCCTTTCCTCCCAAACCATCCAAGAAAAAGGATGATGAGGATTTTGAATGCTTTGTTAAAATGATTAGACCTGTCTTTCTGCAAATGCGTTTGACAGATATGCTCAAAATGTCTCTGTATGCTAAGTACATGAAGGATATTGTGACTAATAAAAGGAGTATACCTGAGGTTGAGATTTCCACCATGCTCGCTAATTATACCTTCAAGGGTGGAAATCCTAAGAAACTAGGTGATACCGGTGTGCCCACTGTACTTTGCTCCATTAAAGGAAACTACGTTAGAACTGCTTTATGCGACCTTGGAGCCGGTGTTAGTGTTGTGCCTCTCTCTCTCGTTATCGTAGACTTGAACTAGATAAGTTGACACCCACTGAAATCTCTCTGCAAATGGCCGACAAATCAACTGCTTTCCCTATCAGCATTTGCGAGGATGTGCCTGCTGTGGTTGCTAACGTCACCATCTTAACAGACTTTGTTATTCTGGATATTCCCGAGGACGATGCCATGGCGGTCATCCTCGGAAGACCCTTTTTAAACATTGCAGGGGTTGTTATAGATTGCAACAAAGGCAATGTCACTTTCCATGTCAACGGTAATGAGCATACGGTGCACTTTCCGAAGAAACAATATCGAGTACATTGCACCAATGCTATCGAAAAGACTTCATCGATTCTTATTGGGAGCTTTGAATGCCCTATTCCTCCTGTTAAGATGAAGTATGATTTTCTTGGTGGGGAGATGCACATCCCCATTGAGGTAACCTAGTGACTATTCGAAAATTCTCCGTTCTCTTTTGCGATTCGAAAAAGTTTGTCAAGGAGACTTGATCAACCTCATTGACGGATTTCTTTCGATGACCATGAGATGGATGAATCGAGGAGTCACAAACCTTTGTTCCAAGCTTTCACCTTCGGTTGCTTAGAAGAAAAATGATAGGTTTAGTTTAGTTTTCCCTGTTTTCTGTCTTAGCGTCCCGTAGAAAAGTACCCCGAAAATAAAAGTTCTCCGAACGTCCTGAAAATCAAGTATGATTTTTTCTAGATTTTTTCAAAAATACTGAGACGCAGAGCTAGTCTGGGGGCTGCACCAGTGGGCCACAAGCCCTGGGGGCGAGGGCACCCCCCTGGCCACGTCTACTTGGCTTGTGAGGCCCACGTGCACCCCCTCCACTCATTCTAGCTCCCATCTGCTTCTCCTACCTCCAGAAAAAAATCGTTTCGCAGCTCAAACTCGTGTTCTTGCTCCTCTTGCTGGGATTTTCGATCTCCTTGCTCAAAGCACCATTCTCCGAACTATTTTGGGGAAATTTCTCTTTGGTAAGTTACTCCTCCATTGGTCCAATTAGTTTTTTCTCTAGTGCCAAATACTTCGCGTATTTTTGTTGCCTTGGTGGCCATGTTCTGAAGATTTGCATGCTAATTTTAGCGGGTCCCAAGTACTTTTGATGCGTAATATGGCCTCTAGGCACTTGTGGGAGTAGTTGCTATGAGTTTTGTTGAGCCTTGTTCACTTTTCCTTTGGGTCACTGAAAATTTCAGAAACGGAAGATGTTCAGGAGAAACTAACATGGTGGTTCCTCAAGCAAGAGAGGTCCCCGTCTTGCGATTCGGGAGCCCGATCCTTACCAACCGAGGAACGCACAGGTACAACAGAGATATTACATAACCAAGGGAGAGGCAGAAGAGTATGAGTGGGAGGCAAAGGTTGCTCATCTCCGGGAGGCAGCTATTCACGCAGTGGCTGCAGCGCTCCCGTATAACCCCCATTATGATTTTGGGTGTCGCCCAGACCATCCATTGGGTAGACCAACTTAGGCCAAAAGCCTAAGCTTGGGGGAGTACGTGTTTCTCACCGACTTCACATTCTTGCTTATGCTTTCACTTTGTTCGTCGGTGTTCACACTTTGCCACTGTATCATCCATGCTAGTTTATTTCTTTTTCTCGTTTTCTTTTCGTGTGTCTGTCTAGTTTGAGAAAACCCAAAAATATTTTATTTTCTTCTTTTGCTTGTTGGGAGCATTCCCGTGTAAATAGTTTTCTTTTTCTTTGGGGCAAGGTAGAATACCATGGTTACAATGTTTAGTGGCTCTCGCATGCATACCTGTTTACCTGTTAAAGAGCCATATTACTTTGTCTTCTCCTTTGTGTTTGCCTGCAGATTCCAGCTTAGTCCAATGCACGAGCACTCTTATTATTGTTCACATCGTTCGGTCGTGCAAGTGAATGGCAATAATGACGATATATGATGAAGTGACTGGGCCTGGAAAACCTGGTATGAACTCAATCTATTTTGTTTTTGTAAATATGACTAGCTCATCATGCCTGATTCAGCTTTGTTGTGAGAGAAACATGTTTGCAATGACAACTTAGAGATCATAGTTTTTGATGCCATGCTTAATTAGCTAGGAGCTTATAATGGTTTGTCGTGGATGCCAACATGAATTTTGAGATGACTATGATGTAGTATGATAGGATGGTATCCTCCTTTGAATGATTCAAGTGGATTGACTTTGCGCATGTTCACGCATGTAGTTGAAACAAAATCAACATAGCCTCTATGATATTAATTTTCATGGTGATTTGTGTCCTACTCATGCTTGCACTCAATGTTAGTAATTCTCAATGCATTTTGATGATTGTTGTCGCTCTCTAGTTGGTCGCTTCCCAGTCTTTCGCTAGCCTTCACTTGTACTAAGAGGGAATACTGCTTGTGCATCCACTTCCATAAACCCAAAGTTGTTCCATATGAGTCCACCATACCTACCTATATGCGGTATCTACCTGCCGTTCCAAGTAAATTTGCATGTGCCACTCTCTAAATCTTCAAGAAATAATCTGTTTTGCATGCCCGAACCACTCATGTGGTGACACGGGGCTATCAGTATCTTCCATGCTAGGCGTGTTATCCTCGATATGTGTTTATTCACTATCATTCACGAGAAAGGGGCCGGTAATTGGAATTCCCAGTTCCATGCTCAAATCGAAAAGATAATTGCAAACAAAACTCCCCCGGGATTGATGTTGGTATGGACGGCACCCGAGGATTCGGCTAGTCGTGGAGTGTGATTGATTCGTGGTGAGGGAGTCAAAACTTTACTTTTCTGTTTGGGAACCGCCTATAGCATGTGTAGCGTGGAAGATGTTGAAAAATCTTAGTCATTGCGTTGACAATGAAAGCATGCCACCCAAAATTATTATCTCTCTTTTCTAAGCTTGAGCTCTGGCACCTGTGCAAATCAATGCTTCCCTCTGTGAAGGGCCTGTCTATTTATGTTCCTGTTGAGTCATCCTCCCCTTATAAAAGCACCAATTAGAGAGAACCTCTATCATTTTTATGCTTTGCTTTTAACTGTGTTGAGTATGACTGTGACTGGATCTTCTTTGCCATGAATTACAATGTTTAGTCAGCCCTTGGTCTTTGAAGGTGCTCTGCATTTATGTTTTCCTGTCTCAGAAAGAGCTAGCGAGATACCATCTGTTCGTACTGCTTCATGATTGTTTTGATTGAAGTGTTGACGTTTGAGACTTATTATTATTTGCTGGCTAGTTGATTATGCCATTGATATGAGTTTACCGTGAGACCTAGATGTCATTTGCTTATGTGGTTTGCTTGTGATCTTGCTGAAATTCTGGTTATGAGTTAGACATAGTTGCAACAACAAGATCAAACAGAGTTCGTCAAAGTTTTTCTTTTCTCTCTTTCAGTTTCTCAACTGAATTTCTTGAGGACAAGCAAGGCTTTAAGCTTGGGGGAGTTGATACGTCTGCGTCGTATCTACTTTTCCGAACTATTTTGCCCTTGTTTTGGACTCTAATTTGCATGATTTGAACGGAACTAACCCGGACTAACGCTGTTTTCAGCAGAATTGCTATGGTGTTGTTTTTGCGCAGAAATAAAAGTTCTTGGAATGACCTGAAAATTTTCAACATGATGGGGAGATCGTCGCCATCGTCATCACCAACCTTCCTTCATCGCCAATTCCATGATGCTCTTCACCGTTCCTGAGTAATCTCATCGTAGGCTTGCTAGACGGTGATGGGTTGGATGAGATCTATCATGTAATCAAGTTAGTTTTGACGGGGATTGATCCCTAGTATCCACTATGTTCTGAGATTGATGTTGCTACTACTTTGCCATGCTTAATGCTTGTCACTAGGGCCCGAGTGCCATGATTTCAGATCTGAACCTATTATGTTGTCGCCAATATATGTGTGTTTTAGATCCAATCTTGCAAGTTGTAGTCACCTACTATGTGTTATGACCCGGCAACCCCGGAGTGACAATAGCCAAAACCACTCCAAGAGATGACCATAGTATGAGGAGTTCATGTATTCACCAAGTGTTAATGCGTTGGTCCGGTTCTTTATTAAAAGAAGAACCTTAATATCCCATAGTTTCCATTAGGACCCCGCTGCCACGGGAGGGATGGACAATAGATGTCATGCAAGTTCTTTTCCCTAAGCACGTATGACTACATACGGAATACATGCCTACATTAGATTGACGAACTGGAGCTAGTTACTTATCTCTCCGTGTTATAACTGTTGCATGATGAATCACATTCAGCATAATCATCCATCACCGATCCAATGCCTATGAGTCTTTTACTACTGGTCCTTGCTACGTTACTTTGCCACTACTACTATCACTGCTGCTACTGTTACTCTGTTGCTACTGCTGTTACTTTGCTACTACTGTTGTCACTTTGCTGCTACTGGTTACTGTTGCTACTGCTGCTATCATACTACCTTGCTACTGATACTTTGCTGCAGATACTAAATCTTTCAGGTGTGGTTGAATTGATAACTCAACTGCTAATACTTGAGAATATTCTTTGGCTTCCCCTTGAGTCGAATCAATAAATTTGGGTTGAATACTCTACCCTCGAAAACTGTTGCGATCCCCTATACTTGTGGGTTATCACCCGCCTCCACCTCGTGGACATAACTCTCCGACAACTCCTTGGTGTCGCGCGCTATCCTATTTTGTTGCTCCTAGGCCGCATCATCACGCTGCTGGCCTAGCTTGACAACCACATCAAGATGGCGCCATCCGGCAGCCAGGCTCACGAGCTCATCCGCAAGGCGCGCCACCTCCGTTTGGAGGTAGACCTCGAGCGCATCAAGAGCGGCGTGAGCGCACCCAAAGTTCGTGCCTTACCAGGGTGCTCCTATTGATCCTGTGAAGGACTAAGCATGGGGACGCCCCGACACCTCCTCTTGGACCAGCCGCCCGTGAAATCCCCGCGGAGGTCTCCTCCTCTGCAGGCCCGTTTCCCTTGGATGGGGCAGCATTGTTATCCATGTGCTGGAGGCTGGGTGCTGTCTCCTCCTCACCCTACTATGTTGGTGTGTGTTAGGGGCTCGCTGCCACCCCTTGGTGGGCATCATACTCCCCGGCAGGTGTAGTGCTCGTGTGGGGGTCCGCCCCAGCGTCCACCTTCATATGAGGGGAGCCCTCAACATCGCCTCTAGAGGTACGTCTCCCTCTCCGGGTGAGGGAGGCAGATCTTCGCGTAGGGCAGGAGGCACCTCGTGCTCCTTCTCCACCACCACTTCCTCCGCCTCACCCTAGGCGTTTGGGTACCCGAACCCGCTACCCGAACCCGAACAGAACCAAATTACCCCGAATTGTCGGGTAATTCGGGTATCGGGTAAGGGTTCGGTTCTCATTTCTTGGCTATTCGGTTTTCGGGTTAGGGTTCGGGTTTTAGTGTGGAAAACCCGAAATACCCATACTGCCCAAATTATTCATACTGTCCGAAATTTTCATGCTATTATTACACTAACTTGTTATCCATACTAACTAAAATACTCATATTACCAAAAATACCCATACTATCCGAGTTATTCATATCAAATGTTGATGTATGCTCAGAATATTTTGGGTATTTTGGATACCCGAATTACCCAAGCCGAAATTTTCGATGATTTGGGTTCGGGTATTTTTTTGACAGAAATAATTTTGGTACCCATTTTCGAATACCCGAATTACCCATAAACTGAACTACCCGAACCGAAATAACCAAAATACCTGAATGCCCAGGCTGCGCTCCGCCTCAACCTTTGGCTGCCGGGCAAGGTCTTCATGCCCCACAGGGCCTGGCGGGGGCGTAGGAGCCTCCCCGACAGGTGATGCGGGTGAGGATTCAGCGACATGGTGGCCCTCTATTTCTTGTGCACAGGTGCCCTATGAGGTCGACGACTTAATCAGCTGGCCCCGAGCAAATCGAGTAGTAACGAGCATGAGAGGTTAGTAAACTAACTCATCGACGACGACCCATTGCCTCCTCTTCGGGAGGGACCTCGATCAGTTGCTTCCACCACTTCCAGGGGCCTCTCCGGAGCTTCCTCGAGGCCTGGAGAGCCCCTCATTGGGAGGGAGCTTCGATTGACCCGTCTCCTCCTAGGTCCTGGAGGCCCCCTCGATATCCCCTCGTTGGGGGCCAGCCACCTCCACCACCTAATCATCCTTACCCACACGCTTGGAGGGGTGACCATGAACTAACAGAGGGGTATGTTGTCATTGTCGTCGTCATCATCATTGTCCGCAAACATCAAGCTGCGACGGCTCGGCATGCGCCCCTGCTGCTGCCGACGCCAATGCTGGAGGAGGGCCCAACATAACGAGGATGGGGTTGTCGCAGTGCCCCTCCTGGGGTTCGGGGATCAAGCCACACTGGTCAAAGGCCGGCATGAGAGCATGGAGCGTCATGTTGTTGTCATGAACGTAGAAGGGTTATGCCCCAAATGGCAGCTCCACATGCACGCGCTCGCGTGAAGAGGACCTGCGGGACCGCTTCCAGCACCATCGTCTGCAAGGAGTAGACACGGAGCCTGGTGCGGTTCTAGCGCCTCTGGTACTCCCAGGTCGGGTGCAAGCATTTTTCGAGGGGGTGATGCGGCAGAGCATGAACTCATGCGCCACCATGGCGCTCGTGAGCCCTGCTTGCCGGAGTGCTTGCAGCCGGCCAGTGATCTATCCAAGCTACACATCCTCCATCTTCGAGTGCCCCTAGCCTGAGCTCTTCATGGGGGGCCTGTAGGTGGTGTAAACAGGGTGCTGCACTGGCCTACCTCCTTGTCGATTGGGCGCTCCCTGAGATCCTTCATCTTCTTGAGCGGCGTCATGTCGAAGAACCACTCTTACATGCGTTCCACCATGCCGAAGGAGGCGCACCCCACGGTCGATCCCTCTTTGCACCTCATGTTGTAGAAGGTGTGGAAGAGGGCCAGCAAGGGCATCATACCCTGGAATCCCTCGTAGAGGTAGGCAAAGGTGGCAAGGAGGAAGACATAGTTGAGGTGGAGATAAAGCGCATGGGTATGGTTGTGCTCCAAAACCACATTGAAGAAGTCCTAAAGGGAGGGAGCACACCTCCAAAGACGAAGAGGGAGAAGAAGGGGAACGTCATCACTGACAGCGCCACGGGCGGCCTTGAGCCGGGGCCGATCTTGGTGGCCCCATGCTCATTGTGAGTGTTAATCATCGATGGGATGAGCTTCTTTAACCCCTCCAGATTCGTGATGGTGGAAGGCAGTGATACGTCTCAAACGTATCTATAATTTTTGATGGTTTCACGTTGTTATCTTGTCATCTTTGGATGTTTTATGTATCTTTTATATCTTTTTTGGGACTAACTTATTAATTCAGTGCCAAGTGCGAGTTCCTGTTTTTTCTGTGTTTTTGACTCTTTTCAGATCTTATTTTGGAACGGACTCAAAACAGAATAAAAACCCCGAAATGATTTTTTTCCCGAACAGAAGAAGATCAGGGGGCCTCTGGGCCAAGCCAGGTGGGCTCCAGGGAGCCCACAAGCTCCCACTCCGCCACCAGGGGGGAGGCGGCAGTGTCAGGGCTGGTGGCCTCCCTGGCCGCCCCCTCACCTAGATCCTTGGCCTATATATTCCCAAAAATTCAGCAAAAAATTAGGGGAGCCTCGAAAAAAAAATTCCGCCGCCGCAAGCTTCCGTTTCCGCGAGATCTCATCTAGAGACCCTTCCCGGCGCCCTACCGTAGGGGACTTTGGAGTTGGAGGTCTTCTTTATCATCATCATCGCCCCTCCAATGACTCGTGAGTAGTTCACTTCAGACCTACGGGTCCGTAGTTAGTAGCTAGATGGCTTCTTCTCTCTCTTGGATCTTCAATACAAAGTTCTCCATGATCTTCATGGAGATCTATCCGATGTAATCTTCTTTGGCGGTGTGTTTGTCGAGATTCGATGAATTGTGGATTTGTGATCAGATTATCTATGATATAAATTTGAATCTTTGCTGATTTCTTATATGCATGATTTGATATCCTTGTAAGTCTCTCCGAATCTTGGGTTTTGTTTGGCCAACTAGATCTATGATTCTTGCAATCGGAGAAGTGCTTGGTTTTGGGTTCTAGCATGTGGTGACATTTCCCGGTGACAGTAGGGGCAGCAAGGCACACATTAAGTAGTTGCCATCAATGGTAAAAACATGGGATTTTCATCATTGGTTTGAGATTATCCCTCTACATCATGTCATCTTCCTTAAGGCGTTACTCTGTTCTTTTGGACTTAATACACTAGATGCATGCCGGATAGCGGTCTACGTGTGGAGTAATAGTAGTAGATGCAGACAGTATCGGTCTACTTGTTTTGGACGTGATGCCTATAGATATAATCATTGACATAGATATCGTCATGACTTTGCGCGGTTCTATCAATTGCTCGACAGTAATTTGTTCACCCATCATCTACTTGTTGTTATGAGAGAAGCCACTAGTAAACACTACGGC
The DNA here is from genome assembly GCF_904849725.1 of Hordeum vulgare subsp. vulgare. NCBI lineage: Eukaryota > Viridiplantae > Streptophyta > Magnoliopsida > Poales > Poaceae > Hordeum > Hordeum vulgare. The sequence continues at coordinate 111,358,405 of NC_058522.1, read as the reverse complement.
GCCCGGGTCTATTCACATCCATCATTTACACCTCCGCTTTTACTTTGCTTGTTACTTTGTTGCTTTCAGTTCTCACTTCGTGAACAATCTATATGGGATTGACAACCCCTTCATAGCGTTGGGAGCAAGCTTTTGTGTTTGTGCAGGATCTTGAGATACTCCTCCACTGGATTGATACCTTGGTTCTCAAACTAAGGGAAATACTTACCACCGCTGTGCTATATCACCCTTTCCGATTCGAGGGAACACCAACGCAAGGCTCCAAGGCCACGGGGGAAATCCTTTGCATACTTGCCTAGGAAGTCCCTTAAGGCGTAGCTGTAAGTGCATCTAGTGCCCCTTAGTGATTTTGGTGGTTTGAAGACTTATAGGTTAAGTATATAATGTGTTTATGAGTGTACACAGGATCTATAAGTCATTGAGGAGTTTGAGATATTTGAAGAATATCGACCCCTAAAAATGTATATCTTCGGTTGAAGAAATTGGTCTGAAGCTGAAGAAATGAATCGCGAGGAATCTGCGATGAAATTGATATTCCTCATGAAGATACTGAAATTGAGGAATTCGGTGTGTCCTGAAGAAATTCACTTTGAAGAATTTGAAGCATGAAGATTTACTCTTTCTGTTTTATTTTCTTCACATTTGAGTAATAGGAACACCGTACTATTAAAGGGGGTCGAAGTTACACTTTGGAATGAATTTCCTCATGATGCTCAACCCAAGCCTAATCCTACCAAAATCCTCAAGTGAGGAATACGAGTGACATGAGGAATCTCACAGTTGAGGGTTCCGACCGTTTCGATAGCCACGCCAAGTCATTGGTCTTATCCACTCCAACGGTCATATTATTTAAGGGCATTAGTGTCAAATCATGTCGGGATGCTCCTAGGCTATAAATAGCCACCCCCCACAACCATTAGCTGGTTGGCTGCTCCGTTAGAAACTGACACTTGTCAAAAGAGCAACCCAATTCCTCAGAGTCTTCGAGAGTAATTCATCAGTGAGGAAATACAGCATACACCGAAACCACAAACCAAACCTAGTGATTGAGCATCACTGAAGAAGTTGTTCCTGTGTGGGACTGAAGCCTGTTACCTTTGAGGACTGTGCATCCTCTAGACGGTTAGGCGTTATGGTCTAGAGCTTTCCAGCAGTCAATTGTGGATCGCCGGGTGACCAAGTTTGTGAGGGTTTGGAAGTCTGCCCTGAAAACTTACCACGAGAGTTGGGCGAGGATTGTGTGTTCTTTGCCCAAGGAGAACATGGTAGGGACTGTGTGTCCCGGGACTGTGTGTCCTTTGGTTTCAATACGAAGCCGCTCCAAACCAGATGTACGACTGTCACAGCAGTTGGAACTGGGTCATCAACGACTGTCTTCACTGAGAAACGGGTTCTAATTCCTCAACTCCTTACTTTCCCCGTATTATGTGTTGATGACTTTCACTTCTACTGTTTGAAGAATTTGCTGAAGACTTTCTCTGAATTTTCTCAACCCCAAATTCTTCATGTCAGTTAATCCTCATCTGTATTCTGCGTGCGTGCGCATAGTGCAATCTGTTTTCACATTCCTCACTCTGAAAAACTGCTGTTGTGGAACTTTGCACTTCTGATCCTTTACTGTTTACGATGTAAGTTAGTCATCAGTGAGGAATTCCCTCAAAAGGAATTTCCTCAGTGATCAAATTCTAAGAATCTCCTATTCACCCCCCTCTAGTCGATATAACACACTTTCAATTGGTATCAGAGCAAGGTACTCCCTTGTTCTGTTTAAGGTGACTGCGGCATGTCCTACCTTCGAAGGAAAGAACTTTCCCTTCTGGAAGAACAAAATGCAAATGCATCTACAAGCTATTGATAATGATCTCTGGTATATTGTGGAACATGGCGTCCCCATCATCGCTGCCAGTGTCTCTGTTGCTGATGTGAAGAAATTCAAGCAACTCGATTCTCAAGCGAAGAATATCATCTGTGGCCATCTCAACCCAGGCCGGTTTGGAAGAGTAAGTGCTTTGGGCTCTACAAAACTAATCTGGGAGAGACTGTGCAAGGTAAATGAAGGAGTATCAACCCAGCGTGACTCTCGTGTTGATATTCTTTGCAATCTCTTCAATCGCTTCAAGAGACATGACAATGAACTGCAAGCACTGGGAGCTCGAGACATCACTGATCACGAAGTTGTGAAGAAATTGTTGAGATCTTTGGATTCTTCATTTGATACTTTAGTTCTGATGATTCAAGAAAGACCAGTCTACAAGATGCTTGATGCAGCTGATATACTCGAAAGACTAAATACTCATGAATTCCAGCTAGAAGAAAAGAAATATCTATATGGACCAAGCTATTCCAGACCACGTGCACTAAAGGCTAGAGCAATTTCCTCATCTGAAGAAGAAGACACAGATGACAGCATTGGTGACCCTGAAGAATTTGGACAGGAGCTTGCAATGCTTGTGAGAAAATTCCAGAGATTTACACGACGTGGCCAGTTCGGTAAATCTTCAAGAAGAGATATGAGGAAATCAGAATCTTCATCTGAGGACTACAAGAAACGAACCTGCCACAAGTGCAAGAAATTAGGTCATTACATTGCTGATTTTCCCCGTTGGGGAAAGGAATCAAAGAAGAAGAAATACAAGGATGACAGTTCTGATGACTCGAAGAAGAAGAAGAAATCTTCAAAAACCTCATCTTCAAAGCCCTCATCGCACAAGAAGACTAGTTTCAGAAAGGCTCGGGCACTTATTGGCATGGAAATGGACTCTGAGGCAGAATCAGAAGAATGTGATGAAGAAGAGAGTTCCGATGAAGACTCAGAATCCGGTCGGGCTAGTCTTGCACTGGCAACCACTTTCGTCAGCAAGTCAATCTTCAATCTTGAAGAAAATGATTGCACCATCCACACTGATGACTATGCTGATGACTTCGCTCCAACCTATTGCTTCGTGGCAAAAGGTTCAAAGGTACCAAATAATGCATCCTCCTCTGATTCAAGTGACCGTGAACCTGATGATTATAAGAAACCCAGTTACAGTAAACTTGCTATCATTGCCACTAAACAACAAACTACCCTGGAAAAGCTTCAGAAACTGCTAGATAAAAGTGATGATCTGTTGAATGATGAAATGAACCTTACCCAAATCCTCACTGAAGATGTGAAAAGTCTTCAGTCTAGATTTGATAATCTTCAGGATCGTTATGATACACTCCTCACTGATCATGAGAAGCTTTCCTATGAATTTCTTCAAAGGAAGCTTGGTCTTGAGAAGCTGAGGATGTCTCATGATGATCTTCGTATGGAAAATGATACATTACTGGCTCAACAGATCAGCGCTGGTCAAGTTGAATTCATTCCTCCATGTCTTAAATGCATTGAACGTGAAACTGCTCATTCCTCACCAGAATCATCAAATGCTACTATTACTACAAATTCTTCAACTGCACCTGTTGTGTCTTTTTCCTCACTTGAGGAAAACACAAATGTTACTGATGAAAATGCAGGGTTGAAGGAATTGTATGTGACAGGCATATACAAAAGCCTCAAAGGACATCAAACCCTTTGTGATGTGCTCAAAAAGCAGATCTTGAACAGGAACCCGAGGAAAGAAGGAATTGCCTTTGAGAGGAAATTAAATGCAGATGGGTCTTATTGGAAACCTGAACAGTATCCCAAAACCTCATGGGTTGCTGCTACTGGGCCTCCTTTTGACCCATCTAATCTAACTGGCTTTTCATGTGAATTAACCTATTCCTCTGATGAGTCATTTGACTCCAACTATAAATTGTTCAAAAATCAATCTGGTGAAGTATTTGCTCGATATGTTGGAACTAACTGCAGGAATGGCCCTCCCTTGAGGAAAATCTGGGTTCCCAAAAGCTGTCTTGAAAATCTTGAGGTGAATGTCCTCATGACACCACCACTGAAGAATCTGAACCCCAGATCAAATTCCTCAGGAGGACCAAAGTCTTCAAGAGGGTCAAAATCCTCAACTGGTCAAAACTATGCTCGTACCCGTGCTAATGCATCTAACATGCAGGGGAACTACAAGGACTATGAAAATGAGCGTTACTCCTCAAATCATTATGTTCATAAATCCTCAAACCAGTTCTCTGCATATTCATATGAGTACTTTAACCCCCCTACTGTTAAGAGAAGTGCACTGGCTTCAATGCCACCTTTCTCATATGGTGCTCGTAGGATGATGAATGCTTTGCCACCCCTTCAGATGTGGGTGGTGAAGAAATCGAACTAATCACTTCTGCAGGTCACGTCTCCAGATGAAAATCATCATTTTAAGAATTTGCTGGAGACGTGAGAAAATGCTTGATAGGATGCAAGCTAATGATTGATGAAATAGAAATATTTCACACGTCCTTATATTTTTGTTGTGATGAAATACTTATCTGATGAAATTGATATCATAGTCTTCAAATCTGAAGCATATGAGATGGTAGGCTGTACTAATTCATCTGCAGGATGACAAACCCAAGAATACTGAGTGGGTTCATGATAGTGGCTGCACACATCACATGACCGGTGATAAAACCTTACTGATGAATACGCCACTAACTCCATCACCTCTGAAGCAAATCACATATGCTGACAAAGGTAAAAGCAAGGTATTGGGACTTGGCGAAGTGGCTATTTCCAAGGATAGGCATATGGACAAAGTGATGCTCGTTGAATCCCTTGGTTTTAACCTCATGTCAGTCTCGATGCTTTGTGATCTTGATATGATTGTTATCTTTGGTAGATATAGATGTGTAGTCATCATGGAATCTGACAGATCCAAAGTCTTCGAAGGTGTAAGAAGAGGGAATTTGTACATTGTTGATTTCTCTACAGGTCCTCAACCAGCCACTTGCTTACTAGCAAAAACCTCAGAAGGATGGTTGTGGCACCGAAGACTAGGTCATGCAGGCATGAGGAATTTGCACACACTCGCGAAGAATAAGCATGTCATCGGCATCAAATCAGTCAAATTCCTCAAGGATCATCTCTGCGGTGCTTGTGAATCTGGGAAAATGACCAGATCCAAGCATCCTTCGAAGACTATCATGACCACTACTCGTCCATTCGAATTGCTTCATATGGATCTATTTGGACCTACTCACTATGCCACACTAACCAATGCAGCATCTTTATATGGATTCGTCATAGTTGATGATTATTCCAGATATACTTGGGTGCATATCATAGTGTATCAAACTGAAGTGCAGGAAATCTTCAAACGATTTTCTTCAAGGGCCTCAACGAACTTTGGCATCAAGATAAAACATATGAGGAGTGATAATGGAACCGAATTCAAAAACACTGGTCTTGATGACTATCTTGATGGACTTGGTATTACTCACGAATTATCTTCTCCTTATACTCCTCAGCAGAATGGTGTCGTCGAAAGGAAGAACATGACTCTGGTTGAAATGGCAAGAACTATGCTTGCAGAATATCAAACTCCTTGACGCTTTTGGCCTGAAGCAATCAACACTGCATGCCACATCATCAACAGGGTATATCTTCACAAATTCCTCAAGAAAACCTCATATGAACTCCTCACTGACAAGAAACCCAATGTAAGTTATTTCAAAGTCTTCGGTGCAAAATGCTGGATTAGAGATCCTCACCATAGCTCAAAATTTAGACCTAAGGCACATGAAGGTTTTATGCTCGGTTATGGAAAGGACTCGCACACTTACAGAGTCTTCAACAACTATCACAACAAAGTTGTTGAGACTGTAGATGTGCGGTTCGATGAAACTAATGGCTCGCAAAGAGAGCAATTGCCTTCTGATCCAGATAAGCTGTCTCCTAAGGAAGCAATAAAGCTCAAGCCTACTGAAGACATTGTCCCAACTGAGAAAATTGATGAAGAATAGATCCCCATCACTGATGAAAATCAAGAAGATGCTCCTCAGGCAATTGCACCAGCACCACTTCCTCAGCCCAGACAAAATCCTCAACCAGCTCATCCGAGGAAGCAATAAAGCTCAAACCTACTGAAGACATTGTCCCCACTGAGGAAATTGGTGAAGAAACGATCCCCATCACTCATGAAAATCAAGAAGATGCTCCTAAGGAAATTGCAGCAGAACCACTTCCTCAGCCTAGACGAAATCCTCAACCAGCTCATCCAAGGATTGCAAACGAAGTAGAACTTGACAAAATCCTCAACGACATCAATGCGCCAGGTCCTCTCACTCGCTCAAAAGCTTCACACTTAGTTAACTTCTGTGGGCATTTTTCCTTTGTATCCATCACAGAACCCTCAAAAGTTGCTAAGGCTTTTCTGGAACCGCAGTGGATCCAAGCTATGCAAGACGAACTTCTTCAATTCAAGCTGAATGACGTATGGGAGCTCGTCAAACGACCAGATCCTCGCAAGCACAACATCATCGGCACCAAGTGGAATTACCGAAACAAGCAAGATGAGGACGGTCAAGTGGTGAGGAACAAGGCACGACTTGTAGCCCAAGGCTACACCCAGGTTGAAGGAATAGATTTCGATGAAACTTTTGCACCTGTTGCTAGACTTGAAGCTATTCGAATACTACTTGCTTATGCTAATCATCATAACATCATCTTATATCAAATGGATGTGAAAAGTGCATTCCTCAATGGTAAGCTTGAGGAAGAAGTATATGTTGCTCAGCCCCCAGGTTTTGAGGATCCAAAGAATCCAGACAAAGTCTTCAGACTCAAAAAGGCTCTTTATGGTCTCAAGCAAGCCCCTCGGGCATGGTATGATACATTGAAGGAATTCCTCATGAAGAAAGGCTTGAAACCTGGTTCACTCGATCAAACTCTTTTCACTAAATCCTATGATAATGAGCTATTTGTGTGTCAAATATATGTCGATGATATCATATTTGGCTGTACTGACAAACGATACAGTGATGAATTTGCCTACATGATGAGTGAAGAATATCAGATGTCCATGTTGGGGGAGCTGAAATTCTTCTTAGGTCTTCAAATTCGTCAACAAAGCAATGGAATCTTCATATCACAGGAGAAATACCTCAAGGATGTTCTGAGGAATTTTGACATGCATGAATGCAAAGGTGCCAAGACTCCAATGCCTACCAACGGCCACCTCGGCACTGATGAAAATGGTAAAGATTTCGATCAGCAGGTATATCGTTCTATGATTGGTTCTTTATTGTATCTGTGTGCATCTAGGCCAGATATAATGCTTAGTGTTTGCATGTGTGCACGTTTTTAAGCAAAACCGAAGGAATAACACCATAAGGCTGTGAAGCATATTCTTCGATACTTAACTCACACACCAACACTAGGATTATGGTATCCCAAGGGATCAAATCTTCATCTGGTAGGGTATTCTGATTCTGACTATGCTGGTGACCGTGTGGATCGCAAGTCAAATTCTGGCACATGCCATTTCCTCGGAAGATCACTAGTTTGCTGGTCCTCAAAGAAGCAGAACTGCGTATCACTCTCCGCTGCCGAAGCTGAGTACATTGTTGTCGGTTCATGTTGTGCTCAATTACTATGGATGAAGCAAACCCTCAAGGACTACGGTATCAACATGAAGAATGTGCCTCTCTACTGTGACAATGAGAGTGTTATCAAGATTGCATACAACCCAGTACAGCACTCGAAGACCAAGCACATCCAGATTCGTCATCATTTTCTTCGGGACCATGTCCTCAAGGGAAATATCCTCATCGACCATGTGAAGACTGATGATCAACTGGCAGACATCTTCACTAAGCCCTTGGATGAGAAAAGGTTTTGCAATTTGCGGTGTGAGCTAAATATCTTAGAATCTTCGAATGTTTTGTAAAAACATGCACACATCCTAACATTTATGCAAAATTGATGACTTAGATGTGCAACACATGATGAATCAATTTTCTTCAACTGATGAAGAATGTCACTCTGAATGTGAAGAAATCAACAAAGAAATTGATTCTCAGGGCCCTACGACAATTGTACGCGGCGTCTGTAATCAACATTCTTATATGGTGGGTCACGCCACCGCCCAATGTGAAATTATTCAAGTTGATTTTCTTCAAATGTTCCATTTCCTCAAATTATGTTTTTCTTCAGAACAGCTGTTCTTCATTGTGACGATTCACCACAAAATCTTCAAACACACTTGATGACTTTCATTTGACTAGATAGACTGTGATTTCAAGTCCTCAACAGCATTCACTTATAGCTATTTCTTCAAGTTGATATTTCTGCTAAGTGAATGTGATCGGACCCTACTTTCCCTCAATGCTATACTCATCGAGTCTATTCAATTCTTCATATGCGTTCTACTTGAAACTTTGTTCAAAATCCTCACTACGACCTTGTCAGCTCATGATTTTGTAACGAAAATCCTCAAATCTTCAAAAATCTTTAATGCACAGTAACTGAACCCCACTTCCCACGATCTGATAACCACGATCTCCACTATCTCCACCGCCTTGTTCGGGAACTACACGTGTCATGCGGAGACGTAGAAGCAGGGGCTGTTTGGTCCTAAATCTTCGCGCCAACAGTAACTGTCTGGCTATAAATATGTCCTTATCCCCCTCGGCAAACTCTTCTTCGCTCCATCGCTCTCCTGCTACCGCAAACACCACCGAACCCTAGCGCCATCGCTGGTAGTCTCGTCGTCGGTGAGGAAGAGCTTCACTGCCTCGACTTCCCCGTCGCCGGAACCACGCCGGAGTCGGACCATCTTCGTCCGCGGCCGTCGTAGACGTCCTCTGTCGCCGGGTTAGGGTGCATTGGACACGCGACCGAAGAGCCTCTCTACACAACTTCTCTGTGTTCTTCGTGTGCTCCTTCAAGGGTAAATAAAATCCCATTTTTACCGCAAGTTAGATCTACAATTCTACATCTTCTATGTGAAATCTGTTTTTTCCTCAAGAATCGATAAGCACTTGATTCCTCAAACACTACCTATCACCACATCATTGATGAACTATACTAAGCATCTAAGATTTCCATGAGATTCCTCAATTGTGCGAATTTTCGGATCTGTACAACTCTGGAACCCAAGAACAGTATGCTTAGGCAAATTCCTCAACCACTGGTTATATTCCTCAACTGTCAAACTTTTTCATTTTCTTCAAATCTGAGAACGCATATGGGCTCTCCAAATTCCTCGCAACTATACTCTGTTCACAAGTACACACATGTCAGCTGATGAATCTCTCGGTTCTCATCACATTAACTCATTTGCAGCGTTTCTGGAAGAAAATCTTCAAGTCTCATCAGAATCCTCAAAAGTTCAATCTCATCAGCAAAATCCTCAGCTGAAGAAAATGGAGGATGACAGAAAACAGAAGGGAGGAAAGAAACTTGAGAAAAACACGGCTGTGGATATCCCTGAGGATATTTACTTGGACTATTGCCCACGTGATGAAAATGAGACAATGGCCAAGAGAAAGATACGGCTGCAGAAGATAGAACGCCGATGGGCGAAGGAATGGAAGGAATACAGGTTTGCGACTGCCAAATATGCGAAGAAATTCGCTCTAATGCCCCCTGGCAGACGGGCCCCACTTGAGGATCATCAAGTAGCACATCCCTCAAGCCTCAAGACCATTGATGACTATCCAGATGAGAAGGAAAAGCATCTGGCTAAGCTCAAGAAGCAGGCAGAAGCTGCAGTGAGGAAATTCAATGAATCCTCACCTGCTGCTTCAGCTGCTGCTACTTCCTCTGCCGCTGAGACCTCTGGTTCAGAAATTCTGAAATGCAGTATGTGCCGTCAAAACCAAGGGCTCCAAAGCCTCAAGAGAAGTCTGCTCAGGCATGAGTTACAAAACCCTCAGCACCAAAACCATCAGCGCCAAAACCCTCAGTGCCAATCTCCTCAGCTCCAAAATCCTCAGCACCACCACCAAAGCCTCAAGAGAAATCAGTACAGAAGGAAGTCATGAAGCCTATGACCGCCAGCTCCAGCTCCTCACTCCCAGCTGCAACCAGCTCAGAGACAAAGTCTTCACCACCTCCTGTGAAGACTCAGGTGTCTGCTGAACGTGCAACTCTGCCAAGCCCCAGCAAAATCATCACCGTCCCATCTGCATCAGATGAATATGATGATCAAACCCTGCAAGCCGTCATCAGAAACAAGCAGGAAAGAGTATCTCAAGCATCAGGCAGTGCCATTCCTCTGGCCATGGACCCCAAGGTCCTCCTTGACTACATCAACATCTGGTATGAGGACCCAAACACTCCGCTTGATGATTTGAAACTTCCCCTGGCATTAGCCACATGGTGGCCACTTTCATCAATGAAGCCAAGTGGAAAGAACAGTAGGCCAAGCAGGCCAAAGTAGCAAAGCTTAAAAAGGAGAAATTCCTCAAGCAGAATCTCCTCAACTTGACTCCTGATGCACTGGTATCAACACAGGCAGAGCTGAAGAAATTGACTGACAAGTACTCCAAGCTGTCAGATCGTAAGAGTCTCAAGAGCAATTTCATCAAGCTGGCCACTAAAGCTGTTGATGACTACAACAAGAAGGCTGCACCCCCAGCACCAACTTCTCAGCCCATGATTGAGGAGCCAGTAGACGAATCTCCTCATGATGAGGAAACTCCTCAAGCTGAGGAAGTACACCAAGAAAGCCGTGCGGATGTATCGGCTATTGAAGAAATCATCATGGAAGCTCCAGCTGATGAATTTGCTGCAGCTGATGAGACTGCCCCTGACCCAGCTGCTTCATCAAAGCTAGCTGATGACTCTATTCTAGCTAGCTCCTCCATACCAGCTGAAGAATCTGTCGAAAAAACCCCTTCACCAAAAGCTTCAAAGGTGAAGAAGATGACTCCGTCTGCATCAGACGTGAAGAAAACCAGGGCTACTGAGAAGGAAGCCAAAAAGAGAAAGGCCTCCTCAGCAGAAGAAGAAACCGAGGCCAAGCATCTCAAAGCACTTGAAGAAACTGCTCCTCTGGAGCCGGTGCCCTTAAATGTCGCTCCGTCTTATGAAATGGTTATCATTGATGATCAAGCGAAACAGGCAGATGAGGAAATGAAGGATGCCACCTCTGAGGAACACACTGACGAAGAAATTTATATAGACGACAGTCCTCAGCCCTTCATTCCTCATAAAGACACTGCTCAAGGATCAGCTGCACCAGCTGATGAAACTGCCTCTGCCACCAAGCCAGCTGAGGAAGAACAACACGAAAATCCTCAAGCTGATGAAATTCAACGCTTTGAGCAAAATCCTCAAGATGAGGAACAGGCTGACCCAACTCCTCCAACTGAGCAAGAAGAAGCTATTCCTCAGCCTGATGCACAGCCAGAGCAAGCCCCTCAGCCTGACGCCCAGCCAGCACCATCTCCTCAGCCTGAAGTACCAGCTGCTGAAATTCCTCACCATGAGGAAAATGCTGAGGAAAATGCACCTGACCAAGACAATGCATTCGTCGTGCTCAACCGAGAGACTGCCATTGTTGTCTCTCCTCCTGTTCCTCAGCAAAATCTTCAGCCAGTTCAGCGTCAGGCATTCAACAAACGTCCAAAGTTTCAAAAGGAAAATTTCTTTGAAGAACGCATGTACTTCATTGGAGAGAACCCCTATGACAAGCCTCAAATGAGGCATCTGAAGTTTTGGACTAGGACACAGATGAATTACTATGCCTCTGTGCTATGTGGATGAAACAAGATATTCCAGCACGGGCATATTCCTCACGTTGAACTTGAAGCTATACCGTGCCTCGACCCAGTCCTCAGTGTACTCCATGATACTAGTTTTACTACCAATGTGCTCCGACATCTCTGACTGGAACAGCGAGCTAATCCTTCAGTTCTATGCCACTCTTCACATATCCGGAAACCCTGAAGACATTAACACTTGGGTGTTTGATTGGATGACACAAAACACTCACTACAAGGCTCCTGCTACTGAACTCCTCCGTGAACTGCCTGTACCAATTCCCTCAGATGAGGCTGTGAAGATTTATGGTGAGCGTGAGCTCCCCAATGGGATGATGGAAGTCCTCGTGAAGCCTTTGGCTGAAGGAAAACCTCCGAGAACAACCTTCCTCGTCCACGAGCTCAAGTACACACCCAGATCTGTTTACAGAATCCTCTACAGTGTGCTCGCGCCGATCAAAGTCCCTGATGATGAAGAAGATGTCGTGGGCCTCATGAAGAATATCCTCTTCAACATCATTCATGATATTCCTATCAACATCCATGATTTCTTCTTGAGGACTTCGGCCGACAATGCTATGTGTCCTTTTGATCACAAAATATATGCCCCATGGATCATGAGATTCATCAGGACAACGACAGGCATCAACTTCCACGCTGATTTCCAAAACCATGTTGGTTATATGCCTCCTATCCGGGTCAACAAGAAGACCTTCGAGCCCATTGAAGGAAAAGGCAAATCAGTGATTGAAGAAGGCAGTAGGCCCCTTGATGGCCAGTTCAGAGAGCCAGAAGCTTATTCTTCATGGGATGATACTCAGTCTCGTCCGGCAAGCCCCGTTCCTCCTCGCGTGATGAATACAAGAGAGCTCCTCCTCAGTCTTCACCAGAAGGTGGATCGCAATCACAAGTGGGTCAAACGCCAGTTTGGCGCCATTGTGAAAACCCTCACTGAAACACAGAACTCTGTGAAGCTCAACCATCATTATCTGCATGAGGTTTTTGATCGCACCTCGGCTACGCTTGCACATCTGAAGACTCAGACTGATCTTGAAGAAATGGACTTTGAGCAAGACTTTGAATGGTCGTGGCCTCCCAAGAAGAAGTCCAGGCCTATTCCAGTTCCAGACCTTGAAGACAGCTCCTTTTCTTCATTCCGCACTGCTGAAACTGATGAAGAACAACTCGACACTGCTACCGGTCCAAGGAAGAAGACTACTCCCAAGAAGCATCACGGCTCTTCCCCAACCGCCAAGAAGTGAAGTCTTCACGAGCGTTGGTCCTCAGTTTGTCCCTTTTTGTCACTTGATGACAAAGGGGGAGAAACTTGAGAGTTAGTCTTCAAGCGGGATATTTTTGGGGCTTATGAACTATATTTAAGTTACAAACTCTTGTCTCTTCTGAAGTTTTTATGTAATGAGTTGTAACTTAAGCCCAATGGTACTCTGACGCTTTTGAACGTTTTTCTTCGCATGCTTATTTCTCAAGTTTTAATGCACGCATGCTGGAATTCGTCAGATACCATTTGTCATCATGCATTTTCATTTTCTTCATATGATATGTTACATGTATGCATGATTTACAAGACTCGGGGGGAGATCTCCCATGATATAAATCATCAATGTGCATTTGCTGTGAAAAGCAAAATCCTCAAGATATGCACATCTTCAGGGGGAGTCTCTCTAAATCTTGATTTCAAATTCCTCAAATGAGTATTTACACTTCTTATTTTTGATCCTTGTTGAAGACCTTACCTAATTGTCATCAACCACCAAAAAGGGGGAGATTGTAAGTGCATCTAGTGCCCCTTAGTGAGTTTGGTGGTTTGAAGACTTATAGGTTAAGTATCTAATTTGTTTATGAGTGTACACAGGATCTATAAGTCATTGAGGAGTTTGAGATATTTGAAGAATATCGACCCCTAAAAATGTATATCTTCGGTTGAAGAAATTGGTCTCAAGCTGAAGAAATGAATCGCGAGGAATCTGCGATGAAATTGATATTCCTCATGAAGATACTGAAATTGAGGAATTCGGTGTGTCCTGAAGAAAATCACTTTGAAGAATTTGAAGCATGAAGATTTACTCTTTCTGTTTTATTTTCTTCACATTTGAGTAATAGGAACACCGTACTGTTAAAGGGGGTCGAAGTTACACTTTGGAATGAATTTCCTCATGATGCTCAACCCAAGCGTAATCCTACCAAAAGCCTCAAGTGAGGAATACGAGTGACATGAGGACTCTCACAGTTGAGGGTTCCGACCGTTTTGATATCCACGCCAAGTCATTGGTCTTATCCACTCCAACGGTCATATTATTTAAGGGCATTAGTGTCAAATCATGTCGGGATGCTCCCAGGCTATAAATAGCCACCCCCCACAACCATTAGCTGGTTGGCTGCTCCATTAGAAACTGACACTTGTCATAAGAGCAACCCAATTCTGAAAGTGCGTTATATCGACTAGAGGGGGGTGAATAGGAGATTTTTAGAATTTCATCACTGAGGAAATTCCTTTTGAGGAAATTCCTCGCTGATGACTAACTTACAACGGAAACAGTAAAGGATCAGAAGTGCAAAGTTTCACAACAGCAATTTTTCGGAGTCAAGAATGTGAAAACAGATTGCACAATGAGCAGGCACGCAGAATACAGATGAGGATTAACTGACGTGAAGAATTTGGGGTTGAGGAAATTCAGAGAAAGTCTTCAGCAAATTCTTCAAACAGTTTCAGTGAAAGTCATCAACACATAATGCGAGGGAAGTAAGGAGTTGAGGAATTAGAACCTGTTTCTCAGTGAAGACAGTCGTTGATGACCCGGTTCCAACTGCTGTGACAGTCGTACATCTGGTTTGGAGCAGCTTGGTATTGAAACCAAAAGACACACAGTCCCGGGACACACAGTCCCTACCGTATTCTCCTTGAGCTAAGGACACACAGTCCTCGCCCAACACTCGTGGTAAGTCTTCAGGGCAGACTTCCAAACCCTCACAAACTTGGTCACCCGGCGATCCACAATTGACTGCTGGAAAGGTGTAGACCATGACGCCTAACCGTCTGGAGGATGCACAGTCCTCAAAGGTGAAAGGCTTCAGTCCCACACAGGAACAACTTCTTCAGTGATGCTCAATCACTAGGTTTGGTTTGTGGTTTCGGTGTATGGTGTATTTCCTCACTGATGAATTACTCTCAAAGGCTCTGAGGAATTGGGTTGCTCTTATGACAAGTGTCAGTTTCTAACGGAGTAGCCAACCAGCTAGTGGTTGTGGGGGCGGCTATTTATAGCCTGGGAGCATCTCGACATGATTTGACACTAATGCCCTTAAATAATATGACTGTTGGAATGGATAAGACCAATGACTTGGCGTGGCTATCAAAACGGTCGGGACCCTCAACTGTGAGAGTCCTCATGTCACTCGTATTCCTCACTTGAGGCTTTTGGTAGGATTTAGGCTTGGGTTGAGCATCATGAGGAAATTCATTCCATAGTGTAACTTCGACCCCCTTTAACAATACGGTGTTCCTATTACTCAAATGCGAAGAAAATAAAACAGAAAGTGTATGTCTTCATGCTTCAAATTCATGAGAGTGATTTTCTTCAGGACACACCGGACTTCTCAATATCGGTATCTTCATGAGGAATATCAACTTCATCGCAGATTCCTCACGATTCATTTCTTCAGCTTCAGACCAATTTCTTCAACTGAAGACATATATTTTTAGGGGTCGATATTCTTCAAATATCTCAAACTCTTCAACAGGGATCAAAAATATGAAGTGTAAATACTCATTTGAGGAATTTGAAATCAAGATTCAGAGAGGCTCCCCCTGAAGATGTGCATATCTTGAAGATTTTGCTTTTCACAGGAAATGCACATTGATGATTTATATCATGGAGATCTCCCCCTGAGTCTTGTAAATCATGCATACATGTAACATATCATATGAAGAAAATGAAAATGCATGATGACAAATGGTATCTGACGAATTTCAGCATGCGTGCATTAAAACTTGAGGAATAAGCATGCGAAGAAAAACGTTCAAAAGCGTCAGAGTACCATCGGGCTTAAGTTACAACTCATTACATAAAAACTTCAGAAGAGCCAAGAGTTTGTAGCTGAAATATAGTTCATAAGCCCCAAAAATATCCCGCTTGAAGACTAACTCTCAAGTTTCTCCCCCTTTGTCATCAAGTGACAAAAAGGGACAAACTGAGGACTATCGTCCATGAAGATTTCACTTCGTGGCAGTTGAGGAAGAGTCGTGATGCTTCTTGGGAGTAGTCTTCTTCCGTGGACCGGTAGCAGTGTCGAGCTGTTCTTCATCAGTTTCAGCAGTGCGGAATAAAAAAAGGAGTTGTCTTCAAGGTCTAGCACTAGAATAGGCCTGAACTTCTTCTTGGGAGGCCACGACCATTCAAAGTCTCGCTCAAAGTCCATTTCTTCAAACTCAGTCTGAGTCTTCAGATGTGCTAGTGTAGCCCAGGTGCGATCAAAAACCTCATGCAGATAGTGATGGCTGAGCTTCACAGAGTTCTGTGTTTTAGTGAGGGTTTTCACAATGGCGCCAAACTGGCGTTTGACCCACTTGTGATTGCGATCCACCTTCTGGTGAAGACTGAGGAGGAGCTCTCTTGTATTCATCACGCGAGGAGGAACAGGGCTTGCCGGACGAGTCTCAGTATCATCCCATGAGGAATAAGCTTCTGGCTCTCTGAACTGGCCATCAGGTGGCCTACTGCCCTCTTCAATCACAGATTTGCCTTTTCCTTCAGTGGACTCGAAAGTCTTCTTGTTGACCCGGATAGGAGGCATATAACCAACATGGTTTTCGAAATCAGTGTGGAAGTTGATGCCTGTACTTGTCCTGATGAATCTCATGACCCATGGGGCATATATCTTGTGATCAAAAGGACACATAGCATTGTCGGCCAAAGTCCTCAAGAAGAAATCATGGATGTTGATAGGAATACCATGGATAATGTTGAAGAGGATATTCTTCATGAGGCCTTCAACATCTTCTTCATCATCATGGCCTTTGATCGGTGCGAGTACACTGCAGAGGATTCTGTAAACAGACCTGGGTGTGTACTTGAGCTCGTGGACGAGGAAGGTTGTTCTCAGAGATTTTCCTTCAGGCAAAGGTTTCATGAGGACTTCCATCATCCCATTGGGCAGCTCACGCTCACCATAAAGCTTCACAGTCTCTTCTGAGGGAATTGGTACAGGCAGTTCTCTGAGGAGTTCAGTAGAAGGAGCCTTGTAGTGAGTGTTTTGTGACATCCAATCAAACACACAAGTGTTAGTGTCTTCAGGGTTGCCAGATGTGTGAAGAGTGGCATAGAACTGAAGAATTAGCTCGCTGTTCCAGTCAGAGATGTCGGAGCACATTGGGAGTAAACCAGCATCATGGAGTACACTGAGGACTGGCTCCAGGCAAGGTATTGCTTCAAGTTCAACATGAGGAATATGCCTGTGCTGGAATATCTTGTTTCGTCCACATAGCAGAGAGGCATAGTAGTTCATCTGAGTCCTAGTCCAAAACTTCAGATGCCTCATTTGAGGCTTGTCATATGGGTTCTCTCCAATGAAGTACATGCGTTCTTCAAAGAAGTTTTCCTTTTGAAACTTAGGACGCTTGGAGAATGGCTGACGTTGAACTGGCTTAAGATTTTGCTGAGGAATTGGAGGGGAGACAACAATGGCAGTCTCTGGGTTGAGCATGATGAATGCATTGTCTTGGTCAGGTGCATTCTCCTCAGCATTTTCCTCAGGGTGAGGAATTTCAGCGGCTGGTTCTTCAGGCTGAGGAGCTTCCTCTGGCTGTGCATCAGGCTGGGGAATAGCTTCTTCTTGCTCAGTTTGAGGAGTTGGGTCAGCATGTTCCTCATATTGAGGATTCTGCTCAGAGCGTTGAATTTCATCAGCTTGAGGATTTTCAGTTTGTTCTTCCTCAGCTGGCTTGGTGGCAGATGCAGTTTCATCAGCTGGTGTAGCTGATGCTTGAACAGTGTATTTCTGAGGAATGAAAGGTTGAGGACTTTCGTCTATCTGAATCTCCTCATCAGTGTGTTCCTCAGAGGCGGCATCCTTCATTTCCTCATCTGCCTTTTTCGTTGGATCATCAATGATGACCATTTCATAGGAAGGAGCGACATTCAGTGGCACGGGGTCCAGAGGAGCAGTTTCTGCAAGTGCTTTGAGGCGCTTGGCCTCTGCTTCTTCTTCTGCTGAGGAGGCCTTTCTCTTCTTGGCTTCCTTCTCAGCAGCTTTGGTTTTCTTCACGTCTGATGCAGACGGAGTCATCTTCTTCACCGTTGAAGCTTTTGGTGAAGGGGTTCTCTTGACAGATTCTTCAGCTGGTATTGAGGAACCAGCTGGAACAGAGTCATCAGCTTGCTTTGGCGAAGCAGCTGGGTTCGGGACAGTCTCATCAGCTGCAGCAAATTCATCAACAGGAGTTTCCATGATGATTTCTTCAATAGCCGGTTCATCCACACGGCGTTCTTGGTTTACTTCCTCAGCTTGAGGAGTTTCCTCATCATGAGGAGATTCATCTGCTGGCTCCTCAATCAGGGGCTGAGAAGTTGGTGCTGGGGGTGCGGCCTTCTTATTGTATTCATCAACAGCACTAGTGGCCAGCTTGATGAAAGTGCTCTTGAGACTTTTGCGATCTAACAGCTTGGAGTACTTGTCAGTCAATTTCTTCAGCTCTGCCTGTGTTGACACCAGTGCATCAGGAGTTAATTTGAGGAGATTCTGCTTGAGGAATTTCTCCTTTTTAATCTTTGCAACTTTGGCCTGCCTGGCCTATTGTTCTTTCCACTTGGCTTCATTTATGAAAGTGGTCACCATGTGACTGATGCCAGGGGGAAGCTTCAAATCATCAAGTGGAGTGTTTGGGTCCTCATACCAGATGTTGATGTAGTCAAGGACGACCTTGGGGTCCATTGCCAGAGGAATGGCACTGCCTGAAGCTTGAGCAACTCTTTCCTGCTTGTTTCTTATGATGGCTTGTAGGGTTTCATCATCATATTCATCACTGCCCTCTGATGCAGACGGGACGGTGATGATTTTGCTGGGGCTTGGCAGAATTGCACGTTCAGCAGTTACCAGAGTCTTCGCAGGAGGTGTTGAAGACTTTGTCTCCGAGCTGGTTGCAGCTGGGAGTGAGGAGCTGGAGCTGGCGGTCATAGGCTTCATGACTTACTTCTGTACTGGTTTCTCTTGAGGCTTTGGTGGTGGTGCTGAGGATTTTGGAACTGAGGAGATTGGTACTAAGGGCTTTGGCGCTGATGGTTTTGGTGTTGAAGGTTTTGGAGCTGAGGGTTTTGTGACTGAGGCCTGAGCAGAATTCTCTTGAGGCTTTGGAGCCCTTGGCTTCGACGGCACAGACTGCGTTTGAGGAATTTCTGAGCCAGAGGTTTCTTCGGCAGAGGAAGTAGCAGCAGCTGAGGATTCATTGAATTTCCTCACTTCAGTTTCTGCTTGCTTCTTGAGCTTAGCGAGATACTTTTCCTTCTCATCTGGATAGTTATCAATGGTCATGAGGCTTGAGGGATGTGCTACTTGATGATCCTCAAGTGGGGCCCGTCTGCCAGGAGGTTTCAGAGCGAATTTCTTCGCATACTTGGGAGTCACAAACCTGTATTCCTTCCATTCCTTTGCCCATCGGCGTTCTATCTTCTGCAGCCGTATCTTTCTCTTTGCCATTGTCTCATTTTCATCAGGCATGCAATAGTCCAAGTAGATATCCTTAGGGATATCCACAACTGTGTTTTGCTCAAGTTTCGTTCCTCCCTTCTATTTTCTGTCATCCTCCATTTTCTTCAGCTGAGGATTTTGCTGATGAGTTTGAACTCTTGAGGATTCTGATGAGACTTGAAGATTTTCTTCCAGAAACGCTGCAAATGAGTTAATGTGATGAGAACCGAGAGAATCATCAGCTGACATGCGTGTACCTGTGAACAGAGTATAGTTGCGAGGAATTTGGAGAGGTCATATGCGTTCTCAGATTTGAAGAAAATGAAAAAGTTTGACAGTTTGAGGAATATAACCAGTGGTTGAGGAATTTGCCTAAGCATACTGTTCTTGGGTTCCAGAGTTGTACAGATCCAAAAATTCGCACAATTGAGGAATGTCGTGAAAATCTTAGATGCTTAGCATAGTTCATCAATGATGTGGTGAAAGGCAGTGTTTGAGGAATCAAGTGCTTATAGATTCTTGAGGAAAAACAGATTTCACATAGAAGATGTAAAATTTTAGATCTAATCTTGCGGTAAAAATGGGATTTATTTACCCTGGAAGGTGCGCACGAAGAACACAGAAAGGTGTGTATGGAGAAGCTCTTCGGTCGCGTGTCCAATGCACCCTAACCTGGCGACAGAGGACGTCTACGGCGGCGGTGGACGAAGATGGTCCGACTCCGGCGTGGTTCCGGCGACGGAGAAGTCGAGGCACTGAAGCTCTTCCTCACCGGCGACGAGACTACCAGCGATGGCGCTAGGGTTCGATGGTGTATGCTGTGGCAGGAGAGCGATGGAGCGAAGAAGAGTATGCCGAGGGGGGTAAGCACATATTTATAGACAAAAGTTACTGTTGGCGCGAAAATTTTGGACCAAACCACCCATGCCTCTATGTCTCCGCAGGACACGTGTAGCTCCCAACAGTGCGGTGGAGATAGTGGAGATCGTGGTTATCCGATCGTGGGAAGTGGGGTTCAGTTACCGTGTATTAAAGAAACAATTTTTGAAGATTTGAGGATTTTCTTTACAAAATCATCAGCTGACATCGACGCAGTGAGGATTTTGAACAAAGTTTCAAGTAGAACGCATATGAAGAATTGAATAGACTAGATGAGTATAGCATAGAGGGAATGTAGGGTCCGATCACATTCACTTAGCAGAAATATCAACTTGCAGAAATAGCAATAAGTGAATGTTGTTGAGGACTTGAAATCACAGTCTATCTAGTCAAATGAAAGTCATTAAGTGTTTTTGAAGATTTTGTGATAAATCATCACAATGAAGAACAGCTGTTTCGAAGAAAAACACATTTTGAAGAAATAGAACATTTGAAGAAAATCAACTTGAGGAATTTCTCATTGGGCGATGGCGTGACCCACCATATAAGAATGTTGATTACAGACGCCGCGTACAATTGTCGTAGGGCCCTGAGAATCAATTTCTTTGTTGATTTCTTCACATTCCGAGTGACATTCTTCATTAGTTGAAGAAAATCGATTCATCATGTGTTGCACATCTAAGTCATCAATTTTGCATAAGTGTTAGGATGTGTGCATGTTTTTACAAAACATTTGAAGATTCTAAGATACTTAGCTCACACCGCAATTTGCAAAACCTTTTCTCATCCAAGGGCTTAGTGAAGATATCTGCAAGTTGATCATCAGTCTTCACATGCTCGATGAGGATATTTCCCTTGAGGACATGGTCCCGAAGAAAATGATGACGAATCTGGATGTGCTTGGTCTTCGAGTGTTGTACTGGGTTGTATGCAATCTTGATAGCACTCTCATTATCACAGTAGAGAGGCACATTCTTAATGTTGATGTCGTAGTCCTTGAGGGTTTGCTTCATCCATAGTAATTGAGCACAGCAAGAACCAGCAGCAATGTACTCAGCTTCGGCAGTGGAGAGTGATACGCAGTTCTGCTTCTTTGAGGACTAGCAAACTAGTGATCTTCCGAGGAAATGGCATGTGCCAGACGTTGACTTGCGATCCACACGGTCACCAGCATAGTCAGAATCAGAATACCCTACCAGATGAAGATTTGAGCCCTTGGGATACCATAATCCTAGTGTTGGTGTGTGAGCTAAGTATCGAAGAATATGTTTCACAGCCTTATGGTGTGATTCCTTCGGTTTTTCTTGAAAACGTGCACACATGCAAACACTAAGCATTATATCTGGCCTAGATGCACATAGATACAATAAAGAGCCAATCATGGAGATATACCTGCTGATCGAAATCTTTACCATTTTCATCAGTGCCGAGGTGGCCGTTGGTAGGCATTGGAGTCTTGGCACCTTTGTATTCATGCATGTCGAATTTCCTCAGAACATCCTTGAGGTATTTCTCCTGTGATATGAAGATTCCATTGCTTTGTTGACGAATTTGAAGATCTAAGAAGAATTTCAGCTCCCCCATCTTGGACATCTGATATTCTTCACTCATCATGTAAGCAAATTCATCACTGTATCGTTTGTCAGTACGGCCAAATATGATATCATCGACATATATTTGACACACAAATAGCTCATTATCATAGGATTTAGTGAAAAGAGTTGGATCGAGTGAACCAGGTTTGAAGCCTTTCTTTATGAGGAATTCCTTCAATGTATCATACCATGCCCGAGGGCCTTGCTTGAGACCATAAAGAGCCTTTTTGAGTCTGAAGACTTTGTCCGGATTCTTTGGATCCTCAAAACCTGGGGGCTGAGAAACATATACTCCTTCCTCAAGCTTACCATTGAGAAATGCACTTTTCACATCCATTTGATATAAGATGATGTTATGATGATTAGCATAAGCAAGTAGTATTCGAATATCTTCAAGTCTAGCAACAGGTGCAAAAGTTTCATCGAAATCTATTCCTTCAACCTGGGTGTAGCCTTGGTCTACAAGTCGTGCCTTGTTCCTCACCACTTGACCGTCCTCATCTTGCTTGTTTCGGAAAATCCACTTGGTGCCGATGATGTTGTGCTTGCGAGGATCTGGTCGTTTGACGAGCTCCCACACGTCATTCAGCTTGAATGGAAGAAGTTCGTCTTGCATAGCTTGGATCCACTCCGGATCCAGAAAAGCCTCGGCAACTTTTGAGGGTTCTGTGATGGATACAAAAGAGAAATGCCCACAAAAGTTAACTAAGTGTGAAGCTTTTGAGCGAGTGAGAGGACCTGGCGCGTTGATGTCGTTGAGGATTTTGTCAAGTTCTACTTCATTTGCAATCCTCGGATGAGCTGGTTGAGGATTTTGTCTGGGCTGAGGAAGTGGTGCTGGTGCAATTGCCTGAGGAGCATCTTCTTGATTTTCATCAGTGATGGGGATCTATTCTTCATCAATTTTCTCAGTTGGGACAATGTCTTCAGTAGGCTTGAGCTTTATTGCTTCCTTAGGAGACAGCTTATCTGGATCAGAAGGCAATTGCTCTCTTTGCGAGCCATTAGTTTCATCGAACCGCACATCTACAGTCTCAACAACTTTGTTGTGATAGTTGTTGAAGACTCTGTAAGTGTGCGAGTCCTTTCCATAACCGAGCATAAAACCTTCATGTGCCTTAGGTCTAAATTTTGAGCTATGGTGAGGATCTCTAGTCCAGCATTTTTCACCGAAGACTCTGAAATAACTTACATTGGGTTTCTTGTCAGTGAGGAGTTCATATGAGGTTTTCTTGAGGAATTTGTGAAGATATACCCTGTTGATGATATGGCATGCAGTGTTGATTGCTTCAGGCCAAAAGCGACGAGGAGTCTGATATTCTTCAAGCATAGTTCTTGCCATTTCAACCACAGTCCTGTTCTTCCTTTTGACGACACCATTCTGCTGAGGAGCATAAGGAGCAGATAATTCGTGAGTAATACCAAGTTCATCAAGCTAAACATCAAGACCAGTGTTTTTGAACTCGGTTCCATTATCACTCCTGATATGTTTGATCTTTATGCCAAAGTTCGTCGAGGCCCTTGAAGAAAATCATTTGAAGATTTCCTGCACTTCAGTTTTATACACTATGATATGCACCCAAGTATATCTGGAATAATCATCAACTATGACAAAGCCATATAAAGATGTTGCATTGGTTAGTGTGGCATAGTGAGCAGGTCCAAATAGATCCATATGAAGCAATTCGAATGGACGTGTAGTGGTCATGATAGTCTTCGAGGGATGCTTGGATCTGGTCATTTTCCTAGATTCACAAGCACCGCAGAGATGATCCTTGAGGAATTTGACTGATTCGATGCCGATGACATGCTTCTTCTTCGCGAGCATGTGCAAATTCCTCATGCCTGCATGACCTAGTCTTCGGTGCCACAACCATCCTTCTGAGTTTTTTGCTAGCAAGCAAGTGGTTGGTTGAGGACCTGTAGAGAAATCAACAATGTACAAATCCCCTCTTCTTACACCTTCGAAGACTTTGGATCTGTCAAATTCCATAATGACTACACATCTATATCTACCAAAGATAACAATCATATCAAGATCACAAAGCATCAAGACTGACATGAGGTTAAAACCAAGGGACTCAACAAGCATCACTTTGTCCATATGCCTATCCTTGGAAATAGCCACTTTGCCAAGTCCCAATACCTTGCTTTTACCTTTGTCAGCATATGTGATTTGCTTCAGAGGTGATGGACTTCGTGGCATATTCATCAGTAAGCTTTTATCACCAGTCATGTGATGTGTGCAGCCACTATCAAGAACCCACTCAGTATTCTTGGGTTTGTCATCCTGCAGATGAATTAGTACAGCTTACCATCTCATATGCTTCAGATTTGAAGAATATGATACTAATTTCATCAGATTAGTAATTTCATCATAACAGAAATGTAAGGACGTGTGAAATATTTCTATTTCATCAATCATTAGCTTGCGCCCTATCAAGCATTTCCTTAGGTCTCCAGCAAATTCTTTAGATGATGATTTTCATCCGGAGACCTGACCTGCAGAAGTGATTAGTTCGATTTCCTAACCACCCACATCTGAAGGGGTGGCAAAGCATTCATCATCCTGCGAGCACCATATGAGAAAGGTGGCATTGAAGCTAATGCACTTCTCTTAACAGTAGGAGGATTAAAGTACTCATATGAATATGCAGAGCACTGGTTTGAGGATTTATGAACATAATGATTTGAGGAGTAACGGTCATATTCATATTCCTTGTAGTTTCCCTGCATGTTAGACGCATTAGCACGGGTACGAGCATAGTTTTGACCAGTTGAGGATTTTGATCCTCTTGAAGACTTTGGTCCTCCTGAGGAATTTGATCTGGGGTTCTGATTCTTCAGTGGTGGTGTCATAAGGACATTCACCTGAAGATTTTTGAGACAGCTTTTGGGAACCCAGATTTTCCTCAAGGGAGGGCTATTCCTGCAATTAGTTCCAACATATCGAGCAAATACTTCACCAGATTGATTTTTGAACAGTTTATAGTTGGAGTCAAATGACTCATCCGAGGAATAGGATAATTCACATGAAAAACCAGTTAGATTAGATGGATCAAAAGGAGGCCCAGTAGCAGCAACCCAAGAGGTTTTGGGATACTGCTCATGTTTCCAATAAGATCCATCAACATTTAATTTCCTCTCAAAGGCAATTCCTTCTTTCCTCGGGTTCCTGTTCAAGATCTGCTTTTTGAGCACATCACAAAGGGTTTGATGTCCTTTGAGGCTTTTGTATATGCCTGTCACGTACAATTCCTTCAACCCTGCATTTTCATCCGTAACATTTGTGTTTTCCTCAACTGAGGAAATAGACACAACAGGTGCAGTTGAAGAATTTGTAGCAATAGCAGCATTTGATGATTCTGGTGAGGAATTAGCAGTTTCGCGTTCAATGCATTTAAGACATGGAGGAATGAATTCAACTTGACCAGCGCTGATCTGTTGAGCTAGTAATGAATCATTTTCCATACGAAGATCATCATGAGACATCCTCAGCTTCTCAAGATCAAGCTTCCATTGAAGAAATTCATACGAAAGCTTCTCATGATCAGTGAGGAGTGTATCATAACGATCCTGAAGATTATCAAATCTAGACTGAAGACTTTTCACATCTTCAGTGAGGATTTGGGTAAGGTTCATTTCATCATTCAACAGATCATCACTTTTATCTAGAAGTTTCTTAAGCTTTTCCCGGGCAGTTTGTTGTTTAGTGGCAATGATAGCAAGTTTACTGTAACTGGGTTTCTTATAATTATCAGGTTCACAGTCACTTGAATCAGAGGAGGAGGCATTATTTGGTACCTTTGAACCTTTTGCCATGAAGCAAAAGGTTGGAGCGAAGTCATCAGCATAGTCATCAGTGCGGATGGTGCTATCATTTTCTTCAAGGTTGAAGATTGACTTGCTGACGAAAGTGGTTGCCAGTGCAAGACTAGCCTGTCCGGATTCTGAGTCTTCATCAGAACCCTCTTCTTCATCACATTCCTCTGATTCTGCCTCGGAGTCCATTTCCTTGCCAATAAGTGCCCGAGCCTTTCTGAAACTAGTCTTCTTGTGTGATGAGGGCTTTGAAGATTTCTTCTTCTTCTTCGAGTCATCAGAACTGTCCTCCTTGTATTTCTTCTTCTTTGATTCCTTTCCCCAACAGGGACAATCAGCAATGTAATGACCTGATTTCTTGCACTTGTGACAGGTTCGTTTCTTGTAGTCCTCAGATGAAGATTCTGATTTCCTCATGTCTCTTCTTGAAGATTTACCGAACTGGCCACGTCGTGTAAATCTCTGGAATTTCCTCACGAGCATTCCAAGCTCCTGTCCAAATTCTTCAGGGTCAGAAATGTTGTCATCTGTGTCTTCGTCTTCAGATGAGGAAATTGCTCTAGCCTTCAGTGCACGTGGTCTGGAATAGCTTGGTCCATATAGATCTCTCTTTTCTTCTAGCTGGAATTCATGAGTATTTAGCCTTTCTAGTATATCAACTGGATCAAGCATCTTATAATCTGGTCTTTCTTGAATCATCAGAACTAAAGTATCAAATGAAGAATCCAAAGATCTCAGTAGTTTCTTCACAACTTCGTGATCAGTGATGTCTCGAGCTCCCAGTGCTTGCAGTTCATTTGATATGTCAGTGAGGCGATCAAAGGTGTCTTGGCAGCTTTCATTGTCATGTCTCTTGAAGCGATTGAAGAGATTGCGAAGAATATCAACACGAGAGTCACGCTGGGTTGATACTCCTTCATTTACCTTGCACAGTCTCTCCGAGATCAGTGTTGCAGAGCCCAAAGCACTTACTCTTCCAAACTGGCCTAGGCTCAGATGGCCACAAATGATGTTCTTCGCTTGAGAATCGAGTTGCTTGAATTTCTTCACATCAGCCACAGTGACACTGGCAGAGATGATGGGGACTCCATGTTCCACAATATACCAGAGATCATTATCAATAGCTTGTAGATGCATTTGCATTTTGTTCTTCCAGAAGGGAAAGTTATTTGCTTCGTAGGTAGGACATGTTGCAGTCACCTTAAACATGCCCGCAGTCGACATAACTAAAACTCCACGTGGTTAAACCGAAATCACACAGAACAAGCGAGTACCTTGCTCTGATACCAATTGAAAGTGCGTTATATCGACTAGAGGGGGTGAATAGGAGATTTTTAGAATTTCATCACTGAGGAAATTCCTTTTGAGGAAATTCCTCACTGATGACTAACTTACAGTGGAAACAGTAAAGGATCAGAAGTGCAAAGTTTCACAACAACAGTTTTTCAGAGTGAAGAATGTGAAAACAGATTGCACAATGAGCAGGCACGCAAAATACAGATGAGGATTAACTAACGTGAAGAATTTGGGGTTGAGGAAATTCAGAGAAAGTCTTCAACAAATTCTTCAAACAGTTTCAGTGAAAGTCATCAACACATAATACGAGGAAAGTAAGGAGTTGAGGAATTAGAACCCGTTTCTCAGTGAAGACAGTCATTGATGACCCAGTTCCAACTGCTGTGATAGTCGTACATCTGGTTTGGAGCGGCTTGGTATTGAAACCAAAAGACACACAGTCCCGGGACACACAGTCCCTACCGTATTCTCCTTGAGCTAAGGACACACAGTCCTCGCCCAACACTCGTGGTAAGTCTTCAGGGCAGACTTCCAAACCCTCACAAACTTGGTCACCCGGCGATCCACAATTGACTGCTGGAAAGGTCTAGACCATGACGCCTAACCGTCTGGAGGATGCACAGTCCTCAAAGGTAAAAGGCTTCAGTCCCACACAGGAACAACTTCTTCAGTGATGCTCAATCACTAGGTTTGGTTTGTGGTTTCGGTGTATGGTGTATTTCCTCACCGATGAATTACTCTCGAAGGCTCTGAGGAATTGGGTTGCTCTTATGACAAGTGTCAGTTTCTAACGGAGCAGCCAACCAGCTAGTGGTTGTGGGGGCGGCTATTTATAGCCTGGGAGCATCCCGACATGATTTGACACTAATGCCCTTAAATAATATGACCGTTGGAATGGATAAGACCAATGACTTGGCGTGGCTATCGAAACGGTCGGGACCCTCAACTCTGAGAGTCCTGATGTCACTCGTATTCCTCACTTGAGGCCTTTGGTAGGATTTAGGCTTGGGTTGAGCATCATGAGGAAATTCATTCCGTAGTGTAACTTCGACCCCCTTTAACAGTACGGTGTTCCTATTACTCAAATGCGAAGAAAATAAAACAGAAAGTGTAAGTCTTCATGCTTCAAATTCTTCAGAGTGATTTTCTTCAGGACACACCGGACTTCTCAATATCAGTATCTTCATGAGGAATATCAACTTCATCGCACATTCCTCGCGATTCATTTCTTCAGCTTCAGACCAATTTCTTCAACTGAAGACATATATTTTTAGGGGTCGATATTCTCCAAATATCTCAAACTCCTCAATGACTTATAGATCATGTGTATACTCACAAACACATTAGATACTTAACCTATAAGTCTTCAAACCACCAAAATCACTAAGGGGCACTAGATGCACTTACAAATTCCTTAGAGTCTTCGAGAGTAATTCATTAGTGAGGAAATATACCATACACCGAAACCACAAACCAAACCTAGTGATTGAGCATCACTGAAGAAGTTGTTCCTGTGTGGGACTGAAGCCTGTTACCTTTGAGGACTGTGCATCCTCCAGACGGTTAGGCGTTATGGTCTAGAGCTTTCCAGCAGTCAACTATGGATCGCCGGGTGACCAAGTTTGTGAGGGTTTGGAAGTCTGCCCTGAAGGCTTACCACGAGTGTTGGGCGAGGACTGTGTGTTCTTAGCCCAAGGAGAACACGGTAGGGACTGTTTGTCCCGGGACTGTGTGTCCCGGGACTGTTTGTTTTTTGGTTTCAATACCAAGCTGCTCCAAACCAGATGTACGACTGTCACAACAGTTGGAAGTGGGTCATCAACGACTGTCTTCACTGAGAAACGGGTTCTAATTCCTCAACTCCTTACTTTCCTCGTATTATGTGTTGATGACTTTCACTACTACTGTTTGAAGAATTTGCTGAACACTTTCTCTGAATTTCCTCAACCCCAAATTCTTCACGTCAGTTAATCCTCATCTGTATTCTGCGTGCCTGCTCATAGTGCAATCTGTTTTCACATTCCTCACTCCGAAAAACTCCTGTTGTGGAACTTTGCACTTCTGATCCTTTACTGTTTCTGCTGTAAGTTAGTCATCAGTGAGGAATTCCCTCAAAAGGAATTTCCTCAGTGATGAAATTCTAAAAATTTCCTATTCACCCCCCCTCTAGTCGATATAACGCACTTTCGGTAGCCGCAGCTGAAGAATTCCTGGTGCCGTTGCTGAGGAGTATCAAGCAACACTCCTATTTCTAGCGCCGTTGCTGGGAGGAGCAAGTCAAGATAATTTCCCGACAACGTGCCTATTTCTGGCGCCATTGGAAGGTCTTTTGTTGCAGTAGCTGGCAGCAGCGCTCGCTCCACCTACGCTCCAACGGCGGCAGCGCCCCTCTTGGACGCCATGGCTACGGAGAGGCGGTTAAGGAGACCGGCGAGGGGTGCATGCGGAGGGAAGGAGAAGCAATGCGTAAGGGAAGAGTCTGACGAATGGTAGACAATGATGGTTTCACCCGGCGTGTGGGTAATTTAAGGCAGATGCGCAGTTCTCGGGGCATCATGGGGGAAGTGGGTGCGTCGTGTCCCATCGCGATAGTTCTTCTCGACCCGTGGCATCTCCACCCATGTCGTTTCGTGCTTCACTTGCGGAACGTAGGCGCCGTGGGCCAGGGGGCTACTATTGCCCCAACGGGAACCATGGTACCACATCCCTTCTGCCTCCGAGCCGAGAAGTGACATATGGGCTGGCCCGTGGAGGTGGCTCGGTCGGGACCGTTTCGCAAGAAGCCGCCTCGCGGGCGCAAGCCTCATGAGGCCCATCATCACCCGGTTGGACCCTGTCGAGCCCACCAAGAACTAGGACGCCTCATGAGTCACCCGTCGCGAGGTCGCTTCACGAAGCAGGACGTACAGAGTAATCTATGGGGCACCGCTTCCCTCACATGAGTGATGTCCCGCTATCAGGACAAGGACGGCGGGGCAGGACCAAGCCAGTTTTCATTCTAGTGATAAGGGAGCAGCGACGTCTGCCTCCCCCAAAAGCAAGTCCCAAAGTGTTTCCTCTTTGGTTCAAAGAGGTCAGGATAGATCGACGCGCCACGACGGAGGTCGTCATCGAGCCCACCGACGCGTCAGCGATGACTGCTTTACCAGGCGGAGACCGCCATTAGTTAGCATAGGCATGGGTGCCTGTCCCCCTTTTAATTGCCGCCCTATAGCCTCCCTTTCCTGCTCATTTGTTGGGGAAGAGTACCAAGGCATTACAAAAGGGGCATGGCCGCCTAGTTGTACGGGGATCGAACCATTATCATCCACTCCTCGTGTATTCAGAGCCACAAGCTCACCATTGCAATCCAACGCACGCAGTCGTAGGGTATGACACCGTACGGTGGCCCGAACCTGGGTAGCCCGCGCGTCCACGTCGTGTCCAGTGAGGTGTGGGTGCGCTCGTTGTCGTCTCACCATAGTTGATGTTAGGTCATAGGTTGTAAGGAAAGCCCTACAATGTTCGAACCTTGGTTCTTGAAGAATTTTTGGACGCATATCTGAGACTCCGACATCAATGAATTCATGTGGAGATGTAGTTTCTAAACATTTTTTTGTGACGTGTAAACCATATTTAGGTAGTTGAATCATAGACCTAGAACTCTGCACATGTCTTATACACGAGGACACAGGTAGTACTACATTTCATATAACTTCTAGCATGAACTCAAACTTCATAGTAAGAATATTTTGTTTTTCCCGTAATAAATCATGTTTTCAAATGGACACACATTGCGATCCTACATTTTCATGGTTACTGTGTTTTTGGATTCCTACAAAACAAAGAGGCCTTTAGATATGCGATGTGTGGAATAACATTTTACCATCCCCGTGTTATGCTTGCCATGGCATCCACTATATTCTTTAGTTTTGTATCTGAATTTATAAGCGGATTCCAGCACAAAAAATAATAATATATGCGGATTATGTGTTTTCATGAATACTTGAGATGGTACGCATGTTTATGACGTATCCGTTGTTCACACGTGAGATCCCACACATAAATAAATGCATATTGTGTACAATAATTAATTACGGGGCATCACCAACTTTATTTACACTCCCATTTGTACATATTCTTTTGTTTACTTCATGGAATGTCTTCCTCGAATGCCATTTAAATTCCGAGAATGGTGGATCAATCGGTCTAAAAAGAGATCTGCTCCCCGGTTGAACACTTTGAATGGACATCATAATGAGGCAAAAGAGTGAAAGCTACAAAAAATATTAGATCAGAATCCTAGGAGCTCTGTCAATTTCATTAAGAGAGAGAACAAAATAAAGTTGATCGGTTTATAAAGGAAATTAGGTTAAAAAAAATTAAACAACCAGAAAAAAGAGAGAAAAAAACCCGCCAAAACTAACCAAAACAGACACCGCCACCATGTCAGTGTCCAAATCTTTTTTTTAAGATCCAACATCGCTGGCATTCATTGATAATAGTAGGAAGCAACGGAAAACAATAAAGAGGTGAAGGTCCTAGTACCAAAAGATCCGAAGATCAAAGGAAAAGAAAAAATAACAACCCTAATGGCTGCATCATAACACTTCATGCCAACCAAACTAAACAGCGCAGCTCCGACTCCGACCATGCACTACAGAGGAAACTAGGCAAGGTTGGCGTCACGGAGGATCACCAAACGAACCACCTGTCACGCGTCATCGTATACCACCGGCCCTCCACCTTGGCTTCAACTTCACACCAACAAACAGTCGAGGCACACCCACGGACACGTAGGAGAAGAAGAGCCGACTATCATGACCAAGACCACGCCTCTGATGTTGCCCACTGCCGTCATCGTTGTCACAGAAGCCCCCGTGCGCATCTAGTCGTCGGAAGCACCAGAGGGATCAAAGTCTTTAAGATAGCACCCTAAGGAGGGGAATAACGTTGAAGACGACGCCACCGCCTCACCCTATAGTAGGATTTGGGCTTTCACCTGTAGAAATTGATCCGGGAGCAAAGGCTGCGAAATTCCCGACGATGCCTCCAAGAAGGATAAACGATGCCCACGGGGGTCGTCATCGCCGGCCGGCCAGGACCGGCCAGGCTTTCATCCGGGGCAGCCACTCCCACGCAGCAGGCCGAGGTCAACCCGTGCCTCCATTGGACCGCGCACCCCCACACAGCAATCGCGCCACAGTTGTGCAGGACCACTAACTAGCCTCCTCGACAGAGGGTTTGCAGAGACCAGATCGGGTCCTGCACCCCGCATCCAACCACGGCCGGAGCCTCCCTGCTCTGGCAAATGGCATTCGGGCACCACCAGCCGCCGGTAGTGCCCCTCCCTCGCTGCCCGCCACGGACAACCTGCCAAGCAGCCAAGCCGCCGCGCCACGATTAGCTTCCAAATCAATGTGCATTTGCAAGTACAATGGTGGTCTGAGCCGGATTAGCTTCTTCGTCGGCGGGGCCTTCGCCTTGTTTTTATATTTTTGGGCTTGTTGCATTGTGTCCTCAGTAGAACTCCTTTATACTTTATCGTGCTATCTTGGATGTGTGTGTGTTTGGATTTGGATTTGTATTGAACTTTGTGGTTATGGTGGTTGCTTTATCTATAAAGCGAGACACAAGCCTTTTTGGGTAATACAATGATGACTCCTTTTTCTTACAAGTTACAAACAAGCCAAGTTGGAATGCAGCTAAAGTGTTGAAGAGTCCACAAATATACAGACAATGATCGTATCATGCCTAACATACCGTACCGAGTACCGTACACCTTTGATAATTGTTAGTCTACTAGTCTCGTAGAGTATAAATCTCAATGTCGTTGGGCCTGGAGAGGAGCTAGGTCAATTATAGTGGCAGGTGGGGCTGTGATCACTGTAGGCATGTGGGCCTAGTTGCTGCATGCGATACTCTCCAATCTTCATCCCTAATTACTTGGATGCTTAATTTAATGTTCCTTTGCAGTTACACATGACAAAGTTTCCCACTAATGATATCTGTTATGGATCATATGTGAAAGAAAGAGCAGCCATTTTTTTGGCATTCCAATTATAATCTAGAAAAATAATTGAACAAAAATCACGCTAACATTCAAGCAAACAAGATTCCATTTGATAGGACGAGTACATGATTTCGATGGTTATATATACCTCGAGTACCCATGTACACTGTAGAAGTATTACCACGAAACATGTTTTTAGTTAATTATCATAATATATATTATTTATGAAATCCTGAGCTGACGGCATTTTGGATTGTCCAATCAAAGGTTGAGGCGAAATCCTTGCTTAACTTGTTGTTGCTGATAGTGGCACCTGCAGGTGCCGTGTCCTTCTTGAAGGCGCTACCATGGCCTTTCGTGTGCCGCTTCAAGCTCGGGAAAATCCTAGGTTTGTTCTGCAATATTGGACAGTCCAACGTCCCGACGTTGTATCCTTTATGAAGGCGCAGTTTTGGTTGCTGGTGGCACGGTGTTGGAATTGAAGATGGTGGACACCGAGCTTGGTTTTGAGCTGTTTGTAAGGGCATGGGCATCCGGGGCGCAATGTATGACATTTATCGGTGACTCATCCATGGATTCTTCCGCCTGCCCACTTGTCAACTCATCTAGATGCTTAAGGTGGGGTACGTTGATTTGGTCTGCCTTGGAGTGTTGGTCGTGCGACGGGGGTGCATTGCGTTGGTCGTGATGCGGTTTAGGTGCTCTAGGTCTCGCCCCTTCGTCTTTTGGCTGGAGTTCGAACTAGGCGAGTGTTTTTTGTGTTGTATCTTGTCCCATTCCTTCTTTCATTATCTATATTACTCTTGTTTTATCATTCCTATCAATAAAATGATATGTAATTTTGCGTATTCGAGAAAAAACATGATAATTTTTTTTGCCCGTCCTTATGACTCCAAACTCATAAACTAAAAAGACATGTAAATTATAAAAAAATCCAAGGAAAATGAAACTAGGTTCGCCAAGATTGATGACATGTAAATTATGTATCAGCATCAGTCATGGTCATATGCTGGCCACATGTCGATCTAGAAAGAAAACTCAAAACCACTCGGCTGCACTAAACTAAAACGGACATTTATGCCATAGATCGTGTCCTGAAAATGTAGTCTGCCACAAAAGAGTTAAACCATTTGAACCTCCGTTTCAATTAAGTGATGTTTAACATAATAAACAAGCAAGAGCATAATGTCCAAATAAGATCATTTCCTGGGGAATCAAGATCCCAGGGAACCTTGGACGTCTGCTCTCAATTTCCATAGAGGAGTAGTAGATCTTATGCACATGGGTACGCGAGGTTAACGATTCAGAAATAAGGTGGTCGCCGTCTACAGAGGAAAATACGGTTGAGAATGTGCACAGTAGGTGAGCTATTAATTTTGTCTTTGCTCCAAAAGCTTAAACCAATCAATGGTCATTAGAGTATACTTTTAAGAATTAAGAAGTTAATAAGAGCTAGAAGCCTAGAACCAACTAGTAATCGAATGTTTAGAAAGATAGTGATATGTCCGGCTCACCAAAGATCAAACTCCAGGTTTTTGGCCGCTGCTACGGATCAGCCGGCTGATTTCTAGCCGGGTCCCTGGCCATCGGATTCAACGATCGTCATTGGTTGGATCCGGTCAACGCATCACGCGTTGATTCCTGCAGCCAACAGTCGGCGACGCTGCAGCTCCGGCGATGCTGCAACGAGCTGCCGGCGGTCGCTGCTACGGATCAGCGGGTGCCACTGCAGCTCCGACGACGCTACAACGAGCCGCCGGCGAAGCTCCATTCCAGCGCGAGTGAAGCTTCATTGCAACGCGGGGCGCTGCAGCGCAGATCTTGACGCCGGTGAAGCTCCATAGAAACCACCGGTGAAGCTCCATTGCAGCCGCCGGTGAAGCTTCATAGCAGTTCGGGGCTCTGCATCGCAGCTCTTGGCGTCGCCAGTGAAGCTCCATTGTGGCTGGCGGTGAAGCTCCATAGGAACACCAGCGACCCCCGCAATGATCCATGGCAACACCGGCGACGCTCCATTGCAGCATATACGACGGCTCGATGGTAACCTCGTAGCAGCGCGGCGGCCGGCACATCTTATTGCAGCGCCGACGACCAGGCTGCAGCCGCCTACGACCGTCGACAGCTACAGCGTAGGCGGCTCTTCATTAGCAACAACAGCTCCCCAAATCGGGATGGAGAGGACAAGGAAGGAGGCGAATTCGCAGGGGGAGGGGCGGTGGGAGAGAAAGGGGATCAGGCATTCACAAAGAAGATAAGGTGCGAGACGAGCGGTGCGTCAGTCCAACAAAAAACATGTCGACCAACCGAGGCAGCTTACGGAGAGGAAAAATCAGTCAGTTTATTTTAAGCGTTTTCCCTTTTTCAATGTCTAAAGGGCTACTTTGCAACCTGGCGCTCACGCGGGTGTGTTGTAGGCCGGCCAGCAACAGGTACACTCTCTCGTTCGCTAACTTGGCTCACTCGCTAACCTTGGTGAGATGAAATACTGGTTGACCAGTTCACCACTGATTTTGGGAGAAATATGAATAAAAAAGTCATAATGTAAAAGAAATGACCATTTACTTTACCATTGACCTTTTCAAAAAGCTTCATGAGTTTGAATAACTTCACAAATTTGGAAAAAAAATATCATGAATTGAAGTAAAAATATTCCCAAAAATCAAAAAACGTTTGTGAACAAGAGAAAAGTACAGAAAATTAAAAGATTGAAATAGTAAAAAATAAACATGGAAATAATAAAAAGGAAAAGAAAAGCAAAACCAAGTAAAAGCCAAAGAAAAACTCGCCAAACAAAACAAAATAAAAAAATAATAATGAAGCCTGCTTCCTAGTGTTACATTTGATGCACAAGAAGAAGAAAGTATCAAATAATCCAGACAACTCAAAAAACAACAAGAAGAAAAAAGTAATTAGGCACAACAGATGAAGTTATCACGGTCGGTATTGAAGTTCTAATCTCACGCACGCCCATCTTTTGAAGGAGGAATAATAAAAAAGTAAAGCCTCGCTTGGATTGGCGTAATAGCTTCGTAAGTGATACAGACTTCTGGTGGTCGTTTTTATTTTACAAGTAAATTACACTGCGGCATGTGATTTACACATGTAAATAAATTTCAAGTGTATAAATTTACACCGCATCCAAGCCAGGGCCTAGGATAAATTGCCCGAGCCCAGGACGAAGGGGTGTGTGCGTTGGTTTGTATACGACGCTGACATTGGCCCGACCCAGAAGATAAAGCCCAGTAAGCTCTGAGCCGGCCCATGAAACCTTTTCTACCCCCTCCGGTGTCCACCCCCTCCCCTCCCCCGGAATCGAAATAAGAAGGGAGGCGCAAAGCAGAGGAAAAGAAGGGAAGAGCGAGGCGTGAGATCAAGAGAAGCGCAGGGAGAGGAGAGCGATGAGGCCTTTCCACGGCGACGTTGCTGGCCTGACGTCGCTCCGTCTCCGTCGGCTCCTCTGCTTCCTCAGCCGCTGGAATCTCTCCGACACCGCACACGCGTACGCCTCTCTGAATCTCTTGTTTGCTGCCGGTGGAGACACCGAATTGCAACGACCCGTGCATGTTTCAAGGCAGAGTTTCTCGTGCATTGCAGGCTGGAGCAGGAGACGGGTGTGTCCTTCATGCCGGAGTACCTGCGGCCGCTGCTGACCCAGGACAAGTGGGCGGAAGCCGAGGCGTACGTGGCGGGCCTCGTCGACCTGGAGGACTGCAGCCGGCTGGCCAGCCTCGTCCTCGCACGCATCCGCGTCTTCGGCGTCATGTCCAAGTTCGCCGTCGGGGAGGCCAGCACCGCCTCCGCCGCTTCCTTCCGACGCGCCGAGGCCGGCCTCCTCGCCCACCCCGACCTGCACGCTGTCCGCCGCGTCCTCGATTCCATGCGCTCCGACCCAGTCAAGTGCGTCTCCAATCTCCCACCCACAGCACCAGTTGCTGCTGCTTGCAGATTACTGTCGCCGTGGCAACGGACATGACAGGAGTTCAGCTTCATCGAGCTTTGCTTGCCTTCCATTGCAGGGCCTCAAGGCTGTATGGGCACATCCATCCCGGGGCAGTGGAGGCCATCATGAAGTGGGTCGCTAAGTGCCCGGAGCTCAAGTTCAAGATTCGACCACCACCTCGTTGCCCCTTCGATCGTACCTACATCGTGTCTCTTGGTCCTAGGTACTGCTACTACACCAATTGCTTGGTTTCGGTGTCCTCATCAAATTCTCTCATGATTTCATTCTCTTATCAATACCACTATCCTGAGAAATGGTTCTAAATTTTTACTTCGGAAATATTTCAGCCCCCAATGAAATTTCCGAAATTTCAGTTTTTAAGGTTTTCAATTTGAATAAATGGTCGAAAGTTTTACATGAATGTTGGTCCAACTAAAATTTGGTCAATCCTTGTATTCGATTTGAAATTTCCAAAAACCCACGCTTCACTGAAATATTTTGTCTAAACATACATTGAAGTCAGAACCCTGTGCTAATTAGTATAGCTTGTTACAGGTTCTGGGAATGCAAAAGAAGGGGTCAGAAGAACAAAGCTGGTCGTCGAATCGCGGCACATATCATTGCTCGTTGCTTTATGCAAAGGAGGTAGACCATATGGCTTGAAGCTATTTTCTCCTGTTTTTCCAGCTTATAATATGCTCAATTTTTCCTTTTTTGAAGTTATAGTATGTACTATATATATAGTTACAGCCATATTGTAGGGAAGTCTTAGATAAATATATTCCTTCTTTATTTTCTGCAATGTATGTCTTCAGCAATTTCTGCTGCCAGAATAATTTAGTCCTGATAATTCATGCTAGTACAGCCTAAAATGCAAAATCATACCTGCTGTGTGAGATAAAACTTTCTCCTTGTTAGAAATTTCTCTTTCAGCAGCCTAAAATTAACTAAACCTGTAACGCTTACCGATGAAAGTGTCCATTTTTGTTGCAGCAGTGGAGGTTTTTTTTAAAGAGTTCAGATTCAGATCAGGCATCATCTCCAAGAAAACTGCTGCGTCAAGCTCAGAAGGCTGAAACCTATCTGGTCTTCTTTGTTTTATGTTGGTCTTAAATGTGTTATCCTTGCTTGTTGGCTAGTCAGAGAAGAGACGGCGTGTGCGTCTGTGTCCGGGGTTTGAACCCTGAACCGTAGGTGTTGTGCTGGCAACTCAAGCAGTCTGTAAGACTGTTTTATTTTTCATTTGGCCTTCTGAAAGCTAGGTAATAAAATTTATTTCTTTTAAAGAATTTTTTGAGATGACAAGGATTTGAAATAACAAATAAAATGCGGACGTGATGTTTTTGCACCCGAGCTCAAATGAGCTCAGGTGAACATTAAATTCCAAAAATATTGTAAAAATGTTCAAAAATATCTGAATTTTTTTGGGCAAACTTTAACAAATGTTCTAAATGCTCGTAAAATTTTGTCATGAAATTACATTTGTGGAAGTCGTGGTAAAAGAAACAAAATCGAAACTCTGAAAATGCTACTTCCAAAAGCATTTTGGAGCTCTAATTTTTTTTTGCCACGACTTCAAAAAATTTGATTTCGTATTGAAATTGTGCAAGCTAAACATTTGTCAAAGTTCACTGTAAAAAAATTCAGATTTTTTTAAACATTTTTGAAATATTTCTCGAATTTACTGTTCACCCGAGCATTTGAGCTCGGGTGTAGAAGAGCACTTTCCATAAAATGCTTAAATTCTCTGTCTAAGAGAATATTTGATCTGACTCTGGTTGATACAAAAGATATTTTCCATAATGATTCAAATATGAATGTGGATGAAAAAAAGGCAGTACAAATGGATTTTTTGCCCTTTTTTTCCAAGTTCATTTTTTATTGAATTCAGATGTAGGATAATAATTCACGGAAATATAGAAAACTAAGGATTTCTAAAATTATTCAGGGAAATTTATATAATGATCCCATGTAAATTATCCAGTATTGTGCTATTTTGTGTGAATACTGTGTTGTATGATCATTTGACATGCTGCGCTTTAGAATCTCTTAATAGCATAAGAAACATGTAAAGTATATTGTCCATTCTTGGTTCATTAATCACTTAGAGACAAAATGAGTTTACAGACGTGGTTGGTCCAGAGACATAATGCATTCACCTGTTTTGATGGCTGAGCCAACTGTTCAGCTACACAACTTTGGCCTTTCGCGGCGAAAACTTGCTGTGTGCCAGGCCCATCAGATAATTTCATATATATTTGCAACTTTGCGCGTCAACTACACAAGTGCAAGACACCGGCCCTATTGTTCAAGCTCAGACATTAAAAAGGCGTTTGATTCTGTTAGATGGAAGTACGTTTTGGACCTTCTGCAGCGCATGGGGTTTCCGGATAAATTCCAAAATTGGATTGATGTACTACTCTCCTCTTCATCCTCGGGCTTCCTCCTTAACGGCCTGTCGGGTCCCCCGATCAGGCATGGACGTGGCTTTTGCCAGGGAGACGTTGTTTCGCCGCTACTTGTCCTCGCAATTGACCCTCTTCACAAGATTCTTGACATGGCAACATGCAAGGGCATCATACACAAGATCCGAGGACGAGGGGCCAGAGTGAGAACCTCCCTCTACGCCGATGATGCGGCTGTTTTCATGACACCAATTAAGAGTGATATCGACAATTTAGTTGTGATCTTAAAAGACTTTGGTGATGTGACGGGCCTATGCACCAACTTCCATAAAAGCTCAGTGGTACCCATTCGATGCGCCAATCTGGATCTAGTGCGCATCCTGCATAGTATTCCGGCTTCAAGGACATCCTTCCCAATCAGATATTTGGGCCTTCCGCTCTTAGTGCGGCAGTTGAGGAGGGTTGATTTCCAATACCTAGAGGACAAGGCACCCGGTAAATGGGTCACCTGAGACGGAAGAAACATCCCTACCATTGGGCACACGACCCTTGTTCGTTGTGTCATCACCTTCCAGGCTGTGTACTCCATCACACCCCTAATTTTACCATAGGTCTCCCTCAACAATCTCAACAAGATTGAGCGGGCTTTTCTTTGGTTCGGCTCGGATAAAACTACCGGTGCAAAATGCAAAGTCAACTGGGACATTGTATGTCGACCCCCAAGCTATGGAGGCCTAGGTGTTCTCAACACCGACAAGTTTGCTCGTGCCTTGAGACTGAGATGGCTCCGTTATGAATGGAAGGAGCCGAGCAAACTATGGGTGGGACTGGGAAACCCTTGCACTCAGGAGGACCGCGATTTCTTCTACGCCTCCACTACTATCGTCATGGGCAATGGGGCCAAAACGCCTTTTTGGGACTCACCATGGCTGCTCGGTTGAGGCCCAAGGAAATTGCCCCCCACATTTTTGAGGCCTCGAGGAGAAAGAACTGGAAGGTGCG
Organism: Hordeum vulgare subsp. vulgare; assembly: GCF_904849725.1. Taxonomy (NCBI): domain Eukaryota; kingdom Viridiplantae; phylum Streptophyta; class Magnoliopsida; order Poales; family Poaceae; genus Hordeum; species Hordeum vulgare. The sequence continues at coordinate 111,318,154 of NC_058522.1, read as the reverse complement.
CGAGGCACTCAAGGAGAATGCTTGGATGCTTAGAATTAGAAGAGACACCGTCGTCACAGGTCACTGCTACCTCTTGAGATTGCGTTGGTTTTTCCCTTGAAGAGGAAAGGGTGATGCAGCACAGTAGCAGTAAGTATTTCCCTCAGTTTTGAGAACTAAGGTATCAATCCAGTAGGAGAATAAAGCCAAGTATCCAGAGTACATGTGCAAACACAAACAAGCTTGCACCCAACGCTATAAAGGGGTTGTCAATCCCTTCAAGATTGATTGCAAAGTGAGATCTGAAGGCGGAAAGTGCAACGAAGTAAAAGTGTAAGGCTGAAAATATGGTGTGAAGTAGACCCGGGGGCCATAGTGTTCACTAGAGGCTTCTCTCAAAATAGCAAATATTACGGTGGGTGAACAAATTACTCTCGAGCAATTGATAGAACTGCGCAAAGTCATGACGATATCTAAGGCAATGATCATACATATAGGCATCACATCCGAGACAAGTAGACCGATACTGTCTGCATCTACAACTATTACTCCACACATCGACCGCTATCCAGCATGCATCTATTGTATTGAGTTCATGATGAACAGAGTAATGCCTTAAGCAAGATGACATGATGTCGAGGGATAAACTCAAACCAATGATGTAAACCCCATCTTTTTACCCTTGATGGCAACAACACGATGCGTGCCTCCCTACCCCTTCTGTCACTGGATGAGGTCACCACACGGTATGGACCCAAAACCAAGCACTTCTCCCATTGCAAGAATCACAGATCAAGTTGGCCAAACAAAACCCAAAACTGGAAGAGAATTACAAGGATATGAAATCATGCATATAAGAGATCAGAAGAAACTCAAATAAGATTCATAATCTGATCATAAATCCACAATTCATCGGACCTCGACAAACACACCGCAAAAGAAGATTACATCGGATAGATCTCCATGAAGATCATGGAGAACTTTGTATTGAAGATCCAAGAGAGAGAAGAAGCCATCTAGCTACTAGCTATGGACCCGAAGGTCTATGGTGAACTACTCACGCATCATCGCAGAGGCCATGGTGTTGATGAAGAAGCGCTCCGTATCCGAATCCCCCCTTCGGCAGGGCACCAGAACGTGCCCCAGATGGGATCTTGCGGAAACAGAAGCTTGCGGCGGCGGAAACATATTTCCGTGGATCTCTCGCGTAGTTTTGGATTTTTCGGTAATTTATAGGCGGAAGAGGTAGGGCACACGAGCCACAAGGGGACCACAAGCCTGCTAGGCGCGGCCCCCCTGGCCGCGCCTAGGGGGCTTGTGGCCTCCCCTGGTGGCCTCTGCCTTGGTTCTCACGCCCCCTATGTATCTTCTGTTCCGGAAAAAAATCTTTTCGGATGTTTTATTCCGTTTGGACTCCATTTAATATTATCCTTTGAAAAGGGTCAAAAACACGGAAAAAATAGGAAATGCACTTGGCACTGAGTTAATAAGTTAGTCACAAAAAAGATATAAAAGGCATACAAAACATCCAAAGTTTGACAAGATAATAGCATGGAACCATCAAAAAATATAGATACGTTGGAGACGTGTCAAGCATCCCCAAGCTTAACTCCTGCTCGTCCTCAAATAGGGAAGTGATAAAGACTGAAGTTTTGATGTGGAATGCTACCTAGCATAGTTGTCCTTTGTAACTTCTTTCATGTGACATGAATGTTTAGATCCGTAAGATTCAAAACAATAGTTTGCTATTGACATGAGAACAATAATACTTCAAGCAAACTAGCAAGGTAATCATGAACTTTCGAAATAACAAGGCCAAACAAAGTTATCCCTACAAAATCATATAGTCTGGCTATGCTCTATCATCCCCACACAACGAATTTAAATCATGCACAACCCCGGTATTGGCCAAGTAATTGTTTTCACACTATTACTTTCTCAAACCTTTTTCAACTCTCACGCAATACATGAGCGTGAGCCATGGATATAGCACTATAGGTGGAATAGAGTGTGGTGGAGGTTGTGAGGCAAAAAGGAGGAGATGGTCACATCGACTCGGCATATCAAAGGGCTATGGAGACGCCCATTAATAGATATCAATGTGAATGAGTAGGGATTGCCATACAAAAGAATACACTAGAGCTATAAGTATGTGAAAGCTCAAAAGGAGAACTAGTGGGTGTGCATCCAACTTGCTTGCTCACGAAGACCTAGGGCAATTTTGAGGAAGCCCATCATGGGACTATACAAGCCAAGTTATATAATAAAGATTCCCACTAGCATATGGTGGTGACAAAACGAGAGGCTCTCAATAATGAAGAACATGGTGCTATTATGAAGCACAAGTGTGGAAAGAGATAGTAGCATTGTCCCTTCTCTCTTTTTCTCTCTTTTTTTGTTTGGGCTCATTGGCCTCTTTCCATATCTCTCTCTTTTTTTGTGGGAAACTTTGGCCTTTTTATTTATTTCCTCACATGGGACAATGCTCTAATAATGATGATCATCACACTTTTATTTACTCACAGCTCAAATCTTAGAACGATGATGACTCTATAGGAAATGCCTCCGACAGTGTACCGGGATGTGCAACGATCTAGCTTGGCGTATGACGTTGAAACATCTCGCTAGCTATCTTACGATCATGCAACGGCAATATGAGAGTGACGACACAAGTCATGAGACGGAACGGTGGGAGTTGCATGGCAATATATCTCGGAATGGCTATGAAAATTCCATAGTAGGTAGGTATGGTGGATGTTTTAAGGAAGGCATATGGTGGGTTTGTGCACCGGCGAAAATTGCGCGGTACTAGAGAGGCTAGCAATGGTGGAAGGTGAAAGTGCATCTATACCATGGACTCACATTAGTCATGAAGAACTCACATACTTGTTGCAAAAGTTTTTATTAGTAATCGAAACAAAGTGCTAAACACATACTCCTAGGGGAAGGGTTGGTAGGTGTTAACCATCGCACGATCCCGACCGCAACACAAAGGATGACAATCAATAGATCAATTATGCTCCGACTTCCTAACATAGCGGTTCACCATACGTGCATGTTACGGGAATCACTAACTTCAACACAAGTATTTCTAGATTCACAACACCCTACTAACATAACTCTTAATATCACCAAATTCATGTCTCAAAACTAATTGAGAGGATCAAACTTCTCTTTCTAATCAATGCACATGAAGATGGAGGTTTTATTGTATCCTCTTTGGGTGCCTATCACCTTTGGGACTACTTTCATAGCACAAGCCAACTACCAAGTTACGCACCGCCGTGCTCTAAAAGATCTAAGTGAAGCACTAAGAGCAAAAGTTATCTAGCTCAAAAGATATAAGTGAAGCACATGTGAGCTAAATTGCCTAACTCAAAAGATATAAGCGAAGCTCAAAGAGTATTCTAGCAAATTCATGATGAGTGCATGTCTCTCTCAAAAGGTGTGCAGTAAGGATGATTGTGACACAACAAAAACAAAAGACTCCTACGATACAAGACGCTCCAAGCAAAACACATATCATGTGGTGAATAAAAATATAGCTCCAAGTAATGTTACCGATGGATTGAAGACGAAAGAGGGGATGCCTTCCCGGGGCATCCCCAAGCTTAGGCTTTTTGGTGTCCTTGAATTTGGCTTGGGATGCCTTGGTCATCCCCAATCTTGAGCTCTTTCCACTCTTTATCCCTTTGTCCATGAGAACATCACCCAAAACTTGAAAACTTCACAACACAAAACTTAAACAGAAACTTGTGATATCATTATCACAAGAAAACAAACTACCACCTCTTGAGGTACTGTAGAAATCTTGATTTCTATTTACATTGGTGTTAGATTACCGTATTCTCACTTTTCCATGGCTAGTACCCCCCGATACTATCCATAGTTTCATCAAAACAAGCAACCAACACAACAAAAACAGAATCTGTCAAAAACAGACCACTCTGTAGCAATCTGTATACTTCGTATACTTCTGGTACCTCACAAATTCTGACAAATTACGACAGCCTAGGAAAAAGTCATGTCAACCAGCAGAAAAAAGAATAAACTCAAAATCTCTTTCTGGATAAAAATTAAAAATAATTTCGTAAGCGAAAAGTTTCTGTCTTTTTCCAGCACGATCAAACAACCAACACCGAACTAGTCATAAAGGTTTTTCTTGGCTCAAACACAAAAAGAAACACAAAAGACACAATCATAACAGAATTATGATGGTGTGGACGCAAGAAAACAGAAAGAAAAAGATAAATTCATTGGGTTGCCTCCCAACAAGCGCTATTGTTTAACACCCTTAGCTAGGCATAAGGTGATGGAATCACGTATCGTCGTCTTTGGTACTCAAACCATAAGTAGCCCTCATCATGGATTCATAAGGCAATCTTATTTTATTTTTAGGAAAATGCTCCATGCCCTTCTTTAAAGGAATTTGAAACCTAATATTCACTTCCTTCATATCGATGATAACACCGATAGTCCTTAGGAAAGGTCTACCAAGAATGATAGGGCATGTAGGATTGCAATCAATATCAAGCACAATGAAATCCACGGGTACATAGTTCCTATTTGCAATAATAAGAACATCATTGATCCTTCCCATGGGTTTCTTGACAGTAGAATCCGCAAGATGCAAATTAAGAGAGCACTCCTCAATCTCATTAAAGCCTAGAACATCACATAAAGACTTTGGAACCGCGGAAACACTAGCACCCAAATCACACAAAGCATTGCATTCATAGTTTTTGATTTTGATTTTGATAGTAGGTTCCCACTCATCATGAAGCTTTATAGGAATAGAAACTTCCAACTCAAGTTTCTCTTCAAGAGATTTTATCATAGTATCGACGATATGATCGGTAAAGGCCTTGTTTTGGCTATAAGCGTGTGGAGAGTTTAGCATGGATTACATCAAGGAAATACATTCAATCAAAGAGAAAATATCATAATTGAATTCCTTGAAATTCAAAGTAGTAGTTTCACTACTACTCAAAGTTTTGATATCTTCTACTCCACTTTCAATGCTTTTAGCATCAAGATAGATGGACTCCGAATCATTGGGGCGTTTTTCAACCAAAGTGGATTCATATCCAGCCCCATCATCATTAGGTTTGACACTAGAAAACAAGGATTCAATGGGAGTCACATCAAGCACTTTAAGATCTTCGTGATTCTTATCACGAGAACACGCCTTTTTAAGCCATTCATGACTAGCACGAATTTGGGCTGTTCTTTCTTTGCTCTCATTCATGGAAACACACATAGTTTTCAAAGTTTCATCCATATTGATCTTGGGAGGAGCACATCTAACTTTCAAAGCATCAATATCAATAGACATTCTATCAACGCTCCTAGCCAAATCATCAATTTTGAGTAGTTTTTCCTCTATGGACGCATTGAAAATCTTTTGCGAGTTGACAAACTCTTTGATATTAATCTCTAGATCAGAGGGTAATTTATTGTAATTTACATGAGTATTGTTGTAGGAGTTTCCAAAGTTATTAGAGGGATTACTAGGAAAAGGCCTAGGAACATAGTTTCCTCTAAAAGCATTGTTGTTGCCAAAAATATTCCTACCAACAAAATTAACGTCCAAGCTCGCATTGCTACTCTCAATCAAGGAAGACAAGGGCATATCATTAGGATCTAAAGGAGCACCATTACTAGCAACCAATTTCATTAACTCATCCATCTTAGCACTCAACAAGTTAATTTCTTCTATAGCGTGTACCTTTTTACTAGTAGGTGACCTTTCAGTGTGCCACTGAGAGTAGTTTGTCATGATATTGTCTAGGTGTTTTGTGTCTTCTCCTAATGTGATTTTCATGAACGTTCCACCTTAGGCGGAGTCCAAGATATTTCTAGAAGCGAAATTCAAACCAGCATAGAAGATTTGTATAATCATCCAAAGACTCAAGCCATGAGCGGGACAATTTCTAATCATCAATTTCATTCTCTCGCAAGATTGTGCAACATGTTCATGATCAAGTTGCTTAAAATTCATGATATCATTACGGAGAGAGATAATATTAGCCGGCGGAAAATACTTGGATATATAAGCATCTTTGCACTTGTTCCAAGAATCAATACTATTTTTGGGCAAAGATGAAAACCAAGTTTTTGCTTGACCTCGCAACGAGAACGGAAAAAGCTTCAATTTAATCACATCATTATCCACATCTTTCTTCTTTTGCATATCGCAAAGCTCAATGAAGGTATTAAGACGGGATGCGACATCTTCACTAGGAAGGCCGGAGAATTCCTCTTTCATAACAAGATTTAGCAAAGCAGCATTGATTTCGTATGATTCTGCACTAGTGGCAGGAGCAATCGGAGTACTAATAAAATCATTATTATTAGTACTCGAGAAGTCACAAAGTTTGGTGTTTTCATTCATGGTGACTTCAGCAAGCAAACAAGCACACAAGCGAACAGAAAGCAAGCGAGAGAAAAGGGCGAACGAAAAAGGAAAATATTTTTGTAAACTTTTGTTTTTCAGAACCGGGGGAGAGGAAAACGAGAGGCAAAAAAGTAAATGCAAGATATGAGTTTGCGACACTTACTTGGATGAGCTTCATCTAGAATAATCCCCGGTGCCCGAAATTAACACGTTGATGGGAGACTATTCTTGACTTGATCCTCCCCGGCAACGGCGCCAGAAATCCTTCTTGCTACCTCTTGAGCTTGCGTTGGTTTTTCCCTTGAAGAGGAAATGGTGATGCAGCATAGTAGCAGTAAGTATTTCCCTTAGTTTTGAGAACCAAGGTATCAATCCAGTAGGAGAATCAAGCCAAGTTTCCAGAGTACCTGCGCCAACACAAACAAGCTTGCACCCAACGCTATAAAGGGGTTGTCAATCCCTTCAAGATTGATTGCAAAGTGAGATCTGAAGGCGGAAAGTGCAACGAACTAAAAGTGTAAGGCTGAAAATATGATGTGAAGTAGACCCCGGGGCCATAGTGTTCACTAGAGGATTCTCTCAAAATAGCAAATATTACGGTGGGTGAACAAATTACTGTCGAGCAATTGATAGAACCGCGCAAAGTCATGACGATATCTAAGGCAATGATCATACATATAGGCATCACGTCCAAGACAACTAGACTAATACTGTCTGCATCTACTACTATTACTCCACACATCGACCGCTATCCAGCATGCATCTAGTGTATTGAGTTCATGACGAACAGAGTAACGCCTTAAGCAAGATGACATGATGTAGAGGGATAAACTCAAACCAATGATGTAAACCCCATCTTTTTACCCTTGTTGGCAACAACAAGATGCGTGCCTCGCTACCCCTTCTGTCACTTGGTGAGGTCACCGCACGGTATGGACCCCAAACCAAGCACTTCTCCCATTCCAAGAATCATTGATCAAGTTGGCCAAACAAAACCCACAACTCGAAGAGAATTACAAGGATATGAAATCATGCATATAAGAGATCAGAAGAAACTCAAATAAGATTCATAGATAATCTGATCATAAATCCACAATTCATCGGATCTCGACAAACACACCGCAAAACAAGATTACATCGGATAGATCTCCATGAATATCATGGAGAACTTTGTATTGAAGATCCAAGAGAGAGAGTAAGCCATCTAGCTACTAGCTATGGACCCGAAGGTCTATGGTGAACTACTCACGCATCATCGAAGAGGCCATGGTGCTGATGAAGAAGCCCTCCGTATCCGAATCCCCCTCCGGCAGGGCACCAGAATGTGCCCGAGATGGGATCTTGCGGAGATAGAAGCTTGCGGTGGCGGAAAAGTATTTTCGTGGATCTCTCGCGTAGTTTTGGATTTTTTGGGAATTTATAGGCGGAAGAGGTAGGGCAGACGAGCCACAGGGGGGCCACAAGCCTGCTAGGCGCGGGCCCCCCTGGTCGCGCCTAGGGGGTTGTGGCCTCCCCTCGTGGCCTCTGCCTTGGTTCTCACGCCCCCTGCGTATCTTCTGTTTCGGAAAAAAATCTTTTCGGATGTTTTATTCCGTTTGGACTACGTTTAATATCCTCCTCTGAAAAGGGTAAAAAACACGGAAAAAATAGGAACTGGCACTTGGCACTGTGTTAATAAGTTAGTCCCAAAAAAGATATAAAAAAGGCATACAAAACATCCAAAGTTTGACAAGATAATAGCATGGAACCATCAGAAATTATAGATACGTTGGAGACGTATCAGTCACCACGTCCGCGAATTTTTTACCCTCTCAGTGCTCAATCATGACTTCCAACTCGACGAGCACTCCGAGGATGACATTATATGGAAACACTCTATGGATGGTTCATATTCGGCATCGACCGCGTACAAGGCGTTGTTCCTTGGATTTATGCTCTCTCCCATGGACTTCATGGTTTCGAAGGTGTGGGCGCCCCCCAAAGTCAAATTCTTCACCTGGCTTGCCCTGCAAGATCAGATTTGGACCACTGAGCGGCTTGCATGGCGTGGGTGGGAAAACTATGGCCTATGCCCACTCTGCAATTGGGAACTAGAGACGGGCATCCACCTCTTCCTCAAATGCTGCTTCAATACTAGGCTTTGGCGTTTGATCATTATTAAATATGGTATGATACACATGGTCACAAATGGCTGGCACGTTACGGAGTCTCTTTTGGAGTCGTGGGATAGGGGAACCAATTCGAGCAACCCTGATCGATGTGCGATGGCTTCTCTAACCATGCTGGTGTCGTGGACAATATGGAATGAGAGGAACGCTAGGGTATTCCACCATAAAAAATGAACCGCTGCCAAGCCTCCTAAAGCATATTGTGGATGAGGCCAACCTTTGGGTTACGGTGGGGGCAAAGAAACTAGGGAAAATTGTATTATGCGAGTAATTGTCATGACATTTTCACGGTATTTCTGTAACACTATGTAACTCTATTGTCCTCTCATTTAATAGATAAGGCAAATTTTTTGCCCCCTTTTCAAAAAAAAACTTGTTGTTCATTAATCAAATATTGAATCCTTGGTAGCAGGCTAGCAGCAGTACTTCATTTGCATACCTGAGAAAACTTGTTGTTCTTGCATGGTTTTTGACGAAAAAGGGTTCCCCCCACTTTATATTATAAAGGAACCACCACAACATCGAGTACAACCAACAAGCGACAGAATAAGAAAACAAGAGTGCAACAGGTCCGCTTGGAAGTAGGTGATGAGAACCAGCCATGCATGTGATGGGTAAGGCGGCACAGCCGACCGCGCATGTCCCCGACCACGAGCCCGGGGGACACCGGCGGGTGGGCGACCGCTTCTGGTCACTAGCGGAAGACACCAGCAACGATGACATCAATGAATACAATCTTGCCATCGGCGCGCAGCCGGCGGTGGCCTCACCCACTCCATTCGACATGATCTGTGAGGCATTTCAAGTGGGATATTCTGAAGAGGTGGTTGCTGGATTAGTAGATGCGATCATCCTAGAAGAGGATCTGGCGAGGCTTGGCCTGCAGGAGACAGAAAGGGTGGAGGTGTCGTGGCGGGTGGTTCATCGCAAGACGACACCGACGATGATCCGTCCATGGAAAGGACCACAACCCAAGGTACATCTTCCAAAGTTGACTGTGTTTGATTTCTTAGATTCACCTTCTTGGAAAGTTGTTCGGAACAAGAAACACCGGCCGCGACGGAGCCAACACCGGTGACGTGTTCGATTGCTGCGATCCATAAAGAATGCTTGATGTGTTTGGAAAATCTTCCGGGCCTTGATGGGCCAGACCCGAACGATGCAGTGGTGGGCTCTATGGGCACTGGGTATTTGGCCCAGTCCAAAGTCAAGCTCTTGTTGTGATCGGGATCGAACGTGATTTGATTATAGGCATTACAATCACTAGAACATAAGGTTTTGCATCATCTTTGCATAGGGTTCGCCAGCGGGAGGCTCGGCCTGGGTTCCCATCTCTTCGGTTGGGAAGGTCAGCCAGGGTTCATGCGCCACCGACATCAGAACCAACGGACATGGCTGGGCGAGGGAACCACCGCCGCTGCTGAAACTCATCCTTCCAGTGATTAGAACTGATGGATAACATCACCCTACAACTTGGGACCGGACGACTGCGGGCACTGAGGCCGACAGGCATGGTGTTGGCCGTGGGGCTGAGGCCAACAGGCATGGTGCGGACCGTGGCCGTGGCCAGCGGGCATGGCTTCTCTTTGCAGGTTGATGGACAAATTTTTTCATGCGGAGACTGGGGAGATGACGGATCTAGTGCATATGGGGAGGGACTGCACCAAGGTTCTTCCTCCATCAGTGGTGGACGGGATGACGAAGGAGGGTGGGGTTTCAATGGCTCTCATGGCTCATTCATCGAAGGGGCGACGATATGCACGTATTACGAGCGTGCTGCATAACGCCCCTATTCCCGGTGGATGGGGAGCTGGCCGCCGGCCGCCATCTCGTCGGTACCCAATTCCCCCTCAGGTCGACCCACCTCCCAGACCAATGGAGAGAGCCAAGTCTGTGGTGACTCCAATGGCACCCACGACTGGTGCGGCATCAAGCTCGCCTTCACTATCGGGAGTTGCAATGGAGGCCGTTCGGGCTCTCGCTGTGGTGAACATGTCTATAACAAAGTCTGCTGCAAGTGTGGACACGACTTCTGATAAAGCTAGTGACAAATCATAGGGGGGAAGAGTTATGAAGTGGGCACGTAAAAAAGAAAAAATGAGTTGTTACTGGTTCCGCGGACCGGGGCATTTTGTGGCTGAGTGCTCGGTTGAGCTATGTGACATTTGCCATAAGGCGAAGCATGAGACGGGAGAGTGTACCTTGCTCCTGAGGCCAATGCTAGTGGTTACTATTTATGGGACATGCTGCCCGGAGCTTATGTTCTTTGAGTCTCCTCGCTCTACTTCAACTGCACCGATACCGAAGAGTTCCCGGACGGGTGTTGTTAGGGTGACTCATGGAACAATGACAATGGACAAGGTTGTTCAGCGCTTGCGTGAGTTAGTGTCTGCTAGCTTCCAGTGGGATCCAGTCAGGCTCGATGGGCAAGTATTCAGGGTGGACTTTCCCACTAAGGAGGATCTTGCGAGGTTGTTGAAGATTGGGATGAACAGGGTTCCAAAGAGCGATTGTGTTCTTGAGTTTGATGCTTGGACTCAGAAGGAGCCTGAGGGAACTCCTCTATCTCAGCTTTGGGTCAGGTTCCTAGGAGCTCTACGTGCGGCATTAGATGATTTTATGGTGACTTAGAGTCTTGGCTCTCTGGTTTGTAAAACACAGATGGCAAATATGCCTTTCATGCGTGCGCAGGGAGTGGCTCGCCTGCTTGGTAGCGTGATTAGCATTGAGCACATTCCGGACATTGTTAGATGGACGTATGATGGCAGAAACTTTGACTTGGATATTGAGATAGAGGAGAGTGCTCACTTTCGGGAGATGGCTCAGCATACCGATATGGATATTGAGGATGGTCACAACAGAGATGGGAACCAAGATAAGGGTTCATATCAGAGGGATCCTACTTACAGAGGTTCGGCACCATTGGCCATGCCAACTGAGATTGGCTCTACGAAGGACAAGCCACATATATCCACCTCAATGAATCAGTTGAGGTTTGGGTCCTTTGGATCTTCTTTGGTACGTGGCTAGCTCTGGGGTGTCAGTGCGGAGATGGATGATCCGGTGGAGCAGGAGCTGCCACCGCTCTCACCACCGGGGACACCGATGGCATATAGGACACCGTCGCCGTGCGTGAGGCCCTCTTTGGAGGAGGCCTCACCAAGGATGAACAAGAGTACAACATCACGGTTCAGGGACAAAATTCAGGTATGACGGACGACTTAGCCTGTGACAACGACCTCCATGCACCATGGGATGAGTAGGGTTACTACTACACCACATGGTGGCTCTGGGGCTACAGATGCGGTTGGGATGTTGGCAGGTGGCCATACCCCAACTATTTCGGCGACGAGCAGCTCTGCTGGGTGCGTGGTAGGTGAACATAGCCCAGCAACGGGTGTGACTACTGGGAGCACCGCGGGTGGGCATGATAGCCTTGCCGGGCACGCGATGGGCGATCGAGCGTCTGTCGGTGGTACGTAGGCTAGTCCCGTTGGACAGGAGTCAGGAGGACACAGTTTGACAAGGCCCACAACCAAGGAGGTTATTGCCTTCGGAGGGATCCCCGACCCGGCGATTTGGGATAGGCGAACGAGTCTCCATCTCGAGGCAGAGCCGAACGTCTATAATCTACAGATGGGTCATGCCATGCGGGCGACTAAGCTTCGTGACATTGAGGCAACTACAGGTATGGTGATTGACATGAGTTGTTCTATCTTGTAGTTCTTTGATGATGATATTATTTTGAATGCAAACAAACTCGGGGTATCTCCGGGTAATAATGGGAAGGAAATCTCGAAACCCGTGAGTGGTCTTTTAGACTTAGAGGCCGAGAGGGCTATGGACATGGTTAGAAATATTGCGGTGGTGAAGCCGATCAATGACTCTGACTTTAATGCACTGGGGATGGAGGTGTTAGAGTGTCTATGTGAGGATCTTGTGCCATCGTCACTGATAGCTGACGAGGATAATGATATCGGTTCAGAGGGGTATATGGCCCGTGCGCAACCTAAGGCATGCACACAGTTTGAGACCGGTTATATGGACCAGATGGATGAACAGGATAAGCCAAACCGCCCTTGGAAGAAGAAGGTTTATCTTGAATCTGCAGTACGCAGAAGCGCAAGACTTAAGACTAATTTTTTTCTATGATGCAAGATGAATGGAACTTTTTCGAAGAACAGAGGTCTAGCAGACTTGGCTAAAAGAAGATTTCTAGCAGAAGCAACACTTGAACACAAACTTGATTTTATTGCACTAATGGAAACATCTAGGGATAATTTTATGTCACGATTTCTTAGTACTCTCTCGAGTGGTATTGATATTTGACTAGCACTATTTACCGCCAAGAGGAAGGTCCGGTGGGATCTTACTTGGGGTAAGGTGCAATACACTCGAAGTCCAAAACATAGTGTTTGGGGACTTCACCGTCAAATTTAGGGTGCGCTTGAAGGAGGATGGGTTCCAATGGGCACTTGTGGGAGTGTACGGTACCACCCAACCGGAGCTTAACATGGACTTCTTGGGTGACCTCGTCCATACTTTTTGGGACGAGGGGCTACCGATTTTAGTCGGTGGCCAGTTTAATATCATTAGGCAAAGAGATGAAAAAATAATGATAACTTTGATGGCAGATGGTCATCCATGTTTATTACAATCATCGAAAGCCTAGATTTGCGAGAGATTGAGCTATTGGGCAGAAAATTTACTTGGGCGAACACTTTGCCCAATCCAACCTTTGAGAAGTTGGATCGGATTCTTACTAGTCTTGATTGGAAGCAGAAATTCCCTCTCGTGACAGTGCGAGCAATGCCGAGAGCTATTTCTGATCATACCCCATAGCTTGTCGACTCGGGGGAAGCAACACGTGAGTGTAACAAGAACACATTATCTTTCGAGTTAGCATGGTTTGAGAGAGAAGGCTTCGTGGACCTCATATCTAGAGAATGGGATAGGTCCACAGGGGGAGGATCGAATGTCAATAGATGGCGAAATAAAATTAAACACCCAAGGCAGTTCCTATGGGGCTGGGCAAAACATGAGAGCGGCAAATATAAGATGGAGAAAGAAAGGCTTCTCAATTTTATAAATGAGCTAGACATAAAAGCCGAATCCGCGTTGTTAGATGACAATGAGAGGGCTTCTAGAGCGGATGCGGAACAAAATCTCAAACAACTCCTCGGAGAAGAGGAGTTGAAATGGGCACTTAGAGCGAATGTGCGACAAGTAGTACAAGGTGATGAGAACACACAGTATTTCCATTTTATTGCTAATGGAATTAACAAAAAGAAAAAAAATACAACTTGAGCAAGATGAAGGTACAACTATAAGGCACGAATACCTGAAGTTGTACATCTCTGAATATTATAAGAAACTATTCGGGGCTCCTGATGACATTTTTTTCTCGATGGATGAGCAGATGGTCGATGATACTCCTCAGCTCGGGACACACGAGAATGAGATATTAACCGCACCATATAGGAGAAAGAGGTGTTTGAGGCCATATCACAAATGAAGAACAATAAGGCACCAGGTCCGGATGGGTTTCCAGCTGAGTTCTATAAGAGATGTTGGCACATTATTAAAGGTGACTTACTCCGATCTTTCACGACTTGTTAAATGGCCACTTGCAGCTTTTCCACCTAAACTTTGGGACAATTACATTGTTGCCAAAGAAGGAGGGGGCGATTCACATTGAACAATTCCAGCCTGTGTTTCCTGCTTAATGTGAGCTTCAAAATATTTACAAAGGTCGGGACGAATAGATTGATGCAAATTGTACATGCTGTGGTGCAGCCTAGTGAGACGGCTTTCATGCCGGGTAGAAACATAGTAGAGGGTGTGGTTGTCCTTCACGAAACTGCATGAAATTCACTCGAGGAAACAAGATGGGGTTATCTTCAAGGTGTATTTTGAGAAAGCTTATGATAAGGTTAAATGGCCATTCCTACAACAAGCCTTACGTATGAAGGGATTTGACGAGATATGGCGGAAACAAGTTGAATCCTTTGTACAAAAAGGAAGCGTTGGAATTAAAGTTAATGATGATATTGGTCATTACTTCCAAACGCACAAAGGTCTTTCGCATGGGAGACCCAATGTCCCCCATCCTATTCAATGTAGTTGCGGACATGTTGGGAATTCTAATAGGAAGGGCTAAAGAGTAAGGTCGGGTAGGTGGACTAGTACCACGTCTAGTGGATGGTGGTGTGTCTATTCTACAATACACTAATAACATTATCTTGTTTTTGGAACACGATATAGCAAAAGACAGAAACATGAAACTTATACTTTCCTTATTCAAACAATTGTTGGGCTTGAAAATAAATTTTCACAAGAGTGAATTGTTCTATTTTGGAAGAGCCAAACATGAGCAAGATATATATGAAGAAATGTTCAGATATGAATTGGGAAGCATACCGTTCAGTTATCTAGGAATGCCAATTCACCATCGTAAGCTATCAAACAAAGAGTGGAATTGTATTGAGGATCGTTTTGATAAAAAAACTAAGGTCTTGGAAGGGTAAGCTTTTGTTTTAAAGAGGACGGCTAATATTGATTAACTCGGTTCTTACGAGTATGCCTATGTTCCTTCTGTCCTTCTTTGAGGTACCGATAGGGGTACACAAAAGGTTGGACTTTTATTGATCCCACTTTTTCTGATAGAGTGATGAAGTTAAGAGGAAATACAAACTTAATAGTTGGAATATTATCTATAGACCCAAGGACTAGGGAGGTCTGGGGATTGAGAATTTAGAGGTAAAGAACACGTGTCTGCTCAGTAAATGGCTATTCAGACTATCTGTGGAGAGAAAAGGTATGTGGGTACAAATTTTGCATAATAAGTACTTACAATCTAAAACCTTGGCGAGGTCACAATCAGACCCAATGATTCACCATTCTGGAAAGGCTTGATGAAAATGAAAGCGGCCTTTTTCCATAGAGCTAAATTTATCATTGGAAATAGAGAGTCCACGAGATTCTAGGAGGATACGTGGTTGGGGGAGACGCCTCTAGCCATACAATATCCATCTGTGTAATATTGTGCAATGTAAGGAGGAATACGTCGCCACAATTTTACAATATTATCCTCTAAATATTCAATTTTGATAAGCTTTAATAGGTCATCGATGGGAGGCTTGTTACACTTAGTCAGAAGACTCGTGGATGTCAAGTTATCAGACGAGTCCGATAGGCTTTATTGGAAGCTTACAGCTAATGGCATCTTTACACTGAAATTGATGTATTTGAACCTTATTGACACAACACCAATTTCCAAGTCCATTCATATCCGGAAGGTCAAAGTACCCTTACGAATCAAGTCTTCATGTGGTTTGTTCACAAGGAGGTGATTCTCACTAAGGATAATTTGGCAAAGCGCAATTGGGAAAGAAGTAAACATTGTAGCTTTTGTGATCATGACGAAACTATCAAACACCTTTTTCTCCAATGTCTGCTTGCAAAAAATTCATGGCAAACAGTTTGTATAGCCTTTAATATCATACCTCTGGATAGCATTGAAACATTGTTAGGGACGTGGCTAAATGGAGTGAACATAATTATTGCTAGCCATATTCATATAGAAGCATGTGCATTACTTTGGGCTATATGGAACTGCAGGAATGACATGAATTTTAACAGATAAACGCATATAACTTTTTTGCAGGTACTTCATAGCACATCGACATTGATCCGTACATGGTCGTTACTCACTCTTGCGGAAACCAAGGAGCCTTTTCTTACTTGGTCTATCCGATGGGAGATGGTAGCTCGGGATATCTACAACCGGTTTGGATGCCGATCCAGTAATAGGATAGATGGTTAGGTATCTACGCCTATGCTAGCCGGTTCTCGCATCTTTTGGTGTGGGGACCCCGACTTACGAGTCGGGATCGCCGAATGATCATGCTCAGTGATACCAGAGATCAATGCTCACCGAACACACAGAAACTGAATAATAAGAGTCTTACATCCATACATACCGTTCGATACAACAAATGACCATTGCGGTCGAGTCTTACCTATATAGGCCCTTAAAGGCCAACACACCAAACTGGACCAATAGCAGAATTATTGGTTGAAAGCGTGAACCCATGCCATCAGCCCTAACCTACAGGCATTTTGACTGGGTAGCGTCCTAGATCGCAAGAACGTCACCGAGTTAGTCTTCACCATATCATGTTCTTTATACCTGGTCAATGAAATAACCAGTGGCAAGCCAATGAGTACTTTTGATTGTACTCGCAAACTGCCCATGAGATGAACAATGAAAGTGAAGGATAACAATAACATGCATCTTTGGTGGATATCTCTTGGTGGTAAATAAGCATGATCACAGGAATGCATCATAATTTAAGAACTACTTTTAAAGAACAGGTTACAGATATCAATATATCTGTCGAGGACTGAACCATCCGGGCTCACCCTATACGCCAAGTCACCAAACTTGGTCATACCATTACTTTCATAATAACACCTCTTTATCACCACACACGCACACACACACTTTGTTTATGCGGAAACAGCTGGATGTAATCTAAGCAGGATTACCCAACTGTCCTTGACCGTGGACACGACTATTCGAACAGTTTTACACTCTGCAGAGGTAGTCCGCTGGACCCACGAGATCCGGGAAACTTCCGTGTCATCCACGACTCGCGGTATATAACATACCCGAGGTAAGTACCCGATCAATGCCTTTCCCCTGATAATATTAGACAAAGAGGTCCACTCGATTGGTACCCAGCCCACAAGTTGTACGTCTTATGAGCACCGATTCTGTATAGTAACAACCATGCGGGGACCAACGGTGTGCCTGGAACTCATAAAAATGCATAGTCGTCCTACCTGGCACGACCCCATCACGAGAGTGACCACACATCACTCCCGCCAGTAGTAATGTGGCTCTTTGCTAGCACTGACCAGAGTAATTACCATAGCCCCTTCCCATAAGGGGTAACGTGGTCGTACTGGTAAGGTTGTGATGGTTGACACATCATAAATCTAATCCCATTTCCGAAACCATACCCACACAAATACCGGGTGCACCACTTCACCAAAAGTGTCCACCTAACTCATCATCACCCTCGGGCATTAGTGTCATCCGACGGGTTTTCATAAACTCTTGATTTATACCAACAACATGCTCATGATAATACTACATCTAACTTTACTTGTCAACATGATATTAGCATGACCCTCAAGGGACAGGGTCAATCTGAATGCATGTGCTTCGGGGGAGCCATCGATAAAATCATATCAAATGATTACGGACACTTATGATCATATGCAACGGAAATACTTGAAATCTTAATCATGCAAAGTAAAATATGCTCAGTCATGCTCAAAGGGTCGCTTGCCATTGCTCACATAAATCCTCGGGTCTTCGAGGTCTTCCGCTCCAACTCCGAGTACTCCGTCTGCCCGTCAACTATCGTTGGAAACAACCACAGTAAACCACACAGCAGGCACAAATAAAAATGCCACAAAAATAGAAGTTATATCTTTCTTGGACCTCTCTAGTCATAAGAAAAATACCTCAAGCTTGCCATAGGAGGTTTGGATCATCAAGGATTTTTGAATGGATGAAAGGAGGAATAGGTGATTGTTGAAGAAGCCTACAAAATTCATTCTCTTAAAAATGAGTGGAGGCACTCAATAAACAGAGCATGATTTTAGAAATATTTAGGAAGTTGTTTCACTGCATTTGGAGTTTATATGAATATTCTAGAGATTTTCTAATACTGGATAAATAGGAAAAGGGAACTATTTATTTATAGCAGCATAAATATGGTAAGCAAAAATGTTGAATAAAGTTATGAATTTATAAAAATATTCTAGGAGTCTCTGGAATTTGGAATCACTCCATTTGGAGTTGATTTGGAACCTATAGGATTTTTGAAAGGTGGGACAATTATATCCAGATTTGGATTTTAATAATAACACTATAGAAAATCTTCTTGGAAAAATGTGCAAAGCAAATATGTGGATAGAGCTTCAATTTAGGAACCTGTAGAAATTTGAATCAAGCAAATTGGAGTTAAAATGAATTTGCTATTGATTTTTGAAGATTACTGATAAAAGAAAATCAACAGAGAGAAAGGCTACGAGGAATGTTATTAGACGCTCAAGGTGACTAATAGACAGATGGACCGGCCCATCAGCACGGTCGCACCAGCGAACGGCCACGGTGGAAGCGTATCGCCTGGAATACGGCTTTCGATGGGGAACACGGTTTTACTCTAAATCCCGTCTCCACTTAACCTCGCAGTGGGGTCGCGTGGCTGCGGCTTAGGCCCACGGGTGGGCCAAGGAGGATATCGGGCCCACTGGCAGGAGCTTCCCCTTCCTCCCGCCTTTGCCGACCGAAGAGAGCAGGGGGCGCCGGTGCCGCTCGCCCCGACCTGCGTTGCGTCCGGCGAGGCCCGGCCTCCCGGAGTCGTGGGGAGGCGACGACCTAGAGGGGAGGAGCGCGCCGCGCACCCCATGAAGGGATCCGGCTGCTGCCAGCGCTTGCCAAGGAGGATGGCGGAGACGGCCCGAGCTTAATTCGGCGGTGGAGATCAAACTCCGGAGCGCCATGAAGACGGGTGGAGGCCTTGGAGGGACTAGGGAAAGCTCAGAAGGGGAGGAGAGGGCTCGAGAGAGCCGAATTTGGAGCGAGACCACGGTGGCACCTTGTGGCCATTGGAGAGAAAGAGAGATCTATAGGGAGATTGGGGAGGTCCGGGAGATTTCTAGGGAGAGGGAAGATCAGGGGAGGTCCAGAGAGGGCTCGGGGAAGAGGGAATAAGAGGGAAAGAGAAAGAGGGAGCTCGGGAGCTACTGGAGCTTCGGTGCATGGCGAGAGAACGCGTGCCGGGGGATATTTGGCCTCTTCTAGGCGTCGAGATGGGTTGGACTGGTCAAGTGGAGCGCCCTGGTGCGCTGGGACATGCTGCGATGGAGGGACCCGAGCTGCAGAAAGAGAAGAGGATGCAGAGCACCACCATTGCATGCTGCCAGCGTGGTCACCATGCTCACTCGTGAGCATAGTATTGCAATGACCAGTCAAACATGTCCAGCATGCAAGGCACACATGCAGGAGAGTAACTCTAGAGTTTGGTAGCTAGAGGAGGTAGTTTGAATAGGTAGGACTCAGGTTAAGTGTGCAGCAGCAAACATGGGGCTGGCATAAGTGGTTTTCACAGGAAGGGATGGGAGGTGAAACTATGTCCTGGAGCATCTGGTATGGAAGGACTACACCACTGCAAAATTTCAGCTCAAGCAAAGAAGTGTAGCTAGCACTTACTGTACAAAGCTACCTTTCAGCCATAAATCAACTTGAAGGTGTGCTGCTCATTTTATCCACATGAGCAGGCCATCTCTTGGCTTGAAACAATGCCTTGGGATGCTACGGACCCTCTGGCAAGAGGTGGAGGCTTTGGCTTAATCATAAGTGGGGCAAGAGGGGTAAAAATAGTGATTCCAAGGGTAAAATGAGAGATAGTTACATAGGGTCTCTCTCCAATAATTGACGAGTGGCCATGGGAATGTTACTGGAGGTAAAATGTAACTATGTGAGGCTGTGGTAGAAAGTTGAGCTCAAGGGTAAAAGTGGAAGGGGTCAAAGAAGCCAATTTAGTGAGTGCACACAAGGTGTTTGATCTGTGGTTAGGCGATCAGATGAATTCCAATGGCTATGGAACTTAACAGGATCAAATGATAGATGAAAATAAGCTTGGACACCAAATTTGGGATTTGTTGGAGAAGGTTTCCAATGTAAACTTGGAAAACCCATGAAATGGGCAGAAATGACTTTGTGCTTACAATTCCATTCAACTCAATTCCCACAAATCCAATATTTGGTGTGGGGGCATTTTTTGAGCATTAAGGCATGCAAATTTTTTTTGGGGTCAACTGGATAAACTTTATAATGTAAAGTTTCCCAAAGTTAGAAATCAACAGAGAGGGTTTTGAGGGGCTTGGAACAAGTTCTTCTTTTCTCTTTGATGCACCACTTGGTGTGGATGCATTATTGGAGTATTAGAACATGTCCACCAAATTTGAGCACATTTGGAGATACTTGACAATGATGAGTTGCTCAAATTTGAATCTAGACAGATAGGGTTTTAGAATAATTAGGGGAGTCAAATCAACTTGGATTGAGATGAAACTTGGCAAGATCATCAAACAAAACATAAGTGACATGCTGGAATTTTACTCGAATTTATTAGAAATATTCCAAAAGACTAAAATAGGAAGGAATGGTTTTGGAGGGGTTTTCCCAATATTTTGAACATGACCATGTGTCGAAACTCATATATATGGAATAAATATATCCACTCAGTTTCCCTAAATTTTCTTAAATACTTTGAAAGCAATAAAAATAACTTTCCTTCATAAGAGACCACTTCTGGCCTCACAGAAAGGCATCTAAATAATATATAATAAAATAACTTTTAAAATAATAATATTGTGGTTTTTGGAAGACATTTTGGTAATAGGTTTTAAATAAAGTAATTGGTGCAAAATAAGTTCCCTAATTTGAGGACTTGTAGTACAAATCTCATCTCACGAGTGTGAAAGTTTAATTCAAATAAATGCTTTTTGGTGAAAATAATATTTGGTAAAAATAGTTGCTCGTCCTAAACACATGGCATGATCATTAGGCAGGAGTTTTGGGCTAGGGAGGTTAGTTGGAGTGTAGCAAGGATTATTGAGAATCAACACAAGCATACGAGCAAGCAAGCAAACAATAGTCACTTCAAGCATCACAAGCATTCACAAAAAAATTTAATTGGTCCTAAATTTTGAAATAAGTTAATTAGTCAGGAAGCTAAACACAGGATGTTACAGACCTCACCCCCTTAAGAAAATCTCGTCCCCGAGATTTCTAGGCTAGGGGTTGGAGAGATACAAAATCTTGAGTCGGAGGTAGTCTTCATGTCCCCATGTTGCTATTGTGGGTCTTGAGATGTTTGATGATACAACTTCGAATGCTTCACACGTCCTCGGCTGACTGATCGGTTTTCTGGTAGTAATTTAGGCTTGATCGAGGGTCGGGGCTTGGTGAACTAAGTCTGTGCAAGGTCCTCGCTTGCAACTGCATTCCAAAGTCAGAATACGTGGGAAAATAGGGTATCTGGGTTCTGGTCCCAGGGCTTCGCATGCCGGTTAGTGACATCTAGATGTCTCATGTTAGAACGCACTGCCAAAGTCTTTGTGTAGTTTCCTGCTTACGAGGAAATCTTTGACTCCTTACGACAGGCAAACTATGGTCGCAAATGGTCTTCATCTTTGAGGGCGTTGCAGTGGTCTTCGAAGGATTCTCATGAAAGGCTCCGGGTTGGGTCTCACCCATGACTCTAAGCTCGGAGGCTCAGAGTCCGAAATGGTCCTGCCATCTGGAGGGTTTGCGAGGGGTTCTGGATGAGTTGGCTACTCAAGAGTATAGACCAGTCGTCCACTCCCAAGGTTTGCGGCTCGGCGAGCGGGTGAATCACCTTTGGCAGGTTTTCACCACGACCCAACTAGTACTCTTGTCCTAGATTTGGACCAAGGAGAGGTTGGCTGATTCTTTCGCTTGTCCAAAGGCTTCATCGTCTTGAATCGTCGAGGCTTCTGACGTCGTTGATGTAGTCGGTGCACGATCGGAGGTTGACTTCTATTGCTTCGTCGTCATTGTTGTGGCTTCCTTACCCTGGCGGTTCTTCGTCTTGACTTGACTAGGATAGACTTCCGTCGTCTTGGGTTGCTTCGAGAAGCCCACCTTCTCGAGATAACACTGCACCCTCGAGAGGCATAACAATCGGCGCTCTTGGGCTCGTCCAAACAGGACTAAGATGTTCTTCCTCTTACTGGGTGAATGAGTATGTCATCAGTGAGGATGACAACATACCTTCCCCAAACACGACATAAGCATAGTGCTCATGTGTCAGGTGAGGAGAACGGGGACTTGCTATGGTGGATCGCTGGCCGAGGGGGGGGGCATTTATGGTCCACATGACCTGGTCCTTCATGCCCATGTTCGTCACAGACACGATGGGAGAAGCTTTAGGGTCTCATGGAACTAGGATGTGGGCGAACAGTTATCATCTTATCTCTAAGCACATTCCTTGGATGTCAATAGTTCGACCTCTAACTCGGGACGACATCACCTTATCTCATCAGGGATACCATCTCACATGGGTCAACTCCATACTACTCATGCTAGTCACTCCATGGTTGAGGGAAGGACTAACCCAAACATTACAAGTATGGTGTAGCTACGATGCACATGCATTCCTATGCAAGAACCTCGGGAGGCATACAAGCTCCTATGATTGAATTTAAGACACCAAAAATTCAAATGTCCAGCTAGGTCATTCAGTGGACAGGGTACTGCATTACTATATTAAGGAAACACATAGGATACCAATCCAATATCTTGTTACCTTGCTACGAATCCGATCAAGTGATCCATCAATCCGATCGATCATTACTAGACCTACCACTCTTACAAATCCAATACTGACGGGGTTCTACATGATTGCTTAGAGTCCGCATAATTCACATATTACTACAAGGATTTCGTCATAGTATGTCCACCAACTTCAATAATCATGGCCATCTAATCTCCAAGGCCAGTCCATATAGGTTCGTAAACCAATTTGACAACTCCAAGTATACACACTCTCTATCCACCGAGAAACTTGGTATCACGATCGAGATTATCAGGCTAAATCCAATTTACTCCGAACCATGTGGTCTCTGTCATCCTCGATACTCTATTAAGATTACCAATTTAAATCCAAGTTTCAAGTCCAATAAGAAGTCTACTTGATACTCCAGGTCATTATGGTAAAGGCATCAAATCATGCCAACTACTTGCTAAAGTCATGTATACCACCAAGAATATTGTTCGCGACCATAATCGTCCTACTAAAATCCAATCTTACTCACGGAATATGTAGGTTATGCTATTATATCAACTTGTTCCACCAAATTCACCTACCTTCATAAGGGTATTGCGGTACACCAAGATAGTCTGGCTAAATCCTCAAGACACCTATCATCATCACAACAATCTTTAGTTTAATACTCTTATATCCGAGAACGGTCCTTCTTATGGCATCAGGGTTATGGTGCTAGCTTTAAGATTGAAGGATACTCGTTCACCGTGATCACTTGTTCCTTAAGGGACCCGGTGCTAAGCGGGGTTTATTGGGGATCTACAGGTGTTCTGGCAAGTCCGTGTATTAAACACGTAACCAGAGAATTGAGCCGGAAAGGCTTGCAGAGGTTAGTCTGGTCTAGAGTGGTTTTCCAATCTTGAGGGAAAAGCATAACTACTACGGGTTGCGTGTGTTTAAGCATAGTATAGTAAGTGTCTTCAGTGTGAGCCGTCCGTCGAAGTGGATCCTTGGTGCATCTTGTCTTGCTGGTCTTCAGTTGTCGAGAGGGGTGAGAGAGAGAGAGAGCACACAGGCGAGTGTCTAAGGGTTTTAGCGCAATCAACAAGCGTTGGAAGGTCAACTTTAACAAGTGCCAAAATTGTTTTGAACATGAAAATAAGACAAGTGATATAACTGCATGCTTGTTGCCTAAGCAAAAGTGCGATTTATATCAAGCACAAACAAGAAAAACAAGCAACACACAACATGGTCCATCCGAACCATTTCACTGAATCAACTTCGCATAGGGGATTCACGACTCATCCTAACCTAGGTTCTTGGACTCGACAGTCGTGCTTGCTTCGTGCCTCGGAGAGGAGTCCGCTAAGTCTTCTGGACCTTCTCATGGTGTTGTCACACCTCTTGTTGTCGCTTGCCGAAGCAATTCGCTTGAGTTGTAAAGAACTCTTGATGTCTTCTCGTCTGGGGAGTTGCTGAGGAAGGTGGTTCTTCATGGCTATCATTGACAGGATCTTCCTTGTCTTCATAATCTTGTCATTGTCTTCTTGTCTTCCAAGGCTTCGAGAGTCTCAAGTGGACATCTTCATGCATTGATATTTGCAAGAAATGATAGAGTTCTGATCTGTCAGTCATAATGATCGTGATACCGACACCAAGAGCGGGGGATGAAGAGAACCATTTTCCTGCTCACTAAGGTGAAGCAGACCAAATGTCGAGGTTCTCATCCACCGGTGGTGGTCGACACAAACCTTATTATTGACAGGGTCAATCTATTAGTGTTGCAGATCATGGCTTGCATATATTACGTCCAGATTATCGTAGGTGAAAGTAGCATCACCCTAGAACAGTGCCGAGGGTGTTGTCATCTTCTAAGCCTCTATGTCCCTGTTCCTCTTGGGGTACTTCGGTGGGTGTTGTCTGGTCGTAGAGTTGTCATCTTTGTTCTTCAGCACAGGGGTGGTTGCTTGGAATGATTGCTTCCTTCCAAGTCGCTCAAGAGGATTTTAAGTAATCCCATGGTCAGGAATAAGGGTGCTAGCGGCTATTTGCAAGTTTGAAGATGCAGACGAGGGAGGTTAAGAAAATAAGTGAGGGAATGCTAAGGCAAAACCTTGCTTCCTTTGAAATTTAGGAGAGGTGAGAAAGGTACAGGTTTGTAAATACATTTGAAAAGTCTGGAAAGCAGTTTTATCTTAATTAACATCCGTGCTAACTAAGGGCCTCCTACGGTGAGGATGGCTCTGATACCAGCTCTATGGGGACCCCGACTTACGAGTCGGGATCGCCGAATGATCATGCTCAATGATTCCAGAGATCAATGCTCACTGAACACACAGAAACTGAATAATAAGAGTCTTACATCCATACATACCGTCCGATACAACAAATGACCACTGCGATCGAGTCTTACCTATATAGGGCCTTAAAGGGCAACACACCAAACTGGACCAATAGCGGAATTATTAGTTGAAAGCATGAACCCATGCCATCAGCCTTAACCTACGGGCATTCTGATTGGGTAGCGTCCTAGCTTGCAAGAACGTCACCGAGTTATTCTTCACCATATCCCGTTCTTTATACCTGGTCAATGAAATAACCAGTGGCAAGCCAATGAGTACTTTTGATTGTACTCGCAAACAACCCATGACATGAACAATGAAAGTGAAGAATAACAATAACATGCATCTTTGGTAGATATCTGTTGGTGGTAAATAAACATGATCACATGAATGCATCATGATTTAAGAACTACCTTTGAAGAACAGGTTACATATATCAAGATATCTGTCGAGGACTGAACCATCCAGGCTCACCCTATACGCCAAGTCACCAAACTTGGTCATATCATTACTTTCATAATAACACCTCTTTGTCACCACACACACACACACACTTGGTTTTTGCGGAAACATCTGAACATGGTTTAAACAGGATTACCCAACTGTCCTTGACCGTGGACACGACTATTCGAATAGTTTTACACTCTTCAGAGGTAGTACGCTGGACCCACGAGATCCGGGAAACTTCCGTGTCATCCACGACTCGCGGTATATAACATACCCGAGGTAAGTACCCGATCAATGCCTTTCCCCTGACGATACTAGACAAAGAGGTCCACTCGATTGGTACCCAACCCACATGTTGTACGTCTTACGAGCACCGACTCTGGACAGTAAAAACCATGCGGGGACCAACGGTGTGCCTGGAACTCATAAAAATGGTATAGTCGTCCTACCTGGCACGACCCCATCACGAGAGTTACCACACATCACTCCCGCCACTAGTAATGTGGCTCTTTGCTAGCACCGACCAGAGTAATTAACATAGCCCCGTCCAATAAGGGGTAACATGGTCGTACTGGTAAGGTTGGGATGGTCGACACATCATAAATCTAATCCCATTTCCGAAACCATACTCACACAAATATCGCGTGCACCACTTCACCAAAAGTGTCCACCTAACTCATCATCGCCCTGGGGCATTAGTGGCATCCGACGGGTTTTCATAAACTCTTATGTTATACCAACAACATGCTCATGATAATACTACTTCTAACTTTACTTGTCAACATGATATTAGCATGACCTTCAAGGGGTAGGGTCAAGCTCAATGCATGTGCTCCGGGGGAGCCATCGGTAAAATCATATCAAATGATTACCGGCACTTATGATCATATGCAACGGAAATACTAGCTATCTTAATCATGCATAGTAACATATGCTTAGTCATGGTCAAAGGGCTGCTTGCCTTTGCTCACATAAGTTCTCGGGTCTTCGAGGTCTTCCGCTCCAACTACGAGTACTCCGTCTACCCATCAACTATCGTCGGAAACGACCACGGTAAGCCACACAACACGCATAAATAAAAATGCCACAAAAATAGAAGTTATAACTTTCTTGGACCTCTCTCGTCATAAGAAAAATACCTGAAGGTTGCCATAGGAGGTTTGGATCATCAAGGATTAAAGAAGCCTACAGAAATCATTCTCTTAAAAATGAGTGGAGGCACTCAATAAACAGAGCATGATTTTAGAAATATTTAGGAAGTAGTTTCAGTGGATTTGGAGTTTATATGAATATTCTAGAGATTTTCTAATACTGGATAAATAGCAAAAGGGAGCTATTTATTTATAGCTCCAGAAATATGGTAAGAAAAAATGTTGAATAAAGTTAGGAATTTAGAACAAAATTCTAGGAGTCTCTGGAATTTGGAATCACTTCATTTGGAGTTGATTTGGAACCTATAGGATTTTTGAAAGGCGGGACAATTATATCGAGATTTGGATTTGAATAATAACACTACAGAAAATCTTGTTGGAAAAATGTGCAAAGCACATATGTGGAAAGAGCTTGAATTTAGGAACCTGTAGAAATTTGAATCAAGCAAATTGGAGTTAAAATGAATTTGCTATTGATTTTTTAAGATTACTGATAAAAGAAAATCAACAGAGAGAAAGGCTACCAGGAATGCTATTAGACGCTCAGGGCGACTAAGGGCATCTCCAATGGTTGTAAGATAGTTGTTGGTAATTTTGACACATAGGATTTTTGATGATGTGTCATGCAATAAATGAGGAAAGAGAGCAAGCTTGTATGTAAATTAACCAACACCCTTGCACAAGCTCCAATGTAGAATGAGAGAGCACCTTATTTATTACATCACATCTTATTGGGCAAACTAGATACAACCCATTGGAGTAGTTGTATGTTAAGGTGTTGGTTGATGACATGGCATATTTTACCAACAACCTAACCAACAAACTGTTGGAGATGCCCTAATAGACACATGGGCCGCCCCATCAGCACGGTCGCATCAGCGAAGGGCCACGGTGGAAGCGCATCGACAGGAATACGCCTTCCGCTGGGGAAGACGTTTTTTCACCAAAACCCGTCTCCACTTAACCTGGCAGTGGGGTCGCGTGGCTACAACTTAGGCTGACGGGTGGGCCAAGGAGGATATCGGGCCCGCTGGCATGAGCTTCTCCTTCCTCCCGCCTCCGCCGACCGAAGAGAGCAGAGGGCGCCGGTGCCGCTCGCCCCGACCTGCGCTGCGTCCGGCGAGGCCCGGTCTCCCGGAGCCGTGGGGAGGCGACGACCTAGAGGAGAGGAGCGCGCCACGCACCCCAGGGAGGGATCCGGCTGCTGCCAGCGCTTGCCAGGGAGGATGGAGGCGATGGCCCGAGCCGGGGAGCTTGATTCGGCGGCGGAGATCAAACTCCAGAGCGCTAGGAAGATGGGTGGAGGCCTTGGAGGGACTAGGGAAAGCTTAGAAGGGGAGGAGGGGGCTCGAGAGAGCCGAATTTAGAGCGAGACCACGGCGGCACCTTGCGGACATTGGAGAGAAAGAGATCTCTAGAGGGAGATTGGGGAGGTCCGGGGGATTTCTAGGGAGAGGGAAGATCAGGGGAGAGACAGAGAGGGCTCGGGGAAGAGGGAATAAGAGGGAAAGAGAAAGAGGGAGCTCAGGAGATACTGGAGCTTCGGTGCACGGCGAGAGCATGCGTGCCAGGGGATATTTGGCTACTTCTAGGTGTCGGGATGGGTTGGACTGGTCAAGGGGAGCGCCCTGGCACGCTGGGACATGCTGCCATGGAGGGACCCAAGCTACAGAAAGAGAAGAGGATGCAGAGCACCGCCATTGCATGCTGTCAGCATGGTCACCATGTTCACACGTTTCCATAGTATTGCAATGACCAGTCAAACATGTCCAGGATGCAACGCACACATGCAGGAGAGCAACTCTGGAGTTTGGTAGCTAGTGGAGGTGGTTTGAATAGGTTTGGATTCTGGTTAAGTTTGCAGCAACAAACTTGGGGCTGGCATAACTAGTTTTCACAAGAAGGGATGGGAGGTGAAACTATGTCTTGGAGCATCTCGTATGGAAGGACTACACCGGTGCAAAATTTCAGCTCAAGCAAAGAAGTGTAGCTAGCACTTGCTGTACAAAGCTACCTTTCAGCCATAAATCAACTTGAGGATGTGTTGCTCATTTTCTCCACATGAGCAGGCCATCTCTTGGCTTGAAACAATGCCTTGGGATGCTAGGAACCCTCTGTCAAGAGGTCAGGGCTTTGGCTTAATTATAAGTGGGGCCAGAGGGGTAAAAATAGTGATTCCAAGGGTAAACTGAGAGATAGTTACATAGGGTCTCTCTCCAATAATTGACCAGTGGCCATGGGAATGTTATTGGAGGTAAAATGTAACTATGTGAGGTTGTGGTAGAAAGTTCAGCTCAAGGGTAAAAGTGGAAGGGGTCAAATAAGCCAATTTAGTGAGTGCACACAAGGTGTTTGATCTGTGGTTAAGCCATCAGATGAATTCCGAGTGCTATGAAACTTAACATGATCAGATGATAGATGAAAATAAGCTTGGACACCAAATTTGGGATTTGTTGGAGAAGGTTTCCAATGTAAAATTGGAAAACCCATGAAATGGGCAGAAATGGCTTTATGCTTACAATTCCATTCAAATCAATTAGCACAAATCCAATATTTGGTGTGGGGGCATTATTTGAGCATTAAGGCAACCACAAAATGTTTGGGGTCAATTGGATAAATTTTATAATGTAAAGTTTCCCAAAGTCAGAAATCAACAAAGAGGGTTTTGAGGGGCTTGGAACAAGTTCTTCTTTTCTCCTTGATGCACCACTTGGTGTGGATGCATTATTGGAGTATTAGAACATGTCCACCAAATTTGAGCACATTTGGAGATACTTGACAATGATGAGTTGCTCAAATTTGAATCTGGACAGATAGGGTTTTAGAATAATTAGGGGAATCAAATCAACTTCGATTGAGATGAAACTTGGCAAGATCATCAACCATAACATAGGTGACATGCTGGAATTTTACTAGAATTTATTGAGAATATTTCTTATAGAAATATTCCAAAAGATTGAAATAGGGAGGAATGGTTTTGGAGGGGTTTGCCCAATATTTTGAACATGACCATGTGTTGAAACTCATATATATGGAATAAATATATCCACTGAGTTTCCCTAAATTTTCTCAAATATTTTGAAAGCAATAAAAATAACTTTCCTTCATAAGAGACTACTTTTGGCCTCACATAAAGGCATTCAAATAAAATAATAAAATAACTTTTAAAATAATAATATTGTGGTTTTTGGAAGACATTTTGATAATAGGTTTTAAATAAAGTAATTGGTGCAAAATAAGTTCCCTAATTTGAGGACTTGTAGTACAAATCTCATCTGAGGGGTTTGAAAGTTTAATTGAAAAAAATGGTTTTTGGTGAAAATAATATTTGGTAAAAATAGTTGCTGGTCCTAAACACATGGCATGATCATTAGGCAGGAGTTTTGGGCTAGGGATATGAGTTGGAGTATAGCTAGGATTATTGAGAATCAACACAAGCATACGAGCAAGCAAGCAAACAATAGTCACTTCAAGCATCACAAGCATTCACAATTTTTTTAATTGGTCCTAAATTTTGAAATAAGTTAATTAGTCAGGAAGCTAAACACAGGATGTTACAGACCTCACCCCCTTAAGAAAATCTAGTTGCGAGTCGGCTAGTGGGAGCCAGCCTGTCAGGTCGTCACGTTGCGAGCCCACTAGCGACAGTCGGCTCGTCCGCCTGGCCCCGATGGCAGCCGGCGGGTCAGCGCCCATCACAGCCGTCCGTACCAACGTACGATGATAGGACCCAACGCCTGATCCAGAGATGCTCGTGGCCACAGTACATGCTTGCAGGCCCCGCGTGGCCACATGCGTGATGATGCCAGGGTCAGCGAGGCTACAGGGCCACCCGTTGCTCTCGAAGTTGACCGGGCGAGGCGGCCGTGTAGCCATGCGTATGCCTACGTACTCACTGGCGGCTAGCGAGCCGACCGTTGTCACGCTCGACCAGCGGGCCACATAATGGACAAGACTCGACAACTGGCGGGCCCCTCGGCTAGCCGGAGAGGCTGACAGCCGGGCTCCGCCCCCTATTTTTCCCAACTACTCTACACTTATGGCTAAACTATAAAGCCAAGACCCAACCCCCCGAGAGAGGGGCTGGCGAAGATTGGATTCATAGAACCCCCACATATCACACTAGAGAGGTAGCAAGGCTGGCAGCGAGAGCTCCATCTCCTCCCTCACGAATAGCTCGAGGAGCACCATTGTGCTGTGATCACCTATAGTCACACCGACAGGACTAGGGGTTTTACCTCATCGGAGGGCCCTGCACCTGGGTAGATCGGCGTCATGTGTCTTGCAACTACACCCGTTCCTAGACGCCGCCGGTCCCGTCGGACCCAAACCACGATCTTGTCACACCTAGTTTTTGGCCTTCCTGACTAATTAACTTATTTCAAAATTTAGGACCAAATATTTTTTTTGTGAATGCTTGTGATGCTTGGAGTGACTATTGTTTGCTTGAGTGCATGTGATTGCTCCCCAATAATTCTCTCTATCTTCCAACTCACCTCCTCATTCCATCATATCCTGCCTAATGATCATGCCATGTGTTTAGAATAAATATCTATTTTCACCAAATTATTATTTTCACCAAAAAGCATTTCTTTGAATTAAACTTTCAAACCCCTGAGATGAGGTTTGTACTACAAGTCCTCAAATTAGGGAAATTCTTTTGCACCAATTATTTTACTTAAAACCTATTATGAAAATGTCTTCCAAAAACCAACATATTAATATTTTAAAAGCTATTTTATTATTTTATTTAAAAGCCTTTCTGTGAGGCTAGAAATGGTCTCCTATGAAGGAAAGTTATTTTTATTGCTTTCAAATATTTAAGAAAATTTAGGGAAACTCAGTGGGTACATTTATTCCATATTTAGGAGTTTCAACACATGGTCATGTTCAAAATATTGGGCAAAACCCTTCCTGCCTATTTCAAGCTTTTGGAATATTTCTATAAGAAATATTCTCAATAAATTCCAGTAAAATTCTATCATGTAATCTATGATATTCTTGATGATCTTGCCAAGTTTCATTTCAATCCAAGTTGACTTGGCCCCCCTAATCACTCTAAAACCCTATTTGTCCAGAATCAAATTTGAGCAACCACTACTGGAAAATAGTTTTTTGCCATCTGCCTAGTCTTTGCCAAATGCTAGCTGACGGCAAAGACACTCTTTGCCATCAGCTTCAGCAAAACTGACGGCAAAGAACTGGCTTATGGCAAAGATGGTCTTTGCTAGCAGTCAACTCTTTGCCGTGTGCCGCAGACGGCAAAGAAGGGGCCAGCAGACGGCAAAGAAGCTCTTCTGGCCAGGGGAACCTTAGGTCAAACTACTCCCTTCTTTGCCGTCTGCTGGCTGACGGCAAAGATGCCAGAGGGAGACGGCAAAGAGTATCGACCCCTTTGCCGTCCGCCAGCAGACGGCAAAGGTCTTGAATCTAGTAACGGCTGTCCCGCCCCCACCGCGGCCCTCTCTCTCTCTCAAACGGCCCCTCCCTCTCTCTCTCCTCCCCCGACGCCCAACGCCGCCACCACTGTCGCCCGGCCACCCCCGGCGCCGCTCCGGTGCCCCTGGTGCCGCCCCTGAAGCCCCACAACCCCCCCGGCGCCCCCTGGTGCCGCCCCTGAAGCCCCACCGCCGGCGCCCCATGGTGCCCCTGGTGCGCCCCCGCTGCCCCACCCCCGGCGCCCCTGGTGCCGCCCCTGCAGCCCCACCGCCGGTGCCGCCGGCCCAGCCACTGCCCCGCAGGCCTCGGCGCCGCCCCCGCAGCCCCACTGCCGGTAAACCCATCCACCCCCGCCCCCTTGTTATTTAGTTATTTGGAGGAAAAAGAAGAAGAAGAGGAGGAGGAGGAAGAGAGGAGAAGAAAAAGAGGAGTAGGAGGAGGAGGAGGAGGAGAAGAAAAAGAACGGGAAGAAGAAGAAGAATTGGATAAGAAAAAAAATAAGGAGAAGAAGAATAAGAAGAAGAAGAGAAGAAAAAAATAAGAAGGAGAAGAAGTAAAGAAGAAGAGAAGAAGAGAATAAGAAAAAAATAAGAAGGAGAAGAAGAGAAAAAAGAAGAAGAAGTTGATTTTTTATTGTTTGGTATTTAGTTTTTTGGAATTAGATTATAACTACCAGCATGATTTTTTATTGTTGTAGTAGTAGTTGTTCTTGTTATTGTAGTTGTTGTGGCATATTAGTTTACTTGGTAGGTTAGTTAATTAGTAGTTTTAGTGGTAGTTTAGTTAGTTGGTAGATTTAGTTAGTTAATTAGTAGATTTACTAGGTAGTTTAGTGGTAGATTTTGTTTTGTTATTTAGTGGTAGCTAGATTATTTTTTAGTTACTTAGTGGTAGATTCTGTTTTTGTTATTTTTTTGCTCTTTAGCGCTATCTAGGTTTAGCGATAGGTTTAGTCAGCTTCGTTAGTTAGGTTAGTTAGTTAGTTTGCTTAATAGAAAGAATAGGAAGAAGAAGAAGAGGAGGAGGAGGAGAAGGGGAGAAGAGGAGGAGGAGAAGAAGAAGAAGAAGAAGAAGAAGAGGAGGAGGAGGAGAAGACAAAAATAAGAAGGAGAAGAAGAAAAGAAGAAGAGATGAAGAAGAGAAGAAGAGAAGAAGAATACCTTCTCCTCCTTCTCCTTCTTCTTCTCCTCCTCCTCCTCCTTCTTCTTGATTTCTTCTTCTTCTTCTCCTCCTCCTCTTTCTTCTCCTCTATCTTATTCTCCTTACCTTATTTTCCCCAACAATGAGATAATTAGCCCATTTAGCTCAAAAATGGCCATTCTTCTCCTCTTTCATATTATCCTTGACTTAATTAACCCAACAATGACATAATTAGCCCATTTAGCTCCAAAATACCATAATAAGCTCAAAATGGCATAAGAACCTTGGTTAGCTCATTAATATTATATACTTAGCTTGTTTTCCTCTAAAATGGGATAATTAGCCCATTTAGCTCAAAAAAGACATAATTAGGTAATTTATCTCCAACAAGAGGAGAAGAGGAGAAGAAATAGGCAAAATGAAAAGAAAGAAGAAGAAGAAGAAGAAGAGAAGAAGGAGAAGGAGGAGGAGGAGGAGGAGGAGAAGGCCAAGGACCTTCTATCCTTCTCCTCCTTCTTCTTGATTTCTTTTTCTTCTCCTCCTCCTCCTCTTTATTCTCCTCTTTCATATTATCCTTGCTTTAATTAACCCAACAATGACATAATTAGCCCATTCAGCTCCAAAGTACCATAATAAGCTCAAAATGGCATAAGAACCTTGGTTAGCTCATTAATATTATATACTTAGCTAGTTTTCCTCTAAAATGGGATAATTTGCCCATTTAGCTCAAAAAAGACATAATTAGGTAATTTAGCTCCAACAAGAGGAGAAGAGGAGAAGAAATAGGCAAAATGAAAAGAAAGAAGAAGAATAAGAAGAGAAGAAGGAGAAGGAGGAGGAGGAGGTGGAGGAGCAGGAGAAGGCCAAGGACCTTCTATCCTTCTCCTCCTCCTCCTTCTCCTCCTCCTCCTTCTTGATTTCTTTTTCTTCTCCTCCTCCTCCTCTTTCTTCTCCTCTTTCATATTATCCTTGCTTTAATTAACCCAACAATGAAATAATTAGCCCATTTAGCTCCAAAATACCATAATAAGCTCAAAATGGCTTACTACAGAACTTGCGCCACGAGGCTCGACCGCAGGCTATTCGAGATTACTACGCCACGCGTGGTATTAAGAAGCAGAAGAAGGATTGCCGCGGAAAGTTTCTGAAGAAGGAGCAATACATGAAGGTAATTACCTATTCTTAAGTCCTTCTACGTAGTTTTCTTGATTTCATTCATAGGCGTAGCGCTGAAAATTCTTTCTAATAACTTACAGGTGCCCCCGAGATGGTGTGCCAATAAGATGGATTGTTGGTAGGCGTTGGTTGCTGAGTGGTGCACAGGCAGCTGGCGAGCCATCCACGAGAATGCGAAGGATCAGCGTAGCCAAATGGTTGGTGTGCCACACCATCAAGGCAGCGCCAACTTACTTCAGTTTGGACGAAACTGGGTATGTGATTTGCTTCATGATTCATGCAATTCATTCTTGATGCTAATATTTTGTTCCTCTCTTTTAGGCACATCACAATAAGACTGAGATGCCACACTTGTATGACCTTTATGGCATGGCCCATACTGCCTCGTACAAGAAGGCGAAGGCATTCTCTGAGTCTGACCTGGATGATCCCAATAATTTCATCAACATATCATCCCACCAGAAGCTCGTGGCATACAGGGACGCGGGGAAGGCTACGAAAGGGGATGACTTTAACCCTAGCCAGGAACCTTTGGATCCAGAGCTGGTGATGATATCTGGTGGTGGGAGGCCCCATAGCTCGATAGCCATTGGAGATGGGATAATACGTTGTCCACTCACTCTTCCAGAGATCAAGGCGCGCCAGTCGAGCAAATGTCCTGAGATAACGCCTCGTCCAGGCCAGTCGAACTTGCCATCGAGGTTAATTGTACGGACTAAGAACACTTTCATCCATTTCATTATGTGTGTCACCATAGATCATTACTGTGGTAACGAGGAATGGTGTTTCAGGCTGCTCTTCAGAAAGAGAGAGCGGCAAACCAGGCTGCTCTTGAGAAAGAGAGATTGGCAAGCCAGGCTGCTCTTCAGGCTGCTCTTGATGAGAGGGACCAGACCACGACACGATAGCTTGAGGAGGAGAGGGCCCGGAATGAGGCGGGTCAACGGGCCCTGTACGAGCTTTTTGTGGTATGTTTTTTTTCACATTAGCCAAATCATGTGTGTAATGTCTGTTTCAATACTAACTAATACGACCCACTCTTCAGGGTCTGTGCGAGAAGAGCGGTCAAGTCCCTCCGCCGATGCCCGTCTTCTCTTCGATTGGCACGGTGAGTTTCATTATAAACTAGTATTAATAATTGAGTGTCATCATGCTAACTGAGACATTGCAAAATATCTTTTTTGCAGAATAACTCCCGAGCGGCATCGCACGACCCTTCTCCAGGGAAACCGTCTCCAAACTAAGCCGCCGCGAGCAACCGTGGTGTTTCTCCTCCTTGATGACCACTACGGTAAGTTTCTCCTCCAAACTTAGCTTGTTTTCCTCTAAAATGAGATAATTAGCCCATTTAGCTCCAAGAAGACATAATTAGGTAATTTAGCTCCAACAAGAGGAGAAGAAATAGGAAAAATTAAAAGAAAGAAGAAGAAGAAGAAGAGAAGAAGGAGAAGGAGGAGAAGGAGGAGGAGGAGGAGGAGGAGGAGGAGAAGGAGGAGAAGGCCAAGGACCTTCTAGTCCTTCTCCTCCTCCTCCTTCTCCTCCTTGATTTCTTCTTCTTCTCCTCCTCCTCCTCTTTCTTCTCCTCTTTCATATTATCCTTGCTTTAATTTCCCCCACAATGACATAATTAGTCCATTTAGCTCCAAAATACCATAATAAGCTCAAAATGGCAAAAGAAGCTTGGTTAGCTCATATAGGACATAATTAGGTAATTTAGCTCCAACAAGAGGAGAAGAGGATAAGAAATAGGCAAAATGAAAAGAAAGAAAAAGACGAAGAAGAAGAAGAGAAGAAGGAGAAGGAGGAGGAGGAGGAGGAGAAGAAGGCCAAGGACCTTCTATCCTTCTCCTCCTCCTCCTTCTCCTCCTCCTCCTTCTTGATTTCCTTTTCTTCTCGTCCTCCTCCTCTTTCTTCTCCTCTTTCATATTATCCTTGCTTTAATTAACCCAACAATGACATAATTAGCTCATTTAGCTCCAAAATACCATAATAAGCTCAAAATGGCATAAGAACCTTGGTTAGCTCAGTAATATTATATACTTAGCTTGTTTTCCTCTAAAATGGGATAATTATCCCATTTAGCTCAAAAAAGACATAATTAGGTAATTTAGCTCCAACAAGAGGAGAAGAAATAGGCAAAATGAAAAGAAAGAAGAAGAAGAAGAAGAAGAAGAAGAGAAGAAGGAGAAGGAGGAGGAGGAGGAGGAGGAGGAGGAGAAGGCCAAGGACCTTCTATCCTTATCCTCCTCCTCCTTCTTGATTTCTTTTTCTTCTCCTCCACCTCCTCTTTCTTCTCCTCTTTAATATTATCCTTGCTTTAATTAACCCAACAATGACATAATTAGCCCATTTAGCTCCAAAATACCATAATAAGCTCAAAATGGCACAAGAACCTTGGTTAGCTCAGTAATATTATATACTTAGCTTGTTTTCCTCTAAAATGGGATAATTAGCCCATTTAGTTCAAAAAAGACATAATTAGGTAATTTAGCTCCAACCAGAGGAGAAGAGGATAAGAAATAGGCAAAATGAAAAGAAAGAAGAAGAAGAAGAAGAAGAAGAGAAGAAGGAGAAGGACGAGGAGGAGGAGGAGGAGGTGGAGGAGAAGGCCAAGGACCTTCTATCCTTCTCCTCCTCCTCCTTCTTGATTTCTTTTTCTTCTCCTCCTCCTCCTCTTTCTTCTCCTCTTTCATATTATCCTTGCTTTAATTAACCCAACAATGACATAATTAGCCCATTTAGCTCCAAAATACCATAATAAGCTCAAAATGGCATAAGAACCTTGGTTAGCTCATTAATATTATATACTTAGCTTGTTTTCCTCTAAAATGGGATAATTAGCCCACTTAGCTAAAAAAAGACATAGTTAGGTAATTTAGCTCCAACAAGAGGAGAAGAGGAGAATAAATAGGCAAAATGAGAATAAAGAAGAAGAAGAAGAAGAGAAGAAGGAGAAGGAGGAGGAGGAGGAGGAGAAGGCCAAGGACCTTCTATGCTTCTCGTCCTCCTCCTTCTTGATTTCTTTTTCTTCTCCTCCTCCTCCTCTTTCTTCTCCTCTCTCATATTATCCTTGCTTTAATTAACCCAACAATGAAATAATTAGCCCATTTAGCTCCAAAATACCATAATAAGCTCAAAATGGCATAAGAACCTTGGTTAGCCCAGTAATATTATATACATAGCTTGTTTTCCTCTAAAATGGGATAATTAGCCCATTTAGCTCAAAAAAGAAATAATTAGGTAATTTAGCTCCAACAAGAGGAGAAGAGGAGAAGAAATAGGCAAAATGAAAAGAAAGAAGAAGAAGAAGAAGAAGAGAAGAAGGAGAAGGAGGAGGAGGAGGAGGAGGAGGAGGAGAAGGCCAAGGACCTTCTATCCTTCTCCTCCTCCTCCTTCTTGATTTCTTTTTCTTCTCCTCCTCCTCCTCTTTCTTCTCCTCTTTCATATTATCCTTGCTTTAATTAACCCAACAATGACATAATTAGCCCATTTAGCTCCAAAATACCATAATAAGCTCAAAATGGAATAAGAACCTTGGTTAGCTCATTAATATTATATACTTAGCTTGTTTTCCTCTAAAATGGGATAATTAGCCCATTTAGCTCAAAAAAGACATAATTAGGTAATTTAGCTCCAACAAGAGGAGAAGAGGAGAAGAAATAGGCAAAATGAAAAGAAAGAAGAAGAAGAAGAAGAGAAGAAGGAGAAGGAGGAAGAGGAGGAGGAGGAGGAAGAGAAGGCCAAGGACCTTCTATCCTTCTCCTCGTCCTCCTTCTTGATTTCTTTTTCTTCTCCTCCTCCTCCTGTTTCTTCTCCTCTTTCATATTATCCTTGCTTTAATTAACCCAACAATGGCATAATTAGCCCATTCAGCTCCAAAATACCATAATAAGCTCAAAATGGCATAAGAACCTTGGTTAGCTCATTAATATTATATACTTAGCTTGTTTTCCTCTAGAATGGGATAATTAGCCCATTTAGCTCAAAAAAGACATAATTAGGTAATTTAGCTCCAATAAGAGGAGAAGAGGAGAAGAAATAGGCAAAATGAAAAGAAAGAAGAAGAAGACGAAGAGAAGAAGGAGAAGGAGGAGCAGGAGGGGGAGGAGGAGGAGGAGAAGGCCAAGGACCTTCTATCCTTCTCCTCCTCCTCCTTCTTGATTTCTTTTTCTTCTCCTCCTCCTCCTCTTTCTTCTCCTCTTTCATATTATCCTTGCTTTAATTAACCCAACAATGACATAATTAGCCCATTTAGCTCGAAAATACCATAATAAGCTCAAAATGGCATAAGAACCTTGGTTAGCGCATTAATACTATACTTAGCTTGTTTTGCTCTAAAATGGGATAATTTGCCCATTTAGCTCAAAAAAGACATAATTAGGTAATTTAGCTCCAACAAGAGGAGAAGAGGAGAAGAAATAGGCAAAATGAAAAGAAAGAAGAAGAAGAAGAAGAGAAGAAGAAGAAGGAGGAGGAGGAGGAGGACGAGGAGGAGAAGGACAAGGACCTTCTAGTCCTTCTCCTCCTCCTCCTGCGCCTCCTTCTCCTCCTTCTTGATTTCTTCTTCTTCTCCTCCTCCTCCTCTTTCTTCTCCTCTTTCATATTATCCTTGCTTTAATTAACCCAACAATGACATAATTAGCCCATTTAGCTCCAAAATGGCATAATAACCTCAAAATGGCATAAGAACCTTGGTTAGCTCATGAATATTATATACTTAGCTTGTTTTCCTCTAAAATGGGATAATTAGCCCATTTAGCTCAAAAAAGACATAATTAGGTAATTTAGCTCCAACAAATTATATATAGTTCACCACACATATACTTAGCTTGTTTTCCGCTAAAAATGACATAATTAGCTGAAAAACATCATATTTTGTTCTTCTTCTAACTTTCTTATTCACATTTTTGCAGATTGGATATACTACATGCATGGAAGCTGGCATTCATGGAGTTGAACAATGTCAATGGATGAAGTTTATATGTATATCATCTAGTTTTAATTTGAGTTGATGAACAATGTCGAACTATATGTATATGTATATATGGATAAACAGTGCAATACTTGGTATGTTGGTTCTTTGGATATATGGGGATGTACATTGGTGAATCATATATGTGTTGTGAATTATATATATATGTGTTGGCAAGTATATGTGTGGTGAACTATATATCATATATGTGTGTTGAATTATATAAATGTGCTATCAAATATATATATATATATATATATATATATATATATATATGCTGTGAAATAATATAAAACAAAAAAAATAGGAACTATATGGGCTCTTTGCCGTCTGCCAGCTGATGGCAAAGACCTGTGCCATCAGCTGGCAGACAGCAAAGGTGCCACATGGCACCCAGCTGTGCATCCTGGGGTGTCTATGTAGTCTCTTTGTCGTCAGCCTCCAAGGTGGGCAGACGGCAAAGAAGATGGGGGGGGAGGAGGAGGTAGACGACAAAGAGTGGAGAGAGGGGAGGAGCAGGCAGACGACAAAGATGGACGGGGAGGCAGACGACAAAGATGAAGGGGCAGGGGAGGGGAGGAGAAGGCAGACGGCAAAGAGGGACGGGGAGGAAGACGACAAAGATGGAGGGGGAGACAGACGGCAAAGCCTCCGTTAACCCCTAACGGAGGCAACGCGTGTCGGCCGCCGTCTCGAGCACTTTGCCGACTGCTCCTAAGGAAAGCTGACGGCAAAGAGCTTTGTCATCCGCTTTGCATGGGCGGACGGCAAAGAAGGTCCTATGCCGGCCGTGAGAATCTTTGCCGTCTGTGATAATGTCTTTGCCGTCCGGGATATTGTCTTTGCCGTCTGTGATGGCAGACGGCAAAGAAGCTGATTCCTGTAGTGAACTTTACATTGTGAAGTGTCTCCAATTGTGCTCAAATTTGGTGGACATGTTCCAATACTCCAATAAGGCATCCACACCAAGTGGTACACCAAGGAGAATAGAAGAACTTGACCTAAGGTCCCCAAAACCCTCTGTTGATTTCTGACTTTGGTAAACTTTACATTATAAAATTTCTCCAATGGGCCTCAAACTTTTTGTGCATGCCTTAATGCTCAAATAAAGCCCCTACACCAAATATTGGATTTGTGGGAATAGATTTGAATAGGGTTGTAAGTAGAAAACCATTTCTGCCCATTTCTAGGGTTTTTCCAAGTCTACATTGGAAAACTTCTCCAGCAAATCCCAAATTTGGTGTGCAAGCCTATTTTCATCTATTATTTGATCCTGTTAAGTTTCATAGCCTTTGGAATTCATCTGGTAGCCCAACCACAGATCAAACACCTTGTGTGCACTCACTAAATTGGCTTCTTTTGCCCCTTCCACTTTTACCCTTGAGCTCAAATTTCTACCACAACTATAACTAGTTACATTTTACCTCTAGTAACTTTCCCATGGCCACTAGTCAATTATTGGAGAAGGTCCCTTTGTAACTTTCTTTCATTTTCACCCTTGAATCACAACTTTACCTCTCTTCCCATGCTTCTGCTTAACCCAAGGCCCCCAATTCTTTCCAGAGCCTCTCTAGTGTGTCGATGTAGCATTGCAAACCAATAGATGGCCTTCTCATGTAGGAAAAATGAGCAACACCTCTTCAAGTTCATTTTTGGCTGAAAAGTACTTTGTACAACAAGTTCTTGCTACACTTACTTTGTACAACAAGTTCTTGCTTGCAGTCTTGTAGTCCTTCTATTAAAAACACTGCTAGACAAGGTTTCACCTCCATTAGCTCTCAGTGCAAACCAGTTTTGATAGCCTTAAGTTTGCTGCTGCAGACTAAATCATAGTCAGCACCCATTCAAACCTGAGCCACTTGGCTCCAAACTTCTCCAGTAACCTCTGGCAAGCATGCCCTACGCAAGAGACATCTTTGTCAGGTCAAACGGTCACCCTAGACACGCGTAGCCATGGTGACCATGCTGGCTGCATGCACAAATGGTGCTCTGCACCATTTCCCCGTCCCCTAGCTCGTATCCAGCAACTGTAGAATGCCCCAGAGCGCCACAACATCCCCTCCTCCACCATTGACCCCTCCACGTTGCCAGCAAGGCTCCAAGAAGGCTCAGGGACGCGTGGCCGCCGTGCCCTCGGTGCACCAGAGAGCCCTGAGGTCCTTCTCGGTTCCTCCTTCCCCACTTAGAGCCTCCCCAAGCACCAGGGCCTCGGATCCACTCCCCTCTCTCGCTAGGAACCCCTGGACCGAGCCACATAAGCTCCCGAGCTCCTCAATCCTCGAATGGCCGCATCAGAGCCACCTCGGCCTCCTCTCAGATTCGAGGTCCTCCAAGCCCCCCTCTCCCCTGACCACCCTCCAGCGCCATGGCACCTCCGTGTGGAACCCTCGGTCAGCCCTCATTCCCTCCCGAGGGCGCCAAGAGCTCGAGGCCGCGACTTCCGACGGCCACCTCCGCGGTCGTTCGAGGCGCCGCTACCTCGGCCCCTTCCAGCTCGCGCTCGGCATGGTAATGGGTGCGACTCGCCTCTCTGAGCTCTCCTGTGGTCGGAGCGCTGGGAGCCGTGCCCTGTAGCTCCGGCAGCCGCCGCCGGCCTCCCCTGCTCTCTCCCGTGGCGGGAGGTTGAAGAAGGCCACGGGCCCTCACGTCAGCCGGCTGACTAGGCCGCTAGGTGGGGCCGCGC
Organism: Hordeum vulgare subsp. vulgare; assembly: GCF_904849725.1. Classification (NCBI taxonomy): domain Eukaryota; kingdom Viridiplantae; phylum Streptophyta; class Magnoliopsida; order Poales; family Poaceae; genus Hordeum; species Hordeum vulgare. The sequence continues at coordinate 111,275,888 of NC_058522.1, read as the reverse complement.
CTCGGTGGGATGCCTTCACCCCCGCGCAGGAAGCGTATTTCGCGCAAGGCACCTCCCGCGTAGCCCTCGCTGGTGGCCCCAACCAGTGGGCCGGCCCAAAGGCTTATCTGGCGCTGATGGCGCAAGATAGCCCCCAGAGGCTGAGCTCTTTTCCTTTTTATTTTCTCTTTAACTTATAGAATCCCTCATAAAATCATAATAACTCCAAATTACTTGATTCAAATTTCTGCAGGTCTCTAAAATAAAGATCTATCCAAATCTTGACCTTGCACATTTTTCCAAACAACTATCATTGTGTATTTATATTTAAATACAGAATGGGATGCTTCTAGCTCCCCTTTCAAAAATCCCATAGGCTTCAGATCAACTCCAATTGGAGTGATTCCAAATTCCACAGACTCCTAGAATATTGCTCTAAATGTCTAACTTTATTAAATATTTTTGCTTGACATATTTCTGTTGCATCAAATAAATAGCCCCCTTTGCTATTTATTCCACATTGTAAAATCTCTAGAATAATCTTACCAACTCCAAATCCATTGAAACCACTTCCTAAAATTTCTAAAATCATTCTCTGTTAAATGGGTGCCTCCACTCATTTTTAACAAAATGATTTCTGTTGGCCTCTTCAATGGTCACCTATTCCTCCTTTCCTTCCATTCAGACACCCCTGATGATCCAGAACCCTTTGCAAAGATTCAGGTATTTTTCTTATGACCAAAGAGGTCCAAGAAAAATAAAACTTCTATTTATAGAGCTCTTTTTGTTCTGCTTGCTATGTGGCTTACTATGGTTGTTTCTGGCGATAGTTGACGGTAGATGAAGTATTCGGAGATGGAGCGGAAGACCTCGAAGACCCCGAGAACTTACGTGAGAAAGGCAAGCAACCCTTTGACCATGACTAAGCACATGTTACTTTGCATGTTATAATAGCAAGTATACTCGTTGCATATGATCATAAGTGCCGGTAATCATTTGATATGATTTTACCGAAGGCTCCTCCGGAGCATTTGCATTGAGCTTGACTCTACCCCTTAGGGTCATGCTAATACCATGTTGACAAGTAAAAGTAGCAGTAGTTCTATCATGAGCATGATGATGTCACAAAGTAAGAGTTTATGAACACCCCGTCGGGTGCAACTAATGCCCGAGGGTGATGATGAGTTAGGTGGTCACTTTTGGTGAAGTGATGCACCTGGTATTTGTGTGAGTAAGGTTTTGGAAATGGGATTAGATTTATGATGTGTCGACCATCCCAACCTTACCAGTACGACCACGTTACCCCTTATGGGACGGGGCTATGTTAATTACTCTGGTCGGTGCTAGCAAAGAGCCACATTACTAGTGGCGGGAGTGATTTGTGGTCACTCTCGTGATGGGGTCGTGCCGGGTAGGATGACTATGCCATTTTTATGAGTTCCAGTCACACCGTTGGTCCCCGCATGGTCGGTACTGTCCAGAGTTGGTGCTCGTAAGACGTACGACATGTGGGCTGGGTACCAATCGAGTGGACCTCTTTGTCTAGTATTATGAGGGGAACGACATTGATCGGGTACTTACCTCGGGTATGTGAAATACCGCGAGTTGTGGATGACACGGAAGTTTCCCGGATCTCGTGGGTCCAGCGTACTACCTCTGCAGAGTGTAAACTATTCGAATAGCCGTGTCCACGGTCAAGGACAGTAGGGTAATCCTGCTTAAACTACGTCCTGATATTTCCGCAACCAAGTGTGTGTGAGTGAGTGTGTGTGGTGTTGGAACTGGTGTTGATATGAAAATAATAATATGACCAAGTTCGGTGACTTGGCATATAGGGTGAACCCGGATGGTTCAGCCCTCAACCGATATATTCAGGATATGACCAAGTTCAGTGACTTGGCATATAGGGTGAACTCGGATAGTTCAGCCCTTAGCAGATATGTTGATATCTGTAACCTGTTCTTCAAAAATAATTCTTTAACTTCATGCATAATCATGATCATTCCACCCAGATGAGTTACACTAAAGATGCATGATATTGTTATCCTTCACTTTCGTTGCTCATGTCATGGGCTGTTTGCGAGTACATTCAAAGTACTCTTGGCTTGGCACTGGTTATTTCATTGACCAGGTATGAAAGAACATGATATGGTGAGGATTAACTCGGTGACGTTCTTGCGGGCTAAGACGCTTCCCAGTCAGAATGCCTGTAGGTTAAGGCTGATGGCATGGGTTCACACTTTCAACCAATAATTCCGCTATTCGCTTAGTTTCAAGTGTAGGCCTTTAAGGCCCTATATATGTAAGACTCGATCGTAGTGGTCATTTATTGTATCAAACGGTATGTATGGATGTAAGACTCTTTTATTCGGTATGTGTGTTCGGTGAGGATTGATCTCTGGGATCACTGAGCACGGCGATCTCGACCGGTAAGTCGGGGTCCCCATAGAGCTGGTATCAGAGCCATCCTGACTGTAGGAAGCCCTTAGTTAGCATGGACGTTAGTTAGGATAAAACTGCTTTCCAGATTCTTCAAAAAAATACTTACAAAACCTATATATTTTCTCGACTCTTCAAAGTCTTCAAGGAAATTGAAGGTTACGCTTAGCCTTCCACTCTTATTTTCTTGACACTCCTCGTCTACCTTTTCAAAACTTGCAAATGGTCGCTAGTACCTTATGCCCTCTGACCACGGGATAGATTGAAATCCTCATGGGAAGCCGGAAGGAAGTAACCTTTCCCGGCAAGCACCTGCGCTAAAAGATAGAGAAAACAACTCTGCGACCAGAGGACACCAACAGAAGTACCTCCATGATTAACAAGGACATCGAGGCTTAGAAGATGGTGAAACCCTGGGCACTATTCCAGAGTGATGACCACTTTCGCCTATGATAATCTGGACATAACACATGCAAACCTTGATCTGCATCACTAATAGAGCGACCCTGTCAGTTATAAGGAATTGTGTCGACCACCACCGGTGGATGAGAACCTCGCCATTTGGTCCGCCTCACCTTAGTGAGCAGGAAAAACGGTTCTCGTCATCCCCCGCTCTAGGTGACGATATCGCAAATTAGTATGATTGACAGATCAAAACCCTATCGTGTCTTGCAAATATCGATGCATGAAGATGTCCACTTGAGACTCTCGAAGCCTCAGAAGACAAGAAGGCGATGACAGGATCATGAAGACAACAGAAGACCCTGTCAAGGACAGCCATGAAGAACCACCTTCGTCAGCAACTCCCCAGACAAGAAGACGACCATAGTTCTTTACAACTCAAGTGAATTGCTTCGGCAAGCGACAACAAGAGGCATGATAACACCATGAGAAGGACCAGGAGAATTGGCGGACTCCTCTCCGAAGCACGAAGCAAACACGACTGTCGAGTCCCAGAACCTAGGATAGGATGAGTCTTAAATTCCCTATGCGAAGTCGAGTCCATGAAATGGTTCGGATGGACCATGTTCTGTGTTGCTCATTTTTGTTGTTTGTGCTTTGATATAAGTCGCACTTTTGCTTAGGCAACAAGCATGCAGTTATATCACTTGTCTTATCTTGATGTTCAAAATGATTTTGGCACTAGTTAGAGATGACTTTTCAACGCTTGTCTAATTGCACTAAAACGCTTAGACATTCCCCTTTGTGCTCTCCTTCTCTCTCACCCCTCTCGACAACTGAAGACGGAAAGACAAGATGCACCAAGGATCCACTACGAAGAACGAGTGACACTGAAGACACTGACTGCGCTATGCGCAACCACACACAAACCGTAGGAGAGTAGTTTTCCCTCAAGATTGGGAAACCACACTAGACCACACTAACCTCCAGAAGCCTTTCCGGCTCAAAATTTTCTGGTCACGTGTCTGGTACACGGACTTGCCAGAACACCTGTAGGTCCTCGATGAACCCCGCCTAGCACCAGGTTCTTAAAGGAACGAGTGATCACCGTGAACGAGTATCCTTCAATCTTAAGCTAGCACTGTAACCTTGATGCCATAAGAGGATCGTTCTCGGATATAGAGTATTAGACTAAAGCTTGTCTTGATGATATGTGTCCTGAGGATATAGCTAGACTATCTTGGTGGATCTTGAGACCCTAATGAAGGTAGGTGAACTTGGGGGAACGAGTTGATATAGTGGCGTAACATACATATCCTTGGAGCAAGATTGGATTTAGTAGGACGATCATTATCGCGATCAACAATGTTTTGGTGGTATACATGACTTTAGCAAGTAGTTGGTATGATTTGATGCCATTACCATAATGACTCGGAGTATCAAGTAGGAATCTTATTGGATTTGAGTCTTGTATTAAATAGGTAATCTTAATAGAGTATCGAGGATCACAGGGACCATATGGTTCGGAGTAAATTGGACTTAGCCCGATAATCTCGATCATGATACCATGTTTCTCGGTGGATATAGAGTGCATATACTTGCAGTTGCCAAATTGAATTACAACCTAGGTGGTTTGGCCTTGGAGATTAGCTGGCCATGATTATTGAAGTTGGTGGATATACTATGATGTAATCCTCGCAGTAATATGTGAATTATGAGGACTCTAGGCGATTATATAGAACCCCGTCAATATTGGATTTGTAGGAGTGACATGTCGTAATGATTGATTGGAATGATGGATCACTTGATCGGATTCATAGGATGGAAACAAGATATGGGATTGGCATACTACGTGTTTCCTTAATATGGTAATGTAGTACTCTATCCATTGGACGACTTAGATGGACAATTGGATTGATGTGTCTCAATTCAATCATAGGAGCTCGTATGCCTCCTGTGGTTATTGCATAGGAATGCATGTGCATCATAGCTACACTATGCTTGTAGTGATGGATTTAGTTCTTCCCTCAACCGGGAGTTGATTAGCATGAGCGGTTTAGAGTTGACCCCGTGGGACGGTATCCTTGATGAGGTGAGGTGATATCATCCCGAGATTTGAGGTCAAACCATTTGGCATCTAGGGAAAGTGCTTATAGATAGGATGATAACTGTTCACCCACATCCTAAGTTCCTTAAGACCCTAAAGCTTCGCTGAGCCATAAGCTGGACGGACTACGACCATAGAAGACGACTCTAAGTCGTTAAAATGTGGCCAGTACCCACCCATAGCAAGCCCCCGTTCTCCTCACCTGACTTTGAGCACTGTGCTTATGTCGTGTTTGGGGAAGCTATGTTGTCATCCTGACTGATGACATACTTATTCACCCAGTAAGAGGACGAGTGCTTCGGTGCTGTTTAGCCGGGCCACACACACCGCAGACTACAACCCTCTGGCAACCGAAGACAGTCTCCACAAGCATGGTGAAGCATCCACATGATCAAGGAGCCTCGACGACACAGAAGGACGACACCTTTTATTGCCACTCCAACATCGACTACACCGACCACGACATGCAAGATAGGAAGGCCAGCAAGGACAGACACACCGGGAGTAGCCTCCACCTAGACCACGACTGCGTCCACGGCCACACATCACATCAACGCCTAACCACTTGTCACTAAGGCACACCTCAGATCCTTCGTAAGGAGAGACCGCACGTGCACCACTAGCACACTAACACCACATTTACGCCAAGCAGATACCTAATCATCATGAACCCTACCGCCGCGGAGAGCCGCCCTGCGGGCGGGAGCATCTTGGCGGTCATCATGGACGATCGCGAATTACAGTGTTGAGACCCCGACCAGCAACGCCACCATCCCGGACAGGAAGACGATGAGCCATCCCGGGGTCTCGTCCACCATTGGCATCCCTCCTCGAGCACCTTCAGCAGAAGAAGAAAAGGACCGGAGCAGCAGCAAGTAGCGAGGCTGGGTGGAGAATGAGAGAGACTCCCTGGCCAAATTTATAGCCAGGCTCGAAGAGCCACTAGCCAGGCCACCAGCCCCATTTGCCGCTCGGCCATCGGTGCTCGCTGGGAATCCCAGAGCAGTGCCGACATACCATGCCCGCGAGGTGAGTGCTTGTTGCGCCGACAGATGGCTCACCGCACACCACCGTAGGGCGGCCCCGGACACCGTACGCCCTAGGCATCGCAAGTGGAGGCAGCACACGGGACTCAGCCAAGAAAGAAGGTTTAGAGGTAGAAGAAGAGGCTGACGGCGGACCCTGGGCCCACTTGTCAGCCGGAGTAAGTACCGAGCAATAGGTACGACTAGCAACCAGGTATGACAACTTTCCCTTTCTCCAACATCCTAGTAGAACGCAGTTGCACCAATAAATGGCACTCTTCAGGTGACCCCATCACACCACGTATTTGGATTATTGCTGCTAGTAAGTCCTGCAGCATACCAGGAGCAGACCCTTGATTCCGCCTTAACAAATCTCGGGGACGAGATTTTCTTAAGGGGGTAAGGTCTGTCACACCCAGTTTTTGGCCTTCCTGACTAATTAACTTATTCCAAAATTTAGGACCAATTAATTGTTTTTGTGAATGCTTGTGATGCTTGGAGTGATTATTGTTTGCTTGAGTGCATGTGATTGCTCCCCAATAATTCTCTCTATCTTCCAACTCACCTCCTCATTCCATGATCTCCTCCCTAATGATGATGCCATGTGTTTAGAATAAATATCTATTTTCACCAAAAAGCATTTCTTTGAATTAAACTTTCAAACCCCTGAGATGAGGTTCGTACTACAAGTCCTTAAATTAGGGAAATTCTTTTGCACCAATTATTTTACTTAAAACCTATTATCAAAATGTCTTCCAAAAACCACCATATTAATATTTTAAAAGCTATTTTATTATTTTATTTGAAAGCCTTTCTGTGAGGCTAGAAATGGTCTCCTATGAAGGAAAGTTATTTTTATTGCTTTCAAAATATTTAAGAAAATTTAGGGAAACTCAGTGGGTATATATATTCCATATTTAGGAGTTTCAGCACATGGTCATGTTCAAAATATTGGACAAAACCCTTCAAAACCCTTCCTGCCTATTTCAAGCTTTTGGAATATTTCTATAAGAAATATTCTCAATAAATTCAAGTAAAATTCTAGCATGTCATCTATGATATTCTTGATGATCTTGCCAAGTTTCATTTCAATCCAAGTTGACTTGGCTGTCCTAATCACTATAAAACCCTATCTGTCCAGAATCAAATTTGAGCAACTTTACATTGTGAAGTATCTCCAATTGTGCTCAAATTTGGTGGACATGTTCCAATACTCTAATAAGGCATCGACACCAAGTGGTACACCAAGGAGAATAGAAGAACTTGACCTAAGGTCCCCAAAACCCTCTGTGTTGATTTCTGACTTTGGTAAACTTTACATTATAAAGTTTCTCCAATTGGCCTCAAACTTTTTGTGCATGCCTTAATGCTCAAACAATGCCCCTACACCAAATATTGGATTTGTGGGAATTGATTTGAATAGGGTTGTAAGCAGAAAACCATTTCTGCTCATTTCTAGGGTTTTTCCAAGTCTACATTGGAAAACTTCTCCAGCAAATCCCAAAATTGGTGTGCAAGCCTATTTTCATCTATTATTTGATCCTGTTAAGTTTCATAGCCATTGGAATTCATCTGGTAGCCCAACCACAGATCAAACACCTTGTGTGCACTCACTAAATTGGCTTCTTTTGCCCCTTCCACTTTTACACTTGAGCTCAAATTTCTACCATAGCTATATGTAGTTACATTTTACCTCTAGTAAGTTTCCCATGGCCACTCGTCAATTATTGGAGAAGGTGCCTTTGTAACTTTCTCTCATTTTCACCCTTGAATCACTATTTTACCTCTCTTCCCATGTTTCTGCTTAACCCAAGGCCCCCAATTCTTTCCAGAGCCTCTCTAGTGTGTCAATGCAGCATTTCAAACCAATATATGGCTTGCTCATGTAGGAAAAATGAGCAGCACCTCTTCAAGTTCATTTTTGGCTGAAAAGTAGCTTTGTACAGCAAGTGCTTGCTACACTTGCTTTCTGGAGCTGAAACTTTGCAGTCTTGTAGTCCTTCTATTAAAAACACTGCTAGACAAGGTTTCACCTCCATTAGCTCTCAGTGCAAACCAGTTTTGATAGCCTTAAGTTTGCTGCTGCAGACTAAATCATAGTCAGTACCCATTCAAACATGAGCCACTTGCCACCAAACTTCTCCAGTAACCTGTGGCAAGCATGCCCTGCGCAAGAGACATCTTTGTCAGGTCAAACGGTCACCCTCGACACGCATAGCCATGGTGACCATGTTGGCTGCATGCACAAATGGTGCTCTGCACCATTTCCTCGTCCCTTAGCTCGTGTCCCGCAGCTGTAGAATGCCCCAGAGCGCCACAACATCCCCTCCTCCACCATTGACCCCTCCACGTCGCCAGCAAGGCTCCAAGAAGGCTCAGGGACGCGTGGCTGCCGTGCCCTGGGTGCACCAGAGAGCCTTGAGGTCCTTCTCGGTTCCACCTTCCCCACTTAGAGCCTCCCCGAGAACCAGGGCCTCGGATCCACTCCCCTCTCTCGCTAGGAACCCGTGGACCGAGCCACATGAGCTCCCGAGCTCCCCAATCCTCTAATTGCCGCAGCGGAGCCGCCTCGGCCTCCTCTCAGATTCGAGGTCCTCCAAGCCTCCCCTCTCCCCTGACCCCCTCTGGCGCCATGGCACCTTCGTGTGGAACCCTCGGTCATCCCTCATTCCCTCCCGGGGGCGCCAAGAGCTCGAGGCCGCGACTTCCGACGGCCACCTCCGCGGTCGTCCGAGGCGCCGCTACCTCGGCCCCTTCCATCTCGCGCTCGGCATGGGAATGGGTGCGGCTCGCCTATGTGAGCTCTTCTGTGGTCGGAGCGCTGAGAGCCTTGACCTATAGCTCCGGCAGCCGCCGCCGGCCTCCCCTGCTCTCTCCCGTGGCGGGAGGTTGAAGAAGGCCACGGGCCCGCATGTTAGCCGGCTGACGAGGCCGCTAGGTGGGGCCGCGCCTCGGTGGGATGCCGTCACCCTCGTGCAGGAAGCGTATTTCGTGCAAGGCACCTCCCGCGTAGCCCTCGCTGGTGGCCCGAGCCAGTGGGCCGGCCCAAAGGCTTCTCTGGCGCTGATGGCGCAAGATAGCCCCCCAGAGGCTGATCTCTTTTCCTTTTTATTTTCTCTTTAACTTATAAAATCCCTCATAAAATCATACAAACTCCAAATTACTTGATTCAAATTTATGCAGGTCTCTAAAATAAAGATCTATCCAAATATTGACCTTGCACATTTTTCCAAACAACTATCGTAGTGTACTTATATTTAAATACAGAATGGGATGCTTCTAGCTCCCCTTTCAAAAATCCCATAGGCTTCAGATCAACTCCAATTGGAGTGATTCCAAATTCCACAGACTCCTAGAATATTGCTCTAAATGTCTAACTTTATTAAATATTTTTGCTTGACATATTTCCGTTGCATCAAATAAATAGCCCCCTTTGCTATTTATTCAACATTGTAAAATCTCTAGAATAATCATACCAACTCCAAATCTATTGAAACCACTTCCTAAAAATTTCTAAAATCATTCTCTGTTAAATGGGTGCCTCCACTCATTTTTAACAAAATGATTTCTGTTGGCCTCTTCAATGGTCACGTATTCCTCCTTTCCTTCCATTCAGACACCCCTGATGATCCAGAACCATTGGCAAAGATTCAGGTATTTTTCTTATGACCAGAGAGGTCCAAGAAAAATAATTTTTTTTATAGAGAACTTTTTGTTCTTCTTGCTATGTGGCTTACTATGGTTGTTTTCGGTGATAGTTGATGGTAGACGAAGTATTCGGAGATGGAGCGGAAGACCTCGAAGACCCCGAGAACTTACGTGAGCAAGGCAAGCAGCCCTTTGACCATGAGTGAGCATATGTTACTTTGCATGTTATAATAGCAAGTATACCCGTTGCATATGATCATAAGTGCCGGTAATCATTTGATATGATTTTACCGAAGGCTCCTCTCGAGCATTTGCATTGAGCTTGACTCTACCCCTTAGAGTCATGCTAATACCATGTTGACAAGTAAAAGTAGCAGTAGTTCTATCATGAGCATGATGATGTCACAAAGTAAGAGTTTATGAAAACCCCGTCGGGTGCCACTAATGCCCGAGGGTGATGATGAGTTAGGTGGTCACTTTTGGTGAAGTGATGCACCCGGTATTTGTGTGAGTAATGTTTCGGAAATGGGATTAGATTTATGATGTGTCGACCATCTCAACCTTACCAGTATGACCACGTTACCCCTTATGGGACGGGGCTATGTTAATTACTCTGGTCGGTGCTAGCAAAGAGCCACATTACTAGTGGCGGGAGTGATTTGTGGTCACTCTCGTGATGGGGTCGTGCCGGGTAGGACGACTATGCCATTTTTATGAGTTCCAGTCACATCGTTGGTCTCCGCATGGCCGGTACTGTCCAGATTTGGTGCTCGTAAGACGTACGACATGTGGGCTGGGTAACAATCGAGTGGACCTCTTTGTCTAGTATCATCAGGGGAAAGGCATTGATCGGGTACTTACCTCGGGTATGTGAAATACTGCGAGTTGTGGATGACACGGAAGTTTCCCGGATCTCGTGGGTCTAGCGTACTACCTCTGCAGAGTGTAAACTATTTGAATAGCCGTGTCCACGGTCAAGGACAGTTGGGTAATCATGCTTAAACTACGTCATGATATTTCCGCATAAACCATGTGTGTGTGGGTGAGTGTGTTTGGTGTTGGAACATGTGTTGATATGGAAATAATAATATGACCAAGTTCGGTGCCTTATCATATAGGGTGAACCCGGATGGTTCAGTCCTCAACCGATATATTGAGGATATGACCAAGTTCGGTGACTTGGCATATAGGGTGAACTCAGATAGTTCATCCCTTAGCAGATATGTTGATATCTGTAACCTGTTCTTCAAAAATAATTCTTTAACTTGATGCATAATCATGATCATTCCACCGAGATGAGTTACACTAAAGATGCATGATATTGTTATCCTTCACTTTTGTTGTTCATGTCATGGGCTGTTTGCGAGTACATTCAAAGTACTCATTGGCTTGCCACTGGTTATTTCATTGACCAGGTATGAAAGAACAGGATATGGTAAGGATTAACTCGGTGACGTTCTTGCGGGCTAGGACGCTTCCCAGTCAGAATGCCTGTAGGTTATGGCTGATGGCATGGGTTCACGCTTTCAACCAATAATTCCACTAGTGGCTCAGTTTGAAGTGTAGGCCTTTAAGGCCCTATATATGTAAGACTCGGCCGTAGTGGTCATTTATTGTATCAAACGGTATGTATGGATGTAAGAATCTTTTATTCGGTATCTGTGTTCGGTGAGCATTGATCTCTGGGATCACTGAGCACGGCGATCTCGACTCATAAGTCGGGGTCCTCACAGATGTAAGCTACCCCCTGGAATCTACCGCAGAAATACCACGACAGTTGGCACCCACCATGGCTCCGGAAGCGACGTCGGCCGGTGTAACATTCTGGGCAGGACCATTCACCTCTTCCGGCAAGCGTCTGGCACAAAGTTTGGTCGTGTGCTATGACTCGCCCGACTGCATCAACGACAACGCCCGCTGCCTCGAGGACGCGGACTTCCCCATCGACGTCTCCATCATCTCCTTCGGCTTGCACCGCGTCTACGTCGCGGTCGTCCCCAATGTGTACCCATTGAGGTGCTCAGCTGCGACGACCTGCCGTCGTCCGACGACAACAATCTCTCTGACAACCTTGACGACCTCTACACCCGCGTGGAGGTATTGACCGTCATCTTGTTGGGCGGCACATCAGGGTACCATACCCTGCTTCACGCCATAGTGGACATGCTGCACACTCCCATCCCTATGGTGGCCGACCCTGCGGTCGCGACCGAGGAGCCGTACGGCTACCGCCAGCACCTCCTCAGGGAGGCAGAAGCATTGGAGGCTACCCAACACGAGTTCAAGGCCACTCAGTGCGAGTTCAATATGGCCCAGGGCCTGACGCCGGCTGCCCTGGGCCTAGTCGGCTGGCAGATGTGCGATGCCATGGTGGCACCGCCAGCCAGGAGCTGGCCGGCGGTCGCCCCATCTACGACACCCCCATCAAGAACATGCAAGTTGCGCACGCGACCCTCAACGAGCTGGTAGGGCTCGAGGGGCCAGCCCATGAGGCACAGCAGGAGCGCATCCACGTCCTCGTGGAGGCCGCCAACGCGTAGTACGAACAGCCGGCCCATCCGTACCTCGACCCTGCCGGCTCTCGCTCGAGGACAAATGACGACCCCATCGACCCTCGCTGGCCGCGCCTGGCTGGTGGGACACGAACCATGCATATTTGACTGTTGACGCCAACCGATACCGTGATAGCCGACACATGGGCATCCGCGATCATCGAGACAACAACCCGTTGGTTGTCAACAACCACGTAAAGGAGCCGACTGGCCATGGCAACCGCCAAGCAGTGCGAACCAGCCATCATGAAGAGCGAGACCAGACGGCCGCACAGCCGCTGCTCGTCGACCGGTGTCCGAGCACGTCGGTCCTCGTCAGCTGGAAGACCAGGACGCCAACTTCCGTTTGGAGCGCCTCACAGAGTCCCATGATTCTAAGGAGGAAAGCACTATCGACCCACCCTGTTTCAGGCCGCACAACCTGAAGGAGCCATTCCCCAAGGGCTTCAGCTTGGCGCACGACACCCCCAAGTACAACGGTTCGACCAAGCTAGAGGATTCATTGACCGTCTACACCACCGCCGTCGGCATCGCCGGAGGCAACAAACGCGTGGGAGCATGTTACTCACCCCTGATGCTGCTCGGCTTGGCCTGGACCTGGCTTAATAGCCTGCCGACCGGTAGCGTCAACGACTGGCTGGACTTCTAGGAGGCGTTTGTGCGTAACTTCACCGGCATGTACAAGCATCCTGGCTGTCCCTGCCAGCTCGCCCTGAGCATACACGACCCGACCGAGCTCCTCCGTGAGTACCTCACATAGTGGACCGAGCTCCAAAAATCATACGAGGGTGTTCAGGAGGTGCAGGCGATCTAGTACTTCATCGACGACAGCCGATACGGCACCCTCCTCAAGCACAAGATGATGCGCCGGGAGCCGGCGACCCTGGCGTAGCTAATGGCCGTCGTCTACGAGTACGTCATGGTCGAGTCTTTCATGAAGCTCCCAATGCTTGTCGACGCGGCCGGCAAGCCAACCATGGCCAAGGCGGATGCCGCCTTAGCAGCTAGCCGATCCCAGCTAGACCGGGTCAAATGCAAGACCGACCAACCGGATGCCTGTTAGGGTAGCCGACAGGTCAAGGCCATTGAGGATGTCCGGATGGCCGATGGCCAGGGCTCTAGCCGACGGCAGCGCACCAATGACGGCTAGCAGCCCTGGAAGGCCAAGTACACTTTCGAGGCTATGCTCATTGGGCCCTGCAAGTTCCACAACAGGGCCAAGCCGGCTACGCACACGGCGTGCCAGTGCAGGTGGTTCACCAAGATCACGCGGGGCGACGCTCTGGCGCCTGCGCCGCCGCCGCCGCCTATCGCCCCGGGAGCCAGCGGTGCCCATTATGACTACGCCCAACATGACGCGATCCACGTCGTCTTCACCACTCAAGATGATCAGAAGCATAGACAACGAAGGCATGCGTTTGGAGGTCAACGCCATCGTCCCACTGATCCCCCAGTACATGCACTGGTCAGGCAAGCCGATCACCTGGTGGCACGAGGATCACCCGGCCATGATGCCGATGCCAGGCGGTTATGCTGGTCCTTGACCTTACCTTCTTCTCCCGATGGAGCACCTGGCGCTTCACGCAGGTGCTCGTCTATGGCGGTAGAAGCATCAACATCCTCTACCGCGACACCATGGACAAGCTCGGCATCCTAGAGTCCGATCTCCGGCCGACTCGAACGGTGTTCCATGGCATCGTTCCCGCCCACTCTTGCTCCCCGATCGGCAAGGACTGGCTTGACATGCTATTCGGCTTGCCTAAGAACTTCTGCAGCGAGCCAATCTAGTTCGAGGTAGTCAACCTCTCCATCTCCTACCACGCCATTTTGGCCGGCCGTCCCTCGCCAAGTTCATGGCGGTTACCCACTACGCCTATCTGAAGATGAAGCTATCGGGTCCGCACAGAATCATCACCGTCACCGGAAACTACAAGAAGTAGAGTGAGTGCGCTCTGGCCGGCTCCAAGCTGGGCGAGTCCCTCGTCATCACCAAGGAGCGGTGACAGATCGACCAGCTCATGGCCCTCGCCCGCGAGTCGGCGGCCATAGCCGAGCCAAAACTGAAGCAGCCGGCTGCGGAGGCCCAGTTCCAGCCGGCCGCCGGCAAGGACACCAAGAGGGTCCCCCTCGACCCGGCTGACCCCATCGGCAAGTGCGTCGTGGTGGGGGCGGCCTTAGTGACAAATAAGAAAGACAACTCGTCGACTTCCTCCGTGAGAATCGAGATATCTTTGCATGGACCCCAAAGGACATGCCAGGAGTCCCGAGGAAGTACGCCAAGCACTACCTGCTCGTCCGATCGGACGCAAAGCCGGTCAAGCAACCACTACGCCGCTTCTCTGAGGAGAAGCAGAAGACCATCTGTGAGGAAATCGCCCGTTTTCTAGCAGCCAACTTCATCATGGAAGTTTTCCACTCGGACTGGTTAGCGAACCTAGTCCTAGTGCTGAAAAAGAACAAGACTTGGTGCATGTGTATCGACTACACAAGCCTGAACAAGGCATGCCCCAAGGATCCTTTCACTCTACCCCGTATCGATCAATTGATCGACTCGACGGCCGAGTGCAAGCTATTGTCCTTCTTGGATGCCTATTCAAGCTACCACTAGAACAAGTTTAATCCGGCCGACCGGATCAAAAGACCTTTCATAACCCGCTTCGAGGCGTTTTGCTATATCACGATGGCCTTCGTGCTGAAAAACGCCGGTGCCATGTTCTAGCGCTACATGAAGTGATACGTCTACATGTAGCTTGGCCACAACGTACACGTCTACATGGACTACGTTGTGCTCAAGACCAAAGAAAACTGCATGCTCCTAGACGATCTCAAAGAGACATTCGTGAGCCTGCGCGAGTTCGAGATCCGGCTGAACCCAAAGAAGTGCATGTTGAGCGTCCCAGCCTTCCAGCTCCTCGGTTTCCTTGTTTTTGAACATGGAATCGAGGCTAATCCGGAGAAGATCTGGGCCATAGAACGGATGGCTTGGTCGGCCAACCTAGCCGGCGTCTAGAAGATCATCGGCTGCCTTGCCTCGCTCAACCGTTTCATCAGCCGGCTGGGAGAAAAGGCCCTCCCTCTCTATTGCCTACTCAAAAAGGCAGACAATTTCGTGTGAAGCAACCTGGCGAACAAGGCCCTGCCCAACCTCAAGCGTGCGCTAACCACCGCACCCAGGCTGGCTGCACCCGCGGACAAGGAGCCGATGTTGCTCTACATCGCAGCGACCAATCGTGTGGGCAGCATCGTCATGGCTGTTGAGTGCTTAGAGCCGGGCCGCGCCCAGCCAGTCCAAGGGCTGGTCTACTATCTGAGCGAGGTGTTGTCCGCCTCCAAGAAAAACTACCCGCACTACCAGAAGATGTGTTACGGCGTGTTCCTGGTGATCCAGAAGCTCAAGCCCTACTTCCAGGAGCACCCGATCATGGGGGTGAGCATCGCTCCCCTCGAAGAAATCATGGGCAACCGGGACGCGGCCGGCCAAATCGCCAAGTGGTCCATCCAAATGGTCGACCATCACATTGCCTTCGAGTCTAGCACAGCCGTCAAGTCCCAGGCATTGGCCGATTTGCTTGTCGACTGGGCGGAAATGGAGTACCTGCCGCCGCCTCCCGACTCCACCCATTGGCGCATGCACTTTGACGGATCGAAGATGCGCACCGACCTTGGGACCGACATCGTCCTCTCCTCTCCAAAGGGGGCCGAGTGTAGTATGTCCTGCAGACCCACTTCGTCGTGTCGAACAATGTGGCGGAGTATGAAGCGCTCACCCACGGCATCCGCTGTCGAAGAAGACCGGCGTCCAACGCATCTAGTGCTTCGGTGACTCCGACCTGGTGGTGCAGCCAGTCACTCGCGAGTGGGACACCAGGCATGCAAACATGGCCAGCTATCGCTTCCTGGTCCAACAGCTGACCGACGGTTTCGAAGGGTGCGAGTTCCACCACATCCTTCGAGCCAGTAACAAGTGCGCCGACACACTTGCGAAGATCGGCTCCACCTGGCAGCCGGTCCCAGCCAACGTATCCCTGGAGCATCTGCGTAAGCCCTCCATCACGCTATCTCCGGAGTACGAGTCCATCTTTATCCCAGCAGACCCGAGGGCTCCTCTGCCAGCCCCGGGGGCTGCCCCACTAGCCCTGGAGGTTGCCTTCACCGACTGGGGGACTGCCCCATCTGACTCGCCATAATGCCGCCCGCTCCAGCCGGCCTAGGGACTGCTTCCCCCGACCCAGGGGCTGCCGGTCCTCCATCAGGACCACTCCCACCCAACCCCGGGGCAGCCGACTAGACGACCGCCGACACCGTCCTAGCAAGCCCAGTTGTGGCGGGCATGCTAACATTCGTCACGGCCCCGTCCCGGGCACAACCCTTCCTCGACTATATCGCAGACGGCAAACTGCCTCTGATGAGGTCGAGGCCCAACTGATCCAACTGCATTCCGCGACCTACACCATCATCAACAACGAGCTCGTCAAGCATAGCATGTCTGGAGTGTTCGAGCGTTGCATCGAGGCAGACAAGGGCGTGAGATCCTCCTCGACATCCACTAGGGCGAGTGTGGCCACCATGCCGCCTCACGCTCCCTGGTCGCCAAGGTGTTCCACCATTAGTTCTACTGGCCGCCTTCCCTAAAAAACGCCAAAGAGTTGGCCAACAAGCGAGATGGTTTGGACGGCTGCCAACGCTTCAAAGCGTGCAACCACCAGCCAGCTGCAGCCCTCCAAACCATCTCGCTCACATGGCCTTTCGCTGTCTAGGACCTCGACATGGTGGAACCGTTCAAAACCACCCGAGGCAGCGTGACACACCTCTTGGTGGCCGTTGAGAAATTCACAAAGTGGATCGAGGCTAGGATGATCAAGAAACTTGACGGCCCGACGACCATGACGTTCATCAAGGATATCACCGTCAGCTATGGCCTCCCCAATAGCATCATCACCGACAACGGCATCAACTTCCCCAAGGGCACGCTCGCTCGCTACTCCAATGAGCAGGGAATCTAGCTGGACCTCGCGGGCTCACCCGTAGTCAAATGGCCAGGCGAAGGGCGCCAATGACCTCATCCTGGCCGGCCTAAATCCTAGGCTGGTAGAGCCGCTCGATCGCTCGACCGGCGCCTGGGTCGAGCAACAGTCGGCTATGCTATGGAGCCTACGAACCACACCCAACATGTCGATCAGTTTCACCCCCTTCTTCCTCGTATACGGGCCGAAGAAATCATCTCCACCGAAGTCGAGTTCGACTCACCACGAGTCACCCTCTACATAGAGGCTGATGATAAAGAAGCCCGAGAAGATGGCATCGGCCTCCTCGAGGAGGCACGCGAGCTAGCGCTGTCCAGAACAACCATCTACCAGTAGGGCCTGCACCGCTATCATAGCCGCCGGGTCAAGCCCCTCTCGTTCCGAGAGGGCGACCTGGTGCTCCGGCTGATCCAACGGACAGTGGGCCAGCACAAGCTCTTCGCCCCATGGGAGGGACCCTTCATCATCAGCAAAGCATTGAGAAAAAATGCCTACTACCTGATCTGGGGTGATCTCCCTCCCTCTTCTACGGTTTCAGCTACGGGCTCATCCAGCCGGGGTGGCTCCCTGGTGCAGTGTGGCATGCCCTATTGGAAGTATGCCCTAGAGTCAATGATAAATTGGTCATTACCATATTTCCTTGTTCATGATAATCATGTATTATCCATGCTATAATTGTATTGATTGGAAACTTAGATACATGTGTGGGTATATAAACAACACTGTGTCCCTAGTGAGCCTCTACTAGACTAGCTCGTTGACCAAAGATGGCTAAGGTTTCCTAAACATAGACATGAGTTGTCATTTGATAACGAGATCACATCATTAGGAGAATGATGTGATAGACAAGACCCAACCATATGCATAGCATTTGATCCTATCACTAAGTTTATTGCTATTACTTTCTACATGTCAAGTATATGTTCCTAAGATCATGAGATCATGCAATTACGTGACACCGGAGGAATTCCTTGTGTGTATCAAATGTCACAACGTAACTGGGTGATCACAAAGATGCTTGATACTTGTGATCTACGTTGAGTTCTCCGTGAAGAGGAACATGTTATCACAGCATAATGTGGGCAAGTATTTCCCTTGATTAAGAAACCAATGTTGATCGAACCAATAGGAATATGAATCCTCAACCGCCTTCAGCAGTTGCACACAAAAAAGCAAACAACTTGCACCCAACGTGGGCAAGAGGGTTGTTAATCCCCTTGATCTCGTTATTTGCAAGCTAATGAGGTATGTATATAATTGAAGATAGTTGTGACTTGCAAAATAAAATAAAAGATAAAAAATAACAACGGGAAAATTATAAGTTTTCTAAATATATAAGTGAATAGACCCAGGGGCCATAGTGTTCTCTAGTAGCATCCCTCATGAAAGCAACATATGGTGTGTAAAGACATTACTACTAAGCAATTGATAGAACAACGGATAGTTATGTGATTTTCGAGGCAATGATTGTGTGTATATAGGTATCTTGTCCATAAGCAAATAGGCCGACTCCCGCCTGCACCTACTACCATTATTCCACCCATCGACCCCTATCCAACATGCATCTAGAGTATGAAGTAAAGAAGAGTAATGCTTGGAGAACAATGGCATGATATTGACAAACTAAAGTCAACCAATATGAATAAACCCCATTGTTTTATCCTTAGTGGAAGCAACACAAAGACGGAACTTGTCCCCTTCTGTCATTGGGATATAGAAACTCGCCAGGTTGAACCCACTACAATGCACCCCTCTCACTTGATAAATACCAAACTAGTTGGCCAAAGCAATTCAATAGATCAGAGAGATTTACAAAGCTATGATGATCATGCAAATAAGAATCATAAAACTCAGAGAAGATTCAACTACTTTTCATGAATAATCTAAACGTAAAGCTACAATTCACCGGATCCCAACAAACACACATACAAAAGAATTACATTGGATAGATCAAAGCGAAGATGCGATGATCATTGTATTAGAGATCAAGATCAAGATCTAGAGAGAGATAGCCATCTAGATACTAACTACGAACCCATAGGTCTGTGGTGACCTACTCACACATCATCACAAGGTGTTGAGGATATTATCCCGTTGTATGACCCACCTACGAGGACGGATCAAGATGATGGCGGCTTGACGATCACACCTAAGGTGGGCCTTGAGATACCATGCAGGAGGTACAAGGCGGCTCATTAAAGAGAGCCGATAGTGGCCCGGGACACGAAGATGGCGACTCTTGGCCCACAAGGGGGAAGGCCGCCGGGAGTTTCCTTGTTTAAAGGATCAAGGCGACTTAGAAACATGACGAGTAACGAATCATAACGTGACACAGACTCTTGTAAACTTGGGTTCTCGACCTATATATAAAGGCGGGTCTCCAGGGCTGATAAGTTAAGTTACAATCAATCGAGAGCTAAGTTAGGCGAAACCGCACCCTTGTAATCGATTTCATCATCAATACACACAAAGCAAGACGTAGGCTTTTACCTCCATCGGAGGGGCCGAACAGGGTAAACTCGTCTCACGTTCCCGATCAACCCCTTTGAGTCGGCACGTAGTTGCGATGGCTCCACTACTAAGTCCTTTCACGAGGACATCTGCCGCGACAAAAGCAAGAGAGTTGGCGCCCACCGTGGGGCCTGCGTACGGTGGATTTGAGTTCTCAAAGGGAGCCCTTCCAGGGTACGGGAGCTACGCGGTCGGTCTTATGACCAAGTTTCGCCGTGGAAAGTGCTACGTCAACAATTTGAGCTGGGGTGCCGAGGCCGTTTCGATGAAATCTGGTTATTGGGCCCCATTCAGCAAGATTCACGTCTTCATAGGCAAAATCGGCGTGGCTGTTCCCGAGCCAGACATCTACACCAACATCGTCGAGCTGGCTCGGCTTGCTAAACCCGCCGAAGGTCCAGTTGTGCGTCGCGTCGTCTTCGTTGGCTTCACGCAGGGGGTCAGCCTCCCAGATGAGCCAGTGGACGATGGAAACACCCCCATTAGTTAAGATGGCGAGTCATCCATGGGAGACAGAGATTCAATTTGCCCTCTCTATGAAGGAATGTTTGGGGGCTTCCCTGAGGTGGCGATCTCCGAAGGCCCGCAAGAGCCGCCTCGCTAAGTCATCATCTACATTGCAGGGGCAGCGCCGGCTCAGAATCAGCCAGATGCAGCAGCAATCAATGGAACCACCGGATCTGGAAAAACGCCGGCCCAGGCCATGACAGATCTGATGTGCGAGATGTCAAAGCTCATGGCAGTCGCCGTTACTCCCGAAAATTAGGAGGAAATAATGCAGATCTGGTAAAACTGCATGAAGAGATGGCCAAGATTCAGCGAGAGATCGACGCTGAAAACAAGTGGATGGCGGATCAGCAGGTTCGTATCAACGAGGAGGTTGAACGTTTGAAGGCCTAAGCGCGGTGGCTTGAGCGCCGGCGAGACCCTTCTGACGCGGTGGACCAGAGGCGGCATGAGAGTCGTTTTCTCGACGATCTCAATCCTACTCGGTTTTTTGACACCCACATACTCCTGATGTGGAGCATAACCCGCCCTGACAGACTGATGTCCAAATTGAGCAGGCTCGGCCCCCTCCGACAGAGCAGTCGGCTCAGCCTCTGCCGATCCAGCCACCAGTTTAGTGTTTCCGAACGCTGCACGACCACTTTTCCAACCCTATAGACAACATGCTCGCTGCTACACGCAACCTGGAATCTCTCCCCTTTCATGGAAACTCGCTAATCGAAGTGGAAGCTAGAAACACCCATTCAAATGATGAAGACATGCGTGGTTCAACAAGCGCAATTGTCCTATAGTCGTGACCGGTTGCATTCCACACCGCACGCCAGCCACACCAAGAGTTGCCATGAGGATCCTCCAGCGGTTTCCAGGAGCGGTCACCGACAACAGCCTCAAACCAACCCGCCCAAACCACTAGTGTCGAATGCCCACGCGCTTGTAAACGCGGCCCGAGCCGCCCGTCAGGCGGAAGCGGCGGTGGCGACTCAAGTGGTTCCGACTTATGGACAACCAGCACCTACATATAGCGAGTCGGGTGGAAGGGCCATTGGGGTCCCTTCTTTGTCTTTTTCCCTCCACAACGAGCGTATGCCTAAAGATTTCAAAGGTCCTCGCAAGGTGCCCAATTACACACCCGACCTTGAGCGAGGGGCGTGGATTGAGTGCTATGAGCTTGCTATGGACATGCTTGACGCTAGTGATGAAGTGTGTGCTAAGTACCTCACGATGATGTTGGAAGGGCCGACTCATACATGGTTGAAAAACCTACCACCCAAATCCATCAACACTTGGGTAGAATTGAAAGAACGGTTTATCAAAAACTTCTGAGGAACTTGCAAGCACCCAATGACGATTGTGGATTTACAGCACTGTGTTCAGCATATGGATGAGTCAGCTCACCACTGGACACGCCGAGTTGTGGAGATCATCCTCTCGTCGTATGGCATCATGGCGGATCAAGCCGTGCTGATCTTGGAGAAAAACTGTCATTTTCATCCTGTGGTCTTGAAACTTGGTCATTTGAAGTGAATGGTTGAGGAAATGGGCGAGTTGATGGATACTCTCACCAGGTACGCTGAGTCAGACGACACGAAAGATGTCGGCTCAGATGATGACAAGGCAAGTGAAGTTAAGAAAGAGGATGGAACCTAGGGTCATTCTCAAACTCATGGATGCAATGGTAACTTGGGAGGCCAAGGAAAGAGAAGGCGACAAGATGGCGGGTCAGATTTTGTTGCAAATACCAACGCTGGGACTTGATGTCTACGTCGGCATACTGGCCAATCTCAAGGCTTCAGTGGGAGAAAACCACGTAATTACGAGGAGATCCTTAAGGGACCTTGTCCTAAGCACAGTACCCCGGACACACCGTCCACTCGCTCTTGGGAAAATTGCTATGTAATGAAGAAATTTCGTCTCCAAGCATCCAGGGATAACCAAGGTGGTAATGATGGTGGAGACACGAGCCAGTTTGGTCCTGGAGGATCACAGGGGGGCCGCGTGACGGGTTCCATGGGTACGGTCCTCACGGGCAAGGTGGCTCGAATAATGGATGTGGACAAAACTCTAGCCACGGTAACCAACGGTACAACAACCAGGGTGGCTCCCAACAACAGAACAACTAGGGTGGATTTTAGAGAAACCCTAAGCAATTAATCAATGGTTAGTACCATGCCTTCACCACCAACACTTGCAGTTGGGATAAGAAAGTCAAGCAAAGGGCGATCAACATGGCTGAACCGACGGTTTCTAGATGCCTCAATTGGTCAGAGTAGCCTGTCACATGGAGTAGAGATGATCACCCACCCCGGGTCGATAATCCGGGCGACTTAGCATTGGCGGTGGCGCCATAGTTGGGGGATAGACCCTCTCGAAGGTTCTCATGGATGGAGGAAGTAGCATCAACAACTTATACTACAACACCTTTTGGAGGATGAATTTTTCTGAGAGCGACTTGATGCCTTCAACCATAGTCTTTCACGATGTTGTCCCAGGCAAGTCGGCGTACTCGGTTGGGCGGATCAAACTAAATGTTTCTTTTGGTGATGAATTCAATTATAGGAGCGAGGCTCTGATGTTTGAGGTGGTCAAGATCAAGAGTCCTTACCACGCTTTGTTCGTCCGGTCGGCTTATGCTCGTTTTATGGGCCGACCCTGCTATGTGTACCTCAAGATCAAGATGCGAGGTCTTAAAGGGACCATCATAGTCAATGGAGATCAAAAGATAGCACAATAGTGCAAGGAAGGAAATGCTGCCTATGCTGAGTTGGCATGCGCGACCGAAGAATTGAAATTCCACAAGGCTAATGTGGACCCGGGTAACATGAGTCCCCTCAAAAAACCCATTGCGGATTCTGAGCCGTCCCTCAAGTTCAAGCCAACAGAGGATACCAAGCAAGTCTATTTCACCCCAGGTGACTCTTCTAAGAAGTTCACTATTGGGACCGGCCTGGATCCTAAATAGGAAAGCACGCTCATCGAATTCATCGTGACAATCGGGACATCATTGCATGGAAACCTTCTGACATGTCAGGAGTACCGAGGGAACTCGCTGAGCACCACGTCAATGTGGATCCAAAGATGAAACCAGTTCAACAATGTGGGGACCCCGACTGGTAAGTCGAGATCGCCGTGCCCAGTGATCCCAAGGATCAATGCTCGCTGAACATAGATACTGAATAATAGAGTCTTACATCCATACATACCGTTTGATACAATAAATGACCACTTCAGTTGAGTCTTACATACATATGGCCTTAAAGGCCAAAGCACCAAACTAGACCAATAGCGGAATTATTAGTTGAAAGTGTGAACCCATGCCATCAGCCTTAACCTACAGGCATTCTGACTGGGAAGCGTCCTAGCTCGCAAGAACGTCACCGAGTTAATCTTCACCATATCCCGTCTTTCACACCTGGTCAATGAAATAACCAGTGGCAAGCCAATGAGTACTTTGAATGTACTCGCAAACAGCCCATGGTACGAACAATGAAAGTGAAGGATAACAGTATCATGCATCTTTAGTGTAACACATCTGGGTGGAATGATCATGTATATGCATCAAGCTAAAGAATTACTTTTGAAGAACAGGTTACAGATATCGACATATCTCACAAGGGTTGAACACACCGGGTTCACCCTATATGCCAAGTCACCGAACTTGGTCATTTCAATTCCTCAAGTAACTCCGGTTATTAACACCATTCACCGAACACACACACACACACTTGGTTTATGCGGAAACGCTGGACGTAGTTTAAGCAGCACCACCCAACTGTCCTTGACCGTGGACACGGCTATTCGAATAGTTTGACACTCTCCATAGGTAGTACACTGGACCCACGAGAAACGGGAAACTTCCGTGTCATCCACGACTCGCGGTATATCACATATACCCGAGGTAAGTACCCGATCATCATCTTTCCCCTGACGATACTAGACAAAGAGGTCCACTCAATTGGTACCCAGCCCACATGTTGTACGTCTTACGAGCACCGACTCTGGACAGTATCAACCATGCGGGGACCAACGGTGTGCCTGGAACTCATAATAATGGCATAGTCGCCCTACCTGGCATGACCCCATCACGAGAGTGACGACAATCACTCCCGCCACTAGTAATGTGGCTCTTTGCCAGCACCGACCAGAGTAATCAACAAAGCCCCGTCCCATAAAGGGGTATCGTGGTCGTACTAGTAAGGTTGGGACGGTCGGCACATCATAAATCTAATCCAATATCCGAAACCATACTCACACAAAAAAACCGGTGCATCACTTCACCAAAGTGATCACCAACTCATCATCACCCTCGGGCATTATTGGCACCCGACGGGGTTTTCATAAACTCTTTGATTTAACTCATCATCATGCTCATGATAAAATGCTTCTACTTTACTTGTCAACATGGTATTAGCATGACCCTCAAGGGGTAGGGTCAAGCTCAGTGCAATGATCCTATAACTTTACTAGTCAACATGACAGTAGCATGATCCTCATAGATGGTAGGGTCAAGCTCATCATGCTTGTGCTCCGAGGAGCCATATGAATAACATCACTATCATGCAAGTGCTTCGAAGAAGCCTTCGGTATCATCATACCAATGATGAAGCGGCACTGTGATCACATGCAACGGGAAAAGTACCAACTATACTAACATGCAACAATGTTTATGATCAAGTCATGGTCAAAGGGCTGCTTGCGTTGCTCACGTAAGTCCTCGGTGTCTTCGAGGTCTTCCGCTCCAACTCCGAATACTCCGTCTACCGTCAACTATCGTCGGAAACAACTATGGTAAGCCATATAGCAAGCAGAATAAAAGTGTTCTATAAATAGAAGTTTTATTTTTCTTGGACCTCTCTGGTCATAAGAAAAATACCTGAAGCTTCTCATAGGAGATTTGAATCATCAAGGACTTTTCAATAGGTGAAAGGAGCAATAGGTGATTATTGAAGGAGTCAACAGAAATCATTCTGTTAAAAATGAGTGGAGGCACCCATTTAACAGAGAATGATTTTAGAAATATTTAGGAAGTGGTTTCACTGGATTTGGAGATGGTATGAATATTCTAGAGATTTTACAATGAGGAATAAATAGCAATATGAGTTATTTATTTATTGCAACAGAAGTAAGTCACACAAAAATGTTGACCAGGGTTGTAAAAATAGAGAAGGATTTTAGAAGGCTCTGGGAGTTTGAATCACTCCATTTGGAGTTGATTTGCATCCTAGGGATATTTCCAAAGTGGAGTCAAATATGGACAGATTTGGATTTTAAATGGAATGCCACAGAAAGTGGGTAGGGAAAATTGTGCAAAGCACTTATTTGGATAGGCCTGATTTTCAGGATCCTGCAGAAATTTTAATCAATGAAATAGGAGTTAGTATGAATTCATGGTGGAAGTTTGAAGTTATACCAAAATAGGAAAAAGAGAAAAAGACTCAGCTTCGGGGGGGCTATCTGGCGCACCAGGCGTCAGTTAGGCCTTCGGGCCGGCCCAGTTGCGCAGTCTCCCAGGAACCCTGGTGACGCCGAAGGCGCACTTCCTGGAGTACGTCTCCTGCGTAGGGACACGGGAACCAGGAAGGGCGCGACCACTTGAAGCTGGGGGCCCGGCCGGCGTGTGGCTGACGCGGGGCCCCCGCCTGTCGGGTCCTTCTTCCTCCTCCCACTCGATCTGAAAATAGGAAGGGGAGGCAGGGCCGGCCGATGCAGGCCCGGCTCTGGTGGCGCTCCGGCTATCCCCAGCCGAGGTGAGCGCACCTGCGGACTCGGGGAGCCGCGCCGACCCCATTTCCCTGCACGGCGCTCGTAGGGGCTTCGGGAAGAGCTGCCCAAGGCCGCGGCAGGGGGGCTGCGATGGAGGCCGTGCGGAGAGGAGCCCTGGCCACCTGGAGGGGAAGAGGGAGGACGAGGACTCGTGCCGTAGGTTAGGAAATCCTCCTGGAGGTGCTAAGGAGAAGGAGGGAGCTTGGGGAGGCTCTGATTCGAGCATGGCCAAAATGGCCATGGTGGCCATGGAAGAAGAGGTGGAGAGAAAGGCTCGGGAGAGAAGAAGGGGAGCTCGAGAGGGGTTCCAGGGAGAGAGTAGGAGGGTTTGAGGGAGCCAGAGATGCTCGGGAGGCTCTAAGTGGGGGGAGGAGGAGCCGAGAGAGCTCGGGAGCTCTCTGGAGCTTTCGGTGCATGGTCGCCACGCATGCCTGAGGGGTCTTGGAGGCTAGCTGATGGATGTAGATGCTTTGAATGGTCAACACGATGCTTTGAGACACGCTGGGACAACCTGCTGCTGCGGGACACGAGCTAGGGAACAAGGAAATGGTGCAGAGCACCATTAGTGCAGGCTGACAGCGTGGTCACCATGGCAACCTGTGTCTACATGGTCCAAATGGCCAGTGAAACGTGTCTAGCACGTAGGGCGCACCTGCAGAAAAGGAACTCTGGAGTTTGGCAACTAGAGAAGGTGGTTTGAACTAGTTTTGACTGCTGCCAAGTTTCTAACAGCAAACTTAGAGCTGACAAAAATGGGTCTCAGGAGGGAAGCCTTGGGGAGAAATTATGTGTGGCAGTGTTAGGCATGGAAGGACTTTAATACTGCGAAGTTTCAGCCCAAACAAGGGAGGATAGCTACTACTTGCTGTTCAAAGCCATGATTCAGCCAGAAATCAACTTGAGGAGGTGCTGCTCATTTTCTCCACATGAGCATGCCATATCTTGGTTCTAAATGAAGCCTTGGCATATAATAGATGCTCTAAAAATAGTTGGGGGTGATAGCTTAAGCAGAATAATGTAAAGAAGGGTAAAACAGTGCTGCCAATGGTGAAAATGAGAGAAACTTACAAAGGGTCCTTCCCCAATAATTGACCAGTGGCCATGGGAAAGTTACTGGAGGTAAAATATGACTATGTGAGGCTGTGGTAGAAAGTTGAGTTCAAGTAATAAAGTGGAAGGGGCAAATAAAACCAAATTAATGAGTGCACACAAGGTGTTTGAACTGTGGTATGGCTACCAGATGGATTCCAATGGCTATGAAACTTAACAGGGTCAAACAATAGATGAAAATAGGCTTGCACACCAAATTTGGGATTTGCTGGAGGAGTTTTCCAATGTAGACTTGTAAAACCCCCAAAATAGGCAAAAATGGGTTTCTACTTAGAACCCTATCCAAATGATTCCCACAAATCCAATATTTGGTGTAGGGGCATTATTTGACCATTGAGGCATGCACAAAAAGTTTGAGGATAATTGGAGAAACTTTATAACGTAAAGTTTACCAAAGTCAGAAATCAACAAAGAGGGTTTTGAGGGTCTTAGGACAAGTTCCTCTATTCTCCTTGGTGTACCACTTGGTGTGGGTGGCTCATTGGAGTACTGGAACATGTCCACCAAATTTGAGCACAATTGGAGACAATTCACAATGTAGAGTTGCTCAAATTTGATTCTGGACAGATAGGGTTTTAGAGTAATTAGGGGAGTCAAATAAACTTGGATTGAAATGAAACTTGGCAAGATCATCCAGAATATCATAGATGACATGCCAGAATTTTACTGGAATTTATTGAGAATATTTCTTATAGAAATATTCCAAAAGCTTGAAATAGGCAGGAATGGTTTTGGAGGGGTTTGCCCAATATTTTGAACATGACCATGTGTTGAAACTCATAAATATGGAATAAATATATCCACTGAGTCAAATAAAGCAATAAAAATAACTTTCCTTCATAGGAGACCATTTCTGGCCTCACAGAGAGGCTTTTAAATAAAATAATAAAATAAAATTTTAAAATAATAATATGGTGGTTTTTGGAAGTCATTTTTATAATGGTTTTAAATAAAACAATTGGTGCAAAAGAAACTCCCTAATTTGAGGACTTGTAGTACAAACCTCATCTCAGGGGTTTGAAAGTTTAATTCAAAGAAAAGCTTTTTGGTGAAAATAATATGTGGTAAAAATAGATATTTGTCCTAAACACATGGCATGATCATTAGGCAGGAGATCATGGAGTGAGGAGGTGATTAGGAGAGTGACAGGATATATTAGGTATCGAACACAATCATGCAAACAATAATCACTCCAAACATCACAAGCATTCACAATTTTTTTTAATTGGTCCTAAATTTTGAAATAAGTTAGTTAGTCAGGAAAGCCAAAAACTAGGGTGTTATAGACAATACCTTTGACGATTTGACGAAGAGAGACGCAAAGCAATTGGGGAAGAAGTCTCCCAACTCTTGGTCGTCGGGTTCATCATGAAGTCTTTGACCCAGAATGGTTGGATAACCCGGTTTTAGTTCTCAGGAAAAATGGCACTTTTCGTATGTGTATTGATTACACGGACCTCAAGAAAGCCTGTCCAAAGGATCCTTTTGCTCTCCCCCATATCGATCAAATCATTGAGTCTATGACGGGTTGAGAGCGTTTGTGCTTTCTGGAAGCGTACTCCGGTTACCACCAGATCAAGATGGTCGAGAAGGATCAATGAAAGACGGCTTTTATAACCCCTTTTGGTGCTTTTTTGCTATGTGTCTATGCCCTTTGGACTCAAGAGCGCGGGGGCGAATTATCAACGCTGTATTCAGAATTGCTTGCACAGTCAGATCAGGCGCAATGTTCATGCCTATGTTGATGACATCGTGGTGAAATCTCAGAAGAAGGAACTGCACTTGGAAGAAGTCAAGGAGATGTTCGATAATCTTCGCATCTACGAGATGAAGCTTAACCCAGCCAAGTGTGTTCTTGGTGTTCCTGCGAGCAAGTTATTGGGTTTCTTGGTACCTAAGCGAAGTATTTAGGCTAACCCAAACAAAATCAAGGCGATAACCTTGCTTGGAAAGCCAGCCAATATGAAACAGGGCCAACGCATGGCGGGTCGCATTGTGGCATTCAGCCGTTTCATATGTCGCCTTGGTGAGAAGGCCATTCCCCTTTACCAGCTGCTCAAAAAGATAGATAACTTCGTTTGGACAGATGTGGCTGGCGAGGCTTTTGAAGCCCTCAAGAAAGAACTTGCTGAGCCACCCGTGTTAGTCACCCCGACTGATAAAGAGCCTATGATCGTCTACATCGTCGCTAATTGAAGGGCGGTGAGTGTAGCGGTCGTGGACGAACGCAAGGAAGAAGGCAAGGAGTATCCGGTTCAACGGCCGGTGTATTTTGTCAGCGAGGTGCTGACTTTATCTAAACAACGATACCTGCATTGGCAAAAGCTGGTCTTTTAGGATTTTCATGGCGAGCCGAAAGCTAAAACTCTACTTTCAGGAGCACCCAGTCACTGTGGTCAGGTTGGCGCTAATTGGAGACATTATACAGAATCGCGAGGCTACTGGACGGGTTGCTAAGTGGGTAATTGAGCTTGGTCCTCATCACGTGAAGTATATGCACCACACAGCTATCAAGTCTCAGGCTTTGGTGGATTTCATCAATGATTGGACCGAATTGCAGATTCCAGAAGATAGGCCAGACAACACGTACTCGACTATTCACTTTGACGGTTCCAGGTTATTGGAGGGCTCAGGAGATGGCGTGGTGTTATCCTCTCCCCGAGGTGACAAGTTTTGCTATGTATTATGACTCATGTTTCCTTGCACTAACAATGCAGCTGAGTACGGGGCTCTTTTACACGGCTCAGAATAGGTAAAGATATGACTCTTCGCCGGGTCATATGCTTGAGTGACTCAGATTTGGTAGCTCAACAATCTCTGGAACTTGGGACTCTAAAGATCCGTTGATGGCAGCTTATAAGCGTGCAGTAACCGAGGTGGCGGGTCATTTTCACAGCTACCAGGTCGATCACATTGATCGTCGACACAATGAGGTGGCGGACGCCTTGTCACGACTTGGATCTCAATGCAAGCATGTTCCCCCCCAACGTGTTCCTGGATGTCCTACACGACCCTTCTATGACTGGACGATTCCTGATAGAGCTTATCTTGCCAAAGGCGAGTTGCCTATGGACGATATCACCGTTCGGCAGATAATACGGTGGTGCAAGTCTATGGTCATTCACAAGGGAAGTTGCACAACCGAAGCACTTGTGGAATTTTTCAGCGATGTGTTTCCCCTGAAGGAGGACGAGAAATTCTCAATGAAATAGATGTTGGCGACTATGGGCCTCACACCAGGTCACAATCCTTGGTGTCAAAGGCTTTTCGACCTGGTTTCTACTAGTTGACGACTCATGCACACGCGGAAGAGATAGTACGCAAGTGTGATGGATGCCACAAATTTGGACGTCAAGTTCACATGCCAGCTCAGGAATTGCGCATGATCCCGATCACATGGCCCTTTGTGGTCTGGCGGCTTGATATGGTGGGCCCGTTCAAGATGTCTTCCGACAAAAAGACTCATCTATTAGTGGCGGTTGACAAATTTACCAAGTGGGTTGAGGCTGAGCCGATCAGCAATTGCGAAGCAGAAACAACCGTCAAGTTCCTCAAGAAGCTATTTTTTTGGCTATCCTCACAACATTATTAGTAATAATGGTACCAACCTATCCAAAGGTGCCATGAAGCAATTTTGCCAACAGAAGCATATCCGACTTGATGTATCCGCGGTAAAACATCCGCAGTCCAATGGCCAGGCCGATCGATCTAATCAGGAGATTCTGCATGAGATCAAGCGCCGACTTATGTTTCCTTTGCAGCGTACTCCCGGTTGTTGGGTTGAGGATCTCCCTGCGGTGCTTTGGAGTATCATGACTACACAAAACGGATCCACTGGTTACACACCCTTTTTTCTCGTTTATGGGGACGAGGCGGTGTTGCCTAGTGAAATAAGGCATGATTCTCCTCGAGTCGCCGCATAATTGGAAGCAGATAATGAGCACGCGCGTCAGGATTCCTTTGATGCACTAGAGGAAGAGCGTGATTTGGCTGTAGCACGGTCAGCTATATATCAACAAGACCTACGCCGTATCACAGCCATAGGGTTAAGAGCCGGATTTTCCAGGAGGGCAACTTAGTGCTTCGATTGATTCAAGATCACACAGGCATGCTCAAGCAATCACCCCATGGGAAGGTCCTTTCGTCGTCAGCAAAAGTCTTCATAATGGCTCCTATTATCTGGTAGAATTTCTTCCAGATAAGCCAACTTCGGAGGAAGAGACTACCCGACCGTGGAACATTGTCACATCCCTGGAATTTCCTATTGGTGATTAGCAAGATTGTGCTCATGTTTTATTCTTGCATTAAAAATGAAATAAGGATGAAAGAAACTCTAGCACCTTAGCTTGTTTAAACCAAAACAAAAAGAGTGTGATTTCAATGAACCCAAAATGGCCTTCATAAAAGTCCACTCTTTTTGATAAATATTGGAAACAATATTTCAGGGGTGGATATGTCGGGACCCCAATCCTAGGTCATAAGAACCCAGCTTGTAACACATCACATCACTTTGCGGCCTCACGCACGGTAAACTCCACGGCTGCCACCTTACCTTGGCCGGGACCGTCTTTTGGCTCACGTAATTGAATATGTTGCTAGCGTTCAAACGACAAAGAACCCGGGTCAACATGACTAGTTATAAACCCAAGCGGTACATCCGTACAGGGACAGGCATACATAACCCAGCAAAGCAGGTGTCGGTCATCAGCGTGTGTAGACGAGTCATAGCAAGTTACAAGGACTCCATTACACCGCATGACATTTCCTCGAGGGGACAGACACAACAGCAAAGAAGGATACACGCCGGTCAATCAATGTGTTCCGAGCAGTAGCAAACTACCAAGGCTCGATGGAATCACAGAGGCATTTCCCTGTAAAGTGTACTACTAAAGGCAAACAACTAGGTGTCGAATCCCACACATATAATGCATTTCAAACATACACACATTATGCACGATATGTGTACATACAACATGGCATCACAATATAACTCTATGACTCAAGCATTTATTAAAGACTCATAAGAATCAAAATAGTGTGATATTACAAACAGGGGTCTCGTGACCCGACACTCAAGTCATACAAACAACAAGCGGAAGCAAATCATGTCTGGGTACAGACATCTACTAAAAGTGGCTGGAAGAGCCTGAAAAGCTACTACGACCCTACCAAAGGAGCCAGACCTCTGTCTGGGATTCCCAAGCTATTCCGGTCAACATCGAACACATCGCGTAGAACCTTTTAATGAGTCTAAGTCTTCTCTACAAAAACATAAATAAAGCAAACGTGAGTACAAAGGTACTCAGCAAGTCTTACATCAGAACTATCTACATATGCATCATGTTATAATGAAAGGATTGTGGGGTTTGATTGCAGCAAGCCAGCTTTGACTCTTGGCTAACCTGTACTACGACTACAAGTTCTTTCTTTGAGGTGGGATAACACACACGAGTCCACATATTCACCAATGCAATACACCACTATGGATCCACTCTCGTCTCCCTACGAGAAGGCCTTCCATAGCACTCACACTTATCTTGCATGTTTTAGAGTATCCATTTAAATTGTCTATGTACCACGTAATGTTTCCAAGTAGTCCATATCCGAGGATGCGGCTATTCGAATAGATTGAAACACCCTGCAGGGGTATACTTCTTCACACATGCTCCCACCACTTAGCAACATATGCACGTCATGCATCTCGGCAACCTTCAAGCGGAAGCACTGGCGTGGGTGTCGGCCACGACCGTTAACCACACAAGACCCTAGTCCAGGTTTATCGCCTATTTGAGACTGAACCCGCAAGGAAGTCCGGCCGAGGTTTCCTCTACGGCCCCAAACGATGCGCGCAGGGTTCCCAAGCCCACCATCCGGGTGCCACTTGGTACACCGTGCCACTGTGTATCTACCGTAGTGAAGCCTACCCCGTCGGGCAGAGCTAAACACGGCCGCCAACACTTTTCCTACAAACACCAGAAACTAATTGCAACTCCTGGACAGAGATCTTGGCAATTAATAAGCCGAGCGGGGTCATATTTCAGGGCCCAATGCATGGTAGTATCTTGTCTTGGATAACATACACATAACTCAGTTCTTAAGGACGGTCCCAATGAGACAACCCACCATGTACTCCTACATGGCCTCTCATCGCTACCTTTACCAAATCAGATTCACACCTTTACTCTCACACTGTAGGACATGAACACAACCATTCCGATACATCATTCAGATGGATCAGACCCGACACGACTCTAAGCATAGCAGGCATTGTAACAAGCATGGATGAGTAAGCACAACAAGGCTCAAGCAGTTGCTACTCATGCTAAGTGGTTTCAACTATTTACTATGACAAAATCAGGTCATGCAGAGGAATAGGTTCAACTACCGATAACATGTACAGTTGAATCGTGTTTGTCCTGATGCAGTAAAAGAGAGCAGGAGCGAGAGAGTGGGTTTATATCAATATGCTCAAGGGGGGTTTGATTGCCTGACACGTCTGAAAATAGCAATGAGTCTTCATCAATGTCAACGATCACATCTTCGGAAACATCGTTTATCGAGAGGGAGCAACATCGGCAAACAAGAAAGAACAACAATTACTTCACGGAAATGCAACACTATGATGCATGCTCAAGACATGAAATGAAAGGTGGCAGGGCTAATGTGGCTATCACTTCTTAAGTCGAAGTTGGTTTGAATTAAGATGCAAACATCACTTCAAGCCGGGTATCTTTCCAAGTACCCTTATAATTGATTCGACCTGATGCTCATAACAAATTGTTCGAACATGCATCGGGTTAGTATTTTGAGGTACTGTTTTGCATTGAC
This sequence comes from Hordeum vulgare subsp. vulgare, assembly GCF_904849725.1. Taxonomy (NCBI): domain Eukaryota; kingdom Viridiplantae; phylum Streptophyta; class Magnoliopsida; order Poales; family Poaceae; genus Hordeum; species Hordeum vulgare. Next base: position 111,241,996 of record NC_058522.1, on the reverse strand, counting down.
CAATGTTTGGTCATAACAATTGAAGTGGAATTCAAATAAGTATCAAATTCCATCTCCAAATTAATTATGAAATTTACCTTATTCATCATTTTGCATATTTGGTGTTGTTAACTTTCTCAAACATGCATGAAAATGCCATAATCAGATTCCTTGGATTTTTCTGATACTTTTTCATATATAAATTATTTTCATCCGAGTTATATTTTAATTTCTATGATTTTTACAAGTTTTAGGCATTTTTTGGAATTAATTAAAATCAGAAAAGCTTTATTGCGTCACTGCGACGTCAGACTGGCGTCATCAGTCAACAGCAGCCGTCCGAGGTCAAACCTGACCAGTGGGGTCCACTGGTCAGTGACCCAGGGCTTAATCCTGCGTTGACCCACCCTAATGGTGGTTTGACTCACCCGTGGGGCCCTATGTCAGCGTCTCTGGGAGGGGGGTTAGTGGCTAATAGCTGGCCACGTCGGCCCCCACCGGAGGGTGGTCGCCGGCGACCAAGCCCGCGGCGGAGGGCTCGCCGGAGTTACGCTAAAACGCGCCACAGAGCACCAAATCCAGCGGGGTTTGCTGCTATAGGTTGCTGGCGAAGCACCTGATCGACCAGGGCCATCAAAAGGAGCTAGGGTCGCCGGAGAGAGTGCCGGCGACGAGCGTGCGCGGCGGCCGGAAGTGGAGCTCATCGGGGAGATGCTCTGGAGGGCGATTTCGAGCGGGAGAAAGAGGGAGTAGCATCAGAGGCTCACAGGGGTTCCATTCCTGGCATCGGAGAAGTTGGAGGGGCTCTCTGGCAGCGGATCGACGGCGGCGGATCTCGGTGACCGGAGATGGGGAAGACGGTGGTGGCGACGCTTCAGGAGGCTGCAACTTGATTTCTTCGGTGTGGAGAAGCTACTCGTCGTGGCGGAGAGGATGGACTGCTCGGGGAGGCTTCACTGCGGCCGGAAATGCGCCGGTGAGCTCAAGCAGAGCTCGGCCATGGCTGGAGGAAGAGGAGCGGGAAGCAGGAGGAGGAAACGGTGCTAAGTGAGGGGGAAAGATCCAGGGGCTCATCCACATCGTCTGCATACGCGGATAGGGACGCAGGAGGTGCCTCCAGCGCAAAGCAGGAGGTGGAGCCGGCGCACGCGCTGCTGCCACGCAGCTGCTCGGGGAAGACGACGAGCAGGGGGAGGCCCTGGTGGGCTGGGCCTGCAGGGGCGACAGGTAAGCGTTTCCTTTTTTTTCTTCTATTCTTTTCTGTTTTGTTATTTCTAACATTTGTTTTATTTGTTTTGGCTCCTACTAATTCAAAGAAAATAGGTAAACAACTCTGGGGTGTTATTTGGAATATTTCCAACCCATGTGAAGTTTTCAACATTTTATAAAACTAGGAAGTATTTGAAATCAATTAATTAATTGATTTCAGTGGCTTTTGAGTTTAAAATAAAATGCCAAAAGTATTTTGAAAATGTATATCACCCTTGATATTTTCTTTCCAACATTTATCAAAAGTGATGGACTTTTATGAAAACCATTTTGGTTCATTGATTTGTCACCACTTTTGAATTGTTTTGCATATAGAGCTGCTAGGGTTTTGTTTTGAATATAGAGTAGCTAGGATTTTTCTCTTGTTGAACCTGTTTGGATGTTGTTTGGTGTTAGGGTTTGGTCATCCCCATTTGTAGATCATCCAAATTTGAATTAAATTGATTTGAATGCATTCATGAATGCTTAGTGATGCAACTAACTACAAGATATAATCTAGGGCTGTGACAACTCACCCCCACTAAACAAGAATCTCGTCCCGAGATTCAAGCGTAGTCGGGAAGAGGAAGAGGGGACACTAAACTATCACAATCTTCACGATCCATTTCCTCCTCTCGAGGACGTTGATTCATCACCCCATGTTGATCTTGACATCTCTGTCCTTGAGGTCTTCATCTAGCTTGACGACAAAAGAACAGGGAGACTACACAAGATTCGATCTCCTCGAAAATCGAGCAACTCAAGATCAACTCATAGAATGAGACGTAGGAACGTCCCTTGAGCTGAGGCACAACACACATAACACGGACGAGGAAATGAGACATATGACAGAGGTTCAATGGGTAGGCAACAAATCCGAGCTTAAAGCAGATGCTCGCGAGGTTTCAAAGTAGCGAGGATTAAGTTGCCCTTCATACCACAACGGAGCACCTTAGAAAGGTGACTCTTAGAGTTATTCCCCTTAAGTGGCAAAAAGAATTACTTTTGATCCTAAGATCATTGAAACTCTTCATACCAGGGTAAGGCAATTCACAATTGATTGTTTGAAGGAATTTGAAAGAATGGCATACTCAGTTTGAAAGAAACTAGAGTTATAGAACAACTCGGTGAACGGAAGGCACATTCCAAGTATTACCGAGGATATAACCTAGTGTCTGAGCGTGCTCTCAAGAACTTGAGCATTTCCATATTCATCAAGGTTTACCAACATCCGTGCCAAGGATCCTGGTGACACAACATACTACCATGATGAACAGTGATGGAGGATGCAGATGCAAAGGAAGACAACACTTCCTCAGATTTCACCTTAGCTGTGCCAAGGAAACAAAATCTGGTTGATCGACCGAGAGACATTTAGCACTCCGCTTCTAATTTTCTCCTTGATGTACTAGCACACCCCAATTATAGATCATGCTTGATATCTAGCACATCAAGTATAGGTCGGAATTCGGGGCATCAAAGGAAGTCCATGAGGAACAACTTCCAAAATAAGTCATACAAAACCTCACGAGGAGACGGCTAAGATTGCTGATACAAGATATTATAATATCAAGTCTTCCGGCTAGGTGTGTTAGCCATTTCACCACTTTACCGGGTTACATAGAGACCAATAGTATAATTCTTGGGAAAGTTCCAACCATTATAACTGCCTGAGATTCTGCTCCGGTTGGTGCAACGATGCTTCAGACTCAGCAAGTCCAAAAAGAAAGTTTGCAACACAAATCGACGAGATAACATTGCATGATTCTCAGGAAATGAACTACGGAAGACAACTCCAAAACATGAGCTGGATTGCAAGACCCACGTGAACACACTGCCCAAGACAACTGTGAACACACTAAAAGTCTTACAACAAAACACTACCGAGTTTTGGATGGGAACCATCATTGCGGATAACGAAGCCATGTGCAAGTCCGTCTAGTACCTTCAGGAATGGCACTTACCTTCTTTTCCTTGAACAAATCAATCAGTGGCTTGGTGTGCTAGGAGATACATACGGAGTGAAGATGATCAGTCTATCAAACCATAGAATACTTCGCACGTGCATGATTGACTTGGGATGATTCCGAAGAAACAAATTAACTTTTCTCGAATTCACGGCGGCAACTTGCATCAGATGCACATGAATTAGAGGAAGTCACTTCTTACACCTAACATATACCTCGTGTTCGAGACGCGAAGACAATGTCTACAAAGTTTCGAGCACTAGCTTGATGTCCAACATAGATCATGGAACAAATTAGAATGTTGCCAATGGGCTCAACAACAATTCATCAAGATACCCATATAAATGGATTTCCACAACTATGTGAGCAAGATAGTAGCATTGGTCAGATCAAAGAATATAATGGTGTAGGCTCAAGGAAAACCGTGAGTAGGACACCGTTACGAAAATCTTAGGCTCTGAGTTTGATTTGGCAATAGCCCATACTCAAATCAAAATTGGACAAGATAATATATGCAACAATTGATCGCATGAATCAACCGATGAAAATATCATTTTTCTTCAAGACTCACACAATAGAAAGATATCCCTTTTAAACGAGTTGAATTTAGGCGAAGCTTTTATCTTCCAACTCTCCAAGTTGTTGTTTAGCTTAACCAACTAGCTCGGGGTATCCAATACGGATTCTTGGAGAAGGGGTTGGTTTATAGAAAAACCAACTTGATCACGAGCTCTATCATAACAGTCAGGAAACAACCTGGTAATACTTCCGAGAAGATATTCGGAAAATCACGAACCACCGATATATTATTAAGCTCGGGAACAATCTCGCTTTTCAGGGCAAGATGATGTGATCAATAGAGCGAGGGATTGACACAATCCTAACCCATTGATCGAAAAGGTGCACCATGAAACATGGACTAGGTAGCACACTCAATCTTAGGATGACGATTCAATCACCATCACCATAAGAGTGAAATTATTGTCCATTAGCTACCAAGCAATAACATTGCTAGGAGTATTGATTTCACACATCATTGTTCACTTGTCGATATTCCGGTTACAACCAACACGAAAACCGAGGAATGAACAATGATAGAGAAAAGTATCACTACATCAAGAGCTCATAAGAGATGGTGCAATTCTCATAACACTCTTGACAAAAAGAGGGTAATACTCCAAAGATAGAGTAGAGCAAAAGCTGGTTTAGCATTTCGATCTGCGGAATACAACTACTTTGACCCAATCCAAGAGATGGATGTGGTACTGGAGTTTGCTTCTCCCAGTCATTCGAGAATAGAACAACTTGATAGACTAAAAGAATAATAGGAATCGATGACATGGATGCACAACTACTCTTAACTATCCTCTCATAGATGAAGGTCAGAATCCAACTAAGGAGGGGCAACTCAAAGGCACATGATTTTCGGAGTTGTAGATGCATAGAGTAGCATGTCGAACGAGTTCAACATAATTCTTCCAGATAACCCATGCAGAAAGGCGGAGTTGACAGAGTCACAATATGGAGTGGGGAACTCAACACGAGCACTCTTATTATGATCTTTAGTTCACAAAGAACTTTTGACAGAGATGGTCCATGGTATTGGAAGAATGATATACCATGCACCTTGAGGACTACAACAAGGTTACTAATCATCCTAGAGGAACTAGCAACACTATCAACAGAGATGAGCAGAATGATCATTGGATCCAGGAACCCAGAAATAGAGTACCTACAAGCTATTTAACATCACGAGATGTTTTTCGAAAATGATGGCTAGAACTATCACACTGGAAGACATACCACACATCTAGACTATTGGGTAGTTTTCGGGGTAACATGTTTTCCTAATACTTCAACAAAACATCGAGGTAATAAAGTACATCAACACAATTATTATTGTGCTTTGTCCGGCCAAAAGACATTAGCTCAGGATGAGGGAATTTGCAATTGCATCAGACTATTTGGGAACTTTGGAAAACTCGGACAACATAACGGTTGTACGGGCATGAAATATGAGGCAACCTGCAAGAAAACTAACAACATAACAATTGAATTCTTATGGAGACTCTGATCCAGGAAGACAACAACTTCTCTATAAGTCTCCAACATAGTAACTCGTCATCCTAATGAATAGATGGGAAAGCCTAATTCTTAAACCCCGTAGAATAAAGAAGAGGGCGACTCAGAATAAGAATGACACAAGGAAAGGAGTAAAAAGAACCTTACGTTCCCTTCCACAAAAAATTCCCTTATATAACTAAAGAGTTGCTAGACTCAACATCGACCAGTTTGGCTTGGTTATCCTACAGGCAGTCAAGCTCTGATACCAAAGCTGTCGGGACCCCGATCCTAGGTCATAAGAACCCAGCCTGTAACACATCACATCACTTTGCGGCCTCACGCACGGTAAACTCCACGGCTGCCACCTTACCTTGGCCGGGACTGTTTGCGTCTTTTGGCTCACGTATATGAATATATTGCTAGCGTTGAAACGACAAGAACCCGGGTCAACATGACTAGTTATAAATGCAAGCGGTACATCCGTACAGGGACATGCATACATAACCCAGCAAAGCAGGTGTCGGTCATCAGCGTGTGTAGACAAGTCGTAGCAAGCTACAAGGACTCCATTACACCGCGTGACATTTCCCCGAGGGGACAAACACAGCAGCAAAGATGGATACATGCCGGTTAATCAATGTGTTCCGAGCAGTAGCAAACTACCAACGCTCGATGGAATCACAAAGAGGCATTTCCCTGTAAAGAGTACTACTAAAGGCAAACAACTAGGTGTCGAATCCCACACATATAATGCATTTCAAACATACACACATTATGCACGATATGTGTAGATACAACATGGCATCACAACATAACTCTATGACTCAAGCATTTATTAAAGACTCATAAGAATCAACATAGTGTGATATTACAAACAGGGGTCTTGTGACCCGACACTCAAGTCATACAAACAACAAGCGGAAGCAAATCATGTCTGGGTACAGACATCTACTAAAAGTGGCTGGAAGAGCCTGAAAAGCTACTACGACCCTACCAAAGGAGCCAGACCTCTGTCTGGGATTCCCAAGCTATTCCGGTCAACATCGAACACATCGCGTAGAACCTTTTAATGAGTCTAAGTCTTCTCTGCAAAAACATAAATAAAGCAACCGTGAGTACAAAGGTACTCAGCAAGTCTTACATCAGAACTATCTACATATGCATCATGTTTCAATGAAAGGATTGTGGGGTTTGATTGCAGCAAGCTAGCCTTGACTCTTGGCTAACCTGTACTACGACTACAAGTTCTTTCTTTGAGGTGGGATAACGCACACGAGTCCACATATTCACCAATGTAATACACCACTATGGATCCACTCTCGTCTCCCTACGAGAAGGCCTTCCATAGCACTCACACTTATCTTGCATGTTTTAGAGTATCCATTTAAATTGTCTATGTACTACGTAATGTTTCCAAGTAGTCCATATCCGAGGACGCGGCTATTCGAATAGAATGAAACACCCTGTAGGGGTATACTTCTTCACACATGCTCCCACCACTTAGCACCATATGCACGTCATGCATCTCGGCAACCTTCAAGCGGAAGCACTGGTGTGGGTGTCGGCCAGGACCGTTAACCACACAAGACCCTAGTCCAGGTTTATCGCCTATTTGAGATTGAACCCGCAAGGAAGTCCGGCCGAGGTTTCCTCTACGGCCCCAAACGATGCGCGTAGGGTTCCCAAGCCCACCATCCGGGTGCCACTTGGTACACCGTTCCACTGTGTATCTACCGTAGTGAAGCCTACCCCGTCGGGCAGAGCTAAACACGACCGCCAACACTTTTCCTACAAACACCAGAAACTAATTGCAACTCCTGGACAGAGATCTAGGAAATTAATAAGCCGAGCGGGGTCATATTTCAGGGCCCAATGCATGGTAGTATCTTGTCTTAAGGACGGTCCCAATGAGACAAGCCACCATGTACTCCTACATGGCCTCTCATCGCTACCTTTACCAAATCAGATTCACACCTTTACTCTCACACTATAGGACACGAACACAACCATTCTGATACATCATTCAGATGGATCAGACCCCACACGACTCTAAGCATAGCAGGCATTGTAACAAGCATGGATGAGTAAGCACAACATGGCTCAACCAGTTTCTACTCATGCTAAGTGGTTTCAACTATTTACTGTGACAAAATCAGGTCGTGCAGAGGAATGGGTTCAACTACCGATAACATGTACAATTGAATCGTGTTTGTCCTGATGTAGTAAAAGAGAGCAGGAGCGAGAGAGTGGGTTTATATCAATATGCTCAAGGGGGTTTTGCTTGCCTGACACGTCTGAAAATAGCAATGAGTCTTCATCAATGTCAACGATCAGATCGTCAGAAACATCGTTTACCGAGAGGGAACAACACCGGCAAACAAGAAAGAACAACAATTACTTCACGGAAATGCAACACTATAATGCATGCTCAAGACATGAAATGAAAGGTGGTAGGGCTAATGTGGCTATCACTTCTTAAGTTGAAGTTGGTTTGAATTAGGATCCAAGCATCACTTCAAGCCGGGTACCTTTCCAAGTACCCTTATAATTGATTCGACCTGATGCTCATAACAAATTGTTCGAACATGCATGGGGTTAGTATTTTGAGGTACTATTTTGCATTGACCAATGTTTGGTCATAACAATTGAAGTGGAATTCAAATAAGTATCAAATTCCATCTCCAAACTAATTATGAAATTTACCCTATACATCATTTTGCCTATTTGGTGTTGTTAACTTTCTCAAACATGCATGAAAATGCAATAATCAGATTCCTTGGATTTTTCTGATACTTTTTCATATATAAATTATTTTCATCCGAGTTATATTTTAATTTCTATGATTTTTACAAGTTTTAGGCATTTTTTGGAATTAATTAAAATCAGAAAAGCTTTATTGCATCACTGCGACGTCAGACTGGCGTCATCAGTCAACAGCAGCCGTCCGAGGTCAAACCGACCCAGGGCTTAATCCCGCGTTGACCCACCCTAATGGTGGTTTGACTCACCCGTGGGGCCCTATGTCAGCGTCTCTAGGGAGGGGGGGTTAGTGGCTAATAGCTGGCCACGTCGGCCCCCACCGGAGGGTGGTCACCGGCGACCAAGCCCGCGGCGGAGGGCTTGCCATAGTTGCGCTAAAACACGCTACAGAGCACCAAATCGAGCGGGGTTTGCTGCTATAGGTTGCTGGCGAAGCGCCTGATCGACCAGGGCAATCAGAAGGAGCTAGGGTCGCCGGAGACAGTGCCGTCGACGAGCGTGCGCGGCGGCCGGAAGTGGAGCTCATGGGGAGATGCTCTGGAGGGCGATTTTGAGCGGGAGAAAGAGGGAGAAGCATCGGAGGCTCACAGGGGTTCCATTCCTGGCATCGGAGAAGTTGAAGGGCTCTATGGCAGCGGATCGACGGCGGCGGATCTCGGTGATCGAAGATGGGGAAGACGGCGGTGGCGACGCTTTAGGAGGCTGCAACTTGATTCCTTCGGCGTGGAGAAGCTACTCGTCATGGCGGAGAGGATGGACTGCTCGGGGAGGCTTTGCTGCGGCCGGAAATGCGCCGGTGAGCTCAAGCAGAGCTCCGTCATGGCGGGAGGAAGAGGAGCGGGAAGCAGGAGGAGGAAAAGGTGCTAAGTGAGGGGGAAAAGATCCAGGGGCTCATCCACATCGTCTGCATACGCGGATAGGGACGGAGGAGGTGCCTCCAGCGCGAAGCTGGAGGTGGAGCCGGCGCACGCGCTGCTGCCACGCAGCTGCTCGGGGAAGACGACGAGCAGGGGGAGGCCCTGGTGGGCTGGGCCTGCAGGGGCGACAGGTAAGCGTTTCCTTTTTTTTCTTCTATTCTTTTCTGTTTTGTTATTTCTAACATTTGTTTTATTTGTTTTGGCTCCTACTAATTCAAAGAAAATAGGTAAACAACTCTGGGGTGTTATTTGCAATATTACCAACCCCATGTGAAGTTTTCAACATTTTATAAAACTAGGAAGTATTTGAAATCAATTAATTAATTGATTTCAGTGGCTTTTGAGTTTAAAATAAAATGCCAAAAGTATTTTGAAAATATATATCACCCCTGATATTTTCTTTCCAACATTTATCAAAAATGATGGACTTTTATGAAAACCATTTTGGTTCATTGATTTGTCACCACTTTTGAATTGTTTTGCATATAGAGTTGCTAGGGTTTTGTTTTGAATATAGAGTAGCTAGGATTTTTCTCTCGTTGAACCTATTTGGATGTTGTTTGGTGTTAGGGTTTGGTCATCCCCATTTGTAGATCATCCAAATTTGAATTAAATTGATTTGAATGCATTCATGAATGCTTACTGATGCAACTAACTACAAGATATAATCTAGGGCTGTGACAGGATATTATTTTTAAACTACTTCTGGCATTTTATTTAAACCACCAAAGCCACAGATATTACCCAAATATGGGGTTTTAAATATCTCAGGATATTATAAAATGTTGAAATAATTTTGTGGACTTGGAAATATTCCAAATAACACCCATAATTATACTCACTATTTATAGGAATAGTTTGCAGCCAAAAATAAAGTAAACAAATGTCAGAAATGTTAAACAGAAAATAGAAAAAACCCTATCTACCTCTCACCTGGCCCATCCCACTTACCTCCCTGTCGTATTCCTCCTCGCCAGTCATCAGCAAGAGGTGGCCACCGCTTCACCCGCCGGCAGCACGCAGCTGTGTGCCTTCCTGGCTGCCCTGTCGTGATGGCGACGGAGATAAGCTCCCCCGCAACCCATTCCAAGCCTCTCCCCTCCTCATTCGGGTTCTTTCCCTCTCCTCTCTCTGCCGCCTTTGGAGCCGAGCTCGAGCTCGAGCTCGTCATCGTCTCCGGTCACTACAAGGCTTCCCCGAGCTTTTCATCACCTCCGCATCATCAAGCTCGTCCTCTACGCCAACGGAATTGAGCCCCCGAGCCCTGCATCACCCCATCGCCGCCATTCCCCATCTTCGGCCACCGAAGTCTCACCGTCGATCCAGCCATCCCCGACCTCCTTCTCCATTCCCGTTTCCTCTGACAGCACCACGGTGAGTTGAGGTTCATTTCCCCCCATCTAATCGAGCTCCTCGCGCCCCCTAGCACCATGGTCGTCGGACCCGAGCTCCGACAGCCGCCACGCTCGTCGCCGGTGCCCTTCGGCCACCCTGAGCCCCTCCCACTACACCTGGTAGATGAGGCCGAGCGAGGGCTACCTGTTGGTGCCCTCAGCTCATGATTTGCCCCCTGTAGCGCAAGACAGAGTGTCTCCGGTGAGACCTTCGCCGCGGCTAAGGTCGCCGGCGACCACCCTCCCATGGGGGCCGACGTGGCCAGCTCAATAGAGCTTAATTAACCCCCATGTGCCACTGATAGTGAGCCCCAGGCTGGGTCAAACCCCACTTAGGGGCTGGTCAGCGCGGAATTATTCCATGTGGCACTGACCAGTGGCCCCCACTGGCCAGTTCGACCAGACCCAGACACTGTTGACCCAGTGACGTCAGCGTGATGCAATAAATCAATTTCTGTAATTAAAAATAATTCAAGAAATGCTGAGAACTTTGAAAAATCATAGAAAACAAAATATAACTCCAAATCTGATAAATAATATATGTAAAATTATCAGAAAAATTCAGTGAACACAATGGTGCTACTTTCATGCATGACAAACAAAGTTATGAAACAACATCAGGTCAAATCAATTAAAGGAATTTGATAAATATCCTATTTTAAATAACATTTGAATTTTGAATTCAAATCAAACTCAAACAAGGTTCTGTTCGCCACATTAAACCATACTACATTTCATTTCATGCCTGATCATGCATCATATTGTTGCATATGAATGATATTGATTGTCGCTATTATTTCGGTAGGCTGTACACCTCCGGATACGTCCGAATATCCGACTCGCGGATTTTATCCCTCCACTGAGCAACAAGGCAAGCACCATTCTTGATCATCCCGATAAAATCCCATGTTCCGCTCCTGCTCTCACTTATTGCATTAGGACAAAATATTTCAAATGCTTTACTACGATAGCTGAACCCATTCCTTTGCATGACATGTCATTGTCACAATAAATAGCTAAACCTTGCAACCTAGCATACCTGGTAGTTTCTTGAGACATGATGTGTCTTATCCTGCTATGCTTGCTATGCTTAGAGTTGTGTCAGGTCTGTTTCATCTAGGTGATGAACAGGAATGGACGAATGTGTTCTAGTGACAAAGGAATAAGTGTAGAACCGGATTTGGTAAAGGTGCCGATGAAAGGCTATGTAGGAGTACATGGCGGGTTGTTTCATTGGAACCGTCCTTAGGAACTGAGTTCCGTATATGTATTCCAAGACTAGATACTGCCACACGTTGGGATACTTAATTGACCCTCTCGACTTATTAATCGCCTAGTACTCGGTCCAGGAGTTGCAAGTAGTTTCTGGTGTTTATAGTCATGTTGGAGGCCGTGCATAGTGCTGACCTTAGGGGTGGGCTGTGACGGGGTAGGCAGTGGCACGGTGTACCAAGTGGCACCCGGATGGTGGGCTTGGGAACCCTGCGCATATCGTTTGGGGCCGTACCGGAAACTTTGGCCGGACTTCCGTGCGTGTTCACTCTCAAATTGGCGATAAACCTGAACTAGGTATTAGTGTGGTTAACGGTCGTGGCCGACTCCCTCGCAGGGCTTCTGCTTGAAGGTTGCCGAGGTGCGTAAATTGCACATGGCGATAAGTGATGAGAGCGTGTGTGAAGAAGTACACACATTCAGGGTTATGATCTATTCGAATAGCCGCGTCCGTGGATATGGACTACTTGGAGATATATTTTGTTCATAGATAACTTTAATAGCTACTGCTACTTCAACAAAAGACCTTCCAACGGTGCCAGAAATAGGAGTGTTGCTTGATACTCCTTAGCAACAACACCAGGAATCCTTCTGCTACGGCTACGCCTTAAGGGACTTCCTAGGCGAATATGCTAAGGATTTTCCCTGTGTCCTTGGAGCCTTGTGTTGGTGTTCCCTCGAAGCGGAAAGGGTGATGTATCACTACGGTGGTAAGTATTTCCCTCAGTTTGAGAACCAAGGTATCGATCCAGTGGAGGAGTATCGCAAGTGCGTGCACAAACACAAAAAGCTTGCTCCCAATGTTATAAAGGGGTTCTCAATCCCTTATAGATTGTTCGCCAAGTGAGAACTGAAAGCAACAATGTAAGAAAGCAAAGTAAAAGCGAAAATGATAGATGTGAATAGACCTGGGGGGCCGTAGTGTTTACTAGTGGCTTCTCTCATGAAAGAAAGTAGACGGTGGGTGAACTAATTACTGTCGAGCAATTGATAGAACCACGCAAAGTCATGACGTCATCTATGGCAATGATTATATCTATAGGCTTCATGTCCAAAACAAGTAGACCGATACTTTCTGCATCTAGTACTATAACTCCACACGTCGACCGCTATCCAGCATGCATCTAGTGTATTAAGTCCAAAAGAACAGAGTAACGCCTTATTCAAGATGACATGATGTAGATGGACAATCTCATATCAACGACAGAGCCCACCTTGTTACCCTTGATGGCAACTACACGATGTGTGCCTTGCTGCCCCTACTGTCATTGGGAAAGGTCAACAAACGGTAAGAACCCAAAACCAAGCACTTCTCCCATTGCAAGAATCATAGATCTAGTTGGCCAGAAAAAACCCAAGACTCGGAGAGACTTAGAAGGATATCAAATCATGCATATAAGAAATCAACAAAGACTCAAATATATATCATAGATAATCTGATCACAAATCCACAATTCATTGGATCTCGACAAACACACCGCCAAAGAAGATTACATCGGATAGATCTCCATGAAGATAATGAAGAACTTTGTATTGAAGATCCAAGAGAGAGAAGAAGCCATCTAGCTACTAACTACGGACCCGTAGGTCTGAATTGAACTACTCACGAGTCATTGGAGGGGCGATGATGATGATGAAGAAGCCCTCCAACTCCAAAGTCCCCTCCGGCAGGGCACCGGGAAGGGTCTCCACATGAGATCTCGCGGAAACGGAAGCTTGCGGCGGCGGAAAAGTATTTTCTTGGATCCCTTGATTTGTTTTCTGATTTTTAGGGAATATATAGGCGCAAGATCTAGGTCAGGGGGGTGCCAGGGAGGCCACAAGCCTGCCCACAACCGCCCCCTGGTGGCGGAGTGGGGGCTTGTGGGCTCCCTATAGCCCTCCTGGCTTGGCCCACAAGCCCCGTGATTTTGTTCCGATCGGGAAAAAATCATTTCAGGGATTTTATTCCGTTTGGACTCCGTTCCAAAGTCAGATCTGAAAAGAGCCAAAAACACAGAAAAAACAGGAACTGGCACTTGGCACTGAATTAATAAGTTAGTCCCAAAAAGATATAAAAGGTACATAAAACATCCAAAGATGACAAGATAACATCATGAAACCATCAAAAATTATAGATAACATCATGAAAAATTATAGAATCTCTTGGGGTGCCTTGGGAATCCCCAAGCTTGAGCTCTTGCCACTCTTTATCTCTTTTTCCATAAGAACTTCACCCAAAACTTGAAAACTTCACAACACGAAACATAAACATAAACTCGTGATAACATTAGTATGAGAAAGCAAACCACCACTTCCTTAGGTACTGTAGCAAGCTTAAATTCTACTTGTGCTGATGATGGGTTACTGTATTTTCAATCTTCCATGGCTAATACCCCCCGATACTATCCATAGTTTCATCAAAATAAGCAACCAACACAACAAAAACAGAATCTGTTAACAGCAGACCAGTGTGTAGCAATCTGTTTATTTTGTAAACTCCTGTTACTTCATAAATTCTGAAAAATTACGAAAGTCTCAAGCATTTGTGTAGAAATCAGCACCAAAAATAATAAACTCAAAAGCTCTTACAGAAAAAAAATGAAAATTCTTTTCGTGAGCAGAAAGTTTCTGTCGTTTCTAGCATGACCAAACGATCATCCCCAAGACTAATCATAACGGTTTTGCTTGGCACAAACGCAAGAAGAAAAACCAAAAACACAATCATAAAAGAATTATGAAAGTGTGGAAAACACAAAACAGAAAGAAAAAGGTTAGATTCGTTGGGTTGCCTCCCAACAAGCGCTTTTGTTTAACGTCCTTTTGTTTAACGCCCTTAGCTAGGCGAAAGGTGATGGAATCACGTATAGTCATCTTTGGTGCTCAAACCATAAGTAGCCCTCATCATAGATTCATAAGGCAATCTTATTTTCTTTCTAGGAAAGTGCTCCATGCCCTTCTTCGAAGGAAATTGAAATCTAATATTCCCTTCCTTCATATCGATGATAGCAGCAATAGTCCTTAGGAAGGATCTACCAAGAATAATGGGACACGAAGGATTGCAATCTATGTCAAGTACAATGAAATCCACAGGTACATAGTTCTTATTTGCAACAATAATAACATCATCGATCCTTCCCATGGGTTTCTTGACAGTAGAATCCGCAAGATGCAAATTAAGAGAACACTCTTCTATCTCATGAAAACTAAGAATATTACATAAAGACTTCGGAATCGCGGAAACACTAGCACCCAAATCACACAAAGCATTGCACTCATAGTTTTTGATCCTTATTTTGATAGTAGGTTCCCACTCATCTTGAAGTTTTCTAGGTATAGAGACTTCTAGTTCGAGCTTCTCTTCAAGAGATTTCATCATAGGATCTACGATATGCGCGGTAAAGGCTTTGCTTTGGCTATAAGCATGTGGAGAGTTTGCAATGGATTGCATCAAAGAAGCGCATTCAAACAAGGAGCAATTATCATAATTGAATTCCTTGAAATCCAAAGTGGGAGTTTCATTACTACCCAAAATTTTGATTTCTTCCACTCCACTATCCACACCTTTATCATCAAGATAGGTGGACTCCGAATCATTGGGGCGTTTTTCAACCAAAGTGGATTCATATCCAGCCCCTCCATAAATAGGTTTGACACGCGAAAACAAAGATTCAAGAGGAGACACACCAAGCACTTTAAGATCTTCGTGATTTGCATCACTAGAACGCACCCTTTTAAACCATTCATGCCTAGCGCGAATTTGGGCGGTTTTTTCTTTGCTCTCATTCATGGATACACGCATAGCTCTCAAAGTTTCATCCAAATTGATCTTGGGAGGAGCGCATCTAACTTTCAAAGCATCAATATCACAAGACATCCTATCAATGCTCTTAGCCAAATCGTCTATTTTGAGTAGTTTTTCCTCTATGGACGCACTGAAAATCTTTTGAGAGTTGATGAACTCTTTGATATTACTCTCTAAATCAGACGGTAATTTGTTGTGATTCCATAAGTGTTGTTGTAGGAATTGCCATAATTGTTAGAGGAGTTACTAGGAAAAGGCCTAGGAACATAGTTTCCTCTAAAAGCATTGTTGTTCCCAAAATTGTTCCTACCAACAAAATTCACGTCCAAACTAGCGTTGCTACTCTCAATCAAGGAAGATAGTGGCATGTCATTAGGATCTACAGTAGCGTTTCTACTAGCAACAAAATTCATCAACTCGTCCATCTTAGCACTAAGCGAGTTAATCTCTTCTATAGTGTGTACCTTTTTGCTAGCAGGTGACCTTTCAGTGTGCCACTGTGAGTAGTTGGTCATGATATTGTCTAGGAGTTTTGTAGCGTCTCCTAACGTGATTTTCATGAACGTTCCACCTGAGGCGTAGTCCAGGATATTGCGAGAAGCGAAATTCAAGCTAGTGTACAAGATTTGTATAATCATCCACAAACTCAAGCCTTCAGCGGGACAATTTCTAATCATAAGCTTCATCCTCTCCCATGATTGTGCAACGTGTGCATGATCAAGTTGCTTGAAATTCATGATATCGTTACGTAAGGAGATGATCTTAGCCGGCGGAAAATACTTGGATATGTAAGCATCTTTGCACTTATACCAAGAATCGATACTATTTTTAGGCAAAGAAGAAAACCAAGTTTTTGCGCGATCTCGCAACGAGAAAGGAAAAAGTTTCAACTTAATCACGTCATTATCCACATCTCTTTTCTTTTGCATGTCACAAAGCTCAATGAAGGTATTGAGATGGGATGCGGCATCTTCACTAGGAAGCCAAGGAGAATTGCTCTTTCATAACAAGATTCGGCAAAACTGCATTGATTTCGTACGATTCCGCACTAGTGGCGGGAGCAATCGGAGTACTAAAAAAATCATTATCATTGGTACTCGAGAAGTCGCAAAATTTGGTGTTTTCAGCCATGATGACTTCAACAAACAAACAAGCACACAAGCAATCAAGAAAACCGGCAAAGTAAAACGGCAAAAGGCAAAAGGCAAAAGAAAACATCAAAGGAGAAAGGCAAATGAAAACGGCAAATGTGAAGTGGGGGAGAGGAAAACAAGAGGCAACTTGCAAAAAAAAGTAAATGCAAGAGACGAGTTTGTGAGACCTACTTGGATGGATCTTGATCTCTCCTCCCCGGCAATGGCGCCAGAAATACTTCTGCTACTGCAACAAAAGACCTTCCAACGGCGCCAAAAATAGGAGTGTTGCTTGATACTCCTCAGCAACGGCACCAGGAATCCTTCTGCTACGGCTACGCCTTAAGGGACTTCCTAGGCAAATATGCAAAGGATTTCCCCCGTGGCCTTGGAGCCTTGCGTTGGTGTTCCCTCGAAGCGGAAAGGGTGATGTAGCACAGCGGTGGTAAGTATTTCCCTCAGTTTGAGAACCAAGGTATCAATCCAGTGGAGGAGTATCACAAGTGCCTGCACAAACACAAAAAGCTTCCTCCCAACGCTATAAAGGGGTTGTCAATCCCTTATAGATTGTTCGCCAAGTGAGAACTGAAAGCAACAAAGTAACAAAGCAAAGTAAAATAGAAAGTGGAAAAGATAGATGTGAATAGACCCGGGGGCCGTAGTGTTTACTAGCGGCTTCTCTCATGAAAGCAAGTAGACGGTGGGTGAACAAGTTACTCTCGAGCAATTGATAGAACCGCGCAAAGTCGTGACGTCATCTATGGCAATGATTATATCTATAGGCATCACGTCCAAAACAAGTAGACTGATACTTTCTGCATCTACTACTATTACTCCGCACATCGACCGCTATCCAGCATGCATCTAGTGTATTAAGTCCAAAAGAACAGAGTAACGCCTTAAGCAAGATGACATGATGTATATGGACAATCTCATGTCAACGACAGAGCCCACCTTGTTACCTTTGATGGCAACTACACGATGTGTGCCTTGCTGCCCCTACTGTCACTGGGAAAGGTCATCACACGGTAAGAACCCAAAACCAACCACTTCTCCCATTGCAAGAATCATAGATCTAGTTGGCCAGAAAAAACCCAAGACTCAGAGAGACTTACAAGGATATCAAATCATGAATATAAGAAATCAGCAAAGACTCAAATATATATCATAGATAATATGATCACAAATCCACAATTCATCGGATCTCACGGAACACATCGCCAAAGAAGATTACATCGGATAGATCTCCATGAAGATCATGGAGAACTTTGTATTGAAGATCCAAGAGAGAGAAGAAGCCATCTAGCTACTAACTGCGGACCCGTAGGTCTGAAGTGAACTACTCACAAGTCATTGGAGGGGCGATGATGATTATGAAGAAGCCCTCCAACACCAAAGTCCCCTCCGGCACGGCACCGGGAAGGGTCTCTAGATGAGATCTCGCAGAAACGGAAGCTTGCGGCGGCGGAAAAGTATTTTCGTGGATCCCTTGATTTTTTTATGATTTTTAGGGAATATATAGGCGGAAGATCTAGGTCAGGGGGGCGCCAGGGAGGCGACAAGCCTGCCCACCGCCGCCCCCTGGTGGCGGAGTGTGGGCTTGTGGGCTCCTTGTAGCCCTCCTGGCTTAGCCCACAAGCCCCCTGATCTTCTTTCGTTCGGAAAAAAATCATTTCAGGGATTTTATTCCGTTTGGACTCCGTTCCAAAATCAGATCTGAAAAGAGCCAAAAACACAGAAAAAACAGGAACTGGCACTTGGTACTGAATAAATAAGTTAGTCCCAAAAAAGATATAAAAGGTACATAAAACATCCAAAGATGACAAGATAACAACATGAAAGCATCAAAAATTATAGATACTTTTGAGACGTATCAGCTACTCATAAAAGTATCAAGATAAGTGTGAGTATCATGTATGGCATTTCCGTAGGGAGACGGGAATGAATCCATGATAGTGTATTGTTGTGGTGGTAGTGGACTCGTGTACGAGTTATCAAAGTTTTTTAAAACTATTTAAAGTGGTAGTATAGGTTAGCCAGGAGTCAAAGCTGGCTTGCTGCATGAAACCCCACAACCCCCTTTATTGATACATGTGCATGAGTAGATAGATCTGTTCTAAATTCTTGCTGAGTACCTTTGTACTCATGTTTGTTTAATAAATGTTGCAAAAGACACCCATGAGCCAACAAGTGAGTTCTATCTAGACTTCGATGATGACGAGTAGCTGGTTTCCCAGCTACGTCCTAGCCCCTTTCAGAAGGGATCTGTAGATAGTCAGGCTTTATGCCTTTTCCTTTCAACTGTATGTACTCAGACAGCTTTAATGCTTGTATAACTTTGTTTATATGACTTGAGTGTTGGGTCATGTGACCCCTACTTGTATGCACTTATTATAAAAGACTCTTCCGAGTCTTCTAAATAAATGTTGTGTTGTTGTATGGTTATGTTGTGATGCCATTGTTCTATCTATGCATATCGAGTATGTCATGCGTACGTGTGATGTAATGTGATATGTATGGGATTCGACACCTAGTCGTATGCCCTTAGTAGCTCTCTATACAGAGAAATGCCCCTTTGTGTTTCCACCGAGCCTTGGTAGTTCACTACTGCTTCGGACACATTGGTTGACCGGCATGTATCCTTCTTAGTTGTTGTGTATGTCCCTACGGGGAAATGTCACACGATGTAATGGAGTCCTTGTAGCTTGCTACGACTCGTCTACACTTGCTGATGACCGACACCTGCTTTGTTGGGTTATGTAAGCCTATCTTTGTACAGTTGAGCCACTTGAGTTTATGACTAGTTATGTTGACCCGAGTTCTTTGACATTGGAATGCTAGCGACAGAATGCATACATGAGTCAAAAGGCGCAAACGGTCCCGGCTAAGGTAAGGTGGCAGCCGTGGGGTTAACCATGCGTGAGACCGCAAAGAGATGTGATGTGTTACAGGCTAGATTCCTATGGATTAGGATTGGGGTTCCGACAACGTTGGTATCAGAGCCTGACTGACTGTAGGATTACCAAGCCAAACTAGTCGAAGTCGAGTCTAGAAATGCTTTAGTTATATGTAAGGGAATTGTTTGTGGAAGGCAACGTAAGGCTCTTGCTTCTCTTCTCAAGTAATTCTGTTTTGGTCATCCTCATCTTTTCTACGGGGATTAAGAACTAGGTTTCTTATCTATCACTCAAGATTGCGTGTTTCCAACACGGTAAATTGTAGGAAAGCGGTTTGAGAGTCAATCCGAATTTTCTCTTGTTCCAAGGAAAAAAAAATATATATTCGATGACCATGGAATTTGAACTTGATAGTTGAGTGGTTATGCTATCCAATCTTTTGTGGGTTGTCTCAAAATTGTTTTTGAGCATTTACAACCGTTATGCTACCCAATTTCATTTTCAGAGCTCTAATGCCTTTGCATTATTCTCTATTTCAGATGTCTGCCCGTCCTTTTCGTCAGGTGGACCGTCTGACTAGGTGCATTGATGTACCAGGTCACACGGCCATGCTGGTCACGATGATGTCAGTAGCCGGTTACCGCTGGTACCCAGAGTATACATTGGAGAAGCAGTACCGGGATTTCAACCAGAGTAAGTACATGTGCACTGTTAGGGTATTCCCAGATTATCCTGGAGCCGAGGAGCCTATCCATTGGTCTTATGGATTGGGGGTTACCACTGACATGGCGGTACAAGATGCCGCCTATTCAATGTTGACCATCATGAGAGCCAGACATGCACTGCTGCAGAATTCAGAGTTCTGTTATGTTCCAGCTTCTCAGCCAGGAGAAGAAGGATATCTCAGTGGAGTCTACTTTGATTCTTCTTTGGAGGATCCGCTGCTGGAGATTACCACTTAGATGTTACAGAATAGAGATCGAGGTGCTCGTGCCCTTCGTATGGAGCTTTATGCTACTCGTGCCCTTCTGTGGACAGCTTTGACACAACTGGCACCTGTAGTTCAGACAGGCTATGGAGACATGGAGATGTTGAACCCTGTTAGGACTCATTTACCAGCTCATGTTGACTGGCCTGCTATCGGAGGTGTCACCCCTCTTCGTGGACCTCTGTTGCCACCAGTCAGGGGACCGAGGCCACATCCGTGTCCTTACGGTTCCCAGGGTTCCCAGGCTAGAGTGTTCCGTGATCCACAGGTTCAGCTCCGAGGTCACGAAGGAAACCTGTATGAGATGTTCTATGCGGATGCTTGAGATCGTGAGTGGAATAGTAGTATTCTAGTAAGTGTCTTGTGGAATATGACTATGTCGTGAGATGAGTCCCGGATGCATAGATAAATAATGTATAGGAAGCTTGGAAAGCCTCTAATGAGTAGTATCATCTTTTCAGTATTTTGCTGTTCAGTTTGAGGTTGTACAAAACTATGTTATGGTGTGTATGAACCATGGTGTATATATAGAAGTTTGCTTGTTACCATGTTGTTCAGATGTTCATTTCCGCATTCCATGTTGTTCAGTGCATTCTTAATCCATAGCTAGTATTGATGTTGATCTAGTCTAAGCTGTGAGTTTGTTTGCCAGGATGGTGTTTACCAAGCACAACCGTGCCTCTAGCCATGAGCAGGGAGAGGGTAGCCAAGCAGCTCTGGAGGACCTGCCACACCCGCCTTCTTTGGCAGATGTTATGCTGGAGGCAGAAAGGAACAAGAGAGAGACCAACCGTCTGTTAGAGCGTTTTGAGCAGAATACGGCTCGTCGGCCGCGAAATGACACAGTGTCCCTCAATGACTTTGTAAAGCTCAATCTCCCTAAGTTCCATCATTTCGTCGATCCTCTCGACGCTGATGACTGGTTGTGCAGTATATCGTTCAAGATACGTTCTGCCAAAGTTGTTGATGCTCACAAGGTTATCTTCGCTGCTTACTTTCTCGAGGGCCCCGCCAATCTGTGGTGGTTATGAAGCTATGCGTCTTGCCGGACCAGCAGCCACCTGGGCTGATTTCAGCGCAGCTTTTCGTCTGCATCACATTCCAGAGGGTCTGATGGACCATAAGAGGGAGGAGTTTTGTGCCTTCACTCAGGGAAAGTTGACCGTGGATGCTTATAGCCACGAGTTTGGAAATCTCGCTCGCTACGCAACTGAAGAGGTGTCCATTGACGCCAAAAAGTAAGCAAGATTCCGCAAGGGACTGAGCCTCGAACTTCGACATGATCTACGTCTTCATGAATGTACCAGTTTCCAAGCTCTCGTCAGTGCTGAGACTGGTCATACCATACGAAGTAAGCAAGATTCCGCAAGGCGATCAGTGCTGAGACTGGTCATACCAATTATGAAGCAACGAAGAAGCACTCTCACGATTCTGGCTCCTCAACTGTTCAGCATTTCAGAAGTGCCAGGTGTGGGTCTCAAATAGTTCTGTGCCGCCAAGATATACCCCGAGGCCATCCTATGTGGCGCCTCAGGCAAACCAGACCAACCCCCCAGCCAAGACCAATGGTGGTCCAGCTACCAATGCTGCACCTCGTGCCAATCAGGTGATCTGTTACAAGTGATGGAGAACTAGGTCACTATTCGCGTGAGTGTCCTCAGAATATCGCTGCCAAGCAACCTGGGAAATCTGTTGGACAAGGCAAGTCGGGCAAGGCATATTATGTGAAGCCAACTCTTGCGCGTGGCCGCGTGAATTATGTTTCAGCAGAAGACGCTGTAGAGGATCCCGAGGTCATTTTGGGTACGCTCCTTGTCAATCGTCACCCAGCGTTTGTTCTTTTTGATACTGGGTCATCTCATTCCTTCATTTCCGAAAGTTATGTGCAGTTGCATAACATGTCCTTTTGTGATATGCCAATTCTATTAGTGGTCCAAACTCTTGGTAGTAAATGGCAGACTTCTAGGATAAGTTATGACAATGAAATTCTAGTAGCCAGGCTAGTTTTTATAGCATATTTGATAGCCCTTAAATCCTCAGATATCAATATCATCTTGGGTATGGACTGGATGTCAGCTCATTACGCCAAGATTGATACCCATTCTTGGAATGTTCAGCTTACCCATCCAACGGGTGAGATAGTTGATGGGGTTATAGTCCTAGGGTAGGGTCATAGGCCTGTCATGTAGGTCCTACCCAAGGACTACCCCTCACAAAGGACAAGGCCCTTAGTAAGTTCCGACTGAATTAAGGAGTCCCCATCATCCAGTCGGTAACAGGTCCTCGACCATCTAGTCGGAGATTAACATTCGGAGGATATCAAGCTAACCAACTGGATACCACTCGGTACATCGTAACCCCCCTGGAGGGAAACAGTCGTACGTTTCCAGGTGCATTTATTAGCATTTAGGGCGTACGTTACCTGTAACGTACACATTCAAGCCCCACTACTCACCGGAACCGTTGTGGAGGGCAGCGCACTCTATATAAGCCACCCTCCCCCACTGGTAGAGGGGTTAGCAACTCATTGTATTCCATATTTCCACTCGACAACAAGCTCCCTGAGCACTGAGACGTAGGGCTATTACCTCCACCGTAGAGGGGCCTGAACTCATACAACCTCGCCGTAGCTAAGGCTCTGCCCATCCTTTTCGTACCCTACACATCTACTGTCAGGCTTATCTCCACGACAGTTGGCGCCCACCATGGGGAAGGCGTCTAAGCGACTTCCGACGAGTTTGCGACTACTTCCTTTCGTCATGTCGTCCGGTGGAGATTCGAGCATGGATCACCAGATCCCCGTCAAGCTGACCGGAACGAGCACGAGATCGGCGAAGCGTCCGGCGCACGTCGTCCACTTCGCCGTTCTGCCAGTCGGCACACTCGGCGGAGCAACGTGGAGCTGTTCCGTACACCCCTCCTCAACTTGGCTGCGGCTGCCAAGGTAGCCAATTCCCTCCAGCCGACTGATTCAGAGGCTGGTAGAGGGATCGAGCAGATCCGAGCCCTGTTGCACACGGCGCAATAGCCGAATTCGGCGGTCTCCCAGTCGCACAACAGGATCTATAATAGTTCTGTTCATGCGAATACGCATCGTTCGGTTCACAGCCCAGGTTCCCATCAGCGGCACAGAGGAGGCAGCCGTTCCATAAATCACGAAGATCGCCGCCGTTCACGCACCCCTCCGCGGGGTGGGCCCTTCGGACCCCGACATCATGATGATCGGCGTTCAGTCGGTGACACTTACGAGCCAAGGCCCGACGCAAGAGGGTATATTGCCTAGCGGAAGGTCGACAGGGGCCGAGCCCACCGCGATGGTCGCGATATTGACCGTCCGAGTGGAAGCAGGACCATCTTTCTGGTCCCGAGTGTTTCAGTCGAGCCATCCGTTCGGCTGACATCCCTCCCAACTTCCGATTGGCAACGGGAATCAACAAGTTCACACGAGAGTCCAAGCCAGAAAGGTGGCTGGATGACTACCGAGTGGCAGTCCAGATCGGAGGAGGGGACGAACATGTCGCCATGAAACACCTCCCTCTGATGCTCGACGGCTCGGCGCGAGCGTGGCTGAACCAGTTGGCCCCCTCAAGCATCTACAGTTGGGCAGATCTGGCCCGAGTGTTCATCAGGACCTTCGAAGGGACGTGCAAGCGCCCTGCTGGCCTTGTGGAGCTCCAGCACTGCGTCCAGAAGCAGAATGAGCCCCTGCTAGACAACTCTCTATCACACGGTGGAGAACGTCACCGAGCATCAAGCAGTCTGCGCCTTCAAGGCAGGCGTGCGGTACAGGGATCTGTACCTGAAGTTTGGCCGAACAAGCGACATCTCCATGAGCAAGATGATGGAGATAGCAACACGCTATGCAAATGGTGAAGATGAGGACCGCATCCGAAGCGGCAAGCACAAAACAGTCGTTGATGGAGATGGGGGCAACACTCGGAAGCAGAAGTAGAAAGCTCCGACCGCTCCGCAAGAAGAAGCTGCAGCCGTAACCAATGCCAAGTTCAAGGGCAAAGGGAAGGCTCAGTTCACCCCCAAGAAGAAGCAGTTCAATAACCCCATCCTGGACCAGCCATGTCCGATTCATATGAAGATGGATGAAGAGGGCAACCCCATATATGCGAAGCATACCACTCGACAGTGTCGCCTCCTGATCCAGGGGTTCAGCGAAGGGCAACCGAGTGAGAAGGACCATGAACAGGATGAGGAGGACAAGGAGGATCCGTTCCCCCAAGTCCATAAAACCTTGATGATCTTTGCTAACGTCGAGAGCAAGAGTCGACTGAAGCTGGTGAACAGAGAGGTGAACATGGCCACCCCTACCAACCCCAAGTTCCTCAAATGGTCTCAGACTGCGATCACCTTCGACCAGTCAAATCATCCGGCACATGTACCCACCCCGGAAGACAGGCTCTGGTCATCGACCCGGTGGTACAAGGAGTCCGACTGCGCAAAGTCCTCATGGATGGCGGCAGCGGCTTGAACATCATGTACGCTGACACACTCAAGGGGATGGGCATCCCGATGTACAAACTCAGCGAGAGCAGCATGCAGTTCCACGGAGTCGTCCCTGGATGGAAGGTGAAGTCACTCGGCCAGATCGCGTTGGACGTCGTTTTTGGCTCCGACAAGAACTTCCGCAAGGAAAAGCTGACGTTCGAAGTGGTCGATTTCCAGAGCGCTTATCACGCAATTCTGGGTCGCCCAGCGTATGCGCACTTCATGGCCCGTCCATGTTACGTATACCTGAAGCTGAAGATGCCAGGCCCGAAGGGTGTGATCACCATCACAGGATGAAGAGTGTCTGCAGCAGGGATCAAGAATCGCCGACCAGCAGATGGCCGTCCTCGAGGTCGACGAGTACAAGAAAACAGTCGATCCCGCCGACCTGATGCGCTCGAAGAAGCCAGCTTCAGAGTCTGCATTCAAGTCGGCGGGAGAGACGAAGAAGGTCAGCATCCACCCGACGGACGCCACTGCTGCCCCGACTAACATCTCCACCACCCTCGATCCTAAATAGGAAGCCGAGCTCACCCAATTCCTCCGTGAGAACTGGGATATCTTCGCATGGAAACCCTCTGACATGCCAGGTGTACCCAGGGAATTGGCTGAGCACCGACTGCACGTGGATTCCACTGCTCGGCCTGTCCGAGAGCGCCTGCGCCGGTCCGCCGCGCACAAGAGGAAGGCAATCGGGGAAGAGGTGGCCAAGCTGTTGGCAGCCAACTTCATTCGCGAGGTTCAAGCATCGACTTCAAGCATCTCAATAAGGTCTGCCCGAAAGACCATTTTCCGCTCCCCCGCATAGATCAAATTGTCGATTCGACTGCGGGTTGCGAGCGTTTGTCATTTCTTGACGCCTACTCGGGCTATCATCAAATCCGTCTGTATGGTCCCGATGAGTTAAAAACAGCCTTCATCACCCCATTCAGGTGCTTCTGCTACATCACTATGCCATTCGGTTTGAAGAATGCAGGAGCTACCTTTATGCGCATGATCCAAAAATGTCTCCTCGACCAGATCGGTCGGAATGTGGAGACGTATATGGATGATATCATAGTCAAGTCACGCAAAGGTTCCGACCTGCTGACTGACTTGGCAGAAACATTTGCCAACCTTTGTAGGTACGATATCAAGCTCAACCCCGCCAAATGTTCATTCGGCGTTCCCTGCGGAAGTTACTCGGTTTCTTCGTTTCCGAACGAGGGATCGATGTCAACCCCGAAAAGATCGGGACCATCGTCCGAATGGAGAGGCTGGTCAGAATACACGACGTTCAACGGCTCACAAGTTGCCTAGCGGCTTTGAGCAGGTTCTTTAGTCGACTCGGCGAGAAAGCGCTTGCTCTGTACCGACTCATGAAGAAATCAGATACCTTCGAGTGGACAGACGAAGCCCAAGTCGCATTCGACGACCTCAAAGTCCTACTTTCCACCCAGCCGGTTCTTACTGCTCCGCTCAGTAAAGAGCCCCTTCTTCTGTATATCGCGGCTACAAATCAAGTCGTCAGTACTGTTCTTACAGTCGAACGAGAAGAAGAAGGCAAAGCATACAAAGTTCAGCGGCTAGTGTACTACGTCTCCGAGGTCCTGACTCCTTCCAAGCAGAGGTATCCCCATTATCAAAAACTTATCTACGGGATTTACATGACTGCGAAGAAGGTGGCCCATTATTTCCAGGACCACTCGGTGTCTGTCGTTTCTGATGCTCCATTGTCGGAAATTATCCACAATCGAGACGCGTCAGGCCGAGTGGCGAAGTGGGCGATGGAGATGTTGTACTTTGATATCAAGTTCGAGGCCAAGAAAGGTATTAAGTCTCAAGCTCTGGCTGACTTCATAGCAGAATGGGTAGAACAACAGCAACCGACCCACATCTACTCAGCCCATTGGACAATGTTCTTCGATGGGTCCAAGATGTTGAATGGTTCCGGCGCTGGCGTTGTGATCATATCACCAAAGGGTGACAAGCTCAAGTACGTGCTACAGATACACTTCGATTCCTCCAACAACGAGGCAGAGTATGAAGCTCTCCTCTACGGGTTGCGTATGGCCATCTCACTCGGCGTCCGTCGCCTGATGGTCTACGGCGATTCGGATTTGGTGGTCAATCAAGTGATGAAAGAG
Organism: Hordeum vulgare subsp. vulgare; assembly: GCF_904849725.1. Lineage (NCBI taxonomy): Eukaryota > Viridiplantae > Streptophyta > Magnoliopsida > Poales > Poaceae > Hordeum > Hordeum vulgare. The sequence continues at coordinate 111,214,967 of NC_058522.1, read as the reverse complement.
TGGGACGTCAGGAACCCCACCATGACCACATACTGCAACGCAGTGAGGAAGCTTGAGAAGAAGTTTGAAGGTCTATAACTTCACCATGTTCCAAGACTAAAGAACTAAGCAGCTGATGAGTTGGCAAAACTCGGATCCACTCGGAGATCAGTCCCGAGTGATGTCTGCCTCGAGCACCTCCACCTTCCCTCAGTCAAAGAAGATCCTTTTACGGAAGAGCCGGTACAACCAAAGATTTCAACGGATCCGACTGAAGTCGATGTACCTACTTTGGTCGATCTGGTCATGGAGATTCTTGCCATCATCCCCGATTGGACTGTGCCGATCATTGCATATATCCTGAGGCAGGAATTACCAGAAGATGAAGTCCAGGCCCGGCAGATAGTCCGAAGGTCGAAGTCATTCACTGTCATTGATGGCCAGTTGTACAAAGAGAGCGTTTTAGGCGTTCTCCAACGATGTATCTCCCCAGAGGAGGGACAGCTGATCCTGGAAGATATTCACTCGGGAACCTGCGGTCATCACGCTTCTTCGAGAGCAATCGTCGCCAAGGCATTCAGGGCTGGATTTTTCTGGCTGCAGGCATACGAGTTGGCTAAAGATATGGTCAGCCGATGTGAGGGTTGTCAGTTCTACTCCAACAAGTCCCACAAGCCGACGTCTGCGTTGAAGACGATTCCTCTTGTGTGGCCGTTTGCAGTTTGGGGATTAGATACATTCGGCCCATTCAAGAGAGGCCAAGGTGGATACACACATCTGTTGGTGGCAGTCGACAAGTTCACGAAATGGATCGAAGCCAAGCCCATCAAGAAGCTCGATGCCTCAACGGCCGTCAAGTTTGTCAGGGACATCATCTTCAGATTCGGGGTACCTCACAGCATAATCACGGACAACGGGACAAACTTTGATTCAGACAGATTCAAAGGATTCTGTACAAGCCAAGGTATCCGAGTGGACTTTGCTTCCGTGGCGCACCCGCAGTCCAATGGACAAGCAGAGCGAACGGGCTTATCTTGCAAGGTTTGAAGCCCCGACTCCTGCGAGAGATAGGACATGCCGCTGGCGCTTGGGTTACTGAGCTACCTTCAGTGCTTTGGGGACTTCGCACAACCCCGAACAGATCTACAGGGCGATCACCGTTCTTCCTAGTTTACGGAGCAGAAGCAGTCCTTCCGAGTGACTTACTTCACAATGCTCCACGAGTCGAACTCTTCTCTGGGGCTGAAGCAGAACAAGCAAGGCAAGATGGAGTGGACCTTCTAGAGGAGGAGCGCGAGATGGCACTGACTCGCTCAACCATTTATCAACAAGATCTGCGGCGTTTTCACGCGCGACACGTCAGGAGTCGTACGTTCCAAGCAGGCGACCTGGTGCTCCGAGTGGATCAGCAAAGACCTCATAAGTTGGCTCCTGCCTGAGAAGGACCCTTCATCATCTCCAAGGTGCTGAACAATGGGGCATACAGACTCTACAACATCGACGGGGAGACAGACGAGCCGCGAGCATGGAACGGAGATCTCCTCAAGCGTTTCTACACGTGACCGTCGACTGAAGCAATGTAAAGAACAAGTATTGGTGAAATAATATAAGGTAGATTGAGTTTTTTGCAGGTTCATAGTTATTTCACGGTCGCAGACTCCGGTCTAAAAAAAAAAACTTAGCTGCGATCCAGAATCGCCTAAGTATTAACCTTCTCCGAGTGTGCACTTCACGTCACACTCGGGGGCTTAGCTGCGATCCAGAATCGCCTAAGTATTAACCTTCTCCGAGTGTGCACTTATCATCACACTCGGGGGCTTAGTTGCGATCCAGGATCGCCTAAGTATTAACTTTCTCCGAGTGTGCACTTAACATCACACTCGGAGGCTTAGCTGCGATCCAGAATCGCCTAAGTTTTAACGTTCTCCGAGTGTGAACTTAACGTCACACTCGGGGGCTTAGTTGCGATACAGAATCGCCTAAGTATTAACCTTCTCCGAGTGTGCACTTCACGTCACACTCGGGGGCTTAGCTGCGATCCAGAATCGCCTAAGTATTAACGTTCTCCGAGTGTGCACTTATCGTCACACTCGGGGGCTTAGCTGCGATCCAGAATCGCCTAAGTATTAACTTTCTCCGAGTGTGCACTTAACGTCACACTCGGAGGCTTAGCTGCGATCCAGAATCACCTAAGTTTTAACTTTCTCCGAGTGTGAACTTAAGGTCACACTCGGGGGCTTAGTTGTGATCCAGAATCGCCTAAGTATTAACCTTCCCCGAGTGTGCACTTCACGTCAGACTCGGGGGCTTAGCTGCGATCCAGAATCGCCTAAGTATTAACCTTCTCCGAGTGTGCACTTATCGTCACACTCGGGGTCTTAGCTGCAATCCAGAATCGCCTAAGTATTAACCTTCTCCGAGTGTGCACTTCACGTGACACTCGGGGGGCTTAGTTGCGATCCAGAATTGCCTAAGTATTAACTTTCTCCGAGTGTGCACTTAACGTCACACTCGGAGGCTTAGCTGCGATCCAGAATCGCCTAAGTATTCACCTTCTCCGAGTGTGCACTTAATGTCACACTCGGGGACTTAGCTGCGATCCAGAATCGCCTAACTATTAACCTTCTCCGAGTGTGCACTTATCGTCACACTCGGGGGCTTAGCTGCGATCCAGAATCGCCTAAGTATTAACTTTCTCCGAGTGTGCACTTAACGTCACACTCGGGGACTTAGCTACGATCCAGAATCGCCTAAGTATTAACCTTCTCCGAGTGTACACTTAACGTCACACTCGGGGACTTAGGGAACTCGACGGACCCTCAATGAGGCTCATGCAGATGTCAAAACAACTGACATGTTCCGAATGTTTTCCTTTGGCTTCACCAAGAAACGCCAAACAAAAACTCGAGTCAAAATTGCAACAGAAGAGCAAAAGATTCGATTCAAAGTTCAACCAAGGATAGTGGCTCGGTGTGGATCAAGCTTACCCACACCGAACCAAGAATGTGACAGCCAACAGCAGTGGCCAAAGTTTCTTACAGATCAACACTCGGCATACCGAGGATAAAAGTGTTTTTACGCTTCATCTGGATTAACACCTGGACTGGAGGGCTCTACGAACGTGTCCAGATCAATACCGTCGGCGATGCGGGTAGCACTTTCAAGCAAGGTTTCCATGAAGTCTTCAAATCGAAGTTTCTTCGTGTTGGCGACCTTCAACGTCTTCAGCTTCTCCTCGCGCACCTCCTTGCAATGGACTCGGACCAGGGGCAGAACAACATCTGCACCACAACGAGCTGCAGATTTCTTCCATGACTGCACTCGGTTCGGAATCTCCTCCTGTCGAGTCATCAGGTTGTCCATCTCCTGTCGCGACTCATCTTCTGGCCAAAGCTCCTTGTCGATTCGGCCGACGACTTCTCTCAGTCGACCGATGAAAGGACCAACTTTTCCCACGCGAATATGCGCACGGAGCAGATCCCGATTGGCGTCCTCGCTGAGTGGAACGTTTTCCAGAATCGACCGCTCCACATCAGCTGCTTCAGCTTCAGCATCAAAGCAAAAATCTGCGACAACAACACAAACAAACAATAAGCACCGAGTGTGACGCGCATAACACAAGCACTCGGAAAAAGCAGGACTTACCAGCCAGACGCGTCATCATCTGCCGAGCCCAGTCGCTGACGTATTTCTCCTGTGCTCTGCATCGTTTGTTCAGCACGTCCATTTGTCCCATCAGAGCAGTCCTTTGTTTCCCCATATTTTGAACTTCTTCAGTCAACACCTTGTTCGCTTCACGAGCCTGCTCCAAGGACTTCTCTCGTCCCGCCAGAGCATCCTTCATGCCAGCCATTGCAAGCAGCGCCGCATCAAGCTCACCAGCTAACTGATTCTTCTCCGCCCTGAGAGACTCATAGGCTGTTCCCATTTCACAAGTTTTCTGCCAGCAAACACCAAGGGACAATCAGCAAATCCAACAACAAAAAGTCTAAGATATTCAGACCCCTGCCGACGCAAGCAGTCGACAGCGGCCTCGGGGACTACACCCAGTGGGTTCAATAAGAGTGACCCCACTGGCATGCAACTCAAACAGGCCCGCCCTATTGAGATGCATGTTACTACCTACGCCTACGAGGCCAATACTACCCGACCTGAGTACAAATTACTCTCGGGGACCCTTACAGTAAGTGCACTCCAAGTGCCACAACTACTCGCACTCGGTCATGTTATTTACAGACCTGACCAAAGCAAAGACAATATGTATAAAGACAACTGCCGGTGCAAGCACTCGACAGAAGTCTCGGGGACTACACCCACTGGGTTCACTCAGATTGAACCCATTGCAAACAACAGCTGCTTTCCAAAAACACCCAGTGGGTTACAAGAGAAAAGTAAATACTTACTAGCCCACTTACTCGGATATCATCCCGCAGCTCCAAGCTCCGCTGGTACAAGGACGCGACGGAGTCGTAGGCCCTCTTGGCTTCTCCAGCCATCAGCTCCGCCTGCACCACGGCTCCCTCGGCCGCTCCCACCTGCTCCTCCGGGAGACGTTGGATGTTGAACTCGACATTCGACGAGCCTGGCATCGTCGGAAGTTCATGAGGCATCCCAAGGTCCGCTCCAGTCGGCACCTCAACCACCAGCGCCGGTGCAGCCGGCGGCAGCGCCTCAGTCGGCGACACATCGGCGGCGAGAGCAGCAACAGGCGGAGCAGCCTCAAGAACAGGCTCCGCAGCCTGATCAGCTCTCCCCTGATCGCCCTCGTCCACGCAAATCGCCCCTGATAGACCGAACGACGCAAGATCTCAGAAAAAGGAAGAGGCAGAACCTATGATAGAATAAAACACTCGAAGTCACTACAACGCACCTGGCTGGGACGAGACGACGTTGTCCGTGTACATGGGGTCATCCTCCTGGCGCGCCGGAGAGGTGGCAGAAGTAGCGACTCTGTCGAGCGAAATCCATTCGACCAATGAACAGGAGTTCACTCGGATATCAGAAGAAATTAGAAGATCGATACACTTACGTGGAGGTGACCGGGACAGCAACCCTCATCCGTGGCAGAGCCTTCCGAGGTTTGGACCCACTCGGTTTGGCCGCCTTGGAAGACTGACCCGCGGGCTCAGCGGCAACATCCCTGGCCCTCTTGGTGCTCCGAGCACTCAGGACCACCGGGGCAGTGGGCGGAGCACTCGAAGATGCTGGAGGGGCCGAGGGAACGGCAGGCTCGTGTCGGCGCTTGGTCCGATGGTCTGTTTGCGGAGGCGGCGAGTCCTGCTCTATGTCTTCCTCCTCTTCCTCGCTAGTCTCTTCCTCCGACTCCCCGCTGTCGGAGACATATTCAGCGCTCTCCACGCTGCCTTCCTGGCTGCCTTCCTCCTCCTCGGCAGGGTTCCCGTTCGAGACGGGAGAAAACCAGTTGGTCCACTCCTGCGTAAAATTCAGTCGGCGACATCAGACGTCACACAGAGATTCAAGAAAACGATAAGATTAAGACAGTTAGGAGCACTCGACCAGGTCCACTCACCTGATTCGTAGGAGGATTATCCGCACAGAAAGGCTTCACTCGCCGAGATCCTTTGGGATTCTCGCAGGGGCATGTGATCTGGAGCACCCACGAGGTCACCTTCTCCTCAGTCACGCCCACAACGTTGGTCCGAGTGGAATCCTCGGGCTCCGTATAATGCCACATGGCATGGTCGCGAGCCTGCAGGGGTTGGATACGCCGACCGAGGAAGACCTCCAGCAAGTCTATGCCGGTGACCCCCCCTCCTGACGACATCTACGAGTGCTCCGACCAGAGGCTGGATGTCATTCTTCTCCGCTCTCGTGAGTGCGAGCTGCTTAGGTGGGGCGGGCCGATCTAAGCTAAAGGGAGGCAGCCCCGTCGAAGCATTCGGACAGGCGATATCCTGGCAGTAGAACCACGTTGACTGCCAGTTCCTGACCGACTCACTTAGATGGAGGGCACGATAACTGCTTCGACTCTTTTTCTGGAAACCTAGGCCCCCGCAGAGCTGGAGAAGATGAGTTTTATCATTCGACTGGATGAGTCGTTTGATGGTTTGGGATCTAGCAGAAAATATGTCCTTGAACAGCCCGCAATGGGGAGGACATCCAATGAAACACTCGCACAGAACTATAAAAGCAGAGAGATGGGCAATGGCGTTCGGGGGAAAGTGGTGAAGTTGTGCCCCGAAGTGATTCATGATGCCCTTGAAGAAAGGATGCGGGGGCAAGGAGAAACCTCGGTGGACGTGGCTGAGCACCAAGACCCGCCCCCCCTCCCGGGGCGCCGGCTCGACCTCGTTCTCCGCCGGCAGCCTCCAAGTCTTGTGCATGATCATCCCGTGCTCAACCAGCTGCAGCAGATCCCCCTCCGTCACCGTGGAGGGGAGGAAGTCACCTTGAATCCACCCCGCCGGTAGCGGCCGCTGCCGCCGCTGAGCAGGAGCCGCCGCCTTCCCCTTCTTCTTCCTCGCCTCCATCTTGCTGGTCTGACCCTTGGTCATGGCGAAAACTGCGAACCCGCGGGAGGAAGGAGGACGGAGGAGTGTAGAGGCGCTGGAGGTGGCGAGAGAGACGGAGCAGGCGAAGGCAAGAGATTCGGCGAGCGTAACGAAGAACCCTCGCCGCCGAGATTTAAGTAGGGCTCCCACTGGGTCGCTGTCAGGTGGGCCCGAAACCTTATCCCCCGACCCACCGCGGCGATATTAGTGGAGAGGATTGAAGGCGCGAGAATCGAGGCGTCAGGCGCTACTCGAGCGCGATGGCGTCATCCCCGCTGAGCGCGCGGTACCCGAAATCTGAGATCCCGGAAAATCCGCCGCTGTTAGTTGACCGGTCGCGTCAAAAGATGCCGCAGAAGCACTCGGCTTCCGACAGTCTAATAGAGTACTTCCACTTGGATCATTGGTTAGAAAAGATAAAATGGATTGAGGCAAGCAACACCCAAGCCAAACCCGCTCCAGTCGGATCCAAACTTCAAGCATCACTTCGTCGTTCCAACCCCAATCCATTCGGGGACTAATGATGGGGTTATAGTCCTAGGGTAGGCCTGTCATGTAGGTCCTACCCAAGGACTACCCCTCACAAAGGACAAGGCCCTTAGTCAGTTCTGACTGAATTAAGGAGTCCCCATCATCCAGTCGGTAACAGGTCCTCGACCATCCAGTCGGAGATTAACATTCAGAGGATATCAAGCTAACCGACTGGATACCACTAGGTACATCGTAACCCCCCTGGAGGGAAACGGTCGTACGTTTCCAGGTGCATTTATTAGCATTTAGGGCGTACGTTACCTGTAACGTACACATTCAATCCCCACTACTCCACTCCTGTACGGGAACCGTTGTGGAGGGCAGCGCACTCTATATAAGCCACCCTCCCCGACTGGTAGAGGGGTTAGTAACTCATTGTATTCCATATTTCCACTCAACAACAAGCTCCCTGAGCACTGAGACGTAGGGCTATTACCTGCACCATAGAGGGGCCTGAACTCATACAACCTCGCCGTAGCTAAGGCTCTGCCCATCCTTTTCATACCCTACACATCTACTGTCAGGCTTATATCCACGACAATAGTTAATGTCTCAACTCGAGTTGCCAAATGCCAACTCTATTCCCTCAATGCTAGTCCTCTTCCAGAACTTGAAGACATTCCGGTAGTCCGTGACTTTTCGGATGTTTTCCCAGATGAACTACCAGGAATTCCACGTAACAGGGATGTAGAGTTTGTGATAGATCTTGTTCCGGGAACTGTCCCAATAGCCAGAAGACCCTATAAGATGGCACCCTTAGAGCTAGCCGAACTTACGAAACAACTAGATGAGGCCTTGAATAAAGGTTTCATTCGTCCTAGCTCTTCTCCTTGGGCTTGTCCCGTCCTCTTCGTCAAGAAGAAGGATGGAATGGACCAGATGGTTGTAGATTATCGACCAGTTAATTTGGTCATCATAAAGAACAAGTATCCGCTCCCGAGGATCAACGATATGTATGATCAGCTCGCTGGATCCTCAGTCTTCTCCAAGATGGATTTGAGGTTGGGATACCATCAAATTGAGATCAAGAACGGGGACATTCCAAAAATGGCCTTTGTCACTCGTTATGGACAATATGATTACACCGTCATGTCCTTCGGGTTAACCAATGCCCCAGCCATCTTCTCTCGCTTGATGAATTCGATCTTCATGGAGCATCTGGATAAATTCATCGTGGTATACCTCGATGATATTCTCATATACTTGAAGAACGAACAAGAACATGCCGAGCATCTAAGGCTGGTATTGATGAAACTTCAAGAGCACCGCCTTTATGCCAAGTTTTCAAAATGTGAATTTTGGTTACCACAAGTGACCTATCTAGGCCACGTAATATCTGGTAAAGGTATTGGTGTCAATCCCGAGAGAGTTCAAGCCGTCCTTGATTGGATTCAACCTGAATTGGTTAAGCGAGTTAGGAGTTTTCTTGGTCTAGCGAGCTATTGTCGCCACTTTGTCGAGAACTTCTCCAAGGTTGTGAAGCCTCTAACTGAACTCCTCAAGAAAGATAAAAATTTCGAGTGGACACCATAGTGTGAGCATACATTTCAGGAGCTGAAAAGACGCCTGACTTCAGAACCTGTGTTGCTACCACCAGATTTATCTAAGGACTCTGTTATCTATTGCGATGCCTCGCGACAAGGAATAGGTTGCATTCTCATGCAGGATCGTCATGTGATTGCAAACGCATCTCGACAGTTGCGTCCACATGAGGATAATTATCCCACACATGATCTTGACCTTGCAGCTGCAGTCCATGCACTAAAAACCTAGCGACATTACATTCTTGGTAATCCTTGCAAAATTTTCACTGATCACCAAAGTCTGAAATATATCTTCACCCAGCCGGATTTGAATCTCACCCAAAGACGGTGGGTCGAGTTGATCACATATTACGACTTAGGGATAACTTACACCTCGGGGAAGGCCAATGTGATGACTGATATACTAAGTCGTAAGTCTTATTGCAACAATCTGATGTTACAACGAGGTCAACCACGTCTTTATAAGGAATTTCGGAAGTTAAACCTCCACATTGTTCCTCAAGGATTCATTTCTACCTTGGTGGCGAAACCTACTCTTAGGGATCAAATTATAGCTGTGCAGAAATATGATAAGGGTATATCCCGGATCAAGGAGAATGTTGCTAGCGGAAATGCTAAATTTTCTCTATTAATGAGCAAGGTGTTGTGTTCTTCCAAAACCGTTTGGTGGTTCCTAAGATCAAACGTCTGCGACAGTTGATCCTTAAGGAGGCTCATGATTCTCCTCTCATGATTCATCCTGGTAGTACTAAGATGTATCAGGACCTACCCTAGAGGTTCTGGTGGACTAGGATCAAGAGAGAAATTGCTGAGTTCGTTGCAAACTGCGACGTTTGTCGTCGAGTTAAAGCGGAACATCAAAGGCCTGATGGCACCCTTCAACCCTTAGCTATTCCTGGATGGAAATGGGATAAAGTTAGTATGGATTTCATCATCCGATTTCCCAGGACCAAGAAAGGGAATAATGCTATCTTTGTGGTCATTGACCGTCTGTCCAAAGTAGCTCATTTTCTTCCAGTTCGAGAGAGTATAACATCTAGCCAGCTAGCAGAGTTATATATCTCTCGAATAGTGTCTCTTCATGGTGTTCCTTTGGAGATTAATTTAGACCATGGAAGTATTTTTACTTCTCGTTTCTGGGAAAACTTTCAAAATTCTATGGGGACCCATCTCTCCTTTAGCACTACTTTCCATCCTCAATCAAGTGGTCAAGTAGAAAGAGTAAATCAAATTCTAGAATATATGCTTCGAGCTTGTGTTATATCGTTCGGTATGAACTGGGAGAAGTGTCTTCCATTCGCCGAATTTTCTTATAACAATAGTTATCAATCAAGCTTGGGAAAAGCCCCTTTTGAAGTTTTCTATGGACGAAATGTCGCACACCTCTTAATTGGGCAGAAACCGGAGAGAGGCAACTCTTTGGTCCGGATATGATCCAGGAAGCAGAAGAGCAAGTTCGCATTATTCGTGAAAAGTTGAAAACAGCCCAATCTCGTCAAAAGAGCCAATATGATCGTCATCATAAGGCTGTGACCTTTGAAGTTGACGAGAAGGCTTACCTTCGTGTTACACCTTTGAAGGGTACGCATCGATTCAGTATCAAAGGCAAATTGGCTCCTCGTTACACTGGCCCTTTTTGCATTCTTGCCAAACGAGGGGAAGTTGCCTACCAACTGGAACTTCCTCCGCATCTTTCCAAAGTTCATGATGTTTTCCACGTCTCGCAACTCAGGCGTTGCTTCTCGGATCCTATCCGTGAAGTGGACCACGAAACGCTTGATCTCCAGGATAACCTTTCATACCGAGAATACCATGTCCGTATTCTTGATCCAGCTGAGCATACCACTCGACGTCGAACCTCAAGTTACTTAAAGTTGAATGGTCAAATCATTCTGACAAAGAAGCAACATGGGAAAGTGAGGATCGTCTCCGACTTGAGTACCCCGCGCTCTTCCGGACGACTTCCAAATCTCGGGACGAGATTCTTTTCAGTCGGGGTGAGTTGTCACATCCCTAGAATTTCCTATTGGTGATTAGCAAGATTGTGCTCATGTTTTATTCTTGCACTAAAAATGAAATAGGGATGAAAGAAACCCTAGCACGTCAACTTCTTTAAACCAAAAAAAAAGAGTGTGATTTCAATGAACCCAAAACGGACTTCATAAAAGTCCACTCTTTTTGATAAATATTGGAAACAATATTTCAGGGGTGGATATTATTTTTAAAATACTTCTGGCATTTTATTTAAACCACCAAAGCCACTCATACTACCCAAGTAGGTGGTTTTAAATATCTCAGGATATTATAAAATGTTGAAATAATTTTGTGGACTTGGAAATATTCCAAATAACACCCCATAATTATACTCACTATTTATAGGAATAGTTTGGAGCCAAAAATAAAGTAAACAAATGTCAGAAATTTTAAACAGAAAACAGAAAAGAAGAAAATCGAAAAAAACCTATCTACCACTCACCTGGCCCAGCCCACTTACCTCCGTGTCGTCTTCCTCCTCGCCAGTCAGCAACAGGAGGTGACCGCCGCTTCACCTGCCGGCAGCACGCAGCTGCGTGCCTGCCTGGCCGCCTTGTCGTGCTGGCGAGGGAGATAAGCTCCCCCGCAACCCATTCCAAGCCTCTCCCCCACCTCATTCGTGTTCTTTCCCTCTCCTCGCTCTACCGCCTTTAGAGACGAGCTCGAGCTCAAGCTCGCCGTCGTTTCCAGTCACCACAAGGCTTCCTCGAGCGTTTCACCGCCTCTGCATCGTCAATCTCGTCCTCTACGCCAATGGAATCGATCCCCAAGCCCTGCATCGCCCCATCGCCGCCGTTCCCCATCTCCGGCCACCGAAGTCTCGCCGTCGATCGAGCCGTCCCCGACCTCCTTCTCCGTTCCCGTTGCCTCCGACAGCACCGCGGTGAGCTGAGGTTCATTTCCCCCCATCTAATCAAGCTCCTTGCGCCCCTAGCACCATGGTCGTCGGACCCGAGCTCCGGCAGCCGCCATGGCTTGTTGCCGGTGCCCTCCGACCACCCTTAGCCCCTCCCACTACACCTGGTAGATGAGGCCGAGCGAGGGCTACCTGTTGGTGCCCTCAGCACACGATTTGGCCCCCTGTAGCGCAAGCCAGAGCGTCTCCGGTGAGCCCTCCGCCACGGCTAATGTCGCCGGCGACCACCATCCGGTGGGGGCCGACGTGGCCAGCTCATTAGAGCTTAATTAACCCCCATGTGCCACTTAGGGGATAGTCAGCGCGGGATTATTCCCTCTGACACTGACCAGTGGCCCCCACTCGCCAGTTTCACCAGACCAAGGCGCTGTTGACCTAGTGATGTCAGCCTGATGCAATAAATCAATTTCTGTGATTAAAAATAATTGCAGAAATACTCAAAACTTTGAAAAATCATAGAAAATAAAATATAACTCCAAATCTGATAAATAATATATGTAAAATTATCAGAAAAATTCAATGAACACAATGGTGCTTCTTTCATGCATGACAAACAAAGTTATGAAATAACATCAGGTCAAACCAATTAATGGGATTTGATAAATATCCTATTTTAAATAATATTTGAATTTTGAATTCAAATCAGAATCAAACTAAGGTTCTGTTAGCCGCATTAAACCATACTACATTTCATTTCATGCATGATCATGCATCATATTGTTGCATATGAATGATATTGATTGTCGCTATTAATTCGGTAGGCTCTATCCTTCCGGATACGTCTGAATATCTGACTGACGGATTTTATCCCTCCACTGAGCAAAAAGGCAAGCACCATTCTTGATCATCCCGATAAAATCCCATGTTCTGCTCCTGCTCTCACTTATTGCATTAGGACAAAATATTTCAAATGCTTTACTACGATAGCTGAACCCATTCCTTTGCATGACCTGTCATTGTCACAATAAATAGCTAAACCTTGCAACCTAGCATACCTGGTAGTTGCTTGAGCCATGATGTGTCTTATCCTGCTATGCTTGCTATGCTTAGAGTTGTGTCAGGTCTGTTTCATCCGGGTGATGAATAGGAATGGACGAATGTGTTCTAGTGACAAAGGAATAAGTGTAGAACCGGATTTGGTAAAGGTACCGATGAAGGCTATGTAGGAGTACATGGCGGGTTGTTTCACTGGAACCATCCTTAGGAACTGAGTTCCGTGTATGTATTCCAAGACTAGACACTACCACATGTTGGGATACTTAATTGACCCTCTCGACTTATTCATCGCCTAGTACTCGGTCCAGGAGTTGCAAGTAGTTTCTGGTCTTTATAGTCATGCTGGAGGCCGTGCATAGTGCTGACCTTAGAGGTGGGCTGTGACGCGTTGGCAGTGGCACGGTATACCAAGTGGCACCCAGATGGTGGGCTTGGGAACCTTGCATACATCGTTTGGGGCCATAGCGGAAACTTCGACCGGACTTCCGTGTGGGTTCACTCTCAGATAGGCGATAAACCTGGACTAGGTATTAGTGTGGTTAACGGTCGTGGCCGACTCCCTCGCTGGGCTTCCGCTTGAAGGTTGCCGAGGTGCATAAAGTGCACATGGAGATAAGTGGAAAGAGCGTGTGTGAAGAAGTACACACATGCAGGGTTACGGTATTTCGAATAGCCGTGTCCGCGGATATGGACTACTTGGAGACATATGTTGTTCATAGATAACTTTAATGGCTACTCATAAAAGTATCAAGATAATTGTGAGTATCATGTATGGAATTTCCGTAGGGAGACGGGAAGGAATCCATCATAATGTATTGTTGTGGTGGTAGTGGAATCGTGTACGAGTTATCAAACTTGTCTAAAACTATTTAAAGTTGTAGTATAGGTTAGCCAAGAGTCAAAGCTGGCTTGTTGCATGAAACCCCACAACCCCCTTTATTGATACATGTGCATGAGTAGATAGATCTGTTCTAAAGTCTTGCTGAGTACCTTTGTACTCATGTTTATTGAATAAATGTTGCAGAAGACACCCATGAGCCAACAGATGAGTTCTATCTTGACGTCGATGATGACGAGTAGCTGGTGTCCCACCTACGACCTGACCCCTTTCAGAAGGGATCTGTAGATAGTCAGGCTTTATGCCTTTTCCTTTCAACTGCCTGTACTCAGACTGCTTTAATGCTTCTGCATGGCTTGTATGACTTTGTTTGTATGACTTGAGTGTCGGGTCATGTGACCCCTACCTGTATGCACTTATTATGCAAGACTCTTCGGAGTCTTCTAAATAAATGTTGTATTGTTGTATGGTTATGTTGTGATGCCATTGTTGTATCTATGCATATCGAGTATGTCATGCATACGTGCGATGTACTGTGATATATATGGGATTCGAGACCTAGTCGTATGCCCTTAGTAGCTCTCTATACAGAGAAATGCCGCTTTGTGTTTCCACCGAGCCTTGGTAGTTAACTACTGCTCCGGACACATTGGTTGACCTGCATGTATCCTTCTTAGTTGTTGTGTATGTCCCTACGAGGAAATGTCACGCGATGTAATGGAGTCCTTGTAGCTTGCTACGACTCATCTACACTCGCTGATGACCGACAACTGCTTTGATGGGTTATGTATGCCTGTCTCTGTATAGTTGAGCCACTTGAGTTTAAGACTAGTTATGTCGACCCGGGTTGTTTGACATTGGAATGCTAGCGATACAATTGCATACATGAATCAAAAGGCGCAAATGGTCCCGGCTAAGTTAAGGTGGCAGCTGTGGGGTTAACCGTGCGTGAGATTGCAAAGAGATGCAATGTGCTACAGGCTGGATTCCTATGGCTTAGGATCGGGGTCCCGACAAACATTGCGCACGTTCGGCCTTACTATACTTAGAGTGTTTTGGCTTCTTATCCATGTACATAGTTCAATATTTTGTACTACTATCAAGTCAATAAAGCCGGCACCCACAAAATTCGGAGTTTCTGCCAGTCTATATAATGAGCATTAGACTTTATTGTTTTCATAAGAAAACCAAGAGGATGAGCCGTCGCCAAGGAGGTCATTCAAACATGGGCGGTATTAGTATCAAAGAGAATGAGTCGCCACGTTGCGATCGTCCAAACATGTATACTGATAAGACAAAGAGGACCAGTTGCCATGATGCATGGTTCAAACATAGGCGCCAATTTATGTTCTAGAGAATCAAGTTGGCTTAGCCGGGGGCTATTAGTCCCCAGGTTGTTTAGCAGCAATAGCATTGTCTTCTACTATCCTATGCTGGCTTTCCCTGATCATAAGTCACTTGGGGGCTTCCAATTCATTGAATTCAGGTTTCTTACAATTTTGGCTTGCGAAAAAATACCGCTTTATAATGGTTATACTGGACTATATGCCTTTGCGACTGCCCCTATTGTCCCCATGTACTCTTGGTGAGTCAATCCATTATGGACCCTGACTTGTCAATGTTAAGACATTGAGGTGTCGTGTGAGAGCCAACATATGGAAAATAAACAAACCGTAGGTTCATGGAACCTGCTTCATTGAAGCCTGACTTGAGCCTGATCCACCAGTCTAAATTATAAATGTTGTTGCACAAACCTCTCTTCAGGTATGCCTAGGGCCTTGCAAGCGCGTCTACCTGCCGTGACTCAGTGTGCCAGCTTATTAATATTAATTTGATGTCCTATGTGGTGTTATGTTTTACAGGGAAGGATTCAGTCTTCCTGCCGGTTCATACAAAGCATCATGGCTATGAAGTCATTCTTCTTGTGAAGGAAAAATCCAATTACAAGACAATAAATTTCAAAACAGCGGCTTATCTTAAAAATAGCAATGCCAAAGGTTGCAGCAGGCTATTACAAGTTTTGACCCTATGGCTATTACAAGGCTACACACATCCCAATAGAGTTGCATCCAATTTTTTTACACAATCACATATTTCCTTTGGTCAGAGAGATGTGCCAAGTCAACTTCAAGAAGGTACAGGTTGTTAAGACGCCCCTGTGTCAGCCTGCGACGGGTCTTCTCGGTCCTGGATTTGAAGATTACCCATATCCCAATTGCAATGGGTTAAAGCGTGGAATTCAGCTTTTCCGTGCAAGATTGGGGCATCTCAATTTCAGGGGTAAAGAGAGGCTTACAACGTTGAGGAGTTAAGTTGATCGGATCATAACTAGGAGGTCGAACTTGTACGTTGTCATCATCGTAAGCCGGCTGATAGGACTTTAGGTTCACTTCCGCTGCTAGATGACTCGCCGGCACGCGAGACGGCCGTCCACAAGTGGTATAATCCTCTTGAGTAAAAGACGATCCGTCTTCTTTGGTTTCAGGGTAACCTCCAGTGATTTCCTATAGGTTGAGATCAGATGCGTAAACCAAGGCCCGACTAAATGCAGCCATCGCACCTTTTCGGGCAGCCGATCTATTCAGTTCCTCAATTTGCTTGGGGATTGTTAAAAGCCGCCTTAACACATTGGGGATGAACTTTGCAGGGTCCTTTTCACCCATTACAACTCTGATTGTAATCAAGCTTATAGCATACAACTGCTCTGTAGGAGTATATAAATCTTTCAATTTCACAATGCAATCATCTTGGAGATTACAAGTCTGGAGACCTGAAACAAGTTTTTTATGCACATTAGTCGCCTGGCAAGTCTTTATTCTATGACAGGTTTGATCATCACATGAAACTTCATCATATATTACTTACCAAAGACAACAGTCGTCATCTACGAGATATGGCGTTTTAGGCCACTCAACTCTTCAATGATTGGTTTTAGCTTTTTCTCGGTGACTTCAGCTGTCACACCATGTTTTCACCTCACTTTATCTTGATTTCAAAATTTGGTATAAATAAAAACTTTTTAAGTGAATGCCATATGTGCCTTGTTTGTCATTGTTGTATGTGTGTTTGTGAGTAGATCTTTTAAAATCTGTTTTCAAAATAATATTTTCCACAAATATTCCTTCTAGTTATTTTGATAAATCAAAACCTTGTTTTGGGGTTGCACTCCAAGTCCCAGAATTTAAGGGAGGGCCATCACCCAAAGATTGTATTTTGATTCTAATATTAATATAACTCTTGAAAACCATTAAACAATTATTTTTAAAGATATTTTTCTATTTTATTTATATGTCCTTTTCTAAGGCCAGAAATGGTATTTCTGGGTGAAAAATTATTTTTCAACCTTAGAAAAATCTGAGAAAACTTGGGAATACTCAAAGGACATATATATTCCATACATAAGATTTCAAACCCTAGTCCTGTTCAAAATATTTGATCAAACCTATGAAAACCAATTATCTCTATTTTGATCTTTTGAAATATTTCCAAAGGAAATATTCTCAATAAATTCCCAGCAATTTCTAGCATGTCCCACATGCCATATTTGGTGATCATGCCAAGTTTCATCTCCATCCAAGGTTATTTGGATCATCAAATAATTCAGAAACCCTGTTTGTCCAGAATCAAGTAGGAGCAACTCTACATTGTGAAGTTGGTCCATTTGATCTCAAACTTTGCAGAAGTGCTCTATACGTCAAATAAGGGGATCATGCGAAAAATTGGATTTGTGGGAATTGGATTACTCACATCTCACAAAAATGTAAATCAACCCATCTGTGTGTATTTTCAAGTTTACATTGTCAATTTTGTCCAATGGAGCTCAAATTTGGTCGAGCCTCCTAATTATGCGTGAAACCAAATCATGTTAACTTTCAATGCATTTGGAGGAAGTTAACTTCCCCAAACATGCATCAAACACCTTCTCCCAGAATTGTAAAACATCATCTAGCAACCACCACACTCACTCCCTTCACCCCAAATTTATGTCACAGATGGCCTATGCCCCTCCAGAACTGCAGACGAGAGGCCCAACTCTGGTACAAAGAGAGGAAGCCAAAATTATCATTTTAGCTCCTCGACCAAGGATGATATAACCATTTTAACACTCTTCCTTTGGCCATCTTGATCCTTCCCGGTTCCTAGCGCCCAAAGGGCATCTACCCCATCTCCCACACGCGTCAGGTGCGGCAAAGACATGCCAGAGCGCGCCAGCATGTCGTGGCATGCCAAAACTACGCCCTGGACGCGCTATAAGGCGCACCCTAGACCTGAGGACCAGCACCGGCCGATTCTCGCCTCCCCCCATTGCCCCTCTTTGACCACATCGTCGACCGCATCCAGGGCAGCATCGGCCCCTCTTTCCCCCTCTCCTCTGCCCGTGGCAACGCGTGCCCGCGGGCGGCCGAAACGGCCAGAAGGACCCCGCCACCTCGCCGCGCCAAGGAGTTGCCACCGCTCCTCCTAAAGATGCCGCGCAGTCCTAAACCACGTCTACAAACTATAGTTTCGCGCTCGAGTCCTCTCTTCTTCTCCTGCCGCTGCAGCAAAACCATCGGTGCACCTCGACTCGGTGACACGCCGCTAGCCTATAAATAGGCCATCCTTCACTCTTCGAGCACCTCAAGCCCCTCCCTTCTACGTCCAATCGACCACCCAAGTGCCCCATTTGACCTAAGAGAGCCCCGGTACTCGAGATTGACCAAGGCGCCGACGCGTCGGGGCTCCGTCGATCTTGGGCTACAGGCATGCTCCCGAGCTCCTTCCACTCACCCGGTGATCGCAAGGACCTCCCGAGCCTTCTCCACCAGTCCCCCGTCCTTCTCCCTGCTCGTACCACCAATTTCGACACTTTCTTGAAGGGTCTCCGTCGCGGCTCCGTCGTCGTCGGCAACTCAGGCCACCTCCATCGTCCCTTCGACCGTCATGAGGTAGGCGAAGGTACCACGAGTCCGTTCCCGCACTCGCCTAACCTTGAGAGCCCCGGAGCTGCCGCCAGCGAGCTCTCCCTCCTCTGTGTCTAGAGGTAGAAGACGACCCCGACATGGGGAGCCCACCTGTCGGTGGCCGTCTCGTCTCTCTCTCTCCCCGCAGTCGTTGGCCACAGGGCCCCGCACGTCAGGTTCAAACTTGACGGCGCGCGCGCTTAGGGTGTTGGCTCGCTGGCTGGCTAGTTGGCCAGCTGGGCCAGCCCAGCCACTAGCCGGGCCAAGCCATTGAGCTGGATTTTCTCTTTTAGTTTTTTTATCCTGATTTTAAAATATATCCACAATATTAAATATTTATGCAAACTTAAATATTTTTCCACCATAATTCTTGTAAAATTATTTAGTATTTAATAGTGCTATTATTAAAAATTATATGAAAACTTTTATGCATAGGTTTATTTTCAAACCTAGTTTAAGTGTGTTTAACTTCTTTCAAAAAGACTTTAAAAATTCTTTTTCACTCCAAAACCAGAAACAAACATTTTTATAAATGATAATATGATTTTACAGAGTAGGTTAACAGTTTTGATGAGTGTTCTACTATATTTTTGGTTGTGGTCCTTATTATTATTATTGCTATTACGACGATAGATCACACGATTGACAAAAGACTTGGACCCGGAGACCTCGAAGACCCCCGATACCTAGTTAATCAAGGCAAGCAGCCCTTTGACCATGTGTGAGAAAATGTCTTATGCATGGCATGTTGATTACTTTATTCCGATGCATGTAGTCATGATTAATCAGTACACCCGGGTATGGTGTTACCGATGGCTCCTCTGGAGCACTTGCACTTAGCATGACCTTACTATCTAGGACGGCCACGCTGATAAAAGTTGACAAGTAGATAGTAGTGCTACGCATAGGATGAGCATATGCATGGTAGTGGAACACAAGGTGATATGAAAGGTTTGACGAAAACTTCGTTGGGTGCCACTAATGCCCGAGGGTGATGGTGTTGAGCTCGATGGCCACTTGAGAAAGAAGTGGTGTACCGGAAAGGTTTTGTGTGAGTGGTTTCAGAAATGGGATTAGATTTAAGATTTGTCGAATGTCCCAACCTTACATGTATGACCACAATACCCCTTTATGGGACGGGGTTGTGTTGATTACTTTGGTCGTGCTAGCAAGGAGCCTGCATTACTAGTGGCGTGAGTGATATGGTCACTCTCGTGAAGGGGTCGTACCAGGTCGGACGACTATGCCATTTTTACGTGTTCCGGGCACACCGTTGGACCTTGCATGCAAGCTATGTTCTAGAGTTGGTGCTCGTAAGACGTACATCATGTGGGTTGGGTACCAATCGAGTGGACTCTTTGTCTAGTGTTGTCAGGGGAAAGACATTTATCGGCTACTTACCTCGGGTATGTTATATACCGCGAGTCGTGGATGACATGGAAGTTTCCCGGATCTTGTGGGTAGAACGTACAACCTCTGCAGAGTTTAAAACAATTTGAATAGTCGTGTCCACGGTCAAGGACAGTTGCGTGGTGTTGCTTAAACTACGTGTAATTTTCTCCGCATAAACTAAGTGTGTGTGTGTGTGTGTGTGTATAAAGGTGTTACATGAGAAAGTGATTACTTGGTCAAGTTTGGTGACTTGACGTGGAGGATGAACATGAGATGTTCAGTCCTCGGAATATTTATGTTGGTATCTGTAACCTGTTCTTACGGTTACTATTTACTCATAGATGCATGACTATCTAAATACATGACCATGTTTATACACTCATAAAATCATGCTTTTCTACAAAGGCTGCATTATACTTCACATATCATTTGAGTGCATAATCCGCATCATGGGTTGTTTGCGAGTACCTTAAAAGTACTCATTGGCTTGCAACTGATTATTTTATTGACCAGACATGGAGGAACCAGAATATGGAGAGGAATTCGTTGTCGAAGACACACACGCGAAGTAGGACACTTCGCACTCAGAATGCGTGTCAGTTAGGCTGATGGAATGGGTTCACGTTTATTACCAAGATTTCTGCTAGTAGCTAAGTTAGTGTGATTGGCCTTCATGGCCTTATCTATGTAAGACTTGACCATAATGGTCAATATTTGTATCACACGTTAATCATGGACGTAAGACTCTTGTGATTCAGTATATGTATGTTCACTGAGCATTGATCTCTGGGATCACTATACACGTTCATTCGGTGATCATGACTCATAAGTCGGGGTTCCCCACAGAGGTGGTATTAGAGCCATCCTGACTGTAGGAAGCCTTAGGTAGCATGGACGTTAGCTGGGACGAATGGCACACTCAGTCCTTACACTTGGGGTTTTATACACCCTTACAACCTTTCTATACCATTCACAACTTTCTGATCTCTCTCCCGAAACCTTGTACATAGCCATCGTACCTGAAACACTCCTGGAAACTGGCTGCCCCTACTTCTAGGATAGCTTAGAGTAGTGTCCAGGACGCCGAACGCCCGTTTACCTCTACCAAAAGCACTGGGTCAATGCCAGCACCAAGGAATATCACATGGACGTGATTGTGAAGGCAAATGACACTCCAACAAGTTGGTTCTTTGAAGGGCCACAGATGGAGACTCTGGTATTGGTAGTTGAGACGGTAGCACGAGAGGCGCTCGTGCACATCCGTGACTTCCTTCCAAAGATGGCTGATGAGCCGGCAACCCACCACCTACCTTTTGTTAAGGATGAGGATGACGGGAGTTGGACGCTAAACCCGTCCCCGGAAGGAGGGATGCCACTAAGGTTTCAGACCTAATTCAGCCTCTGTGCTGACAGCCTGGTTCACAACCTGATCACGGAATCAGTAGTGCTTTGCCAAGAGCTCCATCATATCAAGGAGCTACTCCGCCAACAAAAGATGAAGGCAACCAAGACCAAGAAAGAAGGAGGATGGCCTACTGTCGCATTCAGAGGAGGAATACCACCACATAAGGTGACTCCTATTCAGAATCGCCGCATGACCGCCGAGGAGTATACAAAACTCCTCACTGTTTCTATAACGAAGCGCTGTCATGATGGATTTTTTCCTTCCCATACACCCTTGATGGGAGGAGCCGCCCACACAAGTGATGACTAGGAGGAATATCCCGAGGAGCGTGAGTATGAGACTGAGCAATGTGCTACTTAGTATGGATGTCTTAAGGCAAACTAGGAGTCCCCATGCGGAGTCGAGTCCGTGTAATGGTTCATATGAAACGATGTATGCTTGTATTGTGTGGTTTCTGTTTGTGTCTCGATACAAGCCATGCTTTTGCCCTAGGCAACATGTAAATGGCTACATCGCTTATCTTAAATTGATGTATTTGCATAAGGTTCTTTGTCCCTTCTTGTTTGACACACTTGCACCATACCAAAACCCCCTTATGTAGGCACGTTTCTCCGTTATACCTTCCTCTCGACCATTTTGGGATATTGACCTGACTGCTCCAAACAGGATGGTGATTGCTACTCGCACCAGTACCTTCGGCCACCCCAACACTAGCGAATCTAGCCAGCAGCCAGCAGCCGAAGGGTCTGCTCAAGCTGGAGTTCACTAGGAGCAGCCGCAAGGCGACATTCCCCCGCCACCGCCTCCTCCGGAGAACCTGAATGTGGCTCAGTTCCTCCAGGCTCTCCGAGAGGAACGCCAGGCCAACAACGCCGCTATCCAGCAGATAGTTGAGGCCTTAGTGACCAACCCGCCACAGAGCGGAAAGTGCAATGGTCGCTCCAGTCTGTCGGAGTTCATGAGGACTACGCCTCCAATATACACTGAGACAACTGAGCCTCTGGATATCAATGACTGGATCCACACCATTGAAGACCTCCTCGCGCTGGTTAAGTGCATCGATGATCGTGAAAAGTTTTGTATGCCTCTCACTGTCTTAGAGGCACTGCCAGGGCTTGGTGGGACGGGTTCCAAATCATGCAAGGCACGCAAGTTATGTCTTCAAGGATGGATTTCGCGCTGCTCACATTCCCCCGGGAATGATGACTATCAAGAAGCGGGAGTTCCGTGCACTGAAGCAAGGCAGCAGCATGATCAAGGACTACGTGCAAAAGTTTAACCTCTTGTTGAGGTATACACCTGATAATGTCAGCACTGAAGCTGCCAAGGTAGAACGCTTCATGGAAGGGCTACAACAGTCACTGCAGTATCAGCTTGTTGTTTGTGATTGCCGGACCTTCTATGATCTAGTGAACAAGGCTCTCGTGCTGGAAGACAAACGTCGTGCTATGGATGATACTCACAAATTCAAGATGATGGGCAATGGTGGTTCCAGCAACCAGAAGGCTTGTCCATGGCAAACCGCCCCCACAAGGCCTAACTATCAGCAGCAGCAGTACAAGACTACAGCACCTCACCCAAGTTTTCAGCTGCAATAGTATGCCAACAACAAGCCAGCATTCAACCCGCCCACGAACAGTGGGGGCAAGCCCAACATCCCTAGACAGGTCACTTGCTTTGGGTATGGATAGCCTGGACACTACTCCAGGCAATGCCCCAACAGGAAGCCCGATGCACCGCGCCCCAAAACATCGATCAAGGACATGGAGCACCAAAGAGAAATCAGGCTCCCCGCAACCAGCAATACCACAGCAGGGGACGTGTGAACCACCTCTCCATAGAGGAAGCCCAGGAAGACCCAGACTGCATACTGGGTACTTTCCTCGTCAACTCCACTCCAGCAATAATATTGTTTCATTGTGGTTCTTCACATTCTTTTGTCACCCAAAATTTTGCTACGAAGTGTGGCTTGAAACATAAATTCCTAAAGGGTCGAATGGCGGTACAGACCCCGGGTGCAGTATTGAGTACCAACATAGGATGTAGGGGAGTTAGGATCAACATTAACAGAGTAGACTTCGTAGCAGATCTCATCGTCCTTAAGTCGCAAGGCTTGGACGTGATCCTTGGTATGGACTGGTTGGCCAAGCACCAGAGCATACTGGACTGCACCAATAGGGCTGTCACCATGACCAGTAACCAAGAGATCAAGGTTAAATATGTTCCCGAGCCTACCTCCACTCAAGTTCCTCACATTATCTGCCTTTTGGGAAATGAGTTGGATCAAGTGCTAGTGGTATGTGAATACCCGGACGTCTTCCCCGATGAACTGCCTGAGATGCCTCCTGATCGAGACATCGAGTTCATCATTGAGCTCATGCCGGAATCAAGGCCTATCTATAAGAAGCCCTATAGGATGGGATCCGAGGAACTGGCAGAGCTAAAGAAGTAGCTAGACGAGCAGCTCAGGAAGGGATTTATTCGCCCTAGTACCTCACCTTGGGGTTCACCTATTTTGTTCATGTCCAAGAAGGATGGGACTATCAGGCTCTGTGTTGATTACCGTTCCCTCAATGAAGTCACAATAAATAATAAGTATCCACTCCCTAAGATTGAAGACCTATTTGACCAGTTAAATGGTGCCAAGGTTTTCTCGAAGATCAATCCTAGATCTGGGTACTACCAACTAAAGATTCGGCCCGAAGACATACCAAAGACGACATTCGTGACTAGGTGTGGCATGTACGAGTGCACAGTCATGTCATTTGGGTTGACCAATGCATCAGTCTACTTCATATACCTCATGAGCAAGGTATTCATGGAATACCTGGACAAGTTTGTTGTCGTCTTCATCGATGACATACTCATCTTCTCCAAGCCCGAAGAAGAGCATGAGCAACACTTGAGGATGGTGTTCGAAAAGTTTAAGAGCATCAACTTTATGCCAAATTCAGCAAGTGTGAATTTTGGTTACACGAAGTTGGATTCTTCGGTCATACCATGACAACAGATGGATTGGGAGTCGATCTCACCAAGATTACCACGGTAACAAATTGGGAGACGCCAATCGATGTGAAGGAAGTCAGGAGCTTCCTCGGGCTCGCGGGGTATTACCGCAAGTTCGTGGACAGATTCTCCCACATCGCCCGACCAAGACTCAACTTCTGAAGAAGGGAAAGAAGTTCAAATGGACATCGGAGTGAACAGAAAGCTTCCAGGAACTGAAGAAGAGATTAACCACCGCCATAGTACTGTCCACTCTAGATATCAATAAGGAGTTTTTGAAATATTGTGATGCATCAAGAATCGGCCTCGATGGCGTTTTAATGCAAGACGGTATGGTCGTGGCTTACCTGTCACGGCAACTGCGCCCTCATGAAGAGAACTACGCCACTCACGACCTCGAGTTAGCGGCCGTAGTTCATGCCTTGAAGACAAGGCGGCATTACCTTTTGGGAAAGTGATGCGAAATATACATCGACCACAAGAGTGTGAAGTATATTTTTACCGAGAAGGAATTGAATATGAGGTAGTGAAGCTGGTTAGAGTTGATTAAAGACTACGACATCAACAGTCAATACCATCCTGGTAAGGCCAACATGGTAGCAGACGCGTTTAGCCAAAAAGCTTGCCCCTTGAATGTCAGGATCTAGGAAAGGCTACCCTCTCTATATGCAGAGCTGGAAAGCTTTGGGTTGGAGCTAGTTGAACAAGGATCCCTAGCAAATCTCGAAGCCAAACACATGCTTATGGACAACATTAAAAAGGCCCAGAAGGGACACGATAGCATTGAAGGCATTAAGAGGAAGATCAAGGAAGGCGAGGCCCGAGGATTATCAGTGGACGAACATGGAGTTGTGCGGTTTGGGAATCGCATATGCATACCCAACAAGGCTGAACTAAAGAATCTAGTCGTCACATCCCTAGCTAAACTTTGAAGTCTATTAAGATTGTGCTCATGTTTATTATTGCATTAAAAGTGAAAATAGAAATCCAAGAGAAAAACCCTAGCAACTTCGTATTCAATCCAATTCAAAACTTGTGACAAATCAATGAACCCAAAATGGTCTTCATAAAAGTCCATCATTTTTGATAAATATTGGAAATAAAAATTCAGGGTTGAAACTTATTTTTACAAAACATTTGGCTTTTGATTTAAATATGAAAAGCTACTGAAATCACCCAAATATATGATTTCAAATATTTCAGAGTTTCATAAAATGTTGAGTCTTTTATATGTGGTTGGAAATATTCCAAATAACACCCCAGAGTTTATTCACTATTTTAGAAATAGTTTGGAGCCAAAAATAAAATCAAACATGAGTCAGAAATGTTTAACACAAATAGAAAAGAAAGAAAAATGGAAAAATGCTATCTAGCGCTTACCTTGGCCCAACCCATCTCCCTCGCTGTCGTCTTCCTCGCGCCAGTAGTCAACGAGAGGTGGCCGCCGCTCTATCCGGCGCGGCCACGCACCTGGGTGCCTGCCTGGACTCTCTATCGTGCTGGCCACGGAGGCATAAGCCTCCCGCACCCATTCCAGCTCTCTCCCTCTCCTCATTCGCCCTCCCGTGCCTCTCTCTCGGCCGCCATTAGAGTCGAGCCTGAGCTCGATCTCGCCGTCGTTCCTGGCCACCCCAAGCCTCCCTGAGCATGTCGTTCGCTCCGCCTCGTCGAGCACATCGTCGCTGCCAAAGGAAGCAAGCCCTCGAGCCGTGGATCGCCCGAACGCCATCGTCTTCCTCCTCGGATCTCCGAAGTTCGCCGCCGTCGTTCTCCCTCTCCAGGCCGTCCCTGAGCCCTCTCTTGTCGTCTCTGCAACCTCTTTGAGCTCAGGATGGTTTCCCCCCTCTTTTCCCCTTCGATCCCATGCCCTAGCGCCAAATTCCACCGGAGCCCGATGAGATCACCGCGGGAGCTCGTTGTCGGTGATGTTCCGATGATGGGTTGGTCCATCTGAGACCACCATCAGCTTCAGTGCGTCGTGTAGATGTTGTAGGAGCCAAGCCCTGTCCATTTTTCCCTCTGGATCGATGACCTCGATGTTGCCCGAGCTCTGACATCCGCCGAGTTCGTCGCCGGCATCATCTCCGGTCGTTTCACCCCGTGTGACTTGCAAAAATGGACGCGCGGATGAGTGGTCGTTCCTCTGGTGCCATCCGCTGTTCATTTGGTCGCCGGAGGTGCATTTCGGATGCCCTCCGCCGTCCCTGGAGCCACCGGCGGCTCAACGCCGGTGGGTTTGACCCCCAGCGCCGGTGGGTTGACTCCCCTGGGTCTATGAAAGGTGGGGCCAGCCCCTGGTTAAATAAAACTAACTTTTTTTTTTAAAGAAAATGTCAATTACTAAACAGACACTCACATGTGTGCCAACCCTTGTTAACTAACTAGTTAACTTAAAGTTTAATTAAAATCTGGCCAGAGTCACTGACTAGTGGGTCCCACTGGTCAGGTTTGACTTTTAACGGCCAGATTGACCTGCTCATGTCATGCTGATGCAGTAATACTAATTATGTTTTATATTAATTCCAAAATAAGTGCAAAACTTTGGAAATTCATAGAAAATTGAATATAACTCCAAATTTGACAAATAAGATATGCAAATTGATCAGAAAAATTCAACGAACACAATGGTGCTACTTTAGTGCATGACAAACAAAGTTATGAAACAGCATCAGGTCAAATCAGTTAAATCATTATGATAAATATACTATTTCAACTAATATTTGAATTTGAATTTAAATTAGCATCAACCCAAAGGTTTGATAGCCACACTAGCTCATACTACATTTCATTTCGTGCCATTATCATGCATCATATTGTTGCATATGAATGTTATTGATTGTCGTTATTGTTTCGGTAGGCTCTGCCCTTCCGGATACGTCCGAATATCCGACTGACGGATTTAATCCTTCTGCTGAGCAACAAGGCAAGCACCCTTTTGATCATCCCGATATAATCCCATGTTCTTGCTCCTGCTCCCACTTATTGCATTAGGACAAAATATTTCAAATGCTTCACTTCGATAGCTGAACCTATTCCTTTGCATGACTTGTTATTGTAACAGTAAATTGCCAAACCTTGCAACCTAGCATACCTGGTAGTTGCTTGAGACATGATGTGCCTTTTCCTGCTATGCTTGCTATGCCTAGAGTTGTGTCAGGTCTCTTTCACTTGGGTGATGAACATGAATGGATGAATGTGTTCTAATGACAAAGTATAAGTGTGGAACTTGATTTGGTAAAGGTATCGATGAAAGGCTATGTAGGAGTACATGGCGGGTTGTTTCATTGGAACCGTCCTTAGAAACTGAGTTCCGTGTCTGCAATCCAAGACTAGATACTACCACACGTTGGGATACTTAATTGACCCTCTCAGCTTATTAATCGCCTAGTACTCGGTCCAGGAGTTGCCAGTAGTTTCTAGTGTTTATCGTCATGCTGGAGTCCGTGCATAGTAATGACCTTAGAGGTGGGCTATGATGCGGTAGGCAGTGTCATGGTGTACCAAGTGGCACCCAGATGGTGGGCTTGGGAACCCTGCGCACATCGTTTGGGGCCGTGGCGGAAACCTTGGCCGGACTTCCGTGCGGGTTTCTCTCAGATAGGCGATAAACATGGACTAGGTATTTGCATGGTTAACGGTCGTGGCCGACTCTCTCACTGGGCTTCCGTTTGAAGGTTGCTGAGGTGCATGACGTGCACATGGCGAGAGCGTGTGCGAAGAAGTACACCACTTCAGGGTTATGATCTATTCGAATAACCGCGTCCGCGGATATGGACTACTTGGAGACATATGTTGTTCATAGATAACTTTAATGACTACTCATAAAAGTATCAACATAAGCATGAGTATCATGTATGGCATTTCCGTAGGGAGACGGAAAGGACTCTATGATAGTGTATTGTTGTGGTGATAGTGGACTCGTGTACGACTTATCAAAGTTGTTTAAAACCATTTAAAATGCTAGTTCAGTTTAGACAAGTGTCATAGCTAGCTTGCTGCATGAAGCACCACAACCCCTTTATTGATACTTGTGCATCAGTAGATAGATATGTTCTAAAGTCTTGCTGAGTACTTTTGTACTCATGTTTGCTTAATAAATGTTGCAGAGGATACCCACGAGCCAACAGGTGGGTTCTATCTAGACATCGATGATGACGAGTAGCTGGTGTCCCAGCTATGACCTACCCCCTTTCAGAAGGGATATGTAGATAGTCAGGCTTTACGCCTTCTCCTTTCAACTGTGTGTACACAGACAGCTTTAATGCTTCCGCTTGGTTTGTATGACTCTGCTTGTATGACTTGAGTGTCGGGTTGTGCGACCCCTGCCTGTATGAACTTATTATGCAAGACTCTTCCGAGTCTTCTAAATAAATGTTGTGTTGTTGTATGGTTATGTTGTTATGCCATTGTTGTATCTATGCATATCGAGTATGTCATGCGTACATGAGATTTCATGTGATATGTATGGGATTCGACACCTAGTCGTATGCCCTTAGTAGCTCTCTGTACAGAGAAATGCCCCTTTGTGTTTCCACCGAGCCTTGGTAGTTCGCTACTGCTCCGGATACATTGGTTGACCGACATGTATCCTTCTTAGTTGTTGTGTCTGTTCCTACGGGGAAATGTCGCGTGATGTAATGGAGTCCTTGTAGCTTGCTACGACTCGTCTACACTCGCTGATGTCCGACACCTGCTTTGCTGGGTTATGTATGCCTGTCTCTGTACACTTGAGCCACTTGAGTTTATGACTAGTTATGTCGACCTGGGTTCTTTGAAATTGGAATGCTAGCGACACAAATGCATACGTGAGTCAAAAGGCGCAAGCGGTCCCGGCTAAGGTAAGGTGGCAGCCGTTGGTTTAACCATGCGTGAGACCGCAAAGGGATGTGATGTGTTACAGGCTGGATTCCTATGCCTTAGGATCAGGGTCCCAACAACGTTGGTATCAGAGCCTGACTAATTGTAGGATTACCAAGCCAAACTCGTCGAAGTTGAGTCTAGAAATGCTTTAGTTATATATAAGGGAATTGTTTGTGGAAGGAAACGTAAGATTCTTGCTTCTCTTCTCAAGTCATTGTATTCTGGTCATCCTCGTCTTTTCTACGGGGATTAAGAACTAGGTTACTTATCTGTCTCTCAGGATTGCGTGTTACTAATCGGTAGATTGTAGGAAAACGTTTTGAGAGTTAATCTGAGTTTCTGTTGTTCCAAGGAATAGAAAATAAGTTTTGATGACCATGGAATTAAACTATATAATTGAGTGGTTATGCTATCCTATCTTTTGTGGGTGGTCTCAAAATTGTTTTTGAGCATTTACAGCCGTTATGCTGCCCAATTTTATCTCCAGAGCTCTAATGCCTTTTGCATTACTCTCTATTTCAGATGCCTGGCCGTCCGTCTCATCAGGTGGTTCATCTAACTAGGTGCATTGATGTGCCGGGTCAGACGAACATGCTGGTCAGGATGATATGAGTAGTCGGTTACCACTGGTACCCAGAGTATACACTGGAGGAGCAGTACCAGGATTTCAACCAGAGTCAGTACCTATACACTGTTAGGGTATTCCCAGACTACCCTGGAGCCGAGAAGCCGATCCGTTGGTCTTATGGATTGGGGGTTACTGTTGACATGGCGGTACAATATGTTGCCTATTCAATGTTGACCATCATGAGAGCCAGACATGCATTGTTGCAGAATTTAGAGTTCTTCTATGTTCCCGCTTCTCAACCAGGAGAAGAAGGATACCTTAGTGGGGTCTACTTTGATTCCTCTTTCGAGGATCCGCTGCTGCAGTCTACCACTGAGATGTTAGAGAATAGAGACAGAGATGCTCGGGCCCTTCGTATGGAGCTCTATGCTACTCGTTCCTGTTTGTGGACAGCCCTGACACAGCTCGCACCTGTATGTCGGACAGGTATGGGATATGGAGGTGTTGAACCCCGTTAGGACTCATCTTCCAGCTCATGTTGACTGGCCTGCTATAGGAGGTGTCACCCCTCTTCGAGGACCTCTACTACCACTAGTCAGGGGACCAAGGCCACACCCGTGTCCTTACGGTTCCCACGGGTCTCAGGCTCAAGTATTTCCTGATGCCCAGGTTGAGCTCCCAGGCCATGGAGGCAACTGATACGTCCATTTTGCATCATGCTTTCATGTTGATATTTATTTCTTTTTGGGTTGTTATATTACTTGTGGTACCATATTTAAGCCTTTCATCTCTTATTTTGCAAGGTTTATTTGAAGAGGGGGAATTCAGGCAGTTGGAATTCTGGACTGGAAAAGGAGCAAATCCTATTCCACTATTCTGCACATCTCCAAATGCCCTGAAAAGTTACGTGGATTTTTTTGAGATTATATAAAAAATACTGGGCGAAAGAACAACCGGAGCGGGGCTGCCAGGGCGCCACAAGCTCCGACACCACCACCCCCCTGGTGGCGGAGTGGGGGCTTGTGGGCTCCCCGACAGCCCACTAGCCCCCCTCTTTTGCCATCTGAAGCGTCTTGGTCCAGAAAAAATCAGAGAGGAGCTTTTTCGTGGTTTCGCCGCCGCCACGAGGAGGAACTTGAGCAGATCCAATCTAGAGCTCCAGCAGGACGATCCTGTTGGGGAAACTTCCCTCCCGGAGGGGGAGATCGTCGCCATCGTCATCACCAACACTCCTCTCGTCGGAGGGGAGGCATCTTCATCAACATCTTCATCAGCACCATCTCCTCTCCAATCCCTAGTTCATCTCTTGTAATCAATCTCCGTCTCACGACTCCCATTGGTACTCGTAAGGTTGCTAGTAGTGTTGATTACTCTTTGTAGTTGATGCTAGTTGGATTACTTGGTGGAAGAGTTTATGTTACGATCCTTGATGCTATTCATTACACCTCTGATCATGATTATGATTATGTTTTTTGAATAGTTACTTTTGTTCCTGAGGACATGGGATAAGTCATGTTAATAATAGTCATGTGAATTTGATATTTGTTCGGTATTTTGATATGATGTATGTTGTCTTTACCTCTAGTGGTGTTATGTGAACGTCGACTACATAGCACTTCACCATATTTGGGCCTAGAGGAAGGCATTGGGAAGTAGTAAGTAGATGATGGGTTGCTGGAGTGACACAAGCTTAAACCCCAGTCTATGCGTTGCTTCGTGAGGGGCTGATTTGGATCCACTAGTTTAATGCTATGGTTAGACTTTGTCTTAATTCTTCTTTTGTAGTTGCGGATGCTTGCGAGAGAGGTTAATCATAAGTGGGATGCTTTTCCAAGTAAGGGAAGTACCCAAGCGCCGGTCCACCCACATATCAAACTATCAAAGTAATGAATGTGAATCATATGAACATGATGAAACTAGCATGACAGAAATTCCCGTGTGTCCTCGGGAGCGTTTTTTCTCCTATAAGACTTTGTTCGGGCTTGTCCCTTGCTACAAAAGGGATTGGGCCACTTGCTGCACCGTTTCTACTACTTGGCACTTGTTACTTTTTGCTTGCTATGTTTCACCTCACTACACCATCACTTGTTACCGCTACTTTCAGTGCTTGCAGTTTTTACCTTGCTGAAATCCGTTTATCAAAGCCTTGTGCTCCTCATTGGGTTCGATACTCTTACTTATCGAAAGGACTACGATTGATCCCCTATACTTGTGGGTCATCAAGACTCTTTTCTGGCTCTGTTGCCGGGGAGTGAAGTGCCTTTGGTAAGTGGAAATTGGTAAGGAAACATTTATATCCTGTGCTGAAATTTATTGTCACTTGTCATTATGGAAACTGTTCCTTTGAGGAGTTTGTTTGGGGTATCTTCACCACGAACGGAAGCACGAGGATTTTTTCCTCAACCTGAGGTACCTACTGAAAATACCTTTTATGAAATTCCTTCGGGTATGCTTGAGAAACTGCTGGCTAATCCTTTCACAGGAGCTGGATCTTCACATCCACACTTGCATCTAATCTTTGTCGATGAAGTTTGTGGTTTATTTAAGCTTGCAGGTTTGCCCGAGGATGAGGTAAATAAGAAAGTCTTTCCTTTATCTTCGAAGGATAAGGCGTTGACATGGTATAGGCTATGTGATGATACTGGATCATGGGGCTACAATCGGTTGGAATTGGAATTTCATCAAAAGTTCTATCCTATGCATTTAGTACATCGTTATCGGAACTTTATTTATAACTTTTGGCCTCGTGACAGTGAAATCATAGCTCAAGCTTGGGGGAGGCTTAAATCAATGCTATATTCATGCCCCAATCATGAGCTCTCAAGAGAAATCATCACTCAAAACTTTTATGCTCGGCTTTCTCATGAAGATCGTACCATGCTTGACACTTCTTGTACCGGTTCTTTTATGAAGAAGGATATTGATCACAAGTGGAATTTATTGGAGAGGATCAAATGCAACTCTGAAGATTGGGAGCTGGAGCAAGGTGAGGAGTCAGATATGAATTTCCAGTTTGATTGCGTTAAATCTTTTGTTGAGACAAACACTTCTAGAGATTTTAGTGCTAAGTATGGACTTGACTCCGAGATAGTAGCTTCTCTATGTGAATCTTTTGCTCCTCATGTTGATCTTCCCAAAGAGAAGTGGTTTAAATATCATCCTCCCGTAGAAAGAAACATAGCCAAAACCAATCTCGTTGAGGAGAAAGTCATTGGTTTTAGTGATCCTATTGTTCCTTGTGCTTACACTGAGAAACCACCATACCCTGCTAGGATAAAGGATTATTCTAAAGCTCCAACTATGATACGTAGGGGTTACATTAGACCACTTGCACCCCCTGAAGAGATTAGAGTTGAACCTAGTGTTGCTATTATAAAGACCTCTTAGCCGAAGACATAGATGGGCATGTTATAAAATTCTATGAGGACTCCGCTAGAATTGCTAACCTCACGCGAAAGACAAACACAGACCTGTAGTTGGCCTGCCCGTTGTTTCTATTAAGATAGGAGATCACTGTTACCATGGTTTATGTGATATGGGAGCTAGTGTTAGTGCAATACCCCGTTCTCTATATGATGAAATCAAAGATGAGATTGCACCTGCTGAGTTAGAACCCATTGATGTCCCTATTACGCTAGCCAATAGAGACACTATCTGCCCTCTGGGAATTGTGAGAGACGTAGAAGTCCTGTGTGGTAAGACGAAGTATCCTACTGAATTCCTCGTCCTTGGTACTACACAAGATAGCTTTTGTCCCCTCATATTTGGTAGACCCTTTCTCTACACTGTCAATGCTCACATTGATTGCATTAAGCAGACTGCCACAGTTAGTTTCGAGGGTGTGTCTCATGAATTTAACTTCTCCAAGTTTGGAAGACAACCCCATGAAAGAGAGTTGTCTGGTAGGGATGAAATCATTGCTCTTTCCTCTATTGTCGTACCTCCTACGGATCCTTTAGAGAAATATCTTCTTGAGCATGAAAGTGATATGCATATGGAGGAGAGAGATGAGATAGATAAAATTGTCTTAGAACAATTTCCTATTCTCAAGAATAATCTGCCTGTTGAACTGCTTGGGGATCCTCCCCCACCGAAGGGGGATCCTGTGTTCGAGCTTAAACAGTTGCCTGATACTCTTAAGTATGCCTATCTTGATGAGAAGGAGATATATCCTATCATTATTAGTGCTCTCCTCTCGAATCACGAAGAGAAGAAGTTATTAAAAACTCCCAGGAAGCACCATGCTGCTATAGGATATACTCTTGATGATCTTAAGGGTATTAGTCCTACTCTATGTGAGCACAAATTAAAACCGATCATGACTTTAAACCAGTTGTTGATCATCAAAGGAGATTAAATCCTAAGATGAAAGAGGTCGTTAGAAAAGAAATATTAAAGCTTCTGGAAGCAGGAATCATTTAACCCGTTTCTCATAGTGATTGGGTAAGTCCAGTACATTGCGTACCTAAGAAGGGAGGTATCACCGTCGTTCCTAATGATAAGGATGAACTAATCCCACAAAGGATTATTACCGGCTATAGGATGGTGATAGACTTCCGGAAACTGAACAAGGCAACCAGGAAAGATCATTATCCTTTGCCGTTTATCGACCAAATGCTGGAAATGCTATCAAAACACACACACTTCTGCTTTCTAGACGGTTATTCAGGTTTCTCGCAAATACCTGTTGCACAATCTGATCAAGAGAAAAACACTTTCACCTGCCCTTTCGGTACCTTTGCCTGTAGACGTATGCCTTTTGGCTTATGCAATGCACCTGCCACCTTTCAAAGATGTATGATGGCTATATTCTCTGACTTTTGTGAAAAGATTGTCGAGGTTTTCATGGATGACTTCTTCGTTTACGGGTCTACCTTTGATGATTGCCTCAGCAACCTTGATCGAGTCTTACAGAGGTGCGAAGAAACCAACCTCGTCTTGAATTGGGAGAAGTGCCACTTTATGGTTAATGAAGGTACCGTCTTAGGACACAAAATCTCTGAAAGAGGCATTGAAGTTGATAAGGCTAAGGTTGATGCAATTGA
Source organism: Hordeum vulgare subsp. vulgare (assembly GCF_904849725.1). Classification (NCBI taxonomy): domain Eukaryota; kingdom Viridiplantae; phylum Streptophyta; class Magnoliopsida; order Poales; family Poaceae; genus Hordeum; species Hordeum vulgare. The sequence goes on along the minus strand of NC_058522.1, from coordinate 111,180,398 downwards.
GAAAATGCCTTGCCCCACAAATATCAGAGGTATACGAATTTTCCTAGGTCATGCTGGTTTCTATAGAAGGTTCATTAAAGACTTCTCTAAGATTTCTAGGCCTCTTACCAACCTCTTGCAGAAGGATGTTCCTTTTGTTTTTGTTGAGGATTGTGAGGAAGCCTTTGAAATAGTTAAGAAGGCTTTGATAACTGCACCTATTGTTCAACCACCTGACTGGAACTTGCCCTTTGAAATCATGTGCGACGCTAGCGATTATGCTGTTGGTGTTGTTCTAGGAAAAAGAGTTGACAAGAAGTTGAATGTCATTCACTAAGCTAGTAAAACTCTAGACAGTGCCCAAAGAAACTATGCCGCTACGGAGAAGGAATTTTTAGCAGTCGTGTTTGCATGTGAAAAGTTCAGATCTTACATAGTTGACTCCAAGGTCACTATTCACTCTAATCATGCTGCTATTAAGTACCTCATTGAGAAGAAGGACGCTAAGCCTAGGCTGATCAGATGGGTTCTCCTGCTACAGGAATTTCATTTGCACGTCGTTGACCGAAAGGGTGCTGATAACCCTGTAGCAGATAACTTGTCTAGGCTAGAGAATGTCCTTGATGACCCACTACCTATTGATGACAGCTTTCCTGATGAGCAACTAAATGTCATCGGCACTTCACATAGTGCACCGTGGTATGGATATTATGCAAACTATATTGTAGCCAAATACATACCACCCAGTTTCACCTATCAGCAAAAGAAGAAATTCTTCTTTGATTTGAGACACTACTTTTGCGATGATCCTCACCTTTATAAGGAAGGAGTAGATGGTGTTATTAGACGTTGTGTGCCTGAACATGAACATGGACAGATCTTGCAGAAGTGTCATTCCAAAGCCTACGAAGGACACCACGCTGGAAATAGAACTGCCCATAAGGTATTGCAATCAGGTTTCTATTGGCCCACTCTCTTCAAGGATCCCCGTAAGTTTGTCTTGTCTTGTGACAAATGCCAAAGAATAGGGAACATCAGTAAGCGTCAAGAGATGCCTATGAACTATTCACTTGTCATTGAACCATTTGATGTCTGGGGCTTTGATTATATGGGACCCTTCCCAAGTTGCAATGGGTACACTCACATCTTAGTTGCTGTGGATTACGTTACTAAGTGGGTAGAAGCTATCCCCACTAAAAATGCTGATCACCACACCTCTATCAAGATGCATAAAGAAGTCATATTCCCAAGATTTGGAGTCCCTAGATACTTGATGACTGATGGCGGTTCACACTTCATTCATGGTGTTTTTCGCAAGATGCTAGCTAAGTATGATGTCAACCATAGAGTTGCATCTCCTTACCATCCTCAGTCTAGTTGTCAAGTTGAGTTGAGTAATAGGGAGATCAAATTGATCCTACAAAATACCGTCAATAGATCTCGAAAGAACTGGTCTAGCAAACTTGGCGATGCACTATGGGCTTATAGGACTGTTTATAAGAATCCCATGGGCATGTCACCGTATAAAATGGTTTACGGTAAGGCCTGTCATTTACCTCTTGAGCTGGAACACAAAGCTTATTGGGCAATCAAAGAGCTCAACTTTGATTTCAAACTTGCCAGTGAGAAGGGGTTGTTTGATATCAGCTCGTTAGATGAATGGAGAACCCAGGCATACGAGAATGCCAAGTTGTTCAAGGAAAAGGTTAAGAGATGGCACGGCAAACGAATACAGAAACGAGAGTTCAATGTAGGTGATTATGTCTTCCTATACAATTCTCGTTTGAGATTCTTTGCAGGCAAGCTTCTCTCTAAATGGGAAGGTTCCTATGTTATCGAGGAAGTATATCGTTCTGGTGCCATCAAAATCAAAAACACGGAAGGAAATTTTCCAAGAGTGGTAAATGGGCAAAGAATCAAGCATTACATCTCTGGTACTCCCATAAATGTTTATCAGCCTGTTTCAGACCTTCAAAATGAAGATGTATCTCTTTCGGTAAGAAATTGGACTCCGATGCTTTTCCAATAGGAAATTTCTTCCATTTTTGAATTTTTGGAAAATTAGAAAAAATAAAAAGCAGTCCGGAGAGCGAACGAGGCGGCCACAAGCCCTGCCACAGCCCCCTACCCCCTTGGTGGCAGAGGGCAAGCTTGTGGGCACCTCGTGTGCCTCCCGGACTCCGTTTTCTTGCGCATGACTTCTTCTGGCCCAGAAAAAATCAATATATAGTCGCCCGAAGGTTTTGATCTCCGTATCACGTAGTTTTCCTCTGTTTTTGTTTCGAGCCCGTTTCTGTGACACATCTAGATCATCACGACTTCCCCAAACGCTCCTAAGGACAAGATCTTCGAGAAGGTCATCAATCCCTACCTCACGGAAGTGCTGAAACACCCTCAATCTATCAAGATGAGCGAGGGGATGTTGCAGATCCGTGATGTTGAGGGGCCTAAGGAGACCGGAAGCATGGAGACAAGGCTCGAAACAATGGAGCAACAAGTCTTCAAGTGCCAAGGGATGGTGGAGTGTGGACTCAACGCCAACCACACGATGATCACGGAGTTCACTAGCAATCACAAGATGGATGCCATTGATATTGGGAAATGCCTCTCCAGGCTCTATGACAGGGTTGATCAACTTCAGGGCCAGATCTATGATCCATAGAACCAAAACTGTGAGTATGAGTACAGATTTAAATCAATAAGGTTGGCTACAGATTTGAGGATTCCGGCAACTCGTTCATCCTGCCATGATGGAGCACCTATGCCTTGGAAGATGGAGGATCAGACTACTCCAATAACTCCACCA